>NC_041054.1:21944988-23144988 GCF_900634775.1 Gouania willdenowi
CTGACCCATTTTTTATTAACCAGTTGGTTACATACTTTTTAACCATCATAATATCTACAGTTTTCTACAATTCAATAAAATAAATTAAAAAATAAATTTGAAAATAAATAAATAAATAAAAATCGGAAAATCCAGAAATTTGAATCCGATATCCAATATTTGTTTTCAGGCTAATATCGGTCCAATATTAATATTGGATCAGGGCACCCCTATTATTAAATAAGATTGGCATGAAATTGAAAATTTCCCTCGTTTATTGCGCCCCACCTGTCATGTCCCCATTCACACACTTTCAGAAGCACTAGTTTATAGTAAACCCATGCACACTCCTCTATTTCCACAGGATGCTCTGCCAAACTCAGGTTTGCTTCAAGCATCCCTCATCACTCTCTACACCATGTACGTCACCTGGTCTGCAATGACCAACAACCCCAGTAAGTCTGAGTCACAGGATAATGGTTCTGTTTGATGAGATTGGCAGGATTCCCTGACTGTCCCACATGTTCTGACCTCAGACCGGCAGTGTAACCCCAGTCTGCTAAATTTGGTCCAGCAAATCACAAATCCTGGTGCCACACCTGCACCAGGACCTGCTCCACCCACTCCAGCCCCTGGAAATGTGCAGTGGTGGAACGCCCAGAGCATCGTGGGACTGATTCTTTTCTTGTTTTGTACCCTTTATGCCAGGTATTTGATATGATTTTTTTTTTCCCCAACACATACTACATACATGCAAATCATCGGCGTTTCAGCTAAATTGACTGTTTTGAACTCAAAATAAGCCACTTGTGCAGCAACTCAACACAGAGCAAATACAATGAAACAGGAAGTTAAGCACATACTAAGCATTAAAGCATCCAGTTACTTTTCAAAATAAAACACTTCAGATCATATTTCAAGTAACTAACAGAAATAATAAATTCATTAAGAGCATTTAGATAAAAACATACTACTTACCCATTGTGAAGAGACAATTGTTTTTTTTTGTTACTTTTTTCATGCCTTTTGGGTGTTTGTATGTCTGTAACTTAAAACTTTGACAATCTTTTTCTTTTGTCTGCATCAGTATCCGCTCTTCAAGCAACACCCAGGTGAACAAAACTGATGCAGACTGAGGTACGGCCAGGGTCTGAAGTCTGAATACGATGCTCCTACAGGAGATGATGGAGTCCGACGAGCCGTGGAAAACGAAGAAGACGGAGTGACTTACAGCTACTCCTTCTTCCACTTCTGTCTGTTCTGGGCTCTCTCTACATTCATGATGACCCTCACCAACTGGTACAAGTAGGGTGTCACAGGCGTTCACACTAGTGCAGACAAGTTTCACCTATGGCGTATCTTACTAGTCATCACCTACAAACTCTTCTCTGTGGCCACGTTTACATGAGGTTTTTTTTAGTTCGGAATGAAATAATTCAGGATTAAAGTGTTATGCTTTGTGCGTACAAAGTAAATCTGAATTGAGGTTTACATAAAAGAATAAACACGTTTATTCACCATTCAATTCGGCTTTACGTCTGGGAGTTGGGAAGGGCTCTCACGTTGATCGGGAAAAAACACGACAAACCCTTTCTTTTCAGCTACAACATAGAAGAGCACATAATAAGTACAATTTTCACTTTTATTTTGATTGTAGTTTTGAAGCAGCAGTTCAACGATAACATAGTCTTTCACTTTGGGCAGGTGAGCAGGAGAAGGGACTTAGGAAACCGTACTGTGACTAATCATTGCTAAAGGAGAACTTTTGGACGAGTCCCCTCGATAAATCTTGTTTTGTTTGCTGATGATGTCCGCGTGTCTAATATGCCCGTATTTTCATGCTTCTGTCATCCACTCTTTTCATTATATCCATATCTTCTAAGGCTCCTATTAAAAAAAATGTTTTGGCTTGAGTCGGGACGGCCATCTTGGATTACGTCGTCACCTGCGCATCAGCATGCGCAGAATGACCGGAATTCATTTGAAGCGAAAATAAACGCTTACAAGATCAAGGAATTATTCCATTTGGAACTAAATTTAGGGCAGAACGATTTTGGAAAATAATCTTGCAGTTTTTTTCCTCAATATTGTGATTTAATATGCAATTATTTTTTTCAAGGGCCTCTTGTCATGTATTTTTCAATGAACACAAGCAATAAATCAATCTGTTTCATAATAAACAATTTCAGATTTATTTAAACTTTAAATGAATATAAATTTTAAATTTCAAAGCACAGATTACAACAATAAAGCAAACAAATATGTGGCTTTACCTTTTCAGCATATCTAACTAACTTAACATTTCATGAAACATGTAAACATGTGGACTGCACTTCTTAAACACTCTCTGAAAAAAAAAAAATTATTAAAAAAAAAAGATTGAAATTGAAACATTGCAGCTTTTGCGACTAGAAAATTGCGTTTTATGATGTTGCGATAATATTGCAAATGTAATTAATCGTTAAGGCCTAATTAAAATCTGAATAAACCAGCCACATATTTCGGATTTAGGTTTAATTCGGAATGGTCATTATCATTCGGAATGAGGTGTTTACAAGGTCAATTGAAAGACTATTTATAATTTATTTTGAATTAAACGGTAATTAAAGCTCTCATGTAAATGTGGACATTGCCTGCTGTAAAATGGAATAGAGAAAAGGTTGCAGTGCTAACGCTCCTGAACTTGTGCTCCGTTCTCGTCTGAACGCTCCCAGGCCGGACACAGACTACAAAGCCATGCTGACGACCATGCCAGCAGTCTGGGTGAAGATCTGCTCCAGCTGGCTGGGATTGTTGATCTATCTGTGGACTCTGGTGGCTCCGCTGGTCTGCCAGAACAGAGACTTCAGCTAAAACTGGTGATCTGCAACCTTAGCTCGCTAATAATCAGATTGGGTGGAAGTCTAATGTAATGACTTATTGATATATATTCACACCCAGTTACTTATCGTCATTACTGCACTTAACATTTAAGATGATGCTTTAATCCCACACCAGTTTCTGGTCTTTTATCTCATTCTCATTGTTCTATCTACATTCTTCTTGTGGAGAAACAAATGTTTTGCTCAGTCATTAAGCAACCTGACCAAATTCCAGTTGTGTTGTTTATTTTATGCTCTTTGTAGAAGTGCCTTCATACATTGCTTTTGGTGCCTGTTCAAAGTTTTTATGGTAAACTGCTTTAAGCAAACGTTTTTTCACAATAAAAGTTCGAGTTCTACTTAAAAAGAAACTGTTGTTTTCACTCTCAAACTGTGGACAGTAGATGGAGCAGTCGTCACTCAAAATAAATGTGATTTGGTGAGGGATTAATGTGTCTGTTAGACTGGAACATTTGGTGTAAATACTGGTAGTTCTTTTCTTTCAACACAGACTGTCCATTTGAGTGGTTTTTAAAGATGGTTTTACAGTGTCACGGCAAATTTGCGGTTGACCTCATTATGATGAATATAAAAATTGCCATAACAACAGATAAAGATGTAAACAGTGCAAATGCTTCACAGTCACTCCTCCATTTCTCACCGATCGCTCTAATGTGATGTAATGTGTTTTTCCCATTCCCTAGTGCAACACAAATACACACTTGCTGACGGTGCACCTCTTTGGCGAGTAAATTTCCCTGGACTTTATCACAATGAAGCGTTTGTAACACTTTAATGTATTGACGGAGCAGAACAAAAAAAAGACGCAAACGAAGAACTGAGCTTTTCCTTTGCATTTAAAGAATAGTTTGACTATTTTAGTCTTTTTTTAACCTTATTATTTAGTCTATTAAATTGTATGTACACCGCCATGTTTTTGTTGACTAGGGGGCCATTCAAAAAAATGCTTCTATTATGGGTGTTGGTCCTGGAGTAGTTAAGACACGCCCAGTCACAGCAACCCGTCCCCACAGTGCTGCACAGTCGAGAAGCCCCAAACTGCAGCCTGCAGTCAGCGCTCAACTTTCAATAAACCAATCGTCTTCAAACTTACCCTAACCTATATCTATTTTGTATACCCATAGAATTACGTAACATAAAATTATTTATATGGCACAAATTTGCTTATTTTTTAGGTTGATTATTCTTAACTGTAAAAGAATCACACAGCACAAAGGCATGCCGCATCGAGCTCCGCCCCGAACTGCGGACTCAAAGCCAATAGCATGCCGAAGTTGAGCTCCGCCCCGTACTGCAGACTGCAATCAGGGGTACACAGTCCTACATGGAGCTGTCAGTCAATGCTCACTAGTTGTGAGAGGAGGAAACCTAGTCTGTGTTCGAAATCGCATACTAACGTACGACTCATACTAAGTCTGACGTCAAAATGAGTATGTAGTGCGTTCACATTAGATAGTAGTATGGAAAGATTAAGTACACAAGAAACACCTGAATGTATACTAAATTGGGACATTTTTTCAGTGGGCACACGTCATACTCAAAAAAAAAAAAAAAAAAAACAAGTCATACTAAACTGCCCCATGATGCATTGCGAACGGAATGTAAATTTGTCCTGGGACCGGCTTTAAGCTAAAAATTAAACATCACCATTTCAAAACAAAAGCATTGCTTCTTGTCTTCCATTAGTTTTTAACGCTTTTGTAAATAGGGCTCTTGTTTTGAAGTCAACTGAAAGTTTAGTCAGTAATGGCGGGTTTCCGAAAATCTCTGAAATGTCAGAAGTAAGTGAGTTTCTGCAAGTTTTATACCTGTACTTGAGTTTTATGGATCAAATGACCACATGTCGATATTCTACTTTATCGCTTAAAATGCTTTCATAACTTTCAAAGGTGACAAATTAACGACAATATTTAGCCTCAGTGTGTTTCAGGTTTTTGTCATTGGAGGTTTAAAATGCATCATCCTCATCATACTTATAGTATTTAGCAGACAGTGTATACTCAATTCATTTGTAGTGCATGGTACGGAGTATGCCATTTCGAACACAGCCCCAGTCCCTCCTCCCATCTTTTGTAGGAGGGGCACGGCCAATAGTGACTATTAGTAACGTCACTGATCCAGGACGACGTCACTGATCTATTCTCAGCCAATAGCAAACATAAATTGCAATAGCCAGCGTTAAACCCATAAAGGCCATTCACTCTGACATTATACAACTAAAAACGGTACATTTCAAATTAAAATGAGAAGAGTGAGACTTGGATCAATAAACTACATTACTTATACCTAATCATATATGTATTCAGCAGAAAAAAGTGGATTTAGAGTGTGCTTACATATTAAATAGAAAGGGTGGGGGAAAAAAACACCTCAAACTTCAAGTTCAGCTTTGTTGAGTTCATGTCTGAGGAACAGGCAGGTCAGTCTATAGCAGTGCTTCTCGAACTTTTTTTTGACTCAAGTGCCCCCTTTTGTCCAACTACAACATTTTGCTTCGAAAACTATTGCAAAACAACTATAATGATGGAATGAATAAGTGATAACACACATTTTAAAGAATCTCATTTTGTAAATAAGTGGAAAGAAACAGTATTTAGTTCAGTGGTTTACAACCTTTTTTGCATCGAGACCCCATTTTGATATGAAGAATTTCTGGCAACTTCAGACATTTTTGTCTAGAATTAGTTTTTGATCATATCTGCATTTCACAAAAAGTGAAAGTATAGAAATACAATTGTAATTTAAAAATAATAATAATTATTATTATTATTGTAATGTTTCAAAAATCCGTTTTAATTTTTCAGAAATTTCAGGCGATCCCACATGGGGTCCCGACCCTCAGGTTGAAAAACCCTGATTTAGTGCCTCCTGAATAGATACATTTCTATAGTTTTTATCATTGCCGGTCATCTCACGCCTGACCAAGACTGAGGTTTTATTTGTTATTTTTCCACTCTCTCTTTCTCAAGTACCCCCTGTAGTGGCATTGTGTACCCCCTTTTGAGAAACACTGGTCCATAGCATCAATGACTTCATCATTCAGAAAACCACTCATGCTCCCTCTAGTGGTGAGAATACTGGTCAAATGCAAAAAAGTGACCAAAAAATGGTCTGTAGTCACTTCCTGTAGAAACAGCCCTTTGTGGACGTCTTGGTAATTGTCTCTCCTTTTCACCTGTTGTTCGTTCCATTTGTAAAACAGCAGTAGGTGACATTGATTCCCAATCAGTGCTGCTTCCCATTGGACAGGTTGATTTCCTCTAAGTGTGAATGACACTGTGTTGTTCACTTTATTTATGTATTTAATTCTAGCAGTATTTAAGGAAACAATAATCTAAATGTAGGAATCATTATTTAAAATACTGATACTGTAAATGTGGTTAAGTTAAAAGAATCAATCCAATTGATTATACTCAGAGAAACATACATATATAATGCTTTATATATCAGATAACTCATAATTAACTGTTTCAAGGCCTGATTTTTCATAGGAGCAAAATTGTTTGATATCTTTTGAACAATATAGTAATTTTATTTCTTAAAACCACATCATTGGACTCACAAAAAGTGAATTCTATACCAATGAATCTTAAAAGTATTTATCCCACAGTAGGGAGATTTACTGTCATGGCCGCTTACATCAGATTAAGTGCAATAATAAACAAAGGCAACACAAAATACCCAAAAGTCACCCAAAAAACTGTCCAATCAAGATAAAATGAACAACATTATAATAGAATCCATATGTAAATAATAACTAAAGTATTCATTTCTCAATGTATAGAACCATAAACATTGATTTCTAGTGCAGTTATTTTTTTGTGTGTGTTTTATTCTAACTCTTGTCCTCAGTTCCTTTAGTCATGGATTCAGGGGGGGCAGTTTTAGTATTGGGTCATTCCATGTCATTTCACTATTGGACCACGCATTTTGATCTCAAAATATTCTGAATTTTTTTACCAATCTTTTCATATTTATTCAATAGACACTGTACATTTTTTGTTTGATCGGATGAATACTTTTAAGAAATGGCCAATTTAGTGATGGGGGTTTGTGTCGATTTTCGTGAGTCCTTAATTTTGTTCCATTTTCAGCTTTCAATATCTCAGGAACCACATCACATAGGAAACTGAAATTTGGTATATTAATACAGCTCGACCTACTCTCTCAGAATATACAAAAATATCTACTATACATCCTATCTGGTGGACATGACAGCCCGTTCAATTTGGGAAAAAGCTTGTCTGGGTTTCGGGTTTCGTGTGGGCCTTAAGTAAACAACTTAGCATTTGTCTCAGCTCCTTGATCGGCTTTGAGCTATGAACATAGACTGTTCACATCATTAATGATTAGTCACATATATGCATTGGTTCTTGGGTGACAGTCTCTTGAAATCTGAAAAAAAAAAAATTAATTTTTTTTTTGTTTTCATATGCCTATAACTGCATGTGGGAATGTTAAGGGAAAAAAATAGATATCTGTGTTAATTTACAGTATAAAGGCCTTACTCTTTCTTGGAATGTAAAACAATTTTTCTTGATGCTGGGGGTTTGCCTCTGGGTTTTACAATCATGGCAGTGGCTAACCGTACGGTTGCCGTATCAATATACCGACATTCTCTCCGTAAGCAGCGCCCCTCATTGGCCAGTTTAGGAATCGTGACTAAGACTAAACCTAACCGTAAACCTAACCCTAAACCTAAAAATTGCTGCAATATAGGGTTATAACCTACCCCCAACCCTAAAAATTGTTGTGTAATAGGGTTATAACCTAACCCTAAATCTAACTCTAACCCGAACCCTAAACTTAATCCTAACCCTAAAACGCTATGTACGTGTACTTCGGTAAACGTATCAATAGCACCGGGGGTTGTTCGTACGGCAATAGACACTTTCTATAATCATCGTGTCTTAGTTTTTCACTAGTAACATCCCTCTGAGCTGATGGAGGGATTTACTGCCAGTTCCAAAATAGGCCAAATTAGCACTGACTGGTTATGTCAGAAATGTGTAGATGACCTAGTTTGTCTGCTTTGTGCCCAGTGTTCCTGTTCCACGTTACAACATAAAGACTGCTGCTGTGTACACTGAGCCTAAATGTGTGGTTTGTCCCACACTGCATGGTGACAGTGGTAGTCCCCCTTTAGCCCAGCTGTGAGCAGCATGCAGGACTAATACTGTTACGTAATCCAGTGCGAGGCTCTAATCAGTTGCATAAGCCAGTTATAGGATCAGGCTTCCATTGGGGACTCTCCTCCTCCGCTCTGTCACTGGGGTCTGACTTTTCTCACTCAAAACATCATCATCATAATCACCTTCATTACTTGTGTCAACTGTGACCTCACCCATCCTTGGAGGCCTCATCACACCTGGCAACCCAGGTGAAAAATAAAACAGGATAAAAGGAGCCTTGTGACACACGGCCCCTGATGTGTTCATTAACGCACACACACGCACACACACTCTGCTGAGCAGCACATGATCCTGTTATAAAACGACTGATTCTGGTAATGAAGAGTTTACATTTAAACTTCAATTTAACAACTTACAAAAGTCGATATTTAATGAATAATTGATGATTACAGCCAGGTTTGGGGCCAGTTACATTTTTCAGTTACAATTATATTTTCAATTACTCATGTTCAATTACATTTAAATTATGATGACAGTGACCAGCATTTTTCCCAATTACAATTAAATTAAAAAAAAAATCTCAAAGTCAATTACAATTACATTCTCAATTACTAAAGTTCAATTACAATTAATCCAAATTACTGAGCCTAAAATAAATAACCTAATAGAAGTTAACCTTCCTTTTGCGTTAGCTTTCTGTTAGCATCCCTAATAATAACAGGTCCTAAATCAGCTGTAAAATACACTAAAAACATTAATATATTATCTAATTTTTTTCCCTATCTATTGATTACCTTGTTAGACTTCCTAATCAATGAAAATCTAGGTTTTAATATTTTTGGTGTGGGCGTCTGAGCCTTTTTTGTGTCAATATAGCCATCTATTTATAAAATGAGGGAAAACTTGATATGAAACATATATCACAATTCACCATTTTATAGAATTTTTATTACAATTACAATTACAAAGTCAAATATCCAAACTAAATTACAATTTAATTGCGATTACAATTACGACAGCAAAAGATTTTTAAAATTACAATTATCAATTACGCAATTACAATTGTAATTGACCCCAACCCTGATTGCAGCTTTTAGCATCAAAATCAGACTTTGAATTTCCATACCATCAATTTTCTAGCATTCTTTTTTTTTTTTTATTCCTGACACTTATTTTGAAAAACCTTTTCAAAAATGAAAAATGTTAAAAAACACAGTCAAAAAAACATCATAAATAAAATAATTCAGTCTAACAAAATCTGTGTCAAAAAATTTGACGGGTGTCCAAAACAACAACCAAGGAAAATCAATAGATCCCCTCCCCAATTAGCCAATGTCCAGCTAATCAAGTTACGCTCCATTGGTCATGTGACAACGACGATGGGAAGAGAAAGAAACAATGTCGGCCCACGGGAGCGACGGAACTTCGGTAAGAATGTTTACGTCATTTGCCATTTGTGTTTGTAAGAATTAGCGATAAATGTTACCTGACATGTGAAATACCCGCTCATTAACATGATTTGTTATATATATATATATATATATATATATATATATATATATATATATATATATATATATATATATATATATACTGTGTATATACACTGAACTTTTTTACATTGAATTTGTGCAGGTGAATTTTTGACACTGAATTATTTCATGTTGATTTTTTTTAAATATTGAATTTCTAATTAAAAACACTAAACAAATAATTGTCAGGAATAATAATAATTAAAAAAAAAAAAAAAAAAAACATGCTAGAAATTTAATGGTTTTTGAAAATAAGAATTCAAACTCTGATGGCACAGATTTACTTCCATACTATTGGACCAACGTTAGCACCTACGTCACTGGGGTTTTTCCATTTTGGTTAATAGTTTACTGACTTCATCATACTTGATTATAGCAGGTTTTAAAATAATAATAATAATGAGAAGAAGAAGAAGAAGAAGAAGAAGAAGGAAGACGACGAAGACGAAAAGTCTCTACAAACATCATTGTTTTTACCCCAGAAAACCTTAAAACGGGGACATTTTTTAACACCTTTTTTACCGATTTCCTTTGTCACAATTTTGCCGCTTTTCAAAAAGTTCTGATACTTTTTTCAGACTTTAGCTACTCCTTTTGTCAATAAATATATCCCCCTTTTTTTCTATTTTCTGTCCATTTTTGCAAGTTCCTTTTGACACCTTTTGTCTTGTCTTTAATGTTGTTGGCCACTTTTCATCCAAACAAGCTAACGTTTGCCTAATAAATACCACTTGTTTCCTTTTTTCCTCTACATTTTGCCTCTTTATGTTCCACATTTTTGCCCTTTTTCACTATAATTTGCCACATTTCGCTCATTTAAGCTACCTTTGCCATTACTGTACATACCACCTGGTTGCTCTTTATTAGCCCATATTTTGGCAACTCTTGAGTGCTTTTGGCCAATTTTAGTCACTTTTCACTTTTTTCTTGCCACGTTTTTGCCACTTGTGGATCATTTTTGGCCACATGTTACCATGTCTGCTTCCACTCGCTTGTCAAAAAACAAACAATCAAAGAACATAGTGGATCGGTCTGGCCCACTTTAGGTCGACGGCCTACCAGAACGATGCACGTGACTGCTACGTACCGAGATGTACCCGTGCTGGATTAGCCGTGCACTGATATTGCTGTACTGATTTTAAAAAATGCTTAAAACATCACATCAGTCGACCATCGATAAAAAACAATAAGACTGTCATGATCAGATTTATATGAATACAACAGATTATTATTGTAAAGTTACATTAGGTTAACTTATTTATTGAGTTTTGTTATAATAATAATATATATATATAAATATATATATATATATATATATATATATATATTTAGAATAAACTATTCCTATTCGTATTGAAATTGCTGCATGAGACACGATTACTTTACTCAAGTTGTTGACTGAGATTTTCACTCACTCAGCACGGCAGAAGTAACAAAACTCACAGCGGAAGTAGCAAAAATTTTATTTTCCGGTAGTGCGCACGCTCATAATCGATCTCAGCACTCGTCACGGTCTGAGTTTACCTCCGTACTGATTAAATAAAGATAAAAAACAAGTGTCCGTTCACTTTGAAAACAAAATTAAACTTTTATTTTTTGTTTTTTTGTTTGTTTTTAAGCAAAAATTCATTTTTTGGTAGTGCGCATGTGCGCGCATGCGCATATATGTGCATATACACCGATGTGAACGCAGACCATGACGCCGGCATGCCAGATGGCCTGTCGGGCCCTAATTACTGATTTAGAAATATACATTAAAAAAATCGTTAAATACACATAAAAATAGCTTAATTACAGTAATATGATAGTACTTGAAAGTATTCGGACACTAATTTAGGCGGGAACGCCCCTTTGGGAGGGTGGGAGGAGTGGGTGTGTGTGTGTGTCGATGATCAGCTTTTACTTTTCAGACTCCACCTTGTGATTTCCGGTGTGGTCTTGCTGAAACATGGCTAGCTTTGTTGCTGCCGTCTCCGCTGCAGATAAGAGAAGTTGAGCATCCCGCAGGTAACGTATGACCGCTGTCGCTTTAACCGAGATGTCCGTTCACACCGGACGGTACCGGACGTGCACTGGAACCGCACACGTGCTGTTAGCGGATGACTGGGGGGTTGCTTTTGTGTGTTGTTCGCTGTGAATGGAGAGGGGTGTGTGATACTGCTGTAGCGTGAGGTGTGTGTAGCGCTGCATGGACACACACACACACACACACACACACACACACACACACACACACACACACACACACACACACACACTCAAGCTGTTTGTATAACGACGGCCCGGTGCTGTGCTGGGTTTGTCCCGTACCCGCCCCTCAAACCTGCTCCATTCATTGTGTGAGAGGGATGGATGGAGACACATTGGTCTGGAACATCACAGCTGGGACTGGGCTTTAAATAAATGCTTTGTGTGTGTGTGTGTGTGTGTGTGTGTGTGTAAAACGCATAATTATACATAACCTATACAATGCCAGAGATGCACAATGATATAACATTATGCGTCGCAGCTTTGTTTTGAAAGGGCTATACCGGAAACTTGATTGTGTGTTGTGTTATTCACAAATTGTAGGCTTTCCTGAACAGTGGTGATACATTTGTGTTTTTACTATATTTTATATACAAAAACAAACTGTTCCTAGTAAATTCTGTCTTGTACTACGAAAGTAATGTGACTATTTAGTTCTTAAAAGTTGTTTACACCAATGGGGTTTGTTTGTTTTGTTGCCATATAATAAGAAGCTGGCCTTTATAAACACAAATCAAAATCTAAATTAGCCTTTGTTTTTGTTGAAAATAACAATCATTTAACAAAGTGTTTGCAAACATCATTTTTTTTTTCTAAAAAAAAAGTTACATTTTAGTTTGCTGAATTTTTAAGCAGTTATTTATTTGTACATTTCTCACATCTCTTTAATTTAGGCACAACTTGGCTAAAAATGTATTTATTTTTCTTACAGTGGAACCTGGTGCTAACTCTACGGAAGAGGAATAGGGCCACTAATCTTCCAGTAGTGGAAGAAAAAAAACAGGAAAAACAGAGCGAGTAGTGGAAGTAATCTTTTTTTTTTGGTTGCCTTAAATATTAATAATTTTTCTCATATTTTTTTTTCTTTATCCTTGATTTTCTTTTTTTTTTAGTCTGTCTTACAGGTGGAGACGGGCAGTGTGTTTCTGAGTGGCTGGAGGAAAAAAATGAGTGAAAATGATCTAATTTTTGGATTTTGTCTGTGAGCGAGGGGTTCATACATTCCTCTGGAACCCCTCGCTCACGGAGAAAATCTGAAAATTTGGTGATTTTTACTCGTTTTCTTCCTCCGGCCACTCAGAAGCACACTGCCTGTCTCCACCTGTGTTTTGTGTGGGAGGAGCTTGCAGGCGTCCAAAAAAAAAAGAAAAAAAAAGAAACAGGACTGAAGAAAAAAAAATCTAGGGAAAAAAAAAACTATAATAATTTAAAAACAAAAAGACAAAAAAATAAATGAAGACAAAAAAGATTACTTCCACTACATGTGCAGTTTTTTATTTTTTATATATTTTTTAACTCATACGACTCACTCTATGAAAACTACAAAACGACGCCCCCCCCTCTGCAGCTCACATGTCTGAGTAAAAAACCTGCTCCCTCACAGGGAATCTACGCTGACATCATACATGAGAGATGGGTTGTTGTTTTGTTTTTAATAGCACAGGATCAAATCGACTATAATGTTACATAATCACAAACCGGGGCTCAATTCCTGACTTGATTTGGATGTCAGGAGATAAGCTGCGACATCACTCCGTGTTTGAATGAATTCCACCCATATTGTAGCTTTTTTTTTCATGTCCTTTTTAAACACGTGCGTGGAAATAAAACTCTTTTTGACAAAGAGTTGTGAAAAAGATGGAGAATGAGGATCAGCTGTGCATCGCTCCTCTCTGTGCACCAGTGGATGCTGGATTAGAGGTTATCTGAGGACAGCTGTGGCTCGCTCTGCTGCGAAAAAACTCCAAACAAGTGTTTTCCTTTGTCTCCTCTCTCTCTCTCTCTCTACCAATGTGATCAGGTTTAGGGCTGGAAAAAGATGGCATTTTTTTGCGCTCAGACAAGACGCCATCTGCAACATCATCGAGTTGTGTGGTGTCTGACAAGTGTTTCACATTTCACAGTCCATCAAAGACAGATTTGGCTCTTGTTAGTGTTCATCCTCCTCGTGTTATTTTGTCGTACGCCAAAGAAAACCAACACAGATTCAGCATTTTTTTTTTTTTACCCAAACCTGCTGCACATTAACGTCTCCTTCATGTGTCCCAAAGCTGCTGCTTCTTCTTCTTCCCTGTCACAAAAGGTTCAGTTTGTCTCTACTCTTTTCCCTGGGACGACGCCCTCCACGGGGAGTTTCTTTTCTTTTGGAATCCTCTCCTCTGACTGCGGTGGTTCATCATCATTTTGTTTACTTTGTCCTTTTTACGGTGGTCCTTTACGTGCTCCATGGATGTTTCTTCCTTCAGTCAGACCTGATGTTGTCTACCTGCTGCGTCTGTCACTCAGCAGTGAGGAAAACAATTTTGACCCACATTTTTATTTATTTTATTTGTTATATGGCATTTTCCTTTGTTTGCTACATGTTTATTTTTGCCCAAACAAAGGGTAGTGTAGGGCAGGGGTTCTCAACTGGTTTCACCCTGGAACTCACATTTTGCCACGGTCATTAATTCGCGACCTACTTTTTTTTTTTTTTTTTTTTTACAATTCTTCTGACCAAATTCAGTTTTTCAAAAATAGCTATTGAAAGCACACATACAGAATCTTTTTGAAAACATAAATCTATACATTTTCATGTGCAATATCTATTTCACAGTATGCCTGTCAAAAAAAAAAAACTTTCTTTCAAAATAAAGCACAAGTCCGACATTAAGTATTTATTTATTTTTGACCAGCTGTCCGCGACCCACCCAGTACTGTTCCGCGACCCACTTTTGGGCCCCGAACCACCAGTTCAGAGTCACTGGTGTAGGGCAAGTAGTGTTGGGGTCAATTACATTTTCAATTACCCATGTTCAATTGCAAACAATGACCAGCATTTATTTCATTTACAATGAAATTACAATCATTTTTCATCCTCAAAAAGTAAATTACAATTACGTTCTCAATTACTAAAGTTCAATTACAAGTAATCATTACTGGGCCTGAAATAAATTACTTCATGAAAGTTAACCTTCCTCTTGTGTTAGCTTCCTGTTAGCATCTCTTATGATAACGGGTCCTAAATCAGCTGTAAAATACACTAAAAACCAATATCTATCATCTAATTTATTTCCTACCTATTGATTACCTTTTTAGGCTTCCTAATCAATGAAAATCTTGGTTTTAATATTTTCGGTGTGGGCGTCTGAGTCTTTTTTGTTTCAGTATACCGCTGGATTTATATTTTTTTTAAATAGTAAAATGGGGGAAAGCTTGATATGATACATATTTTGATAATTGTTAACTACATATGTGTAGAACTGTGCATAGAACAGTAACATCGTTCCCCAGTTTAGCATTAAGTTATAATTGACAATTTTTATAGACTTTTCATGGCAATTACAATTACAAAGTCAATTACCTGAACTCAATTACAATTTAATTATGATTACAACAGCAACAGATTTTTTTCAATCACTTTTTTTTGAAAATTATAGCTATGCCATTATTGTAATTAATTACCAATTATGCAATTACAATTATAATCGACCCCAACCCTGAGGGTAAGGGTGGAAGAAAAAATAGATTTGGCGATATATCTCAATATTTCACCACTCGATTATTGTGTTGATCCAAAAAATGTCCTAATCAATTTTTTTTAATCTTGTTTTTTAGCAAAAACACTCAATGAATAATAATAAAAAATATGCATAGCACGTAAACGCCTGGTCACTAGGTGTCAGGGAACCACATCAGACCTTGTTAAACTACCTCGCTCTTCAGTGCATTTTTAGCTTGGAAGTTGATTGCATTTTATTGTCATAAAACATACTGGCCACTTTTATAGAATTATGTGGTTACTTTGTTTTAAAAAAAAAAAGAATTTAAGAACTGAGCAGAAACAGACTTTGTTGTGGAAGCACAAAGTTAAACGTTTTTGAAAAAAGTAATTTGACAGTTTTTACCACTTTTTAAAAAAATATATATTTCTACTTGAATTACCGTTAGTTACTTTTTACTTGTTTTTGCAAGTTTAATAATTAATTTAAAATGAATTATTGATATCGCGATATATCGTAATGTAAATTGTATTGTTTAATATCAGGATAAATCGGGATATATGCAAATCGTACCATATCATCAGATTCATGGCAATGCACACCACCAGTGTAGGGTAGTGATACGCAACTACAGTTCAGAGCCACCCTAGGGTACCGTCAGTAAATGTTATGCTACGTGGAATTTTTTTTTTATATTTATTCGCAAATGTACTATGAATGTCGGTAGTGCTATTGTTTTATTGAAAGTGTCTATTTGGATGGTTGCCTATTGGTATGGTTAGCGAAGTACACGTACGTCGTGTTTTAGAGTTAGGGTTAGGTTATAACTCAATATCGCAACAATTTTTAAGTTTAGGGTAAGGTTTAGTCTTAATCACGTGACCTAATGAGTGACCTATCACGTCACCTAAACTGGCCCAATAGGGGCGCTGTATACAGATAGAATGTCGGTATATTGATATGGCAACCGTACGGATAGCCACTGCCTATTTTATTTCACTGGTGTACCTGGGACCTGATGGGTATTCGAGGCCACTTGGGCTGGCTCAGGTGCCCTGGGGTTGTTGGGCGGATACCTTTGGGCCACCTCTTGAGGGACCCCTGTCTGGCTGGTCTCATTCATCCTGGGTGACATGTTGGTCTCCAATAGCTGCCCATACGTCCACCTGTTGTGGATGCACAGGCATGTTGAGGGTTTCAGGACAACTGTCGCTATGACATAACTTAGAAATGTTTACTCATTACAAATAAATACACAGGGCTGAGCAATATGAACCACAACTCATCTATCTAGATTGATTCATCTTTACACCCCTATTACTATCCCTTGCCACAAAGTGTGAAGCGGGAGATAGGTTTTAGCTCCGTCCGTCCGTGCATCTGAGTTAAAGGGAACAGCTTTTCTTAGAAACCATTTAAGATACGGTAACCAAATTCGGTGTGTGATTTCAGGGTATCAATACCTTGACGGAGTTTGAAAACAAGAAGCGCGCAATTATTTTTTTCGCAGTTATTGCCTTTGTTCCATTTTTTGGACTCTGTTCGAGGTATCTTCAAAGGGGACAGCTTTTCTCAGAAATCGTTTAAGATAGGATAATCAAATTTGGTGTGTAGCTTCAGTATATCAATACTGTGATGGAGTTCGAAAATGAGAAGCTTGCAAAAACTTTTTCCGGAGTTATTGCCCTTGTGCCATTTTTGTTACTCTGTTCGAGGTATCTTCAAAGGGGACAGCTTTTCTTAGAAACCGTTTAAGATAGTTAGTAATTTTATATTCTGATGTGATAATATTTTCTTATGTATACATCTGAGTTCTTAGATTTAGGAAAAGGTTGGGAATTATAATGATTGTCTTTTTGTTAATATTGTGAATGGACAGAATTTTACCCAAGGCTGTGAAACTTCGAGAATTCAACACTCAATCTGATTTTTAGATGACGACATACGTTCACTGTACTGCATTGATCAGGTCGTAACCACAGCACCTTTGCTAATGTATTGATTAATTCATCATTGACTTAAGTTTTCTTGTGCTTTGTTTTGAAAATCCCATTAAGGAATAGTTGGAGTAGAATAACTAATGTGGCCAATTCCTCGTCTGTAAAATTTCAAGCCGAGTTCAGTTCCATTATTGTTTATTAGGTCCCAGGTTGTTTTTTAAAGATTGTGAATAGTAACATATTGACGTAACGGTGGTGAATTTTAATTGCAAGCTCTATCAAAAAGATCATATTAAAGACCACAAGGTTTAGCTTAAATTCATTTCTTTGACAGAAATTCTCTATTGCATTTCCCTCTAAATCACTTCAATGTCCTCCCAGACTCATTCCCACAGTGAGTCCCTTCTCTCCTACTCATCCTGGTGTTGTCCATAGTAATAAATAATACATTTGAAAGTCAATTTGGAGAAAAGCAATAGACAAATCTAAATAAAGAGGAAAGTCAAAGAAATCAGAGGGGACTTAATGTAAACATTGCACCGGAATCAATGACTTTGCATCAAATCCAGCTGAATGTGGCTCCTCCCCATGGATTGTATTTTAATGTATAAAATTGTTTAAAAAAACAATTCATAGATGAATATTGATGGTGAAAAAAACAAGCTATGATTGTGCTGCAAACTAGTTGGTCTTAAATCACAGCTGACAACAGTGGTTTATGAGCATAGAAGAAGGCCTGTGTTCTTTTCGCACAAGTTTAGTTATGGTTCTTGAGAGACCGTAGTGACCCACATATTCTAATGAGGTGTTTATGAAATGGGGGAGTCCACACTGCCAATTTCACCCAAAAGTAAAAAGAGTTGAAACTGAATGTGGAATCACCCGTATACCTGCCTCAGGAAATACACAAGATGTAAGAGTCAGGGCTGCAATTATATATGATAGTATGTACAGTATACTAGGGGTGGGGGCATTATTAAAAACACAACATTTGAAATATTTTCCTAATTTCATGATTATATTTAACCATATCAATAAATTGATATCACATGATGCCTGGTCTCGACTTGCTTGTGGCCATCGTGGCATCTTCACTTTTGACAAACTTGAACATTTCTTTAACAGGCTTTTTATAGCCAGGGGTTTCACTTGAGATAAGCAAACAAGTTTTGATCTCACGCTCCACTTTGTGGATGAATCAAGGAGTGACTAAGGTATTGGACTTGTGGTCGTGCCACGTGCAAACGCCATCACAGATGTTTAGTTGTACTCAGAAGAATTGTCCAGGGTTGGGATCAATCATAATTGTGACCGCGTAATCGATCATTAATTATGGCATCATTAAATTTGTAATTGTAATTTTAAAAATCTGTTGCTGTCGTAATTGTAATTAGTTCAGATAATTGACTTTATAATGGTAATTGCCATGAAAAGTTTATGAAAAACTGTCAATTATAACTTAACGCAAAACTGGAATAATGTTACAGTTCTATGTACAGTTCTACACATATGTAGTTAACAATTATTAAAATAGTCATATCAAGCTTTCCCACATTTTACCATTAAAAATAATAATAAATCGACGGGTATACTGACACACCAAAGATATCAAAACCTATATTTTCATTGATTAGGAAGCCTAACAAGGTATCCAAAAGATATGAAAGATATTAGATTATATTTGGTTTTAGTGTATTTTAAAGTTAATTTAGTATCTGCTATCATTAGAGATACTAACACAATTTTGATTATCATAATTGTACTTTACTAATTGAGAACTTAATTGTAATTGACTTTCTGAGGGTGAAAAATAATTGTAATTTAATTGCAATTGGGAAAAATTTAATTAACCCCAACCCTGGAATTGGCTACTACTCAACAATTGAGTATTTAATATTTATTTTTCAAATTTTCATGTTTATACAACATGATGTAAATTTAATTTTATATTTATTTTTTCTGATTCAGATTTTAACCCAAAGGCCTAGTTTTGATTGTTGGTATAAGAAGGGGATCTACTTGAATGGTGAAGTGTTTTGCATAAGAAATACGCTAAAAAAAATAAAATAAGAGGCTTTTAGCACCTCTATATAGTAACCACCACTAAAATACATTTTACCAAGCATTATTGGCCACTTTTGACAAGTTCCTGAATTTGTGTTACCTTATTTATTTCAAAATTAGATTTAAAAACAGAGTTGCATTAATAGTTTTGAATTGCTTTTAAGTGATTGGAGAGGAAAAAAAGAAGCTAATCAGACAGTCAATAAACCTGCTCAGCTAAGCTAAACATAGATTGGTTCTTTACTCTGTTACCACATTACAGAGATACTCAACCCAAAATACAAAGATGACTCGAATGAAAGGCTGTTATTTGTAAACTTTATTAGTCGGAATGAGAGGCCATTTAGAAGCTGCATATGCAATGAAAGGCACTTTAAATGCACGCTTGTGGACGTGGACGTTTGACAAACAGCGACATAGTGATTACTCAAGGAAGTGGATCATTCACCAACTCTAACTGGTTTGATAAGGTTAAAGGCATCCAATGGTTTCAATGGTAGCAAGCAAAGGCTTACTCATTTTAAGATGGAAGATATGCATAACAAAGTGTTTTTAAACAGGATTGCGGACTCCACCTTTACGTTAGAACACATGTTTGTGTTATAACAGCTGAAACAAATCCATACAGTTGATCACAATGTATGTCGTCCAGTGAATTATAGATAAAGCATCATCATGATGATAAGAATCCTGTTAGTTTGAAAAGGATTCCCACTTGTGTAGTTTCCTACTCTAGCTTCCAGTGAAAGTAAAATGGCCACACTGTGATGGCCAGTCGGCTTGAAGCCCAAACAGCTTTCACCACAACTTGACTTGGAGTGCAGCATGTGTGCGGTTATTAGACACTTGGAGCGCAGCATCGTGTTTAAAAGGCAACAAGTCTAAGCGTTAACCGAACGCAGCACCCAACACGGTCAGTAAACATTGGAGAGATTTGCAGTGTCTCCCAGTGCGTTCTGAAGTCCCCCAGAGGGCTTTTGCATTACGAAATGGCACACACTGTGGGTTTTTACCACAGGCTCCCCTCAAAGGTCCCTCTGTTCAGCCGAAAGCAGCAGAGCCACAGAGGACAACATTGATATTCATACAGCTCCGTCTTATGAAGTCACTGGCAGGCGCCTCATCCCCCCAAGTGTCAATCATAGCGGTGGCTTTGGTAGCAGGTGAAATGTTAGGGCACACAGAGAATGTCCATAACGCGTCTCTTGGCACTGATCAAAGGTGGCAAACACTACCAGGCCAAACAGTCAATCTTATAGAGAGAGAATAACTGCGAGGTGCTCATATCTCTGTTATAGATATGTAGATATAGATACTAGGGTTCTCACCAGGAATGGTTCACAGCGTAGGGAGATCGCAAGGTGTGCGAGTCAGGGTTGGGGGTCAATTATATTTGCAATTGCATAATTGATAATTAATTACAACTATAATTGTAATTGTAATTGCAATTTTAGAAAGATGTTGCTGTTGTAATCGTAATTGACTTCAGAGAATTGACATTGTAATTGGCATGGAAACGCTATAAAAACTGTCAATTACAATTTAATTAAATGTGTTAGAGTTCTATGGCTTATACATATGTAGTTAATCAATAAAATATGTTTCATATCAAGTTTTCCCTCTTTCAATTCTCTTGAGGATCAGAAAAAAGTCTTAGACGCCCACACCAAATATATTAATAACAAGGTAACCAAGAGACGAAAAAAAAATTGAATGATAGATAATATTTTTTTAGTGTATTTTACTGCTGATTTAAGACATGGGTCACAACCTTAACCCTTCAACTTGACTTTGTCTCATTTAATTCAAAACCACTACAACAACTAATATACCATCAAACACCCAAACTGAAACCTGCCATAAAAACTATATGTTTGGAAGGATGATGAAACAGCCATTGCATAGTATAAAAGTATACATTCAAACAACAACAAAAAAAACAGTGAAATATGTATAGACATTATGTTAGAAACAGCATTCATTGCAATTCTGCTTTTAATAAACAGCTGAATGTCAAATTGGCCTTCATTACTCATCTGGCTCTAGTCTGTTCATTAAATCATAGTTTAATTGTGACACGTACAGGTTTACTCATTTTCTTGTAGGGATGTAACGATTAATCGTAAGGCAATTAAAAATCGATTCTTAAGTATCACGATTCACATCGATACTGTGAAATTGAATCGCAGTACTTTTTTTATTCAGGAGTGTTGGCGGCGGGCGGAATCTGCTAATATTTTCTTTCTGGCCGCCTTCTACTCTTAAACATGTTCATAAATGATTCCGTTCCCCTTTAGCACCAAAAAATATCTGTAATATTACGTGAATATCTGTAAAAGTCACGTTTTTCTATTAGCTCTGTCTGCTAGCATAGCATCTCTTCTTCACTGCAAGATATCTGCATGCCAACCGACCACTGGGTTACCAGCGCCCTCTGCTGGTCCAAACAAATATCTGACCTAAATACAGTGAAATGACTGTTTTTTTTGTTTTTTTGAAGTCCAATTGTGAAGGCACAAAATACATTTTCAGTTGCACTTTTAAAAATAACTATTATGCAGTTTTTCATTGTTTACTATAGAACCAGAATTTAAATTAATAGGTTTCTTCTTCATTTGTATTATTCCTTTATTTCATTCAAGATTTATTTTTAGTTAAATTGCATTGTTTTGAATAGTTTATCAAGGGATTCTTTTGACAATGAAAAATAAAAGGAATACAGTACAGTTTTTCCCCCCAAAAATTAAAGGAATATTTTTCAGTCATCATTTTTCTACAGTCCCATTTTGTAAAATCAATTGTGAGGGAATCGTATCGTGAACCCAGTATCGTGAATCAAATCGTATCGGGAGTTGAGTGAATCGTTACATCCCTATTTTCTTGTCATTAACCAATACCCTTTGTAAACATCGATCCTAAATTTAACCAACTTTTAGTCTGCTGGAGCTTTATGTAGAATGAAATGACACACAAACAATAGATTAAGAAGTATAAACCTTTTAGCATTTTGTTGTCTCCATCACTTACAATCGCTGTCAGCCAGCAAAGCAATTTTAAGCAGCAACAGCTCTCACAGTCTGACTGTACTGTACAGTAAGCAAGGACTTGTTATAGGATTAAAGGACACAGGAGAGGTGTCTAGTCCATTTCCTCATAGTGTATCCAACAACGATAGTCATTAGGTTCAAGTTATTTTGTGATATTCAGACTTAACTCATGTGCAGGAGTTTGCTTCCTCCAGAGATCGCCACGCTGCAAGTGACAAGTTTCTTTTTATACCTTTATTTTGTTGACTAACAATAAAGGAAACTGAAATTTTGTCACGAAATTCAATCAGAACTCATGTGATCATGTGGTCTTGCGCATTGATCGCATCAAATCTGTCTGTGTGTATTTAAAAACATCAAAACAATCCCATATCAGGTTGATCAATAGTCATTGAATTTTGTAACAGATTAAGTCGACTAAAATGTTAATGTCATATAATTGATTAAAACTAGATAATAATAATAATAATAATGCATCAATTTTATATAGCGCTTTATCAAAGACGCTTTACAGAATTAAGGCATTATTCTTTCATTCCACACTTAGTGGTGGCAAACTACTGTTGTAGCCACAGCTGCCCTGGGGCAGACTGACGGAAGCGAGGCTGCCATAGTGCGCCATCGGACCCTCCGACCACCACCAATACTCACTCACACACTACGTTCATACTAGGCAATGTAGGTGAAGTGCCTTGCCCAAAGACACAATGACAGATACCACTGCAGCGACTGCCACCCCACTGTGGCACCTGGAATTCTCAGTGGTCTCCCATCCAACTACTAACCAGGCCCAGACCTGCTTAGCTTCCAAGATCTAACGGGATCGAGCAATGACAGGCTGGTATGGACACCTATTATGACTGAAATAGTCTGGTTAACTAAATTGTAGACAAGACTATGACAATAACTGAAACTAAATTTGTGGTCAAAGTGAACACTGGTGGAAATGTATGCCAGTTATGACGTCAAATTAGGGAAACGGAATTGGGAAAAATTTGGAATGTAAAATCAGAGCCCCTAAAAGTGCTTTCCTATAAAAGTAGGAAGTGGATCCCTAAGGAGGAGAATTTAGGAACACTTCTATGCTCTGTGTATGTATATCTGGATACTAAGAATCAGCTCTGAACAGTAAACACATTTATTCCAGCCATCCACTTCGACACAAGCACCATGTAGGAAATAACTGTTCACCATTCTTCACAGTTGCGAGGACACAAAGTGCTGAACTTGCATTGCTCCAATTGGAACAAATCTCTTCCCAATGCAATACATCATCAAACTCCATATTCCTGGAAAAAAAACCAAAAAAAACATATAAAAAATGGATGTGACTGCAGAGGCAATAAGTCATAGTTTCCACTGTGTATGATTTAGGATGTGTCATGTAACCTGTGCTCATGTGTATGTGTGTGTACCACTGCATGGCTCACAATCACACACTTTAAGCAGAGGTTTAGGGGAGACAACGTTTCAGCTGCTGTGGCAGTAGTGGGGACACCCTTGGGTGTCCCTGGTCATCAATCACGGGGAGTTCCCTCGGATACAGTGACACCAGTTTAAATGTCAAAAGCGCTGCAAGAAAACTGATATCTGCTGCTGGCATCCATGCACAGGCGAAAGGAGCGGAAATTGACGCGGATCCTTGTAGACGAAAGGATACAGTCGTCTGTGTGTGCCTGTCTTTTTCCCATGTGCTCATGCACAGGAAACGCTCGCGTATGCGTGGCCAACGCCGTCTGCGTTTGTGTTAAGTGTTGTGTTTACGTGCAGTGTGCATGCTCTCACTTGTCACTTGTCGGTCAGTGTATGTTTGATTTTTCGTTCAGAAAAGGAATTGAAAAACTCAAATTGAAATTCAAGGCATATTTCTTTATCAGGTTCAAGAAGGGATAACCAAACATTTAAAGATCAGTTGATTTTAAATGTTTTAAAACCAAAAAACAGAAATAATAATTAGGGATGTAACGATTAATCGTAAGGCAGTTAAAAATCGATTCATAGGTATCACGGTTGATATCGATTTTCTGAAAATTGAATCGCAGTACTTTTTTAACCAGCAGAGGGCGCTATCCACAAGTGTAGGCGGCGGGCGGAGTCTGCTACTACTTTCTTTCTGGCCGCCTTCTACTCTTAAATATGTTAATAAATGATTCATTACCCCTTTAGCACCGAAAGAATATCTGTAATATTACTTGAATATCTGTAAAAGTCATGTTTTTCTATTAGCTCTGTCTGCTAGCATAGCTTCTCTTCTTCACTGCAAGATATCTGCATGCCAACCGACCACTGTGTTACCAGCGCCCTCTGCTGGTCCAAACAAATATGACGTAAATTAGTGCAATCACGGTTTTTTTTTTTTTTTTAAGTCCAATTGTTAAGGCACAAAATACACTTTCAGTTGCACTTTTAAAAAGAAAAATAACTATTACGCAGTTTTGCATTGTTTATTATAGAACCAGAATTTAAATGAATAGGCTTCATTTTCATTTGTATTATTCCTTTATTTATTTCATTCAAGATTTATTTTTAGTTAAATTGCATTGTTTTGAATAGTTTATCAAGGAATTCTTTTGACAATGAAAAATAAAAGGAAAATAATACAGTATTTTCTAGTTTTTTTCCCAAAAAAAAAATTTGTCTACAGTCCCATTTTGTAAAATAAATCGTGAGGGAATCGTATCGTGAACCCAGTATCGTGAATTGAATCGTATCGGGAGTTGAGTGAATCGTTACATCCCTAATAATAATGTATACTTCATTAATCACCGTAGTGAAATAGTTTTCTGCATTTTACCCATTCTCCCCGAGGGGTAGCAGTGGGCTGCCAATTGCAGGCCCCCGGGGAGCAGTTGGATTGTGGTTAAGGGTCTTGCTCAACATCCCACAGTGATGGCCCGGGTGAGATTTGAACCGGTTACCCTCTGATTACAAGATCGCTTCCTTAACCACTAGGATACCACTCCCAAATACCAGGGGACAGAAACCAAAAAAAAAATTGCAGTTTGGTCTTTTACTTCGTATTTATGTATATCTTAGTTATTGGTTATTTGTCAGTTTTTTGTATTTTTTCCTATTATCTATCTATCTATCTATCTATCTATCTGACTATCTATCTATCTATCTATTTATCTAGGAACCTCTGTCTGTGTATGTGTGTGTTCCTCAAATATCTCTGTGATTCAGGCTCAGATTGACCTGAGAGTTTCAACATGGCTGCTGCTTGGTTCAAGGGTGTGCAACGTCAGATTTGTTTGGACTGCAATGATATCGTTCATAAATTATTTGATAAAATTGTCTTAAATGCAGCTTTGCAGAACAGCTCAATGTTGACAGGTAGTAATGGTAACTCAGGTTAAGTTAGATCTAGAGTTGTCACGATACCAAAATGAGTAACCACGATACTATACCAGGCAAAGTATCACGGTTCTGCGTGATATCGCGACACTGAAGCCTTTTATTATTATTATTATTTTTTTTATGAACTGCAATGTATTTGTACAAGTTAGAAATACTCATTAATTTCTTATAGTGTTGGTTGGTGCATGATAAGGGTACATGAACAAAAGCATATAAGCAATAAGAAAAATGAATAATAATAAATGAAGATAGATAAAATGACAAAAAAAAAACACTTTTTTTGTGAAAACAAACAAAAAAAGTGTTCCCTCCTTTGGTTCCTATAACTGGTGACAGCGCCTGCACAGTGGATCTCCTATTGCTTTACCGTCTCTGCCTCGTTTAAAGACATAATAGATCCAAATGGGACTTTTGGGGCTTGGTTTTTTGAGCAAAATTAGTGATGCCACTGACGCCGCCGTCGGCGCGGCAGACTCGTGACTCGGGCCCGGTGCTTCTGCCATGTGTTGTCTCGTGTTTGTGACTGTATGCCTTGCACGCGTCCAGGCGTGATAGAACTTTAGCTTGTTGTTTGTTTTGAAGCGAGTTTGCCGGCAGAAACACACAAACAACCAATCAGCTAACAGACGGGTGGACCCAGCGTGCGGAAACATCATATCTCCGTACGTCACCAGTAACAGGCAAACAGCCAGTCATTTAGCAGCTTTGTAGTTCGGTTGCCATGTTGATTTGTTATCAAGTATGGAGTGTGCAGTGAGCTTAGACTGTGTAGTGAGAAGCCGGGAGGAGTGCAGCCGCTATGTATCGGAAACTGGCACCGATAGTGTTGTAATCCACGGTAGTACCGTAGTGTACAATTTTTGGTATAGTAGGAACCATTACAATTTGGCACTGCGGGGTACCGTGGGTATCGTGCAACTGTAGTTAGAACAACTCAATGTTGACAGGTAGTCATGGTAACTCATGATGTGTAATTCAGAATTAAATCTGCATTAGGAGTGTTTACAAGGTCACTTTAAAGAGGATTTAACTTTCATTCTGAATTAAAGAGGAATTAAAGCTCCCATGTAAACCATTCATGAAAAAGCTACTTAACCTCCCACTTTTCTATAGCAAGACATACTTCCTAGGGGCACTGCACTAGCATTGTGTGTTTCTAGAAGTCCAAACAAACGAAAGCAATATGACGAAACTTGTTGATTAAGAAATGAGGGTGGGGTTAAATAAGTCTTTCTTATTCCTACTCCCTTTTGAGCAGACGTATTATTACAGTTATGTGTACATAGATCTTATATACCGATATTATTTTGAACATCTCTGATTGTTTTTCTGTGTGACGAGCCTTGTTTTGACATTTTAAACAGCAGGGAAAATATAAAGATATTTTATACATTTTGGTGCCATAAAAACAGCAGCGTCCTCCTATATGTGCTCTTATTTTGAAAAGAACAACTTCCGGTCTCACCATAATGAAAAATGGGCATTTTTTTTGTTTCTGTCCTCTGATAATTCTGTTTTTTGTTTTTAGATACAAAAATGGAAAATCAACCGATTCTGTTGTTTTGGTTGTTCCTTCTTGACCCTGATAAAGAAATACCCCTTGAATTTCAATTTGAAAACGGAAATCAAATAACCAATCGTTTTTTTTTTGTTTTTCGATTTCCTTTTCTGAACGGAAAATTCAATGACCAAAACATACACTGACCCTTGGCTCTAGCCTGGAGGGTGTTGGATTCCATCGATGACCCTGGAGGCAGCGTGTGGATGTAGCTTGAGGTGGAAGGACCTCTGGTTTCAGTGACCCCTGAAGAGAGAACAGCCTGTCAGACAGAAGGCCTGTCAGCAGCACTTCTCATTCACAAATTACCTGCTGGACACACACCGAGGACACACAACATGTAGGAACAAACCCAGCCCGTAACCAAGCACAGAATTATAGCATAAAAAACACAAAATATGTAATAATAAGTCCCATATGTTTTGAATTTTTCCAAAAGTAATTCCATCAGTGACTTAAGCTTCAAAGATGTTTACAATATATATAACTATGTTCAAGGTATTAATCTGAAGCTATGTATAAACTAAATTATATATGTAATTGTTGCATAGTTGATCATTAATTACAATTATGGCATAATTGTAATTGTAATTTCAAAAATCTGTTACTGTCGTAAACATAATGAAATTGTAATTGAGTTCAGATAATTAACTTTGTAATTGTAATTTCCATTAAAATTTTATAGAAATTGTCAATTGTAATTTAACGCAAAACTTGGAAACCATGTTACAGTTCTATTTACAGTTTTTTACACACTGTATGTAGTTAACAATGATCAAAAATATGTTTCATATCAAGCTTTCCCACATTTCACCATTTAATTTTTTTTTAATCCAGGGGTATAATGACACAAGGCTCAGACGCCCACATCAAATATAATAAAACTATTTTTTTCATTGATTAGGTAGCCTAAAGAGATAACTAATAGGGCAGAAATTAGATGATAGATATTTGTTTTTTTAGTGTATTTTACAGCTGATTTAGGTCCTGTTATCATAAGAGATGCTAACACAAGAGGAAGGTTAACTTTTTTTAAGTTATTTATTTCAGGCTCATTGAGAACCTAATTGTAATTGACTTTCTGAGGATGAAAATAATCGTAATTTAATTGAAATAGAACATGGGTAATTAAAAATGTAATTGTAATTGAAAAATGTAATTGACCACAACCCTGCCTACAGGTTGTCCTCAGTCCCAATTATTGCTTTGCATGACTTGTGAAAGTCAAAATAATACTGCTGGCAACAGTAAGTTCTGCTGTTTGTGCGTGTGTGCGTACGTGTGTGTGTGTGTGTGTGTGTTATAGACTCCTGATGAGTGTTTGGCAGGCTGCCTCATCCCGTGTCTGTTGATTCACTGTTGGTGAAATAAGAGAACATATGGCCGTTCTCTCCCCTCATTACATCACCTAAAGATCCCAGCTGATCAGTTTGCTTTTATAGCCTCGCTCAGTCTAAAATAAAAAAGAAAATCATATTTTTCGGGGCCTTGATTAGATTTGGTTTTCCTACAAAAACTGCTGAGCTTCTTTCTAAAATCTTAGTGAGCTCGATGCACCAAATGGCCAGGATGCTTCTTTAGTTTATAGTTTGTATCCACCTTAACCTGTAACCTATCATACAGCCCAGCTAGATGCATCAGGCTCAATTCTGTTAGTATCGATCCAATTACCTTTATTTTATCACATCATGCCCATCGATCACATCCAGGCCTCTGTTTGGTTACTGGTTTCCATTAGCTTCCTGACTGGCTAGGTTGTTAGTCGTGGTTACAGTTTTAACATAAATCATTTAAGAATGAAAGTTGATTCTTCACATTGTACATTAATCCCAAACCGAGTTCCACTTTCTTCCTAATTTGATCATTGGTCACTTGATGAGGAAGTGGAACTGTGGATAATAGATTAGTATCATTTACAGCATGGGGAGCTCTATATGTGCAGTATGTATACATATTAATCAAAGGTCCTAGAGGGCTGTGGAGGTTCTAAAATGTTTATTTTTAATGGATGCAGCAGTATAAGGTAATGTGTCTTCAGGTGAGAGTAGGGCTGCACGATTGTGGCCAAAGTGATAACTACGATTATTTTGATCAAGATTATAATCTTGATCAAAACACAATTTTTATTGCACTATTTTTAAACAAACAATATTTGTAGTTTTCAGTGTAAAATGAATTTACCAAAGGATAACTGAATAAATACACTATTACAGAGTGCAGAGCCTGTATTTTAGATGTAAAATATTGCCGACGATCAGGTTAATTTAATTGTGGTGACCAAAATCGTGATCACAATTAAAATTCTATTAATGGTGCAGCCCTAAGTAAGAGTGGGATTATTCTAGACTTTATATTATTTTATCTGCAGCAATCCCATCATATAGTTGCAACAGATTTAGTTCTTTTAGTATGATACTGATAACCTTTCAATCCCTCAATAATTTTTGCAATATATATTCAAAATCTCTAAAACTAAAGATTACTATAAAACCATTACTCTAATTGGAGTGTGAGAGTGTTGTGAAGGGGTCACCAACATAGCCCGCATGGACCATGTGAGGGGCCCTCAGGAGCTTTATTAACCAATGAACGCCATCTAAAATCTGATTTACTTTCCAGGATTCAAACTCACAAAGCACTGAGTAAAGGTAAATACTGCTGCACGTGATAAAGTTTCAGTATTAAATTAACCATCTTTAAATGTTTAGTTTCACTGAAACATTGTGACAAATGTTTTTAAATGCTGCATATTTGGTGTATGGTCAATTATGGTCATATATGAAACTTGCTTTTAAAAATGTTATTGAGTTTTATTCTTATTTATAGTTTTTAATGTGTTTTTATTTATATTTATTCTTTTAAACTGTTTTATTTTTATTTATTGTTTTATACTCATTTAGTGGCAGAGCTCATTTGTATTGGTTTGATTTTATTGTTGTGGTCGCATGTTCAGCACTTTGGAAACGTTTTGTTGTTTAAATGTGCTATATAAATAAAGTGGATTGGATTGAAAAATGCAAGGTGGATTTTCACAATCTGTTACATTTTACAAATGTTCATGTTACACGATTAGTCAAAAGTTATTTGTTAGTTTGTTTTTACATCCTCGCTTCGATAAATATTTCTTACCCTTCCTTTGGGAGGGCTGGTGATGGTCACAATTATACAATAACATAAGTTCATTTATTTACTGTAATTGCAATAACAAAACATGCATTGTTGTGCTAAAAAGATGCACTTCTTGTAGTGTTGTCCTTTGGCAACATGTGCAGAAAAGGTTCAAAAACAAAAAAAAAAGTTATTTGTTAGTAGCTAGGAACATGATGGTTTTCAGTGAATTGTAAAAAATTAAATAAACTGTATTGCATGTTGAAACTTAAACATTTCCTACTTAGGGCTGTGATAAGCGATTATTTTTTCGATGCATCGATTAATCTATCGATTAATTTTCTCAGTTCGATTTGACTCGATTCGATTATCTCCCCATTAATTGACTAAAAGTAATTTATACATGTTGATTAACGTATAAAAAACATGAATTCCTTAACATTGCAATATATGTTTATTGCTCTTCAACTATAAAAGTAGATAATAATGCATTCAGAGTCAGAGGTTGCGTTTAATAAAAAGGCAGTAGGAGCCAGCGGCCTGTCATTGTGTCCTTCCTGAACCAACAGAATTTAAGATTCGTGCTGAAAACACATAGGGCTAGCTTACTGAAAAAAGTGCATCTTTTAATTCTTCATTCACATGAAAAATAATATACCTCTGCCACTCACATTTTTCTTAAACTCAAAATTCCAAATGCTGCAGAAAGTGCTTGTGTGCGTGCGTGCTGCTGATGTGTTTTCTCCTTGTCCCGTCGATGCGCTGTCGTCCAGCCACACCCGGGATAAAGGACGCGGTTACGGGGAACAGCTATCTTTGACGAATAAGTGCGTGCCCTCACTGCCTTGCACTTTTGAAACTAGGAGGAGCCACTTGCGTTAGTTATTCTCCGGCGCCGCCATTTTTGCGTTGACATATTTTTTGCGATGATGTCGACACGTTGTCCCGGCCCTATTCCTACCTTTTTAAGTTACTGCTAACCGTTCTTAGTATCTTAGCCTCTGATTAAAGTGAAACCGTGAACATTTAGTATTTAAGAAGCTCTTTTCAAACTGGTAGCCCTTTGGACTATACAGTCTCTATTAGGGATGTACTGATACAACTTTTTCACTTCTGATATGTTACCGATTTTGCAGTCTTGAGCATTGGCCGATACCGATCCGATATCAGCAGGAATCATACATACTTTTATTACTTATTTTGTAGTGTGGAATGTTAGAAAAGGCTTGATCAAGTGATGTCACTCAAACAGAGAACAATAGTCAGCAACAGTAGGGATGAGAAAAACTGACTCATTTATTATTAACCAATTGGTTACATACATTTAACCTTCAACATAATATCTACAGTATTCTGCAATTGAATAAATATAATATAATATATATCGGAGATTTTAGATGCAGTCCGATAAAATCCTATATTTGTTTTCTGGCTGATGTCGGACCGATATTCAATATCAATATCAGATCGGGACACCCCTAGTACCTATGAAGTAGCTCACAGTTTCAGAAAGGTTGGTGACCTCTGGTGTAGTGGTTATCACTTCTTCCACTGGTTTGAAACCTGAGGTGGACATTCTACACAACAAAAGTCACATTGGATGAACTCCAAAACATTCCCTTGTTATTTAAGCAATTTCACACAAGAGGTTGTGCTGTTGTGCTGAAATATCAGCACTGGTGTGATTCGGTCGTAGGCTGTAGATAATCACACCAGTGCTGATATTTCAACACAACAGCTCAACCTCTAACGGTTATTAGAACACCTGAACAGCAGAATGATAGCATCGTAAAAAATCCCAGTGTTGTTGTTACTCTATATCAGCACTCATTAAATGTCTCCTGTCCCATCAAATTACTTGGTCGGAACTAACTGTTGTAGAAAGTTCCTTAATTTAAATGTAGTACAGTTTAGTTTCTTTGTCTTCAATCATATTTTGGATATGATAAGAATTTGTGTTCATGTACAGTATATATCCCAATCCTTATATCAATGTTTCATGTATCAGCCGAGTTATTAGTTATTGGTTCGGTATTGGCCCCAAAAATCCTGAATCAAACCGGCTCCACTTGTGACCTTGTGCAGGGGAAAGAGGAGAGAAATGAGAATGAACGTCATCAAGAAAGACATCGATTTATTCTCTTATTTAAAGAGAGGCATTTGAAACCACTCCATGCTTGTAAATGACTCAAGAAGCTGTAGCAATTCAATTTTTTTATTGGATTGCTTAAGATAAATCAATTTCTTGTATTTTTATTTTTCTTAGCTTAAAGTCTTTTGACATGCAAACAAGGTACACTTCTATATGTTGTCGGGACATCAACAATAAGGGAAATTTATTGGAATTTGGGAGAAAACCAGCATACTTGGAAAAACCAATTAAGTTCAACCAGTGAAAATAAGGCACTAGTAGAGTAGCAGCAACCCTGCAGATAAGAGTATAAGCTTAATTAATTCATAAAAATATGTTTTATATATGAAATAATCCAAAATTTCATTTCCACATTTGTTGGGGCACCAAAAAACAAAAATCCATACCCAAGCAGGGCACGGGAATAAAGTTTTTATTCTATTTGGGTGCGTGGTCTATTGAGTTTATAGAATGAGTGCATTATGGTCACAGTTCTCTGGTGTACAAAACAAAAAAAAGGATTATTACGCCTTGAGCACACAGACGAGCTTCCTAGCTTCCATAAAGGTACATTTGTGAATGTGTTGAATTGGTATGTTATTGGAACATTTGATAGTAGACCAGCCCCAGCACCACCCACCGACCACAGCTGAGCCTGCAAAACATCTGTCAGCATGCAGCTCCTTCTGGAGCTCAGATGGCTGATTATCTCTGTAGACACCTTTCTGGCTAGTGTGTGAGGTGGTCGTACTGCTGCTTTTGTGGGCCGGGAGGGGGTCGGGGTGCATCCGTTCCGTTCTGGTTATTGGTCGTAGGCAGCTGCTGGGATGCGGTGGGGCTGCCCTGGTTCACCTTTGGCTAATTGTCCTGTGGTTTTGGTGTTGTGTTGGGTTTGTGTACTCGTGTTCGCACACAGAAAGTAGTACTCATCAGCTTTGTCTGCCGCACACACTGATATATTTATTGCTCAGCAGCTTAAAAGAGTTTTATTGTGAGGATGAAGGAGGGAACACATTTCAACTTTTTTAACCAATTTCAACTTTTTTAACCAATTTCAACTTTTTTCAACCTTTTCAACCCATTTCAGCTTTTTTCAACTTTATCAGAATCAGAATCCCTTTATTAATACCAGGGGAAGTTGCTTATTCAACCCATTTCAACTTTAAAAAAATTTTTTCAACTCATTTTGAACTTTTTCAACTCATTTTGAACTTTTTCAACCCATTTAAATTTTTTTTCAATTTTTTAACCAATTTCAGCTTCAACCCATTTCAACTTTTCAACCAATTTCAACCCACTGGAGTGTCTGCTGGTGAGCCTTAGTGCAGCTGGAGTACAATGCTAAAAAACTGTGTCAGATCACTGCTGATGGCACTGTTGTAAAAGTTTACCATCAGCTGATCTGGGATCCTGACGCTCCTAAATGCCTTAGGTAGTAGAGGCGTTGCTGGGCTTTTCCTTCAACTGATCAGCTGTTGGTTCCCCAGGACAGGTTCTTGATCACAGATTTTCCCAAGAATTTAAAATGTGGCACCTCGTTGCCAATAGATAGAGAACACTGATTGAGTCTGCTTTTGCGGAAGTCCACATTGATCTCCTCGGTCTCTTTGATGTTCAGAGACAGGTTATTATTGACACAACATGATGCTAGATGTTGCACTTCAGTCCGTTAATCCGCCTCGTTGTTGTTGTTTGAGTCCAAGCACTGTGGTGTCGTCGGCAATATTAACAATGAGATTGGAAGGAAGGGAAGCAGAGCAGTCATGTGTGAATAGAGTAGAGTGTAGAGCAAGGGGCTAAGTACACACCCTTGGGGGGCCCCGGTGTTGATTAAAAGGGTGGAGGACATGTGCTTGCCTACTCTAAGACTCTGTGTTCGATTTTGGTGTCTCCCTGGCCACGAGAGAAAAGTCCAACAGCTGGGATTGGTCAAATATGAATGTTTCATAAATCACACGTTGGTCCTCTCGTACAACCAAATGTGCACCCGCACGGGCCATCGTGTCCAGCTCTGTAGAAGATCAGATTAAAAGTTACCTATTACTGTATATTTATTAAACAGCAGACAAAGCCTTCTAGATCAAAGTTCCTGATCTTCGAGTACTAATCATTTTTGCAGCCTAAAGCTTGGCTTTACAAAAACTGTAATTGCCTGATTATTTTTGATATTTTGCCAGTTTTCCAGAGTAAAAGACCTAATGGACAGTCAAAACATTATTGATTCAGCATCAACAGTCATGCTGCCCAATCAATTTACAAATCTTGTGCTTACTGATGGAAAATAATAAACAAGTTTTTTGGTGCTTTCAGCATACACTTTAAAGCTAATTGTTATAACTGATGATTTATTTACAATTTATTCATTTTTCACATAAAAAGATTGTGTAGGGTCAAGCTGGACTTATAGTACATGTTATAAGGATATGCTATAGTCATCATTGCCACAGTACTGATCCAAACTATAGAATTTTAGGATAGAAATTGACTAATGATAAACCAAGGAGATTACATTTTTCATGTGACTAATCTTTTAAAAAACCAAGGATTGCATGGCAATAGGCATGAGCTGGCCCAGTCTATTTGATCAGGTTGAAAGGAGAAACAGGTTCTTCTTTCTTGTCTCACAGTCTGGCCTCCTGGACTAAGGCTCATTTAAAGTATCAAATGATAGCCTTTAGGCATTTTTAGGTACATAATGCTCATGCAAGAATAGCAACAGACACACATTGATCATTTTTTTTTGTTTTTTTAATCCAGCCAGAGGCGTTACAGCCTGATTCAACTACCGGCTTTTGCTTCAATATTCTGCTCTATCTGCTCTGGTCCAACCTGGTTATCCATTAGAAATCAGATGAAGGTTTGCTGTGAAGGCAAATGCTCCATCTTGACCCCCTTCTATTGCTACATTGCTACTCACAAAGACCAGTGAAGAATTAGTTGAGTGAACTCTTGGTGGTGACTATTATATGGTAACATCAATGCAAGCAAAACTGTTGAGCAATTTTCTTTTTACCCAACCACAGGTTTCTCAGAAAAACAGGTGATATAACTTTGTTCCATGAACAAAATGGGTAAGTGCAGAATGTCCGCGCTAGAATAATTTCAAAAATAGCCCGTATTGTCCCCCTATTCATCCACAGCCGAATGTTCAGTTAATACAAAGCCTAAGATACAAAATGAATGTAAAGCTTTCTTCAAAAAGAAAGGACACAACAGTGCCATTATTAACCTGTCAATTCTGCCAAAGTAGAATGCAGGACAAACGTTTGTCCTCAGTAATGACAGTGTTTCACTAATGTAGCTCAGCTCTACACAGCACCCGTCCACACATTAACAAAGAGTGTAAAAAGTTTGAGTGCATCCAAAAAGAATCAAACCAGGAGCTTTGACTTTAACTACTTTGGACTAGATTAGAGAATCACACCCGAGGTGTGAACAATGAGCTTTGTGTTTGCTTTTAATGTCACATACAGCTGTTTCCAACAGAGCTTTGGCAGAATAAATCCAAGAATCACAGTCCTCAGAATCATAAGGAGTCCCCTGTTGTTTCCTGGAGGTTACAGCATTGAGCTCTTTTATCCCTCTCGTTTCCATCTTTTCATGCACCGCAAGATGAGCGGTTCCCCAACAGTTTTCCCCCTTATTGTTCCTCATGGATGTGAACTTTGTGGCCAGCCCAAAAAGTTCTTATAGGATTTCACTGGAGGGGGGACAAACCATAGTACCAAGAAGGAAAGCGATGATGTCAGTTGCCCTGACTTTGTTCAGATTTTCCAAGGTTTTCTTTAGAAATTTCTTCTTAGCTGGAATACCGTGAATAAGGAAGGTGTACTTCCAGAATTCAACAACCTCCCCTTTTTCCTACTCCACCCTGTCTTTTTACCTCTTACTGCTTTGCCAGCTGTGCTGCCCAAACACCCCTTGCCAAATGACACACTGAGATTACGTCAACTTCCAAATAAGGAGCAGCTGCAATACTTTCACCCAAAAGAAAGACACTGGAAGTTGGGAGAAAGGGGTGGTGAAGAAGAGGAGGAGGAGATGGACAGGGAGAGCATCCCCTCCTTCTCATTCATACGCATAATATACTCGGCTACCTGTTTGTCAGCCCAGTGCACGTAGAGCGTAGTCTCTATAACCGCCCTCTCTCATTCATCCTTTCTCCCCGTCTTATATCCTTGCCTCTTCAGTCATTCACAAGCGGAGGACAACACCACCTGCGACCAGGTAAGGGGAAAAAAATAACATAAAAGCCATTGAGGTCTATTTTTCCGGCAATAATTCTCATGTTTCGAGGTGAGTGATGTGATGCAGGGACCGAGAATGATTTTCTTCATTCATGCCTTTGTTATTGCAGAACGCTGCCACAGCAGCAGGCACTAGAAAATCACAAGTCGTGCTGCCGTACGCCAAGACAATGATGTTTGAAGGATTTATTTATTTATTCAGCTTTAGCTGTGCTTCGTCTGTAGCGTCTGTATGTGTGTGAGTGTGTGTGTGTGTGTATGAATGAAACAGTGGTGGGTGCGTGCAGCGTGCGGGTTGTGAGCTGAATTCAAGCTCTGCAGCGTCGCTTTAGCTCGGGAGTGAATGAGCTTCACTGTGTGTGTTGTGCATCCAATCTCTGCTTTGAGTGTCCTCCTCCTGGCGGACTTGTGGGAGCACTCTTGGAGTACGCACACACACAAAGCATGTGTGCGTACTCCCCAAGGGTCTCTCCTCTCCATCCCTGGGGACTGATGTCATCAGCTTGATCACAGGGGAGCTTTTTTGGCTGTTGCTCCTGTTAGATGAGTCTGCAAGATTAACATATTTTTACTGCATCTCATCAAAGTACCTGCTGCTGTTTTTATCCGGATTCAGATTTATTGCCCCTGTAGCATCTCAGAAGGATAATCTATTTTTTTTATGATTTGGCATCATTTTCAACTGTTGGTTTGATGGGTGACCCATTATTAAAAATCATCTTGCTTCATATTTCCAAAAAGGAATCGATATAAGTATCAGTAAGGTAGAGCTACAAGAGCACTACAATATTTTTTTTGCCTTTTTTTTTTTTATTTTAGCTGTATTTTCTCTCCAAAAAATGTAGCTTCTGGGTGGAGGGGTCACCTTCGCCTACCTCCTTTCCTCTCTCCTCCCTGTGTAGTCGGTGAGGATGCTGGAAGATAAATTTAGCCCTCCAGCTCTCCTTCCATCTGCTACCACATGGTTTAGGACCGTTTCCATAGGAACCACCACTGGGTTAAGTGTGAGGAGTGAAAATGGACAAGCGTCTTTAAAAATGTGTGCTTGAATAGCCATTGTCTATTATTTGGAGATGTAATTTTGGTTTATTTTTACTTTTTTCTCTTTTGAACAAAAGTGTAACTGAATGCCTACAATGCACTGCAATTATTTAATGCAGAAAAAACTGTGTTTTGACCCTAATTTGTACGTTTTTGGCTTTTATCCTTATTATGGTGCATTATATTATGCTGCATATATATGGGCTGAGATTTGTGCCACTCGAAACTGAATTTGAATAGTTGGTATTGAATCTGAAATTAACAACTTGGAATTCAATTTACTGTTTTTTTAACTGATTTAGTAACTTGAAATTGTATTTTTCCTGCATCTTAGTACATTAAAAAAATTCAATATATTTCTGCTTCTCAAATTCAGATTTACCAGAGACGCACTTCCGGTTCACAAGGTTGAGCAATCAAACACTGGAACTCCTGTTTACATCTACAAAATCTCCTTTACGGCCCGTTGAGGGTGTGACCATGTATCTACATTCATTGAATATTTAAAGAAAATGCAAACTCTCAATGAAGATAGTAAACTCAACTTCTAGCTTCTTCAAAAGCAAAGAACAAAAAACAAAACAAAATGGGTACATTAAAGGAAAGTAAAAAAATGAAATATTGCAAATCAACAAATATGTGCATCAGGGTTCCCATATGAGTTGGGTATGCAAAAGTATACATATGAATAGGCACATCAGGAGGAGATCAAGGTTAACATAGCAACAAATGGTCAGCCTGTAAGCAAAAACGGATAAATCTGGGGCGATTGGACATTTCAATTAAAGTGTCTGTGAGTCTTACAATCTTACTAGTCTGAAGTTTTTGTCAGGGTTATATATTAAATATTAAAGGCCTTAACGGACTGTAAAGGTGTTTTTGCAGACATAAACAGGAGTTCCATGAATCAGTGATTGATTGCTTAACCTCGCCGTGTCTCTGTGTAATGAAATTTAATTGCGTGCAGTGAATCTGAATTTGAGAGCAGAAATATTTAGAATTTTTGGAATGTACTTAGATAAAAAAAAAATTCAACAGGAAAAACACAATTTCAAGTTACTAATTAAGTTTCAAAACAGTAAATTCAATTTCAAGTTGTTTACTTTCAAATTCAATATCAACTATTCAAATGCAGTTTCTAGTGGCACAAATCTCAGCCCATATATATATGCAGCATATCTTTCATTTTAGCAGAAAATTATCAACATCATGCACCATCATAAGGATAACAACAAAAACGTACAACATAGGGTAAAAAAATAATTCTGCATTAAATAATTGCAGTGCTTTTTAGGCATTCAGTTATTCTTTTGAACAGAAAACAGTAAGAATAAACTAAAATTACTTCTCCAATTCATAGACAATGGTTATTCAAGTGCACATTTTTAAAGAAGCTTATCCATTTCCAAATTCAGTTTCTAGTGGCACAAATCTCAGCCCATATGTATATGTTAATTATACTGACTTTTATAATTTCTCTTTAAGGCTGCTGGGCTTTGTGTGATGCTCTCGTTGCTCTCATCAGAATTAGCTTACTATGATTACACTACATATGCAATGAGCTCTATGTTTTTATGTCCAGTGGCCAAATACATTGTTAAAAATTTGTATCTTTAATGTTAATTAAGAATTTGAATGTTGACTAGCACATTACTAGTAATTAATGAGACTTCAAAAGTCTCTCTCTCTCTCTCTCTCTGTGTACTTGCATGTGCATTGCAACATTACAAGAAAAATGGTTACCTTAGCATTACTGTGAACAGTGATATGCTACAAGCATTCTATTACTTGTATTTACAGTTTTCGCAAGTTGGACAGTTATCAGTAAGTTGGATATCACCCAACAGTTTTCTCGTCTTACACCAGAGTGTGGGTGTAGAAACCAGCTGGCCGGTGTGTGGGATGCCTTGTTTACTGGTTCAGCATGCCCGTAAAAAAGAAAATAACAGGAATTTTCTTTTGTTTTTCAACTAATCCCCCTTTCGTTTCCTGTGGCAGCTATCCCTAAACTTTATATAGCCAGCTACAATGAGATGGATTGAAATATGGCTTTATTTTACTACAATACATTGTCCAACCATTATTGAAATGCAAAATAAAATGACATAATATTAATAATTTTGCTAAATAATTAAGTGCTCTATGCAAGGTTCAAAGTCTCCGTTTGTTGTTTTTGGTGTAAGCATTATTAGGGATAAATTGCAATGACTTTCTTTCTTTTAAAATTGGAATAGAAAACGAGTTTTAGACCTCGTATAAAACTTAACTGCCTTATCAAGAAATGTAGGGATATCTTGTATTGATCTTATTCTGTTGTACAATCAGAGCCTCTTACAGGTTTTGATGATGTATAGTGGTGTATGTAACAAAATGTTTCTAGCAGAATGGCTGAAAAGAAAAAGCTTATATGAAAGGGTAGAGGTGTGAAGTGACCATGAGCTCGAAAAACTGCTCCTCGAAAAATAGTTAGAGAATTATTGCTGTTATGAAACACATGCTTGTATGTTTTTCTCTCTCTACACAAATTATTACATAAACTAATCTAATTTAAGATACTTAACAGCCAGGGGAGAGTAAAATATGAATGTTATGACACATAAACGCATTATGTAATCTGAAACATAAATATCCATATCTGGCAAGCATGAAAATGTCAGAGGCCCAACATTAACATTGTCTAAGCACTGTTTAGTGTGCATCCTGTTTGATGATGAAATTCTCTTTTGTTTTCATAGATCTTTATGTCCAAAACATAGAAGAATGAACACTTCAACTGATTCATCACTGTGGCAGCAACAATTGCTGTGAACTTCAGGATGGGCTACTTCAGGTTAACAGGGCAGAGGACTCCCTCAACACCAAATGGCATATACAAGCTGCGTTCTGCAGTTCCACAATTTAGCATTTGATGGCATTGTTTTATTACCAAACAAAAAAGATGAAGCTTGATAGTCAAGTAACAAAAATATTGTGAAAGAGCTCATCCATAATTTAAACCATTATCCAGTTAATGAGTAAGCTGGTCCTGATTCTGTAGCCTGATTCAGTAAGCCGCATCCCACGTGTCACCCTAAGGTTGCCTTTCCGTTTTATGGAGGCGTTGGAAAGTCGCCTGACGACTGGGGAGCAGTCCGGAGGTCAAGAATACTCACAACAAGGGTCTCTTCAGCAAGACTTGCAGCCTAAATCTCCCTTCCAGCCCCATCAGCAAAAACAGCAAACCGGATCCCCAAAGCCCCATGTTGCACCCCAGCCACCCAAACTGTCAAAAAGACAAAACCCTGAACGCAAACGTCTCAGGCATCAACGGCAGACCGTTGATTCGGACTCACCGCCAGAAAACAAACATGAGACGTCATCTGAAACAAAAGTGTCGGCGGATTCCAGTTTGTTACCAGGGGTTCTGCCAACAATATTGGGTGCCTCTACCCAATCCAAAAAAGAAACCCAGGAGCTCACCTCAAAGCAGAAGCGTGAACGTAAGCCTCAGAGACCAGGCAAATACGTCTGCTCTTATTGTGGACGTGCTTGCGCAAAGCCAAGTGTCCTCCAAAAACATATTCGCTCACACACGGGTGAAAGACCCTATCCCTGTGCACCCTGTGGTTTTTCTTTTAAGACTAAAAGTAACCTGTACAAACATCGTAAATCACATACCCACAGGGTAAAAGCTGGACTGGCACTTGGGGAAAAACAATCGTTAGAGGAGCAAGTCCCTGAGTCAGAGGATGAATCAAGACCGCCGCCACCTATTTCCTCTTTATCAGAGACACAAAACAGTGTAGTTTCAGTCAAGGATAATGAAGCAGATGGTGCCAAAGACTTCAATATTGGCAATAGGGAATCATTTGCAGTGAAAAAACGATTGGCTCTACGTCTAAGTAGAGGGAAACATCCCCCTCAAGAATCTGATGAGAAGAACTCATCCTTAATTTTAGGTAGTAGAGGCAGCACAGAATCTGGGTATTTCTCCCGCTCAGAAAGTACTGAGCAATCACAAGACAGTCCCCCAAATACGAGTGCCAAATCCTATGCAGAGATCATCCTTGGAAAATATGGACGTCTTGGACAACTACATAGGATGTCTCGCCATCAGAACCAGCAGTCTTCTGGCGAGGAGGAGAATAGTGTTGCATTCACAGTTCCCAAGAAACAAGTAATAGACCATATCACCAAACTTATCACCATCAATGAAGCGGTGGTGGACACTAGTAAAATTGACAGTGTCAAACCAAGGAGGTTTTCTCTCTCTAGAAAGAATAGTTCAGAATCTCAGAAGAGTGTCAATATAAAGGAACTACACTTACAGAGCCCCAAGCTAGAAAATGTTGGCTATAAGAATAGTGGTTCCATTACCATGGGAGTTCCATGTGAAAGATTTCATCATCCATCCTTAAATTTGCAGCAGCCTAGTGGCCAGGCATCTACTGCCCCTCTTGTGAGAAGTCAGTCCATGCCGTCGGCAGCAGGTTCATTTGACAGTGGTGGCCCTGGAAAATTTCGAATTAGTCAATCTTTTGATGAGCAACAGCCGTCTCAAAATCGCACACAAACCCCTCGACGTTATGGAATGCTAAAACGACAGCCAGCTATTGAAATTCCACTTGATAGAGAAGAAGATTGGGGTCCTCAATCATTGTACCTTGAAAGTATGACTACCAAGCAAATTAATCCACAACCGTATGTGTGTGAGGCCTGTGGCATTAGTTGCATGGATTGGGAAGGTTATAGGACACACATGCAAAGGGTTTGTAGGCATCATCATCCTAAAAATGAAGAGGTGAATAGTCAAATGGAGTGCTCCCAGATGATTACCCAAACAGCCAGAGCTGGATCTTTAACAGTGCGCAAGAGAAGGAAAGAAGAGAGTTTTGAATTTGATGACTCCTCTTCTCCTTCATTACCCTCTACTAACCTTGCATCAGAGCAGTGCAAAGACAAAACCAGTCTAACATTTGAAGTTAACACAAGGCCTGTCTTACAAACCTGTTCAGTAATTCAACATACAAGTTCATTTGAAAAAACAAGAATCTCTTTGCAATGAAAATCAGAAGGTTACAAAAGGCTCTCCATCTCATGTAGACTGTCAGATTGAGCCTCAGAAACCACCTCAGCAGCCACTGACAAAAGCAATGCCCCGAAAGTTGGTTCGTCAGCACAATGTGCAAGTTCCTGAAATATTGGTGACAGAGGATTCCAACATGAGTAGAGAGAATCTAACAGACTCAACCATCACAGACAAGTATGCAGAGAAACCTGAAGAATTTCAGTGGCCACAAAGAAGCTCTTCTCTGGCACAGCTCCCATTGAAAAGCTTCCCCCTAAGAAGAAGCGATTACGTCTTGCTGAGGCTGCACAGTCCTCAGGAGAGTCGAGTTTTTGACTCCATATCCCTGCCTCACAGTCCCAGCCAGGACAGTAGTGCTTCTTATGCATCCAGCCGGTCAGCATCCTTTGAAGAGCCGAACAGACCAGAAAATGACACTTCATCATCAAACACCATTAAGGAGATCAAGAGCTCCTCACATGTTGACGGTACCTGGAGTGCATCAGCACAGAGAGCTGAGGCGCTCAGCATCTGAGCAGGCACCTCATGACCCTCAACCAAACACCCTGATAGCTGAGACACGCAGCAAGTCTTTTGACTACAGTTGTCTATTCACCAGAGCGTTCAGCAGCAGGGTGGAAGGAAAGAAGAAAATGTCTTCTTATGAAGCACACCCCGGTCAGAGATCCTGATGAGGAAGTAGAGGAGCCAGATACTATCTCAACCCAAACTCTGGTTCCAAGCAGATCTTCTGAAATAATACCTTTGTGCTCCACAAAGTGTTCTACCTTAACGTCTTTGTGAAGAAGTCCAATCAAATCCAGTCGAGTTACAAAACAAAGACATTTTCTCACAGGGTAACTTGGTCAAAGTATTCAATTGTCAGTAATGTCCCACAACCCTGCAATAGTTGTAAAAGAGGACTCACAGAGCAGTCCTGTACAATGTTCCCCCGCCCCGTGCAAACAACGGGACCCTCAGGTGCAGCCAGAGCCCATTACCTACCCATGTTCTACAGGACTAAAGCTAAAGATTCCCTTCCAGCAGATGGATTACTGGAGGTCCAAAAAGGTGACACCAACATTCAGGACACTGTCCCTCTGATTACATCGAGTCAGGAAATATTGGTGCCATTTACATCTCCAGCAGTTGTGGTGCATCTCCAAACCAACACTCTCACCCCTGCATGTGCCATATACACAACCTTTATCCCAGTGTAGTTCCCCTGGACCCCTAGAAGCATTTGATGCAGTCTCTAATAGTATGGGTATCGCCACAAACCGATTATGAAAACCTCAAGGACACAAACACAGATCATCAACCCTTTCTCTGAATGGAGGTCTGAGGTTGTTTGGCTCAGGAGGCAACAAACGTATGCTCTCTCCTTCAAACAGTATCGAACTTCCACCTGAATCCAACAGCAGCAAAAAAGAGTCAAAGAAGAAGAGGACAGAGATGTGGGATGTGCTGACAAGGCAACAATTGTCACATGTAATCAGGAGCTCTCACAGGAAACTCAAACTGTGCTTACCAGCAGTTTCTTCCACTGTGTCAAACGTGGGACTAACTTTCCCCAGTCGGCTGTCCAGTACCTGTAACAGCTGGTGCGATTTGAACTATATCAACCAAATCCTTCTGCTCTAGATGACCAGAAGCCTTCAGTGTATTCATCATGGTCCCAAGTAGTTACAATCCGAACCCACCTGGGCCTCTCCAGCAAGGACAGCTCTCTCCCCTATTGCACTGCAAAGCAGAGACTCAGTCCCTCTATATACACTGTTTCTCCCATGGCAGTGTCTGAGTCAATGGACCAAGAGGAGAACAAAACCTCCTGCTCCACAGAGGTAATAACATTGACACACTTGGATTAATTCTGTAAAACTCAACCAGCATCTTTTAATTCATACAAATTATAGTAACTATTCAAATTTAAAATAATAAGCTCATTTTGAGCTTTGAGGTTGGAATTCCATACGAATGTGAGTTACTAAGGTATTAAACTTGAGAATGTGGCCTTGTAACACACCAATGGAGGCCAAAAAATATATAAGAATTTTGCTATAAATGCTATAAAGCCTATCTTTCAATGAGATTTTCTGATTTTTGTCTCCCGGGCATACTGGAGCAGGGTTTGGTGAATTTGCCCATGTTTCTTTTGAGTGTAGGTTGAAAACAGCAGGTCGGGCTGCAGGGCCAAGAGAAAAACGGGGAAGGGACTGCTGATGGCGCAATGAAAACAACTCAAGCCAAAAGACAAAGGGGAGGAGAGGATGGAAAGGAGTTACGAGGAAAAAGGATGTCCACTTCACCCATCAGAAAGAAAACCGACTACCTAAAGATTGGATCTCCGTGCAAGGGTAAGAAGAACCTGAATCAACTTTATTTAAAAAGGAATAGCTCATGATAGCTCAATGTTTTTTTTTTTTTTTTTTTTAATATTTCTTTTAATTGTGTGTTGGGGGTTTATTTGGTGAAACATGACTTCTGTTACAAATATTTTTGTATGTATCTACTGTTATTTATGTCTTTATAATAGCGTTTCCCAGTGTTTGTATAATTTACCGTATGCAACACCTGGCAAAGTGCTTGGTCCACCCTCGTGGTTCAGTTTTGCTCTCTTCATTTATCCTTTCACTCACAAAATGTCACTTGTACAGACAAGTTTATTGTGGTTTAGACCAGAGATAGCAGCAGAGATAGCAGCAAAGGGACAGGGCAGTGCAGAGCTGTACCATCTGTGTATGACTGCTTTTTGGTTCTCGTGTACGACTGCAAACCAATTCCGCGGTCTGACTCATATTGATGCTCTTCCTAGATTTTTACAAGGATTGAATCATTCTCACACCTTTTTTGTGCTTTCTCTGAGCCTGTTTGAAGAACTAATGGAAAAATTCTTAATCTGCTGGAGACAATACATTTAACAAGCTAAAGACAGCGTAGGCCTCATAGATACATAAATCACAGATATTTTCCTCACAAACAAATGTTAAATGGTTTGGAAAATTGCCATTTGAAAGTTTGTTTTGATCTCAACTTTTAATACTGGGTTTGTTGACAATATCGAAAAACATTGCATTGTGAGATGTGGACAGAGGTGTTAAAGAGTACTTATATCTCCTACTCAAGTAGGAAGTACTGTTACCCTGATTGAAAATTGTCAAATGTAAAAGTACATGTAAGTCATACATAAAATGTACAAGTAAAAAAGTAGCTCAATTAAATAGTACTCAAAGTAAAAGTTACTAGTTACTTTCACCCCCTCTGTTTATTTTTGGTAATAAATCTTGCCACGGTTTCCTTGCATCCAGTAAACATCTCATGTATAAACGTAAAAAGGAAGAGACCCAAATGTTGCACAATTTGAACTTCATTTATTTTCCACAAATGCATCTGTATAAAATAAAAGGTTGTCAAAATCTACAGTTCTTTTTTTTAATTTATTTTTTAAAATAAAACAATTCATTCAATTCAAAATAAAAATACAATTCTACATTTATGAACTGAGAAAACTAACTGAGAAAATAACCTCCATTCAATGCTGTTTTGACACCTTACATTACGTTTGATCTGATTGGTCGCCTATGAAGTAATGCATTTGATTATTGTCTGGTTAATCGTAAATTTGATTTTAATTGCATGAAAAAAACTTCTATATGTTAAGTAAGTGACATATAGAAAGGCCATTAGCTGTTATGACTAAGTTTATAAAGTTTTGGTTGGTGCACCATATGCTATAATACCAGTGTGCATCTAAGAACATTTTTGTCTTCTCCAATATTTACTTCTTCCGCGCTTAGCTATAGCACATGCTCTATTGCAGTGGTTTCTCAAAACTTTTTTGGCTCTTATTTCTCTTTTGGCTCTTTTTTGGCTCTTATTTCTAAATTCAAGTACACCCTTGTCCGACTGCAACATTTTGCTCAGAATTTTGGTGAAAAAAAACAACTATAGATCATAATGATGGAATGAATGAGTGATAACACACAAGTTGAATAGAATCTAATTTTGTAATAAGTGAAATAAAACAGTATTCCAGTGCCGCCTGAATATTTAGTATTCATTTCATCATTTACAGTCATCTCCTTCTGATGTGGAAAACCAAGGACTGATCCTTGATTTTTCAGTTCATGTTCTAATCAAGATCATGTTCTATTGCCACTTTGGATGTTTTTAGTATAGTTTATGTGTTTTGTTGGTATATGTAAATTATTATATCTCAGTGTGTATGTTTTTGTTGTCATTTTGGTTTAATTTTGTTATTGTTTATCTGTTCTTTTTATTATTCAGTATATTTTTCTCTTGTTTTGTGTTTTGGTATTATTAAAATTATTATATCTCAGTGTGTTTTGGTGGTCATTTTGGTTGTTTATATGGTTTTGTATGTTTCTCTGTTATTTTGGTGTATTTTGTAGGGATCTTTTCTCTCAATTTATTGTGTGTCTTTGTTGTCGTTTTGTGTGTTGCTGGTAATGGTAAATATCTTTCTCTCTTAGTGTGATAGTTTTTGTGTATTTGGTTGTTGTTTGTCTGTTTTTTTTTTATTATTCAATATTTTTTTTCTCTTGTTTTGTGTGCATTTGTTGTGAGTTGCTGGTAATATTCAGTGTGATTATAATTTTAACTAAAAATAAACATTATAAAACACCATATTTTAAATGCTTTCATTACTAATGTTCCTCTCTCTCTCGTCTCAAGTGCCCCCCTGTAGTGCCATCACGTTCCTCTAATTTGAGAAACATTGCTCCATTGGTCAGACCACAGACCCTTCATCGCCCATATACTGTACCTATTTATATATATCTCATATACCTATACCTATTATCATCTATAAGCAGTGGCTGTTCACTACTGTTTCCCTTCTTCAACAGTTCTGATCAATATGGGGACCGAGGGCAACAAACTAGGTCTGATGTAAACATCCATCCACCATAAGCTTTCACTAACACACATCGCAGCCAGAATCAGTCCTGATGATTGAATAAGGGTTATTTCACTTCACCTGTCAGTGGACATAAATATATGTCCACTGTGTGTTTGTGTGTGCCAATGTGGGTGAGTAAGTGCAGATTTCATTCGGTTTGAAAGAAATCATACAAGGCCGCCATTAAGTTACCCACTCTGTTTATCAAGTCTGCAGTGAAAATAGAGGGAAAACAGCCGATGATATCCGGAACTGTTGTTTGTTGTATGAACGTGTTTTCCTTTTTCGTGTTATTTGGAACAGCAGCTGCTTTGGGCCTGGGTTTCCCTCCATCTTTGACCTGTTTTTATTGGCCGGCTGCAGCTAAATGGCTGGGACCTAATGCTGCATGGTAGGCAGGGTCTTGTTTGGACTCAGTGGTAGTGAAGAGGTTTTTCAGGCAGTTGGAGGGTGGGAGCCTGGTTTTAGTTTATGAAAGCTGCTCTGTTGAAGCTGAAGTAGGCAAAGCTGAGGGTCCCCTTTAGTGCATGTGGAGGGGTGGAACCCCCGGACACCAGCTGCCTCAGTGTGAGCTTCCTGTATAGGAAGGGTAAAACAGATTGCACACTTCCACTGGGCAGATAAATAAAGCCACTAACAGAGCTTCTTACTTGCACTGAAGAGCCCTGCCGTCTGTCCTTCTGTGTTTTCATCCTCACAATGGCCATTCCTGTCATCCTGAGAGCAGCAGCATCAACAACAGGTTTATTGAAACTAAACAATTCAATATAGAACAATATCTGGGAAAAACATCTTCCATTACGTTAACATGTCTCCCATTTCTATAAAAGACTCATCAGACTTTTATACTTATAATATTAAGGAGAAATAGGAATTGGAATCTAATACCGTAATACAGACATGGGCTCTCGGTTTAATTTTGTGTGGCCCCCAAATCAAATCCCATAAATTGTATTTCAAGAAGTTGGAAGGAATATAAAGCCAAAACAATACACAAAATAACTCTGATGCACACAAATCGACAGCAAAATGCACAAAGTACACAACAAATTCCAAAAATACACAAATGGACTTGTATAACATAAAAAGACAATAAAGACAGACACAACAACCACTTAAAACAAAATGACTACAAAAACACAAAAAGAAACAACACAGCTCCCAAAGACACACAAACTGCAAAAATGACAGGAAAATACATAAAACAACAATGCATAAAGTGACCCCAAAAACGCACAAATCGACAACAAAAATGCAGAAAATGACAGAAGAATACACAAAAAATAACAAAGTTGTAGTTTTGTCTGTTAATGGAGTAATTATGCATAGTCCCCCCCCCCCCCCCCCCCCTTCCCCGTCATTTTAGTGATTTTTGTCATTTTGCATAATTTTTGTAATGTGTTTTTCTGTAAGCGTTTTGGTGTATTTTTGTCGATGTTTTGTATTATTCTGGAGTCATTTTGAGTATTTTTATAAAAAGTAAAAAGGCGAAATTGAGAAAATTATGAAAAGAGATACCCCCTCAAATATACTGTTTGACTTATATCGGGGTCATACCGGTTGCCAAGATAAATGTAACGGCAAAATGGAAGAATGTTATATCATCGAGCATTGCTGAAGTAATGATATCTCTACTGTTGATGTAAGAGACTTAGCTCTTACTATCTTTTTTTACTTAGAGACTAACATCTGTTCCCCCTACATCTGTGTGTTTTAAGAAAAAGTACAAAAATGACAACACGTGCAGAGTTTATGGAAGCCATAGCGATGACACCTACTTTGAGTGGTCTTGGATGAGTTTAATACAAAAGTCTGTAATGTTATAGATGTGGTGGCTCCAATAAAAAGTATGAGTAAACCAAACACACAGAAAACACCATGGAGGAGGACTGAGATAATGCAGAATTTGAAATCTGATTGTAGAAGAGCTGAGCGTAAATGGAGAACAACAAAACTCCAAATTAATTCAGAACTGTACAAAATAAGTCTGTGTAAATTCAATGATGGTTTGTTCAAAGCAAGGCAGCAATACTTAATAGTTACTGAAATTATTGCTAGAAATGTCAACAACTCTCACACATAGTTTTCTGTAATTGAAAAGCTCACAACCCCCCCCCCCCACCAGATCAGATAGCTCCTGAATTACTGTCACTGGAAAATGCAATGAATTTGCTGTATATTTCAATGAAAAAATACAACCAATAAGGTCTGTTTAAAAAAGAGATCACTGGATGCCTCTATACTGGCTAACTATAGACCAATCAGCAACCTTCCATTCATGGCCAAGATCATTGGGAAGGTGGTCTTCAACCAACTGAGTCAATTCTTAATATTCAACAAAATATTTGTTGTATCTGTTCTCATTCTATTGGATCTAAGTGCTGCATTTGACACTGTAGATCATACAATTTTGTTGCACAGATAGCAAATATGGGTTGGACTAAATGGAACAGTAATGCAATGGTTTAAGTCCTACTTGGAATAGCAAAGTTATTTTGTAAGCAAACTTTGAATCTGACAGATTACCAATGTCCCGTGGGGTTCCTCAGGGCTCTGTTCTTGGACCCGTTATGTTTAGCCTTTATATGCTTCCTTTAGGACAAATTTTAAAAAACTGTAATGAGACACAACTATATCTGTCACTGAACCCAGATGACTATCGTCCCATTGAGGTGTTGTGTGACTGCTTAGAAAAAGTAAACTGCTGGATGAGTGAAAACTTCCTTCAACTAAATCATGACAAGATGGAGGTGATTGTCTTTGGTAACAAGGAAAAGAGGACTGCTGTCAGCAAGTATCTTGAGTGTCGATCTTTAAAAGCTAAAGACCAAGTCAAAAACCTTGGTGTTCTGATTGACTCAGATCTGACATTCAGCATTCAGATCAAATCTATCACAAAAACAGCCTTCTACCACCTAAAGAACATCTCCAGAGTGAAAGGTTTAATGACTCGGAAAGATCAGGAGAAACTGGTCCATGCTTTTATCTCCAGCAGACTGGACTAATATAATGGTCTATATCAAACAGCTACAACTGATTCAGAACGCTGCAGCTCGGGTTTTAACCAGAAAAAAGGGGTCAGAACACATTACTCCAGTTTTAAAGTCGTTACACACAACAGCAATTACAACACAAAACAACACACACAGGCTCCGTCAGCCTCAGAATAGACTTTAAAGTTCTGCTGCTGGTGAAGCATGTGTGAATCAGTGAGATGTTGGTCAAGTCTGAACCCAGTAGGTCTCTCAGATCTATGACACAGGTCAGATAGTGGAGCCCAGAGTTCACAGTAAACATGGTGATGCTGCTTTTAGTTGTTATGCTGCAAAGAAGTGGAACAAACTGCCTGCAGAGCTGAGTCAGCATCCAATGTGTTTTTTTTACTTTTTTCTCTACTGTGTATTATTGAGAGGGAGATTTTTGGTTATGTTTGTTGATATATTTTTTATTGTTTTTACTGATGATTTTTGCTGCTGTTTTTAAGGTTCTTATTGATTTTAAGCTGTTTTAAGCTTTTTGATCATGTAAAGTACATTGAGTTGCCTTGTGTATGAAATGTGCTATAAGGCAAAAATGTTGCCTTGCCTCACCTTAGTGGAAGCAGAGGTCCAGACAGGTGTATCTTTTGAAAAAATGACTGCACCGTTACAGCTGAAAATGGACCTCTTTGGAAATACCTGATAATGTTGCTTGGCTTGTTGAGGTTGTACTTTGAGTGATGGATAAGGTCCCGTTTTACCGTTTATTGGTTTATTCGGCTAAATAGACTGTATGTATACAACCTATTTTGTACCTTTTTTTTTCCCTTTGTTTTGCATCAGTGTTTCTCAATGGGAGTACGTGATGGCACTACAGGGGTACTTGAGAGAAAGAGAAAATACACAAGATCACTAGAAAATACACAAAAATAACAGAGAAACATACAAATGACACAAACAACAAAAACACACTGAGAGAAAATTTAATCCATTAGAATTTTATTTAATACCAACAACACACAAAAACGACAACAAAACACACAAATAAGAGAAAAATACTGAATATAAAGAGAACAGACAAACAACAAAATACACTAAAAAACACAAAATTACACCAAAAACACGCAAAATGACACTAAAACACACAAAATTATGATCTGATTAGAACATGAACTGAAAATACATAAGTCAGTCTTGGTCCCACATCAGGAGAGCGATGACCATAAATGATAAAAATCTATAGAAATAAATCTGTTAAGGTGGCACTAATAATGTTTCGTTCCTCTTAATTACAAAATGAGATTCCTTAAAATGTGCTTTCACTAATTCATTCCAGCATTATGCTCTATAGTTTTTATTTCACAAATTCTGAGCAAAATGTTGTAGTCGGATAAAGGGGTACTTGGATTTAAAAATAAGAAAGGGGGTAAATTAGAGAACCACTATTTTATATCACTGATAAGTTCTATTTTCTGGAAAAAATCTAATAAAAAGTTTCTAAATAAAAAGTTCTAAAAAAAAAAAACTAAACAAAAAATCGGCTTTCCTCAGCAGCAGCCCAAATGAGGGGTACAGTTTGGTGTGTGATGGAGTTGAAGAGAAAAACCAGTGTGAAATCACCAGTGTGGGCTCCACAGACTCACCTCCATGTGGCTGCTGGAGCCTTTGAAAGCTGCTGGTATGAACTAATGGAAGCATTGGTGTTGATTTCTAAATCAAAACTTATAGTTTGACAGGTCAACACTCGAACAATGTCCTTTTTTTCAGGGAGCACTCCAGCAGAACATCAAGAGGAACTCAGAAAAGACATCAGCCATCAACCAGACAACACACATGATGGTACCAATGTCAACCTATTATGAACTGATGAAGTGTTTCTTAATTGATTTAAGAGTATTTACATCCAAAAGAGGTGAACTAAAATAATAATAAAAAAATAAATAAAAAATCAATTTTAATATCCATTGGTTCATCCTGGGTGTTGCTGTCTAAGTAGACGTAGTTTTACTTTTAAGGGACGTGTTGAAAGCAGAACATTGTCTATCTGAGTGAACTCACAGAATTTTTACAGCATAAGGGAATCGCATGGAAAATTTTTAATTTATAACACTGAGTGCCAAATTTATTAAAGTAAAGTTAAAGTTGTTTTTTTTTTTCAAGCTAAAAGTTATAATAATAATAATGCATCAGTTTTTATATAGCGCTTTATCATAGACACTCAAAGTCGCTTTACAGAATTAAGGCATTATTCTTTCACTCCACACACTTAGTGGTGGTAAACTACTATTGTAGCCACAGCTGCCCTGGGCAGACTGATGGAAGCGAGGCTGCCATAGTGCGCCATCGGCCCCCAACAACCACCAACACTCACTCACACACTACATTCATACTAGGCAATGTAGGTGAAGTGCCTTGCCCAAGGGCACAATGACAAATACCACTGGGTGACTGCCACCCCACTGTGGCACCTGGAATTCTCAGTGGTCTCCCATCCAACTACTAACCAGGCCCAGACCTGCTTAGCTTCCGAGATCTAACGGATCGGGCATGACAGGCTGGATGTTGAATAGATGAAGGTGATGATGAATGGAGTTTAGAGAGTTACTCATGCTTGATAGGTCCTCCACTAATAATACTCACACACCCTGTAGAGACAAGGAATAACTTTTTATTCAAAAGACTGAATCCAAGACGTGCTTTTCAAATTTAAATGAGATATTATGTAGAACCTGTAGTAATATTGGAATAAAAACACACACGCACACGTGGAGAATGCACATACACACACGCCGAGTAAGCATACAGTAGAGCTTTAATAGTGCCGGAAAAAGAAAACCTGAGCCCAGCCTGAGAGAACATGACCCGAACCCGTCCGACACGAATGAAGCCGATGTCTCTTGAAGCCAGAACTCGTTTCAACCAGACGGTATTCACATTCGTGCGCGCACATGTAGAATGATCTGTTGTGAGTGAGAAACATGACGAGCAGCTTCATGTGCCGTTACACACTCCGTCTGGTTGAAGCTGCACTGTTTTTATTGGACGTTAATTACGATTACACATGCAACATCGGAGGCAGCTAAGTGGTAACAGGGGTCCTCGGGGTCGTCAGGTAAAGATGGAAGCATCCGAGGAAGTCGCCTGTATTAAAAAGATGGATGTGGTTCTGGGTTTTGCAGATTAAAAAGAGAGTTAAAACAACCCGTGCACACCTGGAAGTCCCTTTTGTGCAACACTTATTACAACGATGCTGATTAATAAACGAAAAAAAAAACATAAAATCTCCCCTACGTTGCTGAAAACGGAGCGTAGGGGTGCCATTGCTCCATAATGGAGCAAATTACAACGTCGGGGGCCCCTACGCTCAACAACGCTGGCGAGAACCCTGGAGTTTGTCAGAGGTGTTCCATGTATGCTCCAGGTCAATGTTCATATACACTGCAAAGCTCTGTCCAATTAGTTGTATAACATTGGTTAAATTGCCGAAAACCTTTCAGATTTTCATCCTGTCGCATCATTGTAAATGAACCATCTTCATTAGCATCCATACATGCCCGCACCAATGCACCAACACAAGCTTCACTCACCAAAACCTTTCCAACTAATCTTTGCTTTTCTATTTTTAAGGCTCATCAATTTCTCATTTGTTCTGGACATCATCATTGAAATTATAATTTTGCATTCATAACGTGTAAGAAAGTCATTGAAGTTAAACAAAGTGTTAAGATATTCCTTTTTCTGTCCTAGGAGGCCGTGATAGACAATCTGTGCATCATCATCAACAACAAGACCTTCAATCTCTTCACGTGGAAGGAGATGCAGATCATGACGATGATAACATAAACATAAAGTCTATCGCTGATGATGAAGACAGCAAGATCACAGTGGCTCAGGGATCTCAGATGGAAAGGGAAAAAGGCCACTTGGGAAATCCGCAAGGCGAGCACAGCCACAAACCGAAGGATTCTACCACCAGGATGTCAGCCAGTGCGAGGAGGACCATGTTCGCCCGCAGACACTATGACGCGTCGACGTTGTTGCCCTCTAGAGGCTCGCGCTCTCCATGTGCTGAATCCATGGCTCCAAGAAGGGAGACGTCTCCACCAGCTAGCCCATCACCTAGCCATTCCCCTGCTCCCACATCGTCCATCTCACCATCTGGTTGTCATGTCTCATCTGAGCCTCAGAGACCAGCCTCTCCAGTCATGGTTCAGTCTCTGGGGCTGGGCTCCTCTGGGCCTCGAGGCTCCCTAGCAGACGTTCCTGCTGAGTGTCAAACGTGTTTCCATCTGAGGGACCGACCGACTACAGCCAGACTGGTGAGTGCTTTCACAAATATCTCGATAAGCAACTCGGGCTAAACGATTTTGGAAAATAATCTAATTGCAATTTTTTTTCCCTCAATATTGCAATTATTTTTTCAAGGTTCTCTTCTCATGCATTTTTCAACAAACATAATCAATGTATTGTGTTCTAATAAAAGATATATGTATTTTACATAAATTATTCTTTCTTATAGGCTACACTTATGTTAAGATAAAGGAAAATGAAGCATTAATTAATATTAAAGACAGTTTATTTATATACTTCAATTACAGTTATGGCAAATGGACTTGATTGATATAGCGCTTTATCCCCACACTGAAGTAGTTTGAAAGCACTTTACAATATCAGTTCATTCACCCATTCACTGACCAATGGGATTGAGCTGCCATGCAAGGCGCTGGTCAACTACTGGGAGCAATTTAGGGTCCATTGTCTTGCCCAAGGACACTTCGACACATAGACCGGTATAGACTGGGATCGAACCTCCAACCTCTTACTTAGAAAACAACCCCTCTACTTACAGTCTTGTAAGCATTCACCATGACAACGTAACACAATTCTCCCAAACAGAATTAAAAACTAAACTAAAGGAAAAGTAAGGAGAACAAATATGTACAAATTGCACATATTTTAGGTCAATAAAAGTCACAATAAACACAAAATAAACAAGTGTATTATTAAACCGTAAAAAGGAAAACACTAATAAAATTATTATATTCTTTCAATAACAGCAGCACACAACACACTAAACTTATTGATCACATCACAGTGAAATTATTTCCTCCGCGTTTCACCCATATCCCCTCACAGATAACAGCGGCTGCCACAACACTGTAGGCAGTACAGGGCAGCTTTGGTCAGGGCGATGGCCGGGGCGAGACCGTCGTGGACGCCCATACAACCCCACGAGCGCGCCCGCGGCGAGTCCGTCGTGGTCCTCAGAGCGGGCCGAGAGATGCGTCATTGCGGGGTAGCGCAGCATCTTCTTTTTTACAGCCAAAATAATTCCACATACAGTAACTGATGCGCTGCTCCTCTTTGATTCTAAACTTTGTGCTGTGTCGGCGTCTGTCGAGCCTGAGGCCGTTGAGCAACAGGTTAAAGCAGCGTTTACACCTCCAAAGCTTGCTTTGCTTTGCGCTGCTCCGCTCGTAAGTCACGTGGCCAGAATTTTTTTTTTTTCAAAATTGCAGCCTTTGTGTTTTTGTTTATCATATTGCGATTTTATCCCAAATGCAATTAATCGTTCAGCCATATACGCAACCTTGCAATCCGTCTCCCGGCCTTTGTTCACTTCTGCACTTTAATCACAATGTTTTTCCTTTGTAGAAGCTTACCACTGGTTCTGGCTTTTGTTTGAGCCTCAGATAGTTGCTCGTCTGTGACTTGATACACGTCTGTTAGTGTAGCCATGTCTAAATAAACCTGTTTGGGCTCACAGAGCCAATCTTGTTTGGCTACGTTTAATCCCAGACAGTCAACACGGTGGGCAAATATAGATAGGCTGGTACATTTGTGGTTATTTCAAAGTCACACATTTATTGGAAAGGGAAGGAAAGGCAGCTCTCTTGTTTAATATCAGTCCATACAGAGCCGGTTGCTCTAAAAGCTTAAAATATTGCAGGAGAGCTCTCAAATAGTAACAACTTGTTTTTCCAGGGAAGCCGCTGATAAAATGAGAATCTGGTTGACAGTTAAATACCAAAGATTGGAACCACATTTGAACAAGAACAACATGGGTGAATGTCTTAGCTCAACCTATTTAAAAATGACCAGAAAATACTTGTCAACTTTTGGCCAGTTTGTTGAAAAAAAACCTCAGCGTTTCACCACGGGTCTCTTGGGATCCTCTTTTGACAGCACAAAAAGTCACACGTAAGGAGGAAGAAGTCCAACGAAGGTGTTATTTGATATTTGGCGATCTAAAGTTAAATTCACACCTACTATACTACAAAAAACAGCAACTATTAAACACCAGTCATTTACCAGTTTTACCCACACCAAATCAAGTGAGATTTGAGAAAAACATTGTATGTTTTTAAATTCTAAAAGACATGGTAATAGTAATTCCTGAACTGAGGTTTACATGGAAAACCAGTTTGTTCGGCTTTAGTTAATTCCACTTTAGGTCTTGGGGTTGGGAAGGGCTCTAATTGGACAGGGGGCAAACACGACGTGTCACGACTATTGGAAAAAACACAACAAACATTTTTATTGTTGGCTGTAACACAGAAGACCACACATGAGAACTGTTTTTACCTTTATTTTGATTGTAGTTTTGAAGCAACAGCTGGACAATAACACACTTTGGTCCACAGAGCGGAAGAGAGATACGACCTAATCACCAGAAATAAATCCCAGTAAAACTCTGGAAAACAATAACCAGGAATAAACAGTTGCTTCCTGGTAAAGATAGTAGCTCTAACAACCAAATGATTAACTTGGTGATATTACAGCCTGTGTATCAGTATTGGGACGCATTGATTCCGTCTCCGGGTCTTAGTATCACCCGTCCAATGAAGCCGTTCCGTTTACTGATCTCCATGTGTGTAATAAGTCCATATGTCTGTGTTAATGTCCGCGTGTTTATGCCTCCATTCATTCCCCTTTTTTCATTATATCCATGTCTTTTAAGGCTCTTATTAAATAGTATCGGCTCTATTCCTGGCGGCCATGTTTGATTATGTCGTCACCCAGCGCGTCATCGCCGCAAGTCGCGCACGCGCAAAACGACTGGAATTAACTTAAAGCAGAATTAAGTGTTGTTAACTGTTTACAAGAAAGAGGAAGTATTTAATTCAGATTTAAAAACAGAATAAACCAGCCAAATAATTCGGAATTAAGTTTAATCCGGAATTAAATTAGCAATAGGAATTAAGTGTTTACAAGGTCAGGTTAAGGAAGAATTAACTTTTATTCTGCTTTAAAGAGGAATTAAAGCTCCCATGTAAATGCGGCCGCTATAGAAGAAAAAACCATTAAACTGCTTTATCTGATTATATAATGGTTAGATATGGACATGTGGTTACAGAGGTGATGTTAGAATGTGGTCAGTCGAAAAGCTCTACCTGTATGGTATAAAACTATGCCATATGTTGCATACCAAGATACAGCACACAATACACAGTTTGTTTATACTGTGTAATAATTGTTATTTGTGAGTATATATGAATAGTAAATAAATAAATGTAAATCAAAAACAGTGGCACCATCGCCCTATAACACACCATTCTATGTGTTTAAGTACTGATATATCCTACTCAAGTAGAAGTACTGCTACTTGATTGAAATTGTACACAAGTGCAAGTAAGTCATACATAAAATACTCAAGTACAAGTAAAAAGTAGCCTAATTAAATAGTACTCAAAGTAAAAGTTACTAGTTACTTTCACCCCCCATGTTTATTTTTGCTAATAAATGTTGCCACGGTTACCTTACATACAGTAAACATCTCATGTAGAAACCTAAAAAGGAAGAGATCAGATCTTGCACAATTCAAACTAATTTCCACAAAGGCGTCTGAATAAAATAAAGGGTTTGTCAAATGTACAATTGTTTATTATTTATATATTATAAGAAATTAGATGATAGATGTGTTTTTAGTGTATTTTACAGCTGATTTAGGACCCGTTAGCATAAGAGATGCTAACATAAAGCTAACACAAGAGGAAGGTTAACTTTTATTAGGTTTTTTATTTCAGGCTCAGTAATTGAGAACGTAATTGTAATTTACTTTCTGAGGATAAAAAACAGTTGTATGTTAATTGTAATTGAAAAAAATGCTGGTCACTGTAATCGTAATTGAATATGGGTAATTGAACATGGGTAATTGAACATGGGTAATTGAACATGGGTAATTGAACATGGGTAATTGAACATGGGTAATTGAAAATGTAACGTTATTCAGGTGATTTTTTCATTCTTCCAGCCTATGGAGGACAACCACATCTCCTCTAATGCTTCGCGACCTCGAGGTTCCCACGTGCTGAGTCACCTCCCTCTGCACTCGCAGCAGCCGAGCAGAGCCCTGAGCCTCCTGATTCCCATCGGAGGAATTCACATGATCCAACCGCGCTCCACCCTCCCTCTGTACAACCTGAGGAGCAGTTCCACAGCAGCCCGCTGCCACCTCAGCGCCCCCTCGTCACACTGACGTCACCCTCCAGCCACGCACACCCCGAGGCTCGGCCGCACACACCCAGCCCAGATTGTTTTGGCAATCAGCAACCGTCAAGTCCGACAAAATGGCCAACAGAGCCCGAGCTGAGCACAGTCGCACCTGATTCTCAAAGTAACCAAGGCCAAAAAGAGGCTCCGCCTACCCAGACTCAGCTCTGATAGGAGGCGGAGCCCGAAGGGACAGTGCAAACAGACTTAGAGACCAGTGTGGAGACATTTGAGCCCACGACGAGAGCACTTGAACACCGCTTCTGAATGACGCTGTTATGTAATATACGAATAATATATATATATAAACACTATGTTAGATATGCAGTATGTTTTGTAAATCTTTTTTACCCTCTTGTTCGATGTCATCGGTGTTTTTATTTATATGCTATTATGCAAATTCTGTACTATATGCAAAAGCAGCTGGAATGAAAATAGACAAAGTTTTTATCGGTTTCCCTATCAGCCCTGTTTACAGCTCTAATATATGATCGCTGTGTTATTGTACTGTATTACCAAGATGAATATAGAAAGGTACCACACATATTTATTCAACCCAACCAGTATTTTGAAGTGCAATTTTATGTCACCATTGTGGTTTGAAAATATCATTCTTAAAGACTGTGATGATGATGATGATGACGATGGTGGTGATGATGATGACATATTCTTAGTCCTTTTCTTTCTTGTTGCTGTTGTTGTCTTTGTGTTAACGAAGCAGGGTAATGATCTACGATTCTTCAAGTTCAGTGGAGACATTTGGTCTGCACTGATGAACCATTTGATATCCCGTGGAAACACCTTTCAGCTTTTCACCATGGTAGCTACACTACTGTTTTTGTTTCATAAACAAATGCAGGTATTTTTTGTGTTGTTGCTTTTATAACTGATACAGTCACTGTCATTTTCATGTTTACCATTAAACGGTCCATTTTTACAGATTTCTATCAAACCCTGTGGAGCGTGTGTTGATTGGGAAGCGGATTTTGTTCTTTTCTACAGCCAATCAAATCTAAACAACTGGCAGAAGGTGTGGAGACGAGTAGAGACGAATGGAACACAAAGATACTGTAAATGGTGCAGTGTACCTCTATGGTAATATATAACTGCAAGAGTATACATGCCAAGTGGTTTCAGTTAAAGGGCATTGATAAAAAAACACATTATACACAGATATGTAGAACAAAATTGAGCTAAATAAAAAATACTCTGGGTATGACTTTTCCCCCAACACAAGTGAATATAAAATATACAATAAACAATAAGACTTTTTCCTAAAGTGTAAAAAGTGCTACTCTGCAAATAGAACACAAAAACAGAGACTGATAATTGCCAAATAATGTCATCGGGTTATTCTTAAAAAAAATGTGCATGAACTTTGCATGACAAGTTTTTTAAAACATTAAAACAGAACAGATTAAGATATAGCTCATACATTAGTTTTTTTTTTTTTTTTTTTTTTAATCAATATTAGCACGTCTTTGATTATTGACTGTCGCCTGCAGTTGGAAACGCAAACTCATTTGGTTGAGACAGATGCAGCCGAGACGGAAAGGCTTGTGTCAAAATATCGCGATACCACTTGTACCATAAACTATCTATCTTGTGACGTTTTTATATTGCAATATCCTGTTGCACGGTCAGCATTACCAGTATTTGCCTATAGACCCTTGCGACTGACGTCACGGCACATTGACCCAGCGCCATCTTGGAAGATGACGGCCCTATACGGATGCACCTGCGTGGGTGTGTTTACTTGAATAATAGTGTTATTTTTTGACATATTGAAAGCAGCCCATGTGCTAAACGTTTGTCAAAGGTCGTCTACGTTTGACCTCAATATGTCGGAGGCCACGGATTATGTTGACATTATCAGAGGCTGAGAGAAGTGGGTACAAGGAGAAACTGGGTCTGATCGGTGGGAATGACCACTACAACGTTCCTGTTGACAAATGGAATGAAGATGTCTCTTATTTCCCAGGAGTGACTTATCCTGACATTGTGAACTATCTCGGGCAAGGAAAAGCCACTCCAGGCTTGCCATTGGCTTTTGAAAATATTACAACCATTCAGGACACAGGATTTGGTTATAATTTGATTATAACCTCTCATACAAGTTTTGGCTTAACTGGTACTACTAGCACTACTAGGGAGAGTTTGTGTGTACTAGTAGTTCTACTAATACGGGTTTTTTGGTGCACTAAGGCACGAGTAGACCTTACTAGTAAAGCAAAATTGTCAACTAGTAGAATAATTTTATTTTACTAGTAGTACTAGTAAAGCTCTGGGTTTTTACTAGTAATGATACACTTAAAAGATCTCACTAGTAGACTTTTTTTTAGTCAATTAGTAGCAGTGATGTTTCGTGAGCACGAGGGTTGGGGAGGCAGGGCGTTACAAATGTCGACACCATAGACAATTTCATATGTTTCTGCTGGCAAGTGTTAATCTAACAAAATCAAGATTGTAAAACACCATTAAAGAAACATGAACAATTATTTAATATAGCCTCCATACTCTCCCAACAAGATATATCTCATGACACGGCAGCGCATTCGTTGTTTGTGTTGGAAACACAAAATGACGACAACAGCTCAGAACAGCCTCAGTGAGGAGCATCCACAAAGCCAATCCTTCCTTTTGTACCATTCACTGTGAAAAGTATGAAACATTTTCTGACTTTACCATTGCTGAAGGTCTGGTAGCTCAGGTGTTGGTCTCCCATCTTTTAAAAGCTGTTGTTTTTCCTCAAAAGAAAGTTTATTTATTGTTTCTAGTGCTGTCATCCTGACTGTAGTGTTATCCCACTCACTCGCTAGAACGTAACAGCAGCCACACTCTATCAATTCACTAATGCACTGTGAACGTACTTATAGCATTTAGCATAGCGCGGTTACGTCCAAAGGCAGCGTAGAAAGCTGCCTCTTTACAAAAATGGTTTTCATCTTGGGGAACTGATTGCGCATGCGCAAACACAAAAAAACACACTATGGGAACAGAGGCAGCGCAGCAATGTGCCTTTGGGAGAGGGTGTGGCCTCCTCCTGGCTCCTCCTCCTGCGTTACAGCGGAGTGAGACTGTGCAGCGTGTCTGCCGTACCAGGAAATAGCAATATTTAGTCATTTGGGCTATGAAAAGCACAAAATGCTGACACTTTCAAACCTATAGGTACTGCAGGCTATCGGAAATGGAAAAATAAACAATTTATATTCATATTATAATTAACTCACTCAGCTCATCATTTCAAATCCAAACGCCCAGTGCCATTGACGAGACACTCGTCATTTGCGTTTTTTTCACGGGGATTACTAGAAAACACCCTGGTGGAGGTCCCTCGTCAATATCTAAACTGTGGGGTGTTGTAGTGACCAACTGTGCCCAGAAGATAGCAGCAGTGCACCTTTAGATGAGAGATTAGCCACTGATGATACCCAGCAAAGCAGGAAGAAGCAGGAATAAGGGAGGTTATGGCGCTACAGAGTGATAATGTGAAGTATCACGCAGCTCACAACACCACATACTAACACAGAACATGTGTGGACCTGAGTAGATTATTGATAATGTTGTGATCGTGAGATAAAACCATCAACTAACCGGGCTAACCGCCAAAATACAGTAAGAAATTCATTCACCTCTGACCCAGATAGCAAAATAATAATAATTTTGCCATCAAAAGCCCGGTCTCGGTGTTTTTTTTTTTTTTAATGTTTTATACAAGGAAACAATGTTCAGATGTTAGAGTTGTCACTAAAGCAAAAAAAAAAAAACAGCTTTAAAGTCACTGACAGGGTTTTTTTTTTTAGAAAAAGGCTTTTTTCTCAGCTTTTTGCTCTGAAACTGAAGATTTGTGTAAAACTTGCTCTATTCAACGGCTGATTACAAAAGAACGAAACAAGCCAGAAACAAATGTGTTTTTTTTTGATGAAAGTAGAGGCTTCAATCTTTCAGAATCCGGTGTCAGATTTCAGATAGTCATAGTAGAAAATATTCTGTGGGTCTTTAAAAATCAGTCAAAATGCTCAAAATCGGCTGGCACTGAGGGGGGTAGAAATTCTGAAAATGGCTGGCACTGAATGAGTTAAAACAAATAATCAAAATATCAATTCACCCTTGGGTAGGCACTGCCCACCTTGCCTACCCTGACTGCACGTCACTGACTAGTCGTACTAGTAAAGCGAAAAGATTCACTAGTTAGTTCTAGTAGCCCCAATGTACAGGAAGTAGGAGGGATTAAAAGCAAACCCAGCTCCCTGATTGGTTTAAATCAAGGAGCTTGCAAATGGAAATCCTGAATTTACTTTACCCGCCTCCTTATTAGCATATGATGCTTTCTATTGACACTTTTTATATCACTCGTAGAGTCTAATCGTGCACTAGGAAACCAAACCAGAGTAGACATAGTCCAAATTTCAGCACTAGTACTATGATTGATATGTCTGATATAATGCTGACTCTAATGCTTTAACAGCTTTCTATACGTCACACTGTTCTTCTTCTGTGGTATTGTATCATTAGCTCAGGTCTGTTTCCCAGAGATGAAGTATGTGCTTTTAACCACTAGGTGGCAGAAGACTGCAGCTGAAAAGGAAATCTGGCCTCTGCTGAGAGCGATGACGTCATCCACTGAAGGTTTGCAGTGTTTGTTAATCCAGATAAAGGAAATGCAGTATAAAATAATCAATAATATCTATCCCACGACGTCTTACATTTCAAAGTTTGCTGAGATAAGTAATATTTATTTTTGCAAAACAACTGAAGTCAATATACTGAATTTATTTTATGAATGTCCAGTAATTGAACTGTTGTGGAAGATATGGAACTATTTAAAGATTAGAATTCTGACTGCATTGTCACCTATTTAATCTAGACTGATTTAGATTATTTTCATTTCCTTTATACAATACAATGCCTCTTTATTCATTTATTTATTTATTCTGTCTCTATTGTTGTTGTTTATTATGTCACGTTCTATGTACTTATTTTTTTTTTTTTACTATTACCGAGAAGCATGAATGCACTATGCTCTCTTAAATAAATAAATAAATAAACATATATATATATAATATATATATATATATATATAATTATATATATATATATATATATATGAGGTGGTAACGGATCAGACAGTTAAAGAGTAATTGTGCTGCCATTAATCTTGTGTTTATAATGCAGATTTAATAATAGTGCACTTCGAAACTCAACGTTCAGAGTAATTAAATAGATCGTTTATACTCAAAGTTATTGGAAAAGTTCTACTAACTTGTGGTCAAGTTGGTGTAACGTGTTCTTCCTTTTTGAGCAACTGTAATACTAATATTTTTTGAGTAAATGGAACTACATTTGTTTATATGCTAGCATAATTTTACTTAACTGCACTTAAAACAATTTAAGTGCAGTTTATTATAATTAAGTAATTACATGCTGAGAGTGATAAAGTTATTTCCGTTGTTTCAAATAGGGATTATTAAAAATGAACTTAATTCATACAGCAATTTAACTGTCATCAAAACGTACAAGTAGTCATCCAACCTTTTAAGTTCTGCAAAATTTTGACTTTTAAGTTAATCAATGTAAAATCCAGGCAATAAAATGCCTCAATTTTCTTTTGGAAGAGCGAATGGAGGCAGACATGGTAACATGTGGCCAAAAATGGGCCAAAAGTGGCAAAAACATCACGAGAGTCTGGCTGCAGACATGCACTGTCATGACCCTACCTTGCAGAACTTTCACACCTCTCAAAACGTGGCAAGGAAAGAGTGAAAAGTGACCAAAATATGTGCCAAAAGCAGTCAAGAGGGGCCAAAAAATAGGCAAATAAAGATAAATCAGATGGTATGTAATGGTAAAGAGCAAAATGTGCCAAACTATAGTGAAAAAGGGTAAAATTTGGAACAAAAAGAAGCTAAATGTAGGGAAAAAAGGGAAACAACTGGTATTTATTGGGCAAAAGTTAGCTTATTTGGAAGAAAAGGGCCCAAAAAACAATAAAAAAGGACTAAAAGTGTCAGAGATAACTTGCAAAAATTGGCAAAAAATAGAAAAAAGAAAAAAGGGCTATTTATTGACAAAAGGTAGATAAAGATAAAAAATTGGACAAACAAGTTGCAAATGGAAATAGGTAAAAAGGGGTTAAAAATGTCCCCTTTTAAGGTTTTCTGGGGAATAATAATCAAAATGAAGACATAAAAAGCCACATGTTAAGCATCACTGACTTAATAACAGCTTCTCCATGGTGTCTACTGATAATGTAGTGGACTGGTCTGGATAAGAAAATGCCAGGGCTGGCATTTTTGTCCCAGTCCACCCCTGGTGTGTGAGTTATAAAAGGTTCATGGCTGTGAAGTGAAAATAGTAATAATAAGTAGTCAGTCACAAAAACAAATGGCAACATGAAAACATATGCAGGGAAATGAGTGGTGGGATAATGATGCAAAGATATAAGATAGAACAGCTCCATCTACTCGTCAACAAATGTGGTTCTTAATCTTCAGGTCAGTCATATCAGGGCTCCATGGTGAGTCAACAACAACACATCCACATGTCAGTGGTTACTAGATGTGAGCTATCTATTCTATCCTAGAGTTTGTTGTTGATTTGGAATGAAGAATGTGGCTGCAATGACACGCCTGCATTTTTGTGTGAATGTGGTGTCGTCCCTGATTGTGTAGTGATGTCATCGAAACGCCAGGATGAGATGAGAGCATGTTTCAGTTATTTAACGTAACACTAATTCTGGTTTGAACTTCCTGCTAAATGTTAACTCCACTTTGTTTGGTTAAACAGACAACTCCATTTTTGTCCTTCAACTTCCACTTCTGCCCCTACACAATAAGAGCCCTGAATATGAACAATACAGTACATTAATAATCATAAAATAATCAAAACCAGATTAAATCAAGCGTGACCACAAACTAAATTAAAAATGACCCAAAACTCCTGCAAGTCATTGATTGCCACTCGCTAACTTTGTATTATAATGTATTGTATATACAGTATGTATATGTGTTGTTAACGTTTATCAATGTATTGTTGTTTTGTTTATTGTTGTGTTTACTTTTACTGCTTCTACTGTATATTTTATTCCATTAAAAACAAGATGAAAGCTTAAAGTTCATCAAATATTGAGGTGGGCGTTGGTGGGGGGCCTCGGGGTTGGGGTCGGCGGCGGGGTGCGCTGGTCCTCGGCTCCTTGGGGCTTTCTTAGGTGTGTGTGTGGGGGGCGGTGGCTGCATTTCGGCCTGGGGTCTCTTGGGCGTCCATAGAGGGTGAGGGGTGGCTGGGCTGCTCGGTCATGAAGGCGTGGCCTGGGGCTCCTTGGCTCCAGGTTGTTTCTCTGCCGACCTGGCTGCATCTTGGGGTCCGGGGCGGAGCCTGGTTCACAGTAGCGGTTTTAGCTCAAACATTGGTGGTGGACGCACTAGTACTGTGGGATAAAACTTGTACTGGGCTTAACCTTTGACACGTTGATCCCAAATACCAGTTTTAGGTATAACCACTCACTCCTTCCCTCTGCTCACCACCATTATACTTGAGCTGGGTGCTGTGTCACCCTCTTCAATTTCTCCACACTTGCTGAACTGATTATACAACACAATAAGCACAATATGCACAACTATAAAACCCTTCCATTGTAATACCCTGACTCCCTCTCTTCCCTGTTCCCTTCCTTCCCCCCTCACCCAGGTGTAACACTGTTCTCTCTTTTTATATCCTCCCTATAATAAAGTATTTCTTACCCTTCCTTAGGGAGGGCTGGTGATGGTCGCATTCATGCAATAAGATAGATTAATTTATTAATGCAATAACAAAACATGCATTGCTGTATTAAAAGATTGCACACAGAAAAACAAAACAAAAAGCAAATGTTCACATTTAATGCTAAAGGTTCTGGATCATAGAAATAATTAGGATGACCCCGTGAACGGTAGGTCACTTTTTAGTACACTGATGGTGAGCATGATGCCTCTCGGTGCAGGGATCATGAGTTGAGTCCCACTAGTGCCCCCAACCTTATAGGCCAAATAATATTAAAAACAAGTTATAATAGCATAATAACTAAGCAAAATGAACTACACACACACACACACACACACACCACACACACACACACACACACACACACACATATATATATTAATACTAGCATTATTGGATTGCATATTCATTGCATTGCATGATTTGCTCTTTAAAATAGTATGTTTATATAATTATATTATATTTTTTATTTTAACAGTTTGACGTCTTTATTGTGACAGTGGCGCCTCATGTGTGTTTCAGTTACCCATCACTGCTTTTAAAATATGTGTACGAGCAGAATAAATTTGTGTTATTATGAGTTTGTCACATCACAGAAAAAATGTGTCAGTGACCACTGAGCCAAATTTGAAAGATAAGAAAAATTGCTCAGTATATAAAATTAGGTCTCACAATCATGGAAAAAACAAGCACTTCTCTCTGCTTTGAAACGCTATGGGCGTGTCTGTTAGAGGCGCTAGAACCACAACCACCTCCATGGACTGTGTCTATGGGAGAGAGCAGTGTGAAAGCGGCTCCGGTGTCGATAGCGCTTCTCCCATTGGTTTTCTAAAAGTGCTCGGATCGGGCCAAATGAGGTGTGTTTTCGGCTAGGGACCAAATTGCGTCCACTGGAGGCCGCGGAAGTTTGGTGTGCTTCAGCAGCAGGGTCGGGTTTATGCTAATGATTGCTCCGTTACGTAACGCGGCTATGATTTCTGACCCGCCCATTAAATCCTTAACACAAAAATTGTAAACAGTTTGTGAAGCCAATTAAATTTTAAATAGTTGAATGGCTTTTTACATGTTTTAAGGAATACATTTATGACCAGTGACGTGCCGTGGCCACTAGGGTTGGGTAGGCACGTTGCAAATCGAGACACCAATGACAACTTTCATATATTTCTGCTGGCAAGTGTTGATTCAATTCAATTCAACTTTATTTGTATAAAGCAATTTCCAACAGGTCATCTCAATGTGCTTATCAAAATATAAATTCATAATAAGAAAGAAAAAACCCAACAACATTCACATGAACAAGCCTTTAGCCATCTAACAAAATCAATATCATAAACACCATTAAAGAAAAACATAAACAATTATTTAATATAGCCTCCATACTCTCCCAACAAGATATATCTCACGGCAGCACATCCTTTGTTTGTGTTGGAAACACAGAAACACGGAGAAAATGACACCAACTTGGAACAGTCTCAGTGAGGAGCATCCACAAAGCCCATCCTTCCTTTTGTACCATTCACTGTAAAAAGTAGAAACATTTTCTGACCTTACCTTTTGCTGAAGGTCTGGTAGCTCAGGTGTTGGTCCTCCCATCTTTAAAAGCTGTCTTTTTTCCTCAAAAGAAATTCTTTATTGTTTCTAGCGTTGTCAAGACCACACTATCCGAGACCAAGACTTGCCCGAGACCAGAATGCACCAAGACCAACACAAGACCAAGACTTCCGGACCATAAACATTTTTTTTTTTTTAATTTAAAAAAATATATATAAATAAATAAAATTATGTCAAGGTTCGACAGTTAAATAACATTCTCTCTTTAATTTTAGTTTATTTTAATACATTTGACGGAGAAAAAGGTGCCTGCGAAAAATTAACTAAAATATTAAAACTACTACTGCTACTGATAAATTCACAATTATTGTACATATTTGAAAACAGATTTTTATGTCAGCTGAATGTACAGCAAGTGTTTAAAAAGCATTTCTGCCAAGAAATAACATGATGAAACTGAATAAAACTAACTCAAACTCTGGAACCATATGTGACAAATCAATCAATAGATCTTGTTGAGAAAGATTATTATTATTCTGGATACAGTGGAAACAGAAACTATAAAAAATAGTATATTGTGAATCTATTTATATTGTGGATTAAAGAATGAATAAAATATTGTTTTATCCCGTTCTTCTCCTTGTTATTATCACATTATAAAAAAGTGATCCTGACTGTAGTGTTATCCCGCCCACTAGCTAGAGAACGTAGCAGCAGCGGTCACATGGGATGAATTCACTAATGCACTGTGTACTTACGTATAGCATTTAGCATAGCCTCCTCCTGCCGTTCCAGGAAATAGCGATGTTTAGTAATTTGGGCTATGAAACGCACAAAATGCTGACACTTTCAAACTTATAGGTACTGTAGGCTAATGGAAATGGAAAAATAAACAATTTATGATTATATTATAATTAAAACAAATAATCAAAATATCAATTCACCCTTGGGTAGGCACTGCCTACCTTGCCTACCCTGACTGCACGTCACTGTTTATGACCTATTTAATGTGTTTAGAAGAAAATGACTGCAATTCTTTACACGGTCTTTAATTTTTTTTTTTCAATATTTTAATGAATGTTGCAGTATATCACAAAACAATAATTACCTGCTCTACATGTACAGTATATATGTTCGTTCTTCTTCTTCTTCTTCTTCTTCTTCTTCTTCTTCTTCTTCTTCTTCTTCTTCTTCTTCTTCTTCTTCTTCTTCTTCTTCTTCTTCTTCTTCTTCTTCTTACTGTTTCTGTTTCTGTTTTTGCACCATCCACCTAAGCTAAACTGTGTATTGTGAAAATTCTACTTGGTAATAAAACCTTCTCTGATTCTGATAAACAAAGCTACTTTACACTGTTTCTTGAACATTGTTAGATGTGACTGAATCATACTTTAATGTGATGGGAGTGATAGTCATTCTGCTTATTCACATAAAGTAGTGGGAAAGATGGCGTCCATTCCTGAACCATGATTCCACCCAACGTCTCTTATCTACTCGTATATTTCTATGGTCAGGATAGATTACTCAACAACATACTCTGCAGCTGGCATTAGTCGGCATATTCTGTTTTTGAGTTTCCAGTTGTATAACAATGAACCTGTTCTCTGAACATCAGGCGTTTGTTTGGTATTGTTTGAATGTTTGTACCTCATTCAAGAGGAATTCTGTAATCACGTGTGCACGAGCTACTTGTTTGTCATGCGACCTCCACACGTTATTCGTCTGCCGTCGCCGGAAGTAGAAACCGATAAGAGGGACGGTTTTTCCACTTTCAGTGTGTGTCTGGAGGAAGGGCTAATGAAGGTTAAAATGACACTTTGTCTTGATTTCTCCTTCATAGTCAACACTATTCACCTGATATTATTGTTTGGCTTCTAACAAAATGTTGGCCAGATGCTGATCTGTCACCATGGCGACAGCTCTTTGGTATTTCCTCTTTCACAGTGACAGCTCACAGATATGTGTGTGTGTGTGTGTGTGTGTGTGGTGTGTGTGTGTGTGTGTGTGTGTGTGTGTGTGTGTGTGTTTCAACCTAAGGGCTTCCCTCGTCCTGTTTGCCAAAGTTTCTCTCTATCTTTTTACTTTCCGCTGCAGCTCGGAGGTAAAATTCCTCAACATCACTGATATTTTCCAGCCATCATGACCCAAACTCCATCCTGTTTTTTCCAGCTGGACTTCAGACCATTTATGGCAGACAATATGCAAACATAAAACACATCCCTTCATGGTTTTAATTGGACAAAATGTTCTTTATTTTATGATCGGAGGTTGTTATTTCTTCATTTAAAATACATCTTTAACTAGATTTAAAATAGGAAAACATGCAAGATGAAATGATTAATATTATAAAGATTATAAAACCATGAGATATTGGTTTTTTTTTTTTTTCATTTAAAACACAAACAAAAAAAACCTAGAAATTGTTACTAAGCAGAGATGTCTGATATTACCGTTAATTTCTGATTCCAATAAAATGTTTTTTGTCCACTAAGCTCATTTTAATTCAATCTTTAATCAGTATTTCATTATCCACAGAAAACCAATTATTGATTTGTACCGATATACATTGGTATGCTCAAACCAGGCCAATATCATTGGTGGGCCAAAATATTTGGACACCCCTACTAATAAGTACAATGCTAATTAAGCCACAGAGTTGCAAAACTGGGTGGTTTCCTTGACTTTTGCTTAGATTGTGTGACATGTGTTTATTGTGGTAAGTTACAAAGTCGTAAATGTGAAATTTTTATTTTATTTTTTTTTTTTGGAACATTTTCATTGTTTTTTTTTTTTAATGTTTTTTGTTTTTTTTTTTCGCCGTTTCTGGCAACATTAATCTTTAATCAAATAGTCAAAATCTGAGTAGATAAAATAATTATAAGGTACACTATAGATAATGGGCCTATTCTATGAATTAAATGCATTCTAAGTGTGACAGGTATCATCTTTCATATTTTACTGTTAGCGTTACAAATTGCTAATAATTTCGGTTCAATGTTTCAGGTCCGAATGACCCAAAAGTAAGTTGCAAACCTTTGGTACAATTTTCTTTTTGTAAAAAAAATAATCAATTCAACTTAATATATTCATATAGCATCAAATAAATATGTCTGATTATAGCATGACAGGATCATCAGAGTACAGCATTACAGTGGTTGAACCAGTAATGCTGAGCATTACATTTAGAGACATTTAGAGCACAATAGTGTCTATAAAGTGCTTAAAACGTATTGCGTATCCACAATTATAGGCAAGGCAAGGCAAGGTAAATTTATTTGTATAGCGCATTTCATACTCAAGGCAACTCAATGTGCTTTACATGATAAAACATTCAATTGTTTAAAATCAATAAGAACATTTAAAATCATCAGTAAAATCAATTAAATCATCAGTAAAATCATCATGACATCAACAACATGACAAAAATCTCTCTCTCAATCATATGCAGTAGAGAAAAAAAGTGCCTTTAACTTTGATTTAAAAATGTTCACATTGGATGCTGACTTCAGCTCTGCTGGCAGTTTGTTCCACTTCTTTGCAGCATAACAACTAAAAGCAGCATCACCATGTTTACTGTGAGCTCTGGGCTCCACTATCTGACCTGTGTCCATAGATCTGAGAGACCTGCTGGGTTCATACCTCACTAACATGTCACTGATGTATTCTATTATATCAATTAACAACAAAAACCAAAACAAACAAAAAAACAGAGTCCGTGTAGAGGAGGTTAGCTGTTGCCTAAACAGGAACCTGCAGGGAACGGTGAAAATAAAAGGTCAACAATCAAAAACAACAGACAGAAATAGTTCATCTATAAGAAATATTGATATCCAGTGAGACATTGGGTTATGTCTGATGTTCTGAAGGATCTGTAAAGAACTGGATTGTTGGTGAAGGTCTGCTTTGTTCCCTAGTTTGCACTACATCAGGGTTTGGAGAATGAATTGGTGAATGAAAGAGAAATCCTACTTCCACTTCCAACCATTCACAACAAGAGCCCTGAAAAGCTCCAACAGTGCAGTCAACAGATAACTACGGTACGACTGCTGTCATAAGAAAATGCTAGAATCTGTTTCATAAATGAGGAACTATCTTTGTTTAAGCTGCAACTTTCTACTAGGGCTGGGTAATAAGGACCAAAACTCGTATTTTTTCTCAAAATGGCGATATACGATATAAATCTTGACATTTTTAACTCATTAGTCTTAAAAAAAAAGACAATTCTGGGTTAAATATGTGCCCCTTTTGGCTTTTTCTCCTTTAAGGGACAGCACGTGTGAGTGAGTTCCATAGTGAGGCTCGTTTAGTGGAAGGGACACACTCAGAAATCTACTTAACTGTGCTTTTCATGCTGTTCTGAGAAGTAGTGAAAGCAGCAACTCCTATAACTAGTATTTTAATACAAAATAAGCTATGAAATAAAATTGTATTGTCACAGGCAATAATGTAATTTTCTATATCGCCAAAATAGAAAATTCCATATATTGCCCAGCCCTACTTGCTACATCTTATTACAGCCTGTAACGTGCAGGGTAAAAATACGTAAACATTTGAAAACCAATCTTGAACAAGAGCACACAGAGCGCCAAAACTCATAGTACCACGATCAATCACACTTTAAAGCAGAACTAAATAACTTGCGCTTAGCGCTCCCCCTAAAGGTCCCTTTTGGTTATGTTACTGTCATAAACACTCTGCACCCCCCGCCGCCTGCCCCACCCCACAGCTACATGCGCACCTTTACTCTCCCAAGACAGAAGCAACCGATCACTGATAAATCCTAATACAACAGTGACACTAAGGGTGCTTTCACACATATAGTCCCATGTGACCATGTGAACAATATAAGGAAGAGAGACAAGTAAAATAAATGAATGATGTGGGAGTAATACGGTAGTGTGTAAATGTGTGATGTGTTTGTTTGTGTGCTGACAAAGCGGCTCTGAAGATGGATAGATGGATATTTGTGTGTGTGCTGCCTCATGGAGCGCTGGGTTGTGAGTGTGTGTACGTGCCTGTTGCCACGACGACAGTGTGTGTGATTGCTGTGTGTGGCTGCTGAGCTGTCACTGCATGAAGTTGCTCCGTTCCTTAGACAAAGGTCTTCTCTGCCTTTTTTTTGCTGGCTCCGCCATGATATAAGTTTGAGAAAAGTGAATTTGTAGACAACCGTGTGCAGCTACAGGGCTGTTCATAATCCAGCATTAGTTTGTTTTGGGCTGCTGTAAAGCAGTACGTCTGCCACCGGGTCAGAGGCAGGGAAAGCTGCAAGTGCTGTTTTCTGGCCAGAGACCCCCCAATCACCCCATAAACACTTGTATTACCCTCACAGGGATTATGAGAACGATTTATTAAGGAGAAAAAGTTATTTAGTTCTGCTTTAAAGACTTGGAACAAATGTTCATCCCAATAGGCAGTCTCATTTTTTTTTTAAATTGCCAGGTAATGCATAATCCAGATCCAATCTGTGGAGTTGTTGACAAACCAATCTGACAAAACTGAGTTCAATCTTTGAAACTGATCCAGAATCAATATATTCTATATTTTAATAAACTTTTCCATGATGTACTGTATAATTTTGGTTAAAATGTAGTAAAAATCCATAAAGTTCTGTTGACGTTATCCTGCTGACAGACAAACAAACTAATTAACCCTCTTATTATCCTTGGGGTCAGTTTGACTCCACTCAATGTTTATCATTCAAATAGTTGACTTTTTTTTTTTTTTTTGCTTCATATTTCATGACTTTTTCTGATTTTTTGGGTACAATTGATTGAGCATAAAATTATCATGATGATATTTTTTCAACACATATTAAGCGCATTGGTGTTTATGTGGGGTCAATTTGACCCCGAGCTGTTTTAGCTGTGTAAAACTTGTCTTTCTGTGTGTGACCTTGCATCCCCCTACCTGCCAAAGTAGAACTGATATGTCTGCTATTTTTTCTGATAGTGACGCTGTAGGAAAGTTGATATCATCACCACAGCCAATAAGGTTCATATACTCTTGTGGTCATTCATGTTGTCAGTAAATTTGAGAACAATTGGATGAAAACTATTCAAGATAAATTAATTCTGATTTCAAAAGTTTGGCCTGATGGAGGCGCTAGAGAACAGGTCAAGGTTTGATTATCAAGTGATTATTTATGTATTCAACAAATAAACAAAGTGCCTGATACAAAAACTAGGCAAATATCTCCAGGGTCAGATTGACCCCTAGGGTAAAATGTGTTCGTAATGAGGGGTGTCCCGATCCGATATTGGTATCGGATATCGTCCGATTTATCGGACGGCATCTAAAACATCCAATATAATATATATTGATTTTTTGGATTTATTTTTTCAATACGTTCTATTTTATATTTTTATTTATTTCATTCAATCATAGAATATTATTATTCTAAAAGGTTAATCATATGTAATTCATTGACTTGTAATAAATTGATTTGTTTTTTTTTTTTGTTTTTTTTAACAATCAAATCTTTTCTAGCATTCCACACTACAAAATAAGTAATAAAAGTATGTATGATTCCTGCTGATATTGTATCGGATCAATATCGGTATCGGACAATACGCAACTATCGGGGCATCTCTATTAGTAATACTTAAAGATAATAGAAGGTTTGATAAACACAGGTGAAAATATAACCTGCTTGGCTGAGGTAATTAAAGCTAGTGCCAAAAACACTCTTCGTAATTAATCACATTTCAAATAAAACACACACACACACACACACACACACACACACACACTACAGGAATCGCAGCAGGGAATGATATTATGTAATCCTGCGGCCTATAAAATGAAGAAATACCTCAGAAATCCTAAACTCTTTAAACCACGTTAGGGGCCAGGCTGTGGTCTAACTCAGGACGTGTGTATGTGTGTGTGTGGCATCACCAGGTCAGGTCGGTTACACACAAAGACGTGTGTGTGTGTGTGTGTGTGTGGGATGATGATGTTGCCATGACCTCACTTTCCTATGAGAGATGCTGACAGCTGTCTTTTCCCAGCTATCAGTCATGTGCCACATGGAAACGTCCTCTGTCACTGCTCATCATACGCCTTATGGACAAAACCAGAGAACATTCAACACTGGAATCAATTCAACTTTATTTGTATAGCGAAAATTACAACAAAGTCATCTCAATGCTCTGATCAAAATATAAAATTCATAATAAGAAAGAAAAAAAACAAGATCCACATGAACAAGCATTTAGCGACAGTGGGAAGAAACAACTCCCTTTAAACAGGAAGAAATCTCCAGCAGAACCAGGTTCAGAGGTGGCAGCCATCTGCTGTGACTGGTTGGGGTTAGTGAACAGAAGGACCAAGAGAACAGGATAGAGAGATAGAACATCAGAGTGTTCCAGACTAGTTGAGCCGTGAACCACAGATCAGGAACTGTCATCATCAGCTTCACGACACCTGCAGTAGAGAAGACAGAGAAGGGCGAGGAGAAGGCACCGACTGCAGAAAAACAAGTATCAGTGTACTTGTGTAATAAATAATTAATTACAATTATGGTGTAATTATGATTTTAAAAAATGTGTTGCTGTCGTAATCACAATTAAATTGTAATTTAGTTTAGATGATTGACTTTGTAATTGTAATTGCCATGAAAATTCTATAAAAATTGTCAATTCTAATTTTAATGCAAAACTGGGGAACCATGTAACAGTTCTATGTACAGTTCTACACATATGTAGTTAACAATTATTAAATTATGTTTCAAATTAATAAATCGAGGGGTATACTGACACAAAAAAGACTCAGACGCCCAAACCAAAAATATTAAAACCTATATTTTCATTGATTATGAAGCCTATAACAAGGTAACCAATAGATAGAAAATAAATTAGATGTTATATATATATATATATATATATATATATATTTTTTTTTTCAACTGTCGCTGATGAGAGGAAAAGAGAAATGACTCAATCTTCAAATTAATCAATGTGAAATAAGTAAAAGCCAGTTTATGTTGGTTGCCTAAACTAACTCCCTTTTAAGTGGGGACCTGCTCTGATGGAGAACTTGCGGGCCGGCTTTAGGTCATTCGATGCCCTCAGCAAGAGTGGACTTTAAAGCGCACCCCCAAATAAATGAATACAAATGATTTTTTTTAAAAAAAAGTTTTTACACAGTATGTACACATAACATTTTATTGATCAAGACAAAACAATGCAATTGTCTCATTCTGCTACACAGCAAAACATTAATGATGAGGTGCATTAATACACTTGCGTCTCATAATGAGAATGAGGTTCACACACTTGAATCCCAAAATGAAGATGATGAGCATAAACTTGAGTCCCATTATGAGGATAAGGTTCATAAATCTGAGTCCCATAATGAAGATGAGGGGCATCAACTTGAGTCCATTAATGGCGATGAGGGGCATAAACTTGAGTCCATTTATGAAGATGAGGGGCATTAACTTGAGTCCCACAATGAGGATGATGTTCATAAACTTGAGTCCATTATTGAAGATGAGACGCATATACTCGAGTTCCATAATGGGGAAGTGGTTCATAAACTTGACTCCCATACTGAAGATGGTGAGCATAAACTTGACTCCAAAAATGAAAATGAGGAGCATACACTTCAGGATGTGCATCAGCTGGAGTGTAGGATGCGGAACTTGAGGATCCAAACCAGCAGCCCTGAAAGAGTAAGAAAAGACAGAGCTTTGTGCAACTAAGACGTGACCATAGGGAAATAAACTTCTTCCATCCTTCCTTTTTCTCTCAGTGTGCAATTCACTTCAAAAACTTAACCATTGACCAGAGAACATTCAACACTTACTGATTTTTAGGAATTTGTTTCGGCAATTCCGCTCTGTACTTTTCTTTTGTCTTCTTGGCCATTGTTTTCTTCTCTTTCTCTGACACTCCTGCAAATTACGTGCAAATGTGGGTGTTAGGCTCAAACATACTTGGGCGTACATCGCTCTGAGCCAAACAGTGGTGCTTACGTTACAGTAAGTAATTATTTATCATAATAAAGATCACAAAACCCTTTTTTTTTGTGGCCCATGCTAACGTGATCGTCTGTAAGTGCTCGTTGATTAAAAGCATGTGATGATAATGCCCCAATTAATATTCCCTCCACCCCCACCCCACCCGCACACACGTCTGTCAACGTGAACGTGCAGAGCCGACACAAACGGAGGCGCTTTGTAACAGCAGACAGTGCACAGCTGCTCCTCCCCTGCCCACCAGCCAGGTAACACATAAATGAATGGATTTATTTGTCTCTGTTGTGAAGTAGCCTGTCTCAACGCCACACAGCTGGGCATAAATTAGCCGATTATGAGTTGAAAAAAGGTAAGAATTTTTCCTTTAACTTTTAGGGTTAGGGTTAGGTTTCGGGTTAGGATTACAATTTCGGTTCATCATAGTGGGAAAATTTAAGGTAGCAAAACATTGTACGTAAATGTCTAAGTATTTACTATGCTATTTGTGCGCAATCTAAAGAAACATTGTTATTATTATTATTATTATTATTATTATTATTATTATTATTATTAGACAACCCTGCAGAATTTGAAGTTGTTGACATCCTGAGTCAGGAGCGAACGGAAAGCTTTTTACTTAATTTGGAATTTAGCTGAAAAAGTAACTATCCATCCATTTTTAGACGCGCTTTTCAATAAGTAATTAAATTTACAATATTGTAAAACAAGCAGTATTTTTTAGTTGATTCAGGAATATCACTGAATTAGTCATTAAAGTTTACAATATTACAAGAAACTTACTTTGGTCACAAACACTTGTCACTGAGGATATCTTCTGGTCAATCTTTACAAGTTGTTTCAGTGATATTAGGCAGAATTTAGTGCTTTCTGAATTCTAACAGTCTTTTGTGCAGTTGCTCATGTAGATTTTGCGCAACTTTCATCTTTAGCCTGAGTTGCCATGACAACCTGTCAACGTTCTACAAAGTTGCATTGTTCTTTATGACATCATAAAGAACATGTAAGCATATTATTAGACATACAGGTCTAAAAATATTGTAACTGTTGAAGCAATTGGGCATTGTTGCTAAAGATTAAAAAAAAAAAAAAAATTGCAAAAATTACGTGCAAATGTGGGTGTTAGGCTCAAACATACTCGGGCGTACATCGCTCTGAGCCAAACAGTGGTGCTTACGTTACAGTAAGTAATTATTTATCATAATAAAGATCACAAAACCCTTTTTTTTTGTGGCCCATGCTAACATGATCGTCTGTAAGTGCTCGTTGATTAATTAATTAATTATTTTATTTTTTTAATGTCAAAAAAAAAAAAAAAGAAAGAAAATTTTACTGTTTGAACTAAAAGAATCAAAGATTCAGGCATGTGATTCTGCCTGAAATAGATTAAAAAATAAATAAAAAAAACACTGATAAAATGTGTCATTAAAAGAGATTTATATGACAATAAACATAGTATATATTAGTGAAACAAGGAGCCTTACGGTATGATTTAAAAATAATGTAGGCCAGACCAGTGACTGTAACTGAGCTGTATGAAATTCTAAATTAAAACAGTCAAATATTTGAAGAATTATATATATTTTTTTACATAGTGACTCTAATCTAACCCTACTCTAAACAATTTGAAATTGAGCTTTTAACTTTTACTTGTGTGAAGTTGAGTCAGTACATTTTAACACAAGTGATGCTTTGCTACCTGTATGACGTTCCTTATGAAAAATAAGTCTATTTAAGTGGGCTTAGAGTATACTTATTTTAAACTAAAAATTTAAAAAGCATACTTTCAGTTCACATTTTATATAGATACACTTGAAAGCGCATCACTTTAGTATATTTACTTCATACTTGCATTCAAACTTTTGATATACTTCAATGACTTTTAAGTATATTCAGCTTGTGAATGTGCAGATTTTTGATGATTGCAGCTTAATAAATAAATTTCTCCCCACATCTCCCTGATTTCTTACCTTTTTATTAACAAAAACAAAACAGGTCTATTGGTAGGATAGTTAACTTAACAAGTTTACCTGAAATAAAGTTAAAAGTACATCACAGTGTATTTTATATATGTTTGTGTGTATTATTATATTAATGCATCACTGTAACCTCACAGCTTGATTGTTGTAAATATATGTATCATAATTTGTATATTTGTAGTATTATCTATCTTTCTTTATTTTTTACTACTGTAATGTGTGTGTATCTGATCCTTATTTTTAACAGTCTTTTACCTAATTATATACTTATTTAACGTTTATTCTTTCTTTCGTATTTGTTAAACGTTTAATTATTTTATTGTGATTTTTTTCTTAAGTGGCTGTAACAAAAGCAATTTCTCCCTGGGATTATTAAAGGAATTCTGATTCTGATATTATAACAAAAAATGTTCATTTAAATAAAAGTGAGTTAGGGTCTAGTATACTAATTCTAGTATACCTATAAGTTTACTTGCAGTATTTAAATAAAGCATTTGGTGAACTGAAATTGTGCTAATTTAGTCCCAAAAAGTATTGAAAATGCACATTTTGAAGTATACTACAAGTATATTGGATAAGTGTACTTGGTACCTACCTGTAAAAGTGTACTGAGCAAAATATACTTAAACTATACTTAAGTAAACTTAGTATAACACACTCTTTTTGGTAAGAGTTGTGTATTTTTTTGTTTACTTGTATAACTCCTTGGTAAGTCTCTTCACACTACTCTCCAATGAATCCGACTAAACATTAGCGCAACGACACCCAAATTCCTAGAGGAATCAGAGGTATCTGTTGGCTTAGCCTAAAAACAATGTGAGTGGAAAATCTTCCTTTAATCAGACGCGCACACATGTCCTTGTTTGGGAGGGTTGGGGGTGAGGAGGGGGGGTGGGCTCATATTGTGCCAGTGAGTCAAGTATGCACGGAGGTGGGAGGGGCCGCTGTGATATCAGCCACAGGAGGTGTATATAAGTGGAAGATCTTGCAGCAGACGTGAACACAAAGCACCTGCTGCTATTGCTCTCAGAACAACTCTGCTGAGTCATCGACACCTTCAGGAGAGACGGACCCAACAGCTTGAAACAATTTGATCACATCAGAAAACTTTGATTCCAGACGACAATGGCAAGCCTCAAGATCTTCACTTTGTTCATCATGTGTGCTGCTCTGCAAGAAGGTGAGCATTTATCATGTTTGGGTTATTCTTGCATTTCCTTCATCCAACTAAAGGTAGCATAATTTTTTTATATTTTGTGGATAAAATGTTATGACATATTTGTTGGCTCCACATGATAAACTATAAAGATTTGGCTCTGCCTTTCTGGAAAACTTAATATGACGACCTTGATGTGTCTCTCAAGTGTTGAATATCTTTCTCTTTACATGTGATAAAAATCAATGCAAAACAACATTTGTCAAGGATTAATCTCTGATTCTATGTGTTTATTTTTCCAGGTTTTGGACTTCCATTATCAGACCAGCCAGAGACTGAAACTCACGCTCCATCCAAACGCCACGTTCGAACCAAACGGTGCTCCTGTAACAACTGGGAAGATAAAGAATGTATTTACTTCTGTCACTTAGATATCATCTGGATCAACACACCGAGGTGAGGCCCAATACAACCAGAGTAGACAAAAGCTGGCTTTTTACACAAACCAAGACCACCCAGTTAGAACATTGAACCTATCAACAAGTTTCAGCTAACACTGTGTGTGTGTGTGTGTGTGTTTTTCTGTTACAGTAAACTCCTTCCTTATGGCCTGGGAAGCCCCTCATCTCGCCGACGTCGTTCCGTGGACCGATGTGAATGCCTGAACTCGGCCGACGCAGCCTGTCATGGCTTCTGCCGTAAAAGGTGAGCCTTCCTTCTTCAAACTCGATCTACAGAAAAGCCAGACAGTCTCTTCCTCACGTACCCGTCACTGGCTGCAAGATTGTATCGTAGCAGTCCATCTCGTTCCCCTACTGGATTTCCAAAGCAAAAAAGATTGTTTCTGTGATAACTTTGAGTTGCTACATAAGGGTTGCAGTCATAATGATACAAGAGCCCTCATATCTGCGCTGGCCTTGAAGGAAATAACACAGGTTTATTAAAAAAATCTACTTCTATTGTTAGATAGTTTACATTTTTGCTCTTGCGTATCGGAATGCTGCTCATGTCTTCGATTGATTGTAACCACCGTGAATGAGTCACTAACTCGAGATGTTGTCGGAGGAGTTTAGAAGAAATCCTTTGGCGGCCTTCTACATTGTTTTTGCTTCATTGAACTGTCACCCATCAACAATTCACACACTTTTGGAAGACTTTTATCCCAGTTTTAATTTCTGTATCTTATCATCCACAGCTCAGATGATGAAAAAAATGGAATCTTGAGCCAATTTTCTAAATCACCAAAGGAAGAGAGCCGTAGGATGCTGGAAACTCTCAGGTAGGAGACACGGAGAATCAAACTGCAGTTTATGACAAATTATGAAGTGTTTGAATCACCTCTAAAAGGTTATTTTCTGTTTTTCTTAAACAGAGATGTGGTCAAGTCAAACATAGCCATTGGAAAAAAGGCATTACGTCTTCGAAGAAGAACTCCTCTGGAACTAGGGAAAGAAAAAGAATGAGAAGAACAAAAAAAACGTTATGGAATCAACCTCTGAGGACCAGAGATTCCTTACGCTCCAGCACCGTGGAGGCACATGTGGTGACCACCTCCAACTTGTGCTATGATACAGAGTGACTGGAATCAAAAACAGAAACGCACAGTGGATCAAGGTCAACGAAGCAGAGGCAGCAGCTTCCAAGGCACTTCAAGGCATTTCCTGGAGTGTTCTTGGATTTTACCAAGTTTGGACAATGCTAACATGCTAACAGAGGCTCTGCCAAAGAAAAGGACAGAAAAACTTCCATGACAGACAGTCAATCAGTGTGTGTGACTTGAATACACATCAATTTGTATTTCCATGTGTATTTGATGCACCGACTTCATGACCATGACGCTATAGTTGGTCAGTGCCGACCTTTGGTTTAAACCATTAACGTATCCTCTGTATCAGAGCTGAGATCTGCTGTCTGGCCTTACGTGTAGCACAGTAAACATTTGGAAACAGCTTTTAAATCATCAACCAGTACTTGATAGGGCTGGGGTTAATTATAATTGTAATCTCGTAAAGGATCATTATTTACAAAAAATTGTAATTGAGTTTAGATAATTGACTTTGTAATTGTAATTACCATGACAATCCTATAAAAATTGTCAATTCTAATTTAACACAAAACTGGGGATTCCTGTTACAGTTCTACACATTTGTAGTTAACAATTATTAAAATATGTTTCATATCAAGCTTTCCCACATTTTACCATTTAAAAAAAAAATATACAAATCTAGGGGTATACTGACATAAAAAAGGCTCAGACGCCCACACCAAAAATATCAAATCCTATATTTTCATTGAATAGGAAGACTAACAATGTAACCAATAGATAGGAACAAATCTAAATGTATATTTGTGTTTAGTGTATTTTACAGTTGATTTAGGACCCGTTATCGTAAGAGATGCTAACACAAGATTATTAGGTTATTTATTACAGACTCAGTAATTGTAATTACGGTAATTGTAATAGAACTTTAGTAATTGACAACATAATTGTAAATGACTTTCTGAGGGTAAAGAAATAATTTAAATGTAATTTGGATTGGAAAAAAGTGCATGTCACTGTATTCGTGATTTAATTGTAATTTAACATAAATAAATTGTTATTGTAGCTGAAAACTGTATTTGACCCCAACCCTGCTACTTGAACACATCAGCATGTCTCCTGTTGGGACAAAGCTGCAGCGTCAAACTGAAGGTCATATATTTGGTAATTCGCCATTTAACACTTAGCTTTCTTCCATTGTCAGCACCTCTGTGCTGCGCACGCACACACGTGCACGCTCTCTCTGTGGCCACAGTGGCTGTAAAACAGGAGCTCTATTGTTTATTGCACTGCTTCTGTTTTCTGTTTTGACTGAAGATAAGCCAGAACGCCTCAGTAATGTACAACAGTTGTTTCCCTCCTCAGACAAACACTTGATTCTTCTGTAATTGACCAATGAGAGAAAGCAGCACCTTTTGCATCTGTCCCTTTTTGACAGATGTGTAATGAACGCATTAATTATACATAGCACACTGAAAATGCTAAATCCTCCTCTTTGCTGTATATGATGAATTGTTTACCAGCTGAGTTTTGTGACTTCTTGTTAATGGGATATTTTATTTATTTACTTTCTAACTTATTGAGAGATATTTATATATATTTCAATATCTGATGTGCTCAGTATTATATGACGCAATAAAACGTACATGTTGGGTTTTTTTTTTAAACGTGGACCTTGTTTTCTTTCACTCATGATGTGTGCAATCTGTGTACATTCCAGTATATTTACAGTTATACAGTTGACCACGCAGTGTTTGCGAGAAGTAGAAAACATTCAATGACTACTTTTGTGCTTTCTGTATGAATAATTATTTGTTGAAAACATGGAATGATTTTGTATATTGATTTTTTTAAAAATCAATGAGCTTTTAGCGCGAGTTGATTCCTTGAGTTGAGTCAGTAGAGTTGGTAGAATCATTTTAAAATCTATTTCTGTAGCACAGCATAGAGTACAGGCCTCTGATGAAACAGACGTAGCTTATTTAAAGAGTCACATTTTGAAGAAAAAGAGGGAGGGATGATGTAAACTTGCAAGTCCGTCTAAATAAGGTCTGCAAACTTTCTTAATTAAGGTGTCAAATCCTTCATTTGAGACATTTATACATTTGCAGAGGTGGACAAAGAACTGATCTTTATTACTCTATTCAAAAACGACTCCAATAGAAATACAAGTAGCTCTGTCAAAATATTACTTAAGTGAAAATACTGAAGTATTTGCATAGAAAAAATACCTAACTATTGAAAGTAATTAAGAACAAAATCATTTTCATCATCATGATTCCAAATAAGAAAACACCTGCTTTATATAGTACTGTAGTACAACTGACTAATGGCGGTGTTTCATGAACTAAAATAACATTTAGGTTTTTTTTTTTAAGAAAACCACATCAAACCAACCAAATCGCCATTATTGTCAAAATGAACAACGTGCTACTCAATAGGCTCAACATTACACAAATATAGATAAGAAGTCTGAGTTTAATAACTCAGCTGCATTATTTGTGAAAGAAACCCAAACTGTAACCAACAACTGCATTATTAACACATAAAAAAATGTTTTTCTGTTACTTTTAGTAACATTTAAGCATCATATTTAACAAACACTAAAGAAGTAATACTTAAGTAAAGTACAGGTACTCCCAGAGGGGAAAGTAACAGATTACAAGTACTCATGTTATTGTTATTGAGTTGATTTTATGTATACTAGTACTTTTTTGAGTATATTTCTAAATTAGTAATTTTACTTGTACTTAACTACGTTTTAAAAGAAATAAAGTAATTCACTACATTTCTACACCCAGTCGTTACTGAGTAAATTATCATTATTTTTTTTATGATTGTTTTTATTTTTTTATTTCTGTTTCATGGTACATTGAACATAATCCATATGTTCTTAGTCGTGCCATTTCTGATCAAAGCCCAGCCATTTTCTACAGTTCAGGCTGTGGTTTCTACCTATTATGTTGTTACCCACATGGTACATTTGGCATGGAACTGTTTTAGAGTTCATAAATGTAGCTATAGACTTAGAGCCTGAGAATTTGTTTTTAATTTGAATTGAATTCATCGGCGTTATTTATTTATTTATTATTAAAGAATTGCACTTTTTGACAAACCTTTTAATTTATACAGTTTACTTTGTGGAAAATAAATAAAGTTCCAATTGTGAAAGATTTATTACTAAAAATAAATGTGGGGGGTAAAAGTCACAAAAATAAATAAATAAATAAATACTTTGAGTACTATTTAATTGAGCTACTTTTTACTTGTAATTGAATACAATTTCAGTCAAGTAATCAAGTACTTCTACTTGAGTAGGATATACAGTGTCAGTACTTTTTACACCTCTGGAAAAATACAACCTTAGTAAATTTACTTTGTTACTCGCCACCCCTGCTGTACAGGGTAGCGGGAGCCTATCCCAACAGACATAGGACATAAGGCAGTGTAAACCCCCCTATAGGCACCAGGCTATTGCAGGCTTTGACAGAGACAAGTTGGGGGCACTAGCGGTACTTGAACCCATGATACCTGCAATGAGAGGCATCACTAGCTGTGTTTCCATTACCCTTGGAAATGCGCAAAATCTGAACTTTTAATGTTGCTATCAACAATGTAATGTCTAATATGTCCAGCCTATCATGTGGGGTTGCCCAGGGCTCTGTTCTGGGGCCTATTTTGTTTGTGTTGTACCTGTTACCTCTTGGTCAGTTGAAATGTGGTTTTGAAGATGTGTCTTATAATTTCTATGCAGATGATATTCACATTGTACTGCTCCTTCAATGACTCAGAGTTTCACTTTTTATCTGAGTTCTTGGAATGTGTATCTTGGATCAAAAACTGGTTGTCATCGAATTACCTTCAGATAAATTCTAACCGAACGGAAACTCTGATCATTGCTCCTGATAAAATGATCCCCCTGATCAAGAACTCCCTTGATGCTCTGGGCTGGTCTGTGAAAACCAGCCTCAGAAACCTTGAGGTTGTGTTTAATCAGTCAGTGTCTTTGGAGGGACACTGTCGTCAACTGACCAAAAACAGCTTTTATCACATGAGAAATATCTCTAAAGTGAGGAGTTTGTTGTCAAAATCGAATCATCCATGCATTCGTCTCGTCTCGCATTGATTATTGTAATTCTGTTTTCATTGGTTTCAACAAGTTGACTCTAAGCAGACTTCAGATTGTACAAAATGCTGCTGCCAGACTTTTGACCTGTGCACCCAGAACAGCCCACGTTAATTTATTCTTTTCAGGACTCGACAAAGCACGATTAACTGCCAACATGCTGGATTAATATGCATGCTTGATATGTTGCAAGAAACTAGCAATTAGTATGTGTTGACCGACATGACCATGTGTCATCAAATTCAAGTTATTTTTTGTAGCACTACAAATGCATCAACAAAAAAAATTAATTTTTATTAATAATATTATTTGATATATTTGTTACTACATATAGAATTTTCTACACTATATTGTCTTCATTGAGAAGGTTTTTTTTTTGGCTCCAGAAGGATTTTATTCCAGGTCAGAGGAGGAAAAATGGCTCCTTTGAGAATAATGGTTGCAGACCGCTGCCCTAGGTACACTTGAACACCTTACAGGAGGTACACAAATATTTCACTTTATTTTTCAACATTCTAGATTTTTTTACATGCACACAGACTTTTTTTTCATCCATCGATCATAATTTGTGGCACAACTCTTTAAAATAAACCAAAAGCTGAATGAGCAAAACATCTGAAATAAATGAAAAAAAAGGCTTAAATTCAAGGTTGTTGGACGAGAAGCGGAAAGAGTTTAGATGAGTCTGTAGACACTAATAAATATTGTAGAACATGAGCTAAGGGGTACATGGGGCAACAACGTTTGGGGATCCTACTATGAATGTAGTGTGTGAGTGAGTGTTGGTGGTGGTCGGAGGCCGATGGTTCACTATGGCAGCCTCTCTTCTGTCAGTCTGCCCCAGGGCAGCTGTGGCTACAATAGTAGCTTACCACCACTGTGTGTGGAGTGAAAGAATAATGCACATCAATGTAAAGCACTTTGAGTGTCTATGAAAAAAGCACTTTATAAAATACAATGCATGTTAATTATTATAATCATTTTTATTCTTTTTAAATCATGTAAATCACGGGATGAAATAATACTAAGAGATATGGAACCTTCCACACTTTGAAGGATCCATTTTTTCTCACTCTTTGCAGCAAGGAAAACAGCAAAAGATCTTTTTCAGGAAACCTAGTTTTCCTTCCTTCTTCTTGTTCTTCTTCTCTGCTTCGTCCTGCTCTTTCTTTCTCCTGGCCTTCTGTTTGTCCGTCATATGGGCGAGCTCCTTCAGTTCAACGCCCTCCTTCACCAGAAGATCAATTTGCAATTGCTGGTTCTCCTTAACCGTAGTCAGAGTGAGATGTTTCTTCTGCAGATCTACAAACATGGTCTCCATGGCGTGGATGGTAGCATCCTTTTCCTGGAGCTGTTTTGCAGCCTCAGCAGCGTTCCTCTCATAGAGCTCCACATCTTTGTGTAGAGCCTGTAACTCTGAGCAGACGTGGCTCAGCATGGTCTCATGGGACGTGATCAGGGTCTCCTTCATCGTCTCCCATTTTGCTTCCTTCTGAGCCACAGTGTCCTTATGGTCGCGCTCCTTCAGACACAATTCCTGCTCCATGTGCTGCCAGTCAGTGTTCACCTTATGGTGTGCTTTCTTTAACACGACCAAGTCCTCGTTCTTTTTCTCCAGCTCAGTGGTCAACCTCATCTTCATGCTGTTGAAGTCACAGCGTTCACTCTCCAGGCGCTCCACTTCAGCGTTGGCTTGTTGGAAAGCTGTCGTTAAAGAGCTGATCTTCTGCTCTTTGTTCTCCAGCTCAGAGCACATATTCTTCACCCAGTCTTTATTCATCTGAGCATTTCGTGACTGGCAGACCTCGTTTTCTGCCAGTTCTTTGTTCACCTTCATCAGCATCTGGTTCTCCTCCTCCAGGTTCTTCATCTTCTCAGACAATGGAGACTTTTGTTTCTCCTCAGCCTTACACGTATCTCTGTATTGAGAGATGGACTCTATCAAAGAGTCAATACTGTTCTCAATGCTGTTGTAAGTTGCCACAGAATTCTCCATCTTCCTCTTTGGATCTCCAGTAACCTGTTTAAGTTGTAATTACTCTGTCTCTGAAAACACTTCTGTCCTCAATGAATACCACAGGTCAGACTGATCATCAAAGTCACAGTGAAGACTTTACGTTTTTCGGAACCCTGCGGCATCAGGAAGTAGCTTTTATCTTTTTAGATGATGCTCTTTTAGAACACGTAGGGCCCTATGGATCAATTTGATTTTTTTCTAGATTCATTTTTTTCAGTAAATATTAGTTTTTAACTCCTGTGAGGAAATAAAATAATAATAAAAGAAAACCATGATTTAAAAAAAAAAAAAAAAAAAAAAAATGAAAATATAATTTACACATTAAACAGGAAAATGAAATAATACTAAGAGATATGGAACCTTCCACACTTTGAAGGATCCATTCTTTCTCACTCTTTGCACCAAGCAAAACAGCTAAAGAACTTTCTCAGGGAACCTAGTTTTCCTTCCTTCTTCTTGTTCTTCTTCTCTGCTTTGTCCTGCTCTTTCTTTCTCCTGGCCTTCTGTTTGTCCGTCATACAGGCAAGCTCCTTCAGTTCAACGCCCTCCTCCACCAGAAGAGCAATTTGCAATTGCTGGTTCTCCTTAACCGTAGTCAGAGTGAGATGTTTCTTCTGCAGATCTACAAACGTGGTCTCCATGGCGTGGATGGTAGCATCAATGGCATTAATTTCTTAAATAAAATTCAAATAAAGTTAATATGCCTCTTTTTTATTTGCAACCTTCTGATTTAATTGTGAACAGTAACCTTTTCCACAGGCTAATAATATTTTTAAAATTAAAATAACAATAATAAACCAAAAATCTAATAATAATATCTTTCAAGAAATGTGCAACCATCCAAACCTATTCCCTGAAGTAGCACAAAAAAGTGCATAAAGAAAACAATAATTGTAGTTCAGTTTGCTACACACTGATTTACACTAATGTGTTCATCGCTAGTTTATCAATGTTTGGGCTCAGGCTCTGAGCTGAGGAAATCCTGAGGATCAAGCGAAGGTGTTTATCAGTCAAACGCAGTGACGTGCCGTGACCACTAGGGTTGGGTAGGCACGTTGCAAATCGAGACCACCAATGACAATTTCATATGTTTCTGCTGGCAAGTGTTAATTCAATTCAAATCAATTTTATTTGTATAAAGCAATTTCCAACAAAGTAATCTCAATGTGCTTATCAAAATATAAAATTCATAATAAGAAAGAAAAAACCCAACAAGATCCACATGAACAAGCATTTAGCCATCTAACAAAATCAACATCATAAAACACCATTAAAGAAACATAAACAATTAATTAATACAGCCTCCATACTCTCCCAACAAGATATATCTCATGACACGACAGTGCATCCGTTGTTTGTGTTGGAAACACAGAGAAAATGACAAAAACAACTTAGAACAGTCTCAGTGAGGAGCATCCACAAAGCCAATCCTTCCTTTTGTACCATTCACTGTGAAAAGTATGAAACATTTTCTGACCTTACCTTTGCTGAAGGTCTGGTAGCTCAGGTGTTGGTCTCCATCTTTTTAAAAGCTAAAAAAAAAAGTCTCTTTATCATCTCTAATGCTGTCATCCTGCCTGTAGTGTTATCCCGCCCACTAGCTAGAGAACGTAGCAGCAGCGGTCACATGATATCAATTCACTAATGCACAATGAACTTAGGCATAGCATTTAGCATAGCGCGGTTACGTCCAAAGGCAGCTCTCTATACTGCCTTTGGGTAGGCACTGCCTACCTTGCCTACCCTGACTGCATGTCACTGATTAACTGTACTCATACAGTTTTGGTAATACAGCTGTCATAAAGGTGGTTTGTTCTGCACTGTAGTGGACAAGGACACAGGACAGATGAACAACGTGTTCCTTGTCTGATCTAAAGCACATATTGATTCTGTAAACCTTATCTTGTAAAGCCATTGGTTTTATGATTTGTAGAAGACTTAGTTTTCTTCCTCTGATGTCGATCAATTGCCCTTCATTCTTCATTTTTTGTTCCTCCAATGCTTGGTTGTTAACACCAATTCAACAGATAGGACGCATGTCATGCAGTGCAGTGCACCTTATTTAGGGTTAAACTACATGCTGAGACAAAGAGGATCTGCTTCAGGGGGTCTCGTTCTTTTATATCTGAGATAATGATTAACCAGACAAAACCAAAGCAGTTTTGAAAAACTCACATGGCCTGTTTCAATCTCAAAAGGTTGTCTACACTGTGGGGAAGCTCTGAGATCGTCCACACCAACTCTATCGATGGAACAAAACTCGTATCTTAATATTTTTTTTGAAAATGATATAAATAAATATAAATCTCAATATTTTTAACTCAGTAAAGTCTAACCAGAAAGACAAGTCTGGATGGAATTCGCTGATGCAAAATGCCACACAGGCACATTTATTAACAAACTGCTGCACATTATGTGCCACTTTTATCTCATAAGGGACCGAGTCAAGACCAAGACCGAGACCAAGACCAAGACCATAAACATTTTTTTTTTATTTAAAAAAATATATACACCTACCCCCCAGCTCATTAGCATCAGCCATCACCTGGACTCTGCCCTTCCTGCTCCCCCCACTTCTGCCCCTACCTCACCCTCTGACCCCCCACCTGCCCTGAAGATCATTGAAAGAGATGTGTGCCAGCTATTCAAGAAACAAAAGATCAAAAAGGCTCCTGGACCAGACGGAGTGTCTCCCTCCTGCCTGAAAGCCTGTGCTGAGCAGCTGGCCCCCATCTTCACACGGATCTTCAATACATCACTGGAGCTGTGTGAAGTACCTTCCTGCTTCAAAAGCTCCAGCATCATCCCAGTCCCAAAGAAACCTGCCATCACAGGACTCAATGACTATCGACCCATTGCTCTGACATCCATAGTTATGAAGATCTTTGAGAGGCTGGTACTGAGCCATCTGAAGGACATCACAGGACCCCTGCTGGACCCCCTGCAGTTTGCCTATCAGGTAAACAGGTCGGTCGAGGATGCAGTCAACATGGGACTGAACTACATCCTGCATCACCTCGACTCCCCAGGGACCTACGCTAGGATCCCTTTTGTGGATTTCAGCTCTGCGTTCAACACTATCATCCCGGACATCCTTCACCAGAAACTTACCCAGCTCACAGTGCCGGCCTCCACCTGTCAGTGGATCACCAACTTCCTGACTGACAGGAAGCAGCAAGTAAGGCTGGGAAGCATCACATCCAGCACCCGGTCACTCAGCACTGGAAGTGTTCTCTCCCAACTTCTATTCTCCCTCTACACCAATGACTGCACCTCAGGGGACCCCTCTATGAAACTCCTGAAGTTTGCAGACGACACCACCATCATCGGTCTCATCAGGGATGGGGACGAGTCTGCCTTCAGACAGGAGGAGGAACAGCTGGCTCTCTGGTGCATTCAGAACCATCTGGAACTGAACCCGCTCAAGACTGTGGAGAGGACAGTGGACTTCAGGAGAAATCCCCCCACTCCCCCCCTTACCATTCTGAATAGCAAAGTGGCTACCGTGGACTCCTTCAGGTTCCTGGGATCCACAATCTCACAGGACCTGAAGTAGACCTCCCACATAGACACAACCAGGAAAAAGGCACAGCAGAGGATGTACTTTCTGCGTCAGCTGAGGAAGTTCAACCTGCCTCAGGAGCTGCTGATCATGTTCTACACCTCCATCATTCAGTCTGTTCTGTGCACCTCCATCACTGTCTGGTTTGGATCTGCAACCAAACTAGACAGACACAGACTACAAAGGATAATCAGGACTGCAGAAAAGATCATTGGTGTTGATCTGCCCTCCATCCAAGACTTATACCTGTCCATGGTCAGGAAACTGGCAGGTAGCATCACTGCAGACCCCTCACACCCTGCACACAATCTGTTAAAACTCCTCCCCTCCGGCAGACGCTACAGATCACTGTACGCCAAAACAACCCGCCATAAAATCAGTTTCTTCCCCCAGGCTGTCACTCTGATCAACTCTAAACCGTCAGAGTGTCAGACCTGGTTCTGTGAAATAACCCTGGAACTAAACATAACAACCCTGGATCAACCTGTCACTGAGAATGTTCATGTACATAAACGTATACTATTTAATTTAAATGTTCACCTGCACTATTATCTTATTATTATATTATATTTTATTATTATCTTATCTAATCTTGTTATTTTATTTAGTTTTGCACATATTAGTCTATCAACTGTTTATAATATATATATATATATCTATATATATATATATATATATATATATATATATATATATATATATATATATATATATATATATATATTTTATTTTTTTTCTTCTTCTTTTTCATTATTCATTATTGGCATTATTTACCAAGTGAAATTCCTCGTGTGTATAACATATATTACTTGGTCAATAAAGTTGATTCTGATTCTGATTCTGATAAAATTTTGACAAGCTTCGACAGTTAAATAATATTCTCTCTTTAATTTTAGTTTCTTTTAAATACATTTGACGGAGAAAAAAGGTGCCTGCAAAAATTAACTAAAATATTAAAACTACTACTGCTACTGATAAATTCACAATTATTCTCCATATTTGAAAACAATATTTTTATGTCAGCTGAATGTACAGCAAGTGTTTAAAAGTATTTCTGTCAAGAAATAACATGGCTGGTCACCTACACACTGCAGAGTATTTCTTCTTTGCTAGGGTTGGGCATCGTTTGGATTTTAACAATTCCGATTCCAACAGTTCTTGTTGAGAAAGATTATTATTATTCTGGATACAGTGGAAACAGAAACTGTATAAAATAGTTGTATTGTGAACCTATTTATATTGTAGGGAAGATATTATATATACATATGTAATTGGAATCTAAAGCCACAAAAAAGAAAATAGACCAATATAAGACCTCTTTACAGTTATTTGAGTCCAGGCGATGGCGCGCTGGTGACGACATAATCCAAGATGGCGGCGGCCCGGACTACAGCCGACACTATGTAATAAAAGCCTTAAAAGACATGGATATAATGAAAAGAGTGGATGGACAAAGGCATAAACATGCAGACTTTCACACAGACACACACGGACCTCGGTAAACGGAACAGGTTTCACCGGCAGGCAGGCACTAGGACCCAGAGGCGGAGTAAATGCGTCTCCGTAGTTTATCATTTTACCAGTTGTTAGAGCTACTATCTTTACCAGGGAGCAAATATTTACTCCTGGTCATTGTTTCCCAGAGTTTTACTGGGCTTTTTACCAGTGATTAGTTCATATTTCCCTTCTCCGCAGTCCAAACTGAAACCGTAGCCACACACACACGTCACTCAGTAGCATTAAGGAAGGTTGCGGTCATTAAACGGGGTGGATTAAAGAATGAATAAAATATTTTTTTATCCTGTTCTTCTCTGTGTTATCACATTATAAAAAAGTTTAAAAATAGCAGGAATTAGTGCTGGTGTCAAACGGTCTTGAGGGAAAATCCCGAGTCCGAGACAAGGCCGAGTCAAAATGCTTCCGAGTCCGAGACCTTTAAAATTTGGTCTCGAGACCAGTCTCGACTACTAGAACACGAGGGATCACTGTTCTATGTCCAAATGTTTCTATTTTTGAGGATTTTGTTCACGATCCCCTGGCAACCCTACTCATACCCCACTTTGGGAACCTAGGCTTTAGAGCAATGACACCTGAACAAAACTTTCAATGCAGAGTCCCACCAGCATTGGTCAAAGACCACTACTAGTTCATTCTCCCAGGCTTGTTTGGTTTTTGTGGTTAAATCACTATCGTGTGATTGAATAATATTATATATTTTAGAAGTGATTGACTTCTGTGAGGGGGTTAATTGTAAAAGTTCAATCCAAGGCTGCTCAGGAGGAAGGTAAGGAAAACTAGGGAATAGTGCTTTGGCACAATTTCTCACTTGGAGATATCTAAATAGATGAGTGGGTGGTAGATTAAAGTCAAGCAATACATCTGTAAAAGAGTGAAAAACCCCATCTTTGTAGAAATCCTTAAATCGCCTCAATCCCTTATCATGCCATGATTTAAAAACAGGATCAGTAAATGTGGGTTTGAACCTATGATTTTTCAACAATGTTGAAATAATGTGTTAAAGGCGTAGAATCGATACATTTGAAAAAAAAATCCTAAGAGTAGAAATTACCACCAAGTTATAAGTAAGGCCAGAGAGGTTGACAGAAACAGAGGCAGTTAGTAATGCAGAAAGGGATGACAAGGGGAACGACAGCAACTCCAAATTACACCAGGGCACATCAACTGACCCTGACCAGTCATAAAACTGGTAATTTGGCAAGGACAAGCCACCATCAAATTTGCAACTTTAAAGTACTTTCTGCCTGACACAAGGTGGTTTTTTTTCTCGTTACACAAAAAGTGTGAAATAGTTGTATCAATAAATTTAATAAAAACTGTTTTGGTAAAAAATATGGACAGGCACTGAAACAAAAATAAAATTAACTTCTGTTAGCCTTTTTATGACGTTGCTCCTGTTGTTTTAAATTCAGCTATGTTTTGTACGACACTTTGTGATTTTTATCTGTTAAAAAGCGCTTTATAAATAAAAATGTACTTACTTATTGTTGTTTTATCACTAAGTAGGTTTCAATGTATTCATATGAGCATTGAAGAGGCCAATGTTAAAAAGCTAAGATATTCCTAAGTGGGTTAAAGTCCAAAGGTCACTGAAAGGTTTTGATCCCATCTCCTATTCTAGAGCATAGAGGAGCATTGACACATTGAATGTTCTGAGGAAAAGTTTGTTGTTACTACTTATCCACTGTGTAACGTGAGGTGGTTATCTTTGTGCAGCAGGTAGCACATTAAATAGCTCTTATAAAGCGATGTGAGCTCAGAAATGGATTATTATGGAGGATGCTTATGACTTTTGGGACCTCATTATCAAGAGGAAGTCCTGAGTCGCGGCTCAAGTGTTTAAGGCATGATGGATGATAGCAATATGCATGGCAGACACTGTCTAAAGCCAGGAGAGGTGGCTTTGTTTGCACAGTAAAAAATAGGCAGAAAAAAAAAGAAAAAAACGCAATCACAAAAAAAATAGGTAGGACGTGCGATACGACCTTGTATCTGTGTCTCCATTTGTTCATCGAGCCATTGACCCTGACGTCACCCAGAACTCCCAGACCCCCCAGCGTGTGCCACAGAGCGCAAAGAGCTTAGTAAGAGCACGGAATGAAAACAGGATGCTTTTTCTGCATTCCACACACATTCCTCCAGGAGAAAACAGAGAGAGGAAAAGAAACAAAGGAAACACAGGAGCATGCTTACTGTTAGCGCACAGACCTGATACGAGCTGATTGGGCGTCACAGATTGGAACCTTAATCCCTTTGTTGTCAAAACTGTTTTGCTCAGTTTTCATTTTTGTTTAGTGTTACAACCTTTAAGCTATTTTTCCATGTCAGTGTGCCTATTGGTAGAGATCTTTGAAGTTAAACTTTTAAGCCTTTAGCTTAGGGTAACCAGACACCCTGATTTACCTAGGACAGTATCGGTCCTACGTCCTGTGTCCCGGTCGATTTCCCCCAAACCATTGATTTGTTTCGGTTTTTCACAAGCTCATGAAAAAATGTGTAGCGGCTAGTTGGGGTTGAACAGACTAGTCGACTTTAGTGGTGTCTCACAACTCTGTCTACGTGACGTCGACGAGTTGTAGTACCTGTCTTTTGCCCAAGATGGCGGTACAACACAGCAAACGAGGGTCCTAATATCCCTGCACGGCAAGGCAGCACAACATCAAGCGTTTTTCCTCATACTGCAGCTGGTAGGCAGATACTACGGCTAATATGCATGCTAATGTTAGCTGTTGTGGGAACATGTATTAAGCAGATCTGGAAAACATCAGCAGCACAGGACGGAGGCTCCGTTAGCGGGGGACGTCCGCTGTTGTGTCAAAATCTGTGACCGCAGGTGGTGACAATTCCAACCTCTGCGGCTTCTCGGCGGACATTTACTCCCCCTTAAACATGTTTGTAATTCTTATCCAGTCTGCATTTACTTCACCCACCGGAGCGTCATGTTTAAGGGGGAGAAAATAGCTCCTGAGATACGAAGAGGTTTACGCAGTTGGCGTAGCACTCTTCTTCACTACCGCAGAGAAGCCACTGTTGATGTCGACCTTTAAAATGATGTAGTCGTTCAACCCCGAGCGGCTAGCATGGACACCTGGACAGTGCTAACTGCAACATGCTGCGAGCACGCTGTGTCTCCAATCCACACTGGACAAGATGACAGGGTTCAGAGCCAAAATGAAAAAGGCCACGACTGACAAATGCACAAAATCACTGGATAAATATTATTATCTGAATGAGAGAAAAAGCAACAAGTTCGGTGTTCAATAACTGTATTGCTTAGAAAAGTGTTTTTACTGTTTATGATGTGCTAACTTCACAGCACTACATATGGACCTGATGTTTTATTTCATTTGTGATTTATATTATTTGGAGATTGACAAAAGTACACATCAATATTTCCTCTGATGGTCAAAACTAAATGTGATAGGCAGCCCTTGGAACTTGTGTCAAATACAGTGGAATATCAATGTCTTCGCCTGTACCTGTTCAAGTCTATTAAAAACAATAAATGACCTCATAAAGCCACTTTGTTATAAATCAATATTTTGATCTGCCACCATGATGTAATTTATTTAAACGAGATTAAAAAAGAGATGAACTGGATGAATTAATTACAGAGCATAATTAATTAATCACTCAATTTATTTAACAGAATTCCAACAGTATGCAAACGGTGAAAAAATGCTTTAAATGTGTTTTGTACGTTACAGTGCAGATCATGTCTTTTTCGCGCTGAAAAATATAATTTTTCCAGTTTAAAGTTTTTTTCTTTTTTTTTTTCTTACAACTCAGAATTCTTGCTATATTCAGCTCTTTAAACAGGATTCCCACAAATCCCTAAAAAGTCTTAAAAGGCTTTAAATTAATGAATCTAAAAAAAAAGGGCCTCAATTGTCATTAAAATGTCTCAAATCAATGTTTCAAAAGTCTTACATTTTAACGCATAATTATGTAATTAGTCACATATTTCAAAATAAATGGTAACCGTAACATTGCGGAATCACGATAGCGGAACCAACTACAAAACGGTGATGTGGTGCAGATGTGTGTCATGCTTGTAGCAACCTTTAACAACATGGAGAAAACGAAAATTTTATGAAAATTGCCCGTCTAACAAAGATTTTTCTTAATGGTTTATTTTTTTTGTATTTTAGTTGTTGTTTCATAGATTTCTGGCTATTGTAGTTATCTTGTGTGTTTTGAGTGATTTTGATTATTTTAGTCTGTTTTATTTGGTGTATTTTACTGTCATTTTGTGTTTTTACTTTAGGGGCCACCAGTTGAAACCTCTGCATTAGACACTGGAAAAAATTGACCCTAACACTATGTAATTAATGTGGCTTTTTTTTTCTTTCCTCAATTGTGTTTACTGTGAAGTTGGTCTTGAATCTTACATTTAATTTGACTGAAGCTGTAAGAACCCTGTTTCATGTGTTGCATGTTGTACAACTCCAGCCTGGCTGGCTGCGGTTACAGTAAAGGCCAATGTCTGTACATTCCTGCTCTTCCTGGGTTTGTTTGTAGGGATGCCGGCGACTTTGGGGACAGACAGGGGACAGACTGGCCGATCTGCACCACCGCTCCAAACATGCCTGCTGATACCATAACATAAAGTCTGGCCATAATCAAAAAAGCCTGGAGCAACAGGAAGGAAACATGGAGTCAAAGTTGTTTTCTTGCATTAATAGGTAATTTTCCATTACCATTTGGTAGTCAGTGTCATGACTTCACACAGCTCTGAAGAAGCATGGAGAATAAACAGTTGCATGGTTTGTCCTGAATAACAAGCATTCCTGAAGGCCTCCTCACCAGGTTCAAAGGGCAGTCTCATTAGGAAACAGCAGCAGAGGTGTGTAATCATTCAATGACAACAGCATTAAACAACATGAGTGAACTTTGTTGTTCCTCAGAGAAAGGACTAGTGGGTCATTTCTCTTTCAGACCACCAGACATTCCTCTGTCTGCTTACAGACAAGACACACATTTATTCCTCTAGTCTATACCACCTTGCTGGCATGTCTGTACTGGATAGCATTTACGGGACATCATTGTTTAGATTCCCATCTCTGCTTCTTCTTTGTCAGATACGTTGATAACTGTAAGCAATGCATCACTTGTTAGAACTGAGTAAACCATGTTTGCTACTCTGTAAACAGCTGAAATATTTGAGCACAACAGCTGATTAAAATCTTATTTTGACATTGAAACACCTGAAAATGAACATTTTGGATCTGAGGGAAAAGATATGTAATGAAAGACGTGATACTCTGCAGCAAATCCATATGGATAAAGTTTGATAAAGTAGATGTGCGTGACTAGTTCTGCATTTATTAATAATAATAATAATAATAATAATAATAATAATAATAACACATTCTATTTGAAAGCACTTTTCGAGACACTTTACAGCATAGAAACAACAACAAGTACATTGATTGAAGAAAACATGACTCAGAATAAAGAAATGAGTGAGTTTGTGGTTAAACGTTAAAAGCTGAGGGAAACAGGTGAGTTTCACTATATAATAAAACAATAAAATAATAAATAAATAAAAATAATAAAAACAACTCCTCAACCTTAAAAAAAGCAGTGTAAGTTGAGCAAATCATCAGCATTATTGTCTCGTTGCTCAACAACTGTATTTTTCTAGCATTACTTGCATTCTAAATAGAAATATTTAGCAGAATATATAAAAAAAATAATTTGGTTAAATCATATTTTGGGATGTGCTTTTGGTTTACTATTATTTTTCTGACTAATTTTCTTAATAGAACAAAAAATATTTAAACCTTTTGGAAACAAACGTACAACACTGCCCCTACAGGAAGTTAAAGGTATTGAGTCTTTTCTCCTATGTTTTTGCATTGCTGTTTTAACACAAGGACCTTGAATAAAAGTGTCAAAAACTGCATTATTCTTCAATTTAGAACAGTGCTTCTCAAATGGGGGTACGTGTAACCCTAGGGGTACGCAATGGCACTCCAGGGGGTACTTGAGAAAGAGGGGGAAATTAACAAATGAAAGTATTATCATTTTTTTTTTCAGTTAAAATGATAATCACACTAAATATTACCAGCAAAGTCACAAAACAACAACAAAAACACACAAATAAAGATAAAAGATATACTGCATAATAAACCGAACAGACAAACAACAAGAAGATACACAAAATGACACCGAAAACTACTATACTATTACCAGCAACACGGCAACAAAGGCACACTATATGAGAGGAAAAATACACAAGATCACTACATAATATACAAAAATAACAGAGAAACATAAAGAATGACATAAACAACCAAACAGCACCAAAAACACACACACTGAGAGAGAATAATTTAATTAATACACACAAAACACACAAAAACGACAAGAAAAATACACAAAATAAGAGAAAACTATACTGAATAATAAAAAGAACAGACAAACAACAACAAAAACACACAAAACGACACAAAAAGTACAAAATGATCTTGATTAGAACATAAACTGAAAATGCAACAGATGACTGTAAATTACAAAAACTATACAAATAAATCTATTCACAAAGCAATAAATACTATTTCAATCACTGATTTCCAAAATGAGGTTCTTTAAAATGTGTTATCACTCATTTATTCATTTATTATGCTCTATAGTTGTTTTTTTTCACAGAATGCTGAGGAAAATGTTGTAGTCGGACAAAGGGGGTACTTGGATTTAAAAACAATAGAAAAGGGGTACTTGAGCCTAAAAAGTATGAGAACCACTGGTTTAGAATATAAATTCTGGAGGTAGAAGATAACAGTTCAAATGTGTTCACATTGGCTTCCTGGTTTCATCTTTTCGTCACATTTCATGCGGTGACTGAGGCGAACAGCAAAAGTATTGTTTCAAAGTTTATTGAGCAAAGTGTAACATTTTGCAGCAGCACACGGTGAAAAGCTGACTTTATAATTGAACTTTCTTTGGTGTTGCCTTTTGAGAACTTTTTCATTTCAAGGACCACTGGAAGCCCTTCACACCCACACATTGTTTCTATGGTTGAAATAAGGATTTGGCATCAGAAGCCATATTAAATGAAGCAGCATTTATCTGTCCTACATTCAGGTTCCTTAGTGCTTGGATAATAATTACGAGTAAGTGTCACAATGTCTGGAAGCCAGTGAAGCAATAAGTAAAGGTATTTTCCCGCTTGGTTTCACAAGATTTTTTTTTTTTTTTTTGAACCACATATTTTGGATACCAACACTTTTTATCAGTAGTTTCGCTTATGTTTCTTTTTCATTCCTTTTGTTAAGTGAGGTGTGAAAACTGGTGAAATACTCCTTGAGCAGTGGATACATTATTACTCAGATTTTAAACACTATGTTTCCTTAATTCTGAAAAGCTGAACATGGCTGAAAATGAATTTATTTGTTTATTTGAAGAAGAAAAAAATAACAGAAAAACCACAGAACCAAAATTCACCTCCAGACACAGAGAGCTCGCACTGAAAAAACAAAAGAGAAATTGAATGAAAATGGAGCAAAATGAAAAATGTAAATATTTACAAACAGTAAAATAAAAAAACGTTGAACCAAAATTTTTTGAAGATTTAAAAAGTTAGGATAAGATGAAAAACTATCATAAAAATAAGTATATGAAAACTAAAATACTAGAATAAGCAAAGTAGTTTAAGATTAAACCGGAGTTAAACACTGATTAAATCCAATCAGGAGCCAAACAGAAAATAAAAGCATTTAAAACATCCATAAAAATAAATAGCTGTCTTGTCATTAAAACTAAAGTAGAAAAGTGAGTCTTGGGTTTGGATTTATACAATTATCAGTATCCTCTATGGCCCTGAGGTTTTCTGTTAGTGCTGAAAAGCTGCCTCATTGTAGGTTTTTCTATTAGTTCACTAAAAGTGAGCTCCGCTAAAAGCATCTGCTGTGACACAGAAACTCAGGGTGAGACAGGTAGAAAGAAGCGGAACTATCGAAACCTTTAAAACCAAAGTAAAGGACCCTGGGGAGCCAATGCAGTGGTTCTAAAGCTGGGGTTATGTGAGGTTTGTGTTACAACTCGCGCACCTGGGTTCTGTAGCAGCTGAAGGTGAGTAACACTCAATATGCAGTGACGTGCAGTCAGGGTAGGCAAGGTAGGCAGTGCCTACCCAAGGGTGAATTGATATTTTGGTTATTTGTTTTAATTATAATATAATTACAAGTTATTTATTTTTCCATTTCTGATAGCCTACAGTACCTATAAGTTTGAAAGTGTCAGCATGTTGTGCTTTTCATAACCCAAATGACTAAACATTGCTATTTCCTGGTACGGCAGAAACGCTGCACAGTCTAACGCAGGAGGAGGAGCCAGGAGGAGGCCACACCCTCTCCCAAAAGCACATTGCTGCTCTGCCTCTGTTTCCATAGCGTGTTTTTATGTGTTTGCGCATACGCAGTCAGTTCCTCAAGATGAAAACCATTTACGTAAAAAGACAGCCTTTGAACATAACCGTGCTATGCTAAATGCTATACGTAAGTTCACAGTGCATTAGTGAATTGATATCACGTGACCGCTGCTGCTATGTTCTCTAGCTAGTGGGCGGGATAACACTACAGTCAGGATGACAGCACTAGAGACTATAAAGAAAATTTATTTTGACGAAAAACGACAGCTTTTAAAAGATGGGAGACCAACACCTGAGCTACCAGACCTTCAGAAAAGGTAAGTTCAGAAAATGTTTCATACTTTCCACAGTGAATGGTACAAAATGAAGGATTGACTTTGTGGATGCTCCTCACTGAGGCTGTTCCGAGTTGTTGTTGTTGTTGTCATTTTCTCCATGTTTCTGTGTTTCCAACACAAACAACGAATGCGCTGCCGTGTCATGAGATATATCTTGTTGGGAGAGTATGGAGGCTATATTTAATAATTGTTTATGTTTCTCTAATGATGTTTTATGATGTTGATTTTGTTAGATGGCTAAATGCTTGTTCATGTGGATCTTTTTGGGTTTTTTCTTTCTCATTATGAATTTCACATTTTGATAAGCACATTGAGATGACTTTGTTGTAAATGGCGCTATATATATAAGTATGACTTTGTTTTAAATTGCCATATATATATATATATATAAGTAAAGATGAATTGAATTGAATTAACACTTGCCAGCAGATACATAAAGAATTGTCATTGGTGTTGACATTGGTGGTCTCGATTTGCAACGCCTTGCCTACCCAACCCAAGTGCTCACGGCATGTCACTGTCAATATTAATTACATATTTCTGTTTGATTTTTCATTTTGTGGCATGTTTTATTCATTTATTAGAATGTTTTCAGTATTTGATTAGTGTTCATTTCAGTTCGTCTCCTGTTTAGTCGGTCGCTGTCTTCTCGCTGTCTTCTCTCAAACAAGCACTATTAGCCCCACCCCTTTAATAAAACTGGCACCTGTGGGTTCTACAATCTGTGGTGAGTAGGTTGGATTGAGAGAAGAGTGAATAGAAAGGTATATTGAATAACGAGTAGCTAGTTAGCATAGCATAGATTGTTCCTTGGACATTTTATAGTATAGACTGGGCGTGTCTTAACTGCTGCAGGAGCCCCGCCCATAATCAAGGCATTTTTTTGATTGTCTCTCCTAGTGGCAGGTCAGGAAAAAGCAGGGGATAATTAATCTTTCACAATAAATAGCAAATGACAGCTTTCTTATTAATTTACTCTCGTAATCTGAAGCAGCACATATTGATGACATCATGTGTATTTACAGTTATGTTTTATGGCCTGAGGCGGTTTTGTTTTAGGCCGTTTAGCCGTCTCATTTCACTGATGTTTCCTAAAATGTACACTGTTCACCTGGCTTGTAAAGTTTAAGCTTCTTGATGGCAAAAACGCACAATCTTACAGAGACTCCCTAAACAACAATCCTCAATCAACAACCCCCCCCCCAACATGACTCCAAGTTGACCAATGAAGGGGAAGTATTTTACTTCAGTTTTCTAACCGAGCTAAAACTCTCCAGCCCATTGGAGATCAGATGCATGGTGCTATTTACATGGCAATAAAAGGTCATTTGTGCCATCCACTAAAAAATGGTGGTAAACACAACTAAGCAGCTAATCTTTAAACATCAGCCTTCAGGTGTTATATGACGATAGAGGTTAATGTCCCGCACATTACGGTCTCCTCGGGTTTTATGCCATCCATGGTTCATCCTCACTTTGCTTTATTTCTGCTGGATTTTTCCACTTTCAAGATGTTTGATAATACCATTAGAATGTCCTTTACCACCCAGGAATGTGAAATCCTGTGGGTGAATTCCAGCTCAGTGCAAAACACTAACATGTCATTATTATATATGTGAGTGGGGAACTGATCTAATACCCCCTGAGAATGTTTATTCTCCAATAAACACTTCAGACACTGGCTCCAACCTTGATCTTATCACTGTATATTTCACAAATTCCATCACTTCATATAATGTTGTCTTATTCTTTAGTCTAAATATATCTGACGCTCTGCAGATTTTTTTGAGTAACTAATTATAGTTTAGGCTTGTCCATTGAATAACAGAAACAGCTTCCACTAAATAGCTCCTATTATCCAGTTTCCATGATGTTCTTTGTTCTCCGGATGTGAGGCCATCCAAGGTTTATCAGGTGGGGACGCCCATGGAGATGACCTTTATTCATAGCACCAACGGAGCGAGTAGAAGGAGGAAGGGTGGATACAGTGGTGGTCTTAAATCTACTCATCACCCAATTTATTAACAAGATCAAACGAGTATAGCCTCAGACAGACAGATCCCACTGGCCAGTGTTAAAGTACACACATTACCAATAGGCCTACTGTGCAAAAGCATTAGGGGACAATGGGGCACAATTTATTTCTATTAACCTTAAAAGCTGCTGGAGATGATACTCGTTTTTATCAGAGTGTACATAGTAGACATATAGGCCTCGTAGATCAAGAAATCAAAGAAAAGCTGGAAATTGCAGTAATTTTGATCTCTCTTTTTGATATTTTCAGAAAAGTTTTGCACATTGCATCGTGGGATGTTGCGTAAAATATGGATGCATCATTCTTAATGTGATTTCTTGTGTTTCTTCTTCACACATTGTCCGTAATATCACCTCCCTCTGACATTTCATTTCGGCCTGATTGGCTCTTTCCGTGTAAGCCTGGAACAAACATCAGTCATTTCTTTATTGACACAACTTTCAGTCGCTGAAAACCCCAGAAAAGTGTTGGGAAGTCACTTTTTCAGTGTTTTTGGGAGGAAACACAAGAAATCACAGCAAGCTAAGAAACATCACATCACAAACTTGTACAGACTTCATAGGAGAGGTTTCAAGATTTAGTTTTTATGGCTTCCAGCACATAGAAGGATAAGCGGTTATGAAGCCGCTGATAAATTAGCAAAACAGGCATCAACTGACCCTTGTATGGACATTCCTTTTAGTAGGACAGAGGCAAAGTCATTTATTAAAAGAAATATCATGGCAGAATGGCAGGCGTGTTGGGACTCATCAAACACAGGGAGACATTTATATGCTATACAGAGCACAGTGGGTACTGGGAGGTGCACCAGTGGAAGTAACAAGCTGGGAAGAGATGATCATTACTAGACTGAGAATAGGACATACAAGGCTGAATAAAACTTTACATTTCATCAAAAAGCATGATACAGGATAGTGTGAGCATTGCAACAAGCCAGAGACTGTGGAGCATGTTCTCCTACGATGTATTAGATATTCAAGACAAATTATGCTGCAGAATTTACACCGTCAGGGGATGGAGATTAATGTGATTAATATCTTTTTTTTTTCAAGATATTGTCATTAAAGGGGCAGTCTGCAACTCTTATAAAAGTTTCTTACTGAAACTAGTAGTTTGTGTAAAAAAACAGACTCATTGAGCCCCCCCGCTGCTCCTGCAGCCTTTGGCAGATTGCCAGAATGCACCGCGACCGAACAAAAAGAACCAATCAGAGCCAGGATTGTGTTTGATGGACTGTCTGACAGCTGTTGCTCACAGGCCCCGCCTCCTTCCCAGGGTTGTAGCGCCGTCTTTTTTACAGTGTATGGTCTGGAGGGTAGAAGATGGAATTAGCAACTTTTCTACTTGAAAGGTAATTACTGCTGCTTGATTTACATTATGTTTGATTTGTATTTGTTACACTCTGTAGTGCATGTGTTCATGTGCGCGTAGCAGCCTCCATGTGGCTGCTGTAAGTGACACTGTGTTGTTGCTGCTGCTGAGGTTTGTGCACATAGAGAGATAGAAGAGCTGCAGTAGTATGCTTTTAACAGAGCATGTTATATTACTGTGATGTTGCTGTTTGGCTAACGTTTGCTTCTTAGCTTCTCTGAGGGAGGGACTTTGGAAAGTTTGATGGCAGGGCAAGAGAGCAGCGGGGAGGGAGGGGGAGAGAGGGATCTGAGAGTTGCAGACTGCCTCTTTAAGTGATGAAGATGATAGTAATAATAATGATAATTATCATGACTTAGGAAAAGGATAAAGCTCTTTATCTTTTTTTTTATTTTCCTCGTGCCCTTTTGAATTTTGGATTTTTCAATAAAATGGACTCTTATAAACACTACACCTGCCTACTGCCCATCTCTCTCTCTGCGCTGGGTCCTTATCCCGGGAGGTATTTCATCAAAGTGTTCTTAGTAGAGCCAGGCCTACGGTTTAAATCTGGGTTAGCCATGTCCGTGACCATGCTGGCTTTTCTCATTCCATCAAACTATTCTCGGCTTCGAGCTCCCCAGCTGAGCCAAGCCACCTGACAGTGTTTAGCTTAAGTACTGGTCTTCATAAGACCCACGAGATCAATCACAGATTTAATGAAGAGAGACGTGAGGAGAGGACGCATGCGCTGCAGCATTAATCTGATTAAGCAGCCAATAGAAACCAAATGACACCAACGGGACGTGAGCAGTGAGAATAAAGTTGAAGAAGGTTCTGTGGTCTGAACATTTTAAAAGTAGTAAAGGGTTAAAGACGGTGTCATTTAGTCAGTTTATCATAGAAAACAACTGAAGCATGTGAGTTTGCTAAGTTTCTAACACTTGTCAGCATTCAATAAAAGATGATGCTGTAACTCACAATTAAATAGTATTTTATGAGAGTGTTTTGACTAATAGTTTATTGGAATTTGGCATTAAACATTAAATTCAAATGAACGGCAGCTCAGCTGTGTGTATCGCTGGATGTCACATCCAACACAGCTCCTGGTACAGGTGATGTGCGCGCTGATCACCTCCCGAAAAGCGATACTGTTCATGGAGTTTGTCATCAGGGGGGCTTAAAGTGTTGTGCCCTGTGACTGTCCCTGAACAGCCCCTCCCTCTCTGTATATTTTCAGCTTTCTCATTATTAATCTCTCGATCCGTGCGGTAAACGGAGGTGATGGATACGCACGTATCCCTTTAGGCATATTATTATTACTGATGGTTTAAACACATGAAGACTGATTAAAATTAAAGATACAGTACACATTAAAAATAAAAAAGTAATAAGACTATGATTCTATCGTCATTTGGATCGATTTAAAATCTTAATTAAACATTTACCATGATATTGTTTCATTTCCTTTTAAAATACTGCATTAAAGCAGTATTTCAAATTATAACAGAAGTCTTTTTGACTTCTTTTTCCTTTTGTAGATTGTGACATTTTGTCAGTGATCCATTACCCTCCTCAGTCACTTCTTTATGTCTTTGATCTTCTTCAACAGGCAATAAACACTTGAAGTTCTCCTTGTCCAAGCCTGAGTGACAAGACTGTGCTATCACTGACATTACCGTACGTTATGTAAACTGTGTCTGTTCATAATAAAACTGTTTGTTAAATCACTTAAATCACTGCCTCTCCAGGAGACCAGTGTGTGGTTAAACAATCCATTGCTGACAAATGGAGAATGACTGTGCGTGTGTTTTTCCCCCCATTTTTTTTTTTACTTTTAAGGTTTCTGTATTTTTCCTCTCTTCTCAGCAAGTAATGGAATATTTTAATGAACAGGACAACCTGGTCTTTGATATTAACAAGATAGGTTAGTACAGAAAACTGTGGATCTGAATTAGAAGAATTAGTGCGTGTTAGTCTGATTTTAAGTGACTTTACCCTCATTTATAATAAATGTTATGTCACTAAAATAGACATCAAGGTGTATCTGCACATTGGACATACTATAATACCCCCCCCCCATTTCACAGCTCTGTCGAAATAAACCAAAAAAGCAGAGGCATCCCCCAAAGGAAATTCATTAAATGCCAATCTTCCATTGGATTCAGAGAGCATGACAATCTGGAAAGATATTATAATTAAAGAGAATAAGATGTAATGTGCATTAGACATTGTGTCACTTTAAAAAATGCCAAAATACAAAAATTTAAATAAAATGTGTTGTTATACTGCCATGGGTTATTGCAGAGGTCGGCAACTTTTATCACAATATTCATGATCATGATCAATATTCATGTCGGCATTTTGAATAATGAGCATTATGAGCATTAATACAGGAAACAACATTTTAATAATTTTGTAAGTTTTTCTGTCATTCTGTGTTTGTTGTTGTCTTGCTTGTTATGAGGCATTTCTGTTGTTCTTTTGCGTATTTTTTCCTGTAAAATATATGTTTTTTGGAGTCATATTGTGTATTTGTGCTGTCATTTTGTATTTTTTTTTAGTATTTCTTTTGTTGTTTTGCTCGTTTGTTAGTAGTGTGGGATTGCGGAGTCATTTTCATGTTTTTTCAGGTCTTTTTGTGTCCTTTTGTTGACATTTTCTCTAATTGTATACATTTTTTCAAGTAGTTACGTGTATTACCATTGTTGTTTTGATCATTTTAGGAGTAGTTTTGTGTTTTTTTGGAGTATTTTCTTGTCTTTTACTGTATTTTTCTGTAGTTTTGTATGTTTACTTCGGGGGTTGCATGAAATCAGACCGAGGACTGCATGTGGCCCCTGGGCTACCAGTTGCCTATGTCTAGGTTATTGTATTCACAGTAGAAAAAAAGTCTAGAATTAATTTGGAATGTTCAATATTAAAAAGCAAATACATTAAAACATATCCATCCTCTCTCATGGTAATAGACAAACCAGTGTATTATTTATAGGTATAAAGTAGTTCTTAAACATTAAACCATCATTAAGCAAGAGTAAGAGAGATAATTTAATATTATGAATATATTCATTTTTCTAAATTCCTAAAATATTCCGAGTAGACTTTAAGTTGGCTAGTAGAGAGAGATGACGGAGAATGTATTTGTCCAACCTAAATGAGATTGGAATGCTCATCTTTGCTACTATGAATTAGTGAGGTTACAGGAGGCATCATCACTATTGTTATTCCGTTTGCGTTAACTCCTCCTCCACCGTATGTCTAATTTTTACCATTAAGCTATCACTGTTCAGAAAGTTCCCAAAATGTATGCTTGCACTTTTGTAATTTGTAACTTTTAAACTATTATTACTTTTTTTTTTGTGAAACTGCATTCACTTTCTACCTCCAATCCCATCTTTAGAGTGGACAGCTGGTTAAGCTAGAGCGAAGCTGCTACCGTTTTTTTTTTTGTTATTTATTTATTTACTAAAGATTCAACCTTTAAGATATTCAACTAATAGGTTCAGCCCATTCCAACCTTTTTCAACCTTTTCAACCTTATTGCTAGGTTAATGCTTAGCTAATGCTAGGTTAGTGCTAATGCTAGGTTAATGCTTAGCTAATGCTAGGTTAGTACTAATGCTAGGTTAATGTTAATGCAAGGTTAAAGCTAGAATAGTGCTAATGCTAATGCGAGCTAATGGTAATGTTAATGCTAGTTAATGCTAATGCTAGTTAATGCTAATGCTAGTTAATGCTAATGCTAGTTAATGCTAATTATATAATGTTAATGCTAGTGCTAACAGGCTAACATTAATGTTAAAGCTAATGCTAATGTTAATGTCAGCTAATGCTAGTTAATTTTAATATTTGCTAATGCTAGCAAATGCTAGTTAATGCTAATTCTAGGTAAGTGCAGTGCGACATGGCCAGCACCTGCATCCTTACTTGGATTTTCTTCAAGAAATGCAAATATTGTAGTTCAAATTACAACTAGGCAAAGTTAGCTTGTAGCTTGGAAAGTGTGGGACTTGCTTTCAATCATTAAAAATAATGTTTTAGCAGCAAATTACCCTCCTGGCCTAAACTTATTTCTATTTCTATTACAGTGAGGCTCAAACACTTTATTATAAATAGTGTAAAAAAAGGTGGCAAAACAGCTTTTGTTGAAAAGGTGCGAGCATAACATTCTTGTAATATGTTGGCATCTGCATCAATAAGGGCATGACTATGAAAGTAATGTTTGGGCTGAATATTGTTTTAAAGTCGAATGCACTGAAGGTAATGAACCCATAATGTGATTATAATAGCAGCACCCATTGATTTATGCAGGCTTGTGAATGACATTCATATCATGAGTCACACATAATGTGTATTTTTCAGTAGCTGGGCTAATTTAGCGTTTGAGGGAAGTGGTGATATGATGGCTTGACTGAGTAATCAGCTTTTGTGTTTGGAGTGATGAGCTTAGTGTTCCTGTCAGCCTTCTGCAGAGTAGCATGAGGAAAGCGTGGGCAGCACTATTATCAGAAACATTGTTTTCCCTCCCTTGAGGATGTTACATTTGCAAAGGGGACGAACTAAAACAATCCTACCTTAACCAACTACAACAGGCAGGCCAAACCTAAGCCATATTCAACTAAACTTATTGTAGCTTAAAACAAGTGAGTAATGTATGGACAATCAACAAATATGTCAAAATGACATGGCAAAATTGTCTTATTTGATGAGATAACTGTTGAGAAAGCCATAAAATAATAATACATTAAATTTATATAGCGTTTTATGAGAACTCAAAGCTGCTTTACAAACAAGACACAGATTTTAAAAAAAATAAAGAAATACTAGAAAGAAATTAAGAAAAAAATAAAGAAATAACAATAAAAATAACTTTAACAATCTAAAATTTGTAATAATTTTATTTTATTTGAACAAAAATGAAGAGATATTTTAGACATACAGTACATAGATAGTAAGCCAGGTTTCTGTACCTTTCAATTATTGTTTAATTCTTAATTAATTATATCTCCAGCTGGGTTTCCATTACAGATTTTCACAAAATAAAATTGATGTTTCTTTTTTTTCTTTAAAAAAAAAAAAAAATAAATAAATGAAATAAAATAAAATAAAAAGCAATATTTCTAAATGTTGACAAAGTAAAATTGCGCTTTGAACATGTTTCCATTTAAACTTGTTTTAGGCCGGCGCCTCGTAACTCCCATGAAATCTCATCCCGCGAGACTTCTCTGCAGGAAGATGAATGCTATAAACCTCCTTATAACACTCTATATTCCTTTGTTGTTTCACATCTAATGTGGCAGTAATCATTTTTAGGTATAATGCTAAGAAATGTCCCGGTCTCCTCTTCTGTTTACATGTACTGCGCCATGTTTCCTCGGAGAGAAGTGGTCATGTGACCGTGTACGTCATGTTTTGTGACGTGTATTTGAATTTCCTCTTCATGAAAGCGTAAAAACTTTTTATTGATATTTGAGTGCTTTTTCTGAAATTCAGGTGTTTCCATTACCAGTTTATATTGCGCTATTTAGATTTTGCATCATTACCAAAGTAAAGACCTACTAAACAGCAGAGTGATACAGTACACAAATAATGCTGATTTTGGGCCCTACAGCTAATGTTAAAAGCATTTTTACTACTTGATCAACTAATAAATGACACAGATCAACAAGTTTTAATTTTGGAGAGCATAGGTCATAGTGTCTAATGCACTGGATATCAAACTTTTTCTGTTGCGCCCCCTTTGAAGAGTGAAAATATCCCCACCCCTAACCAGCCAGACAAAATTTGAACAGAATGGGTAAAAAATGTAAACATTATGAATATTCTATTTTAAAACTCAGTCTTGCGCCCCTTCGTGTCATGACGTCATGCTCCCCCTAGACCAGAGGTCGGCAACCTTTATCAGTCAAAGAGCCATTTGGACCCATTTCCAACAAAAAAGAAAGGATTAGGAGCCACAAACCCTTTTGACATTTAAAATAAAGATTAAATTGAAAAGAAGAAGAGCAACAAATCCAGATATTTACTTCTTAATGCCATCTACAAAACAGCAGAGATGGAATTGTTGCCCCCTTCGGTCACAGGTTTTTTTGGGTCACGGATCAAATTTTGGGAAACAAAAGAGGTTTACATCGACTTTTTTAACTTTTACTGATTTTTAGAGCAACCCAAAGCAGCACTTGTTGTCATTTTGAAAAAGCTGCTAAATGATCCTGAATGCTTCACCTCCCATAGAACTCAATGGACTAAAAATGGCGATTGACAACATCAATGATGTCATTTCAACATGGTGGTGCACAGGCTCTCAAGCAGTAAAGTAGTCCCATTTTCAAAAGTTATTAAAACAAATATGATGCAAAATAATGCGTTTTGTTCAGCATAGATCTTCTAATGAGGACATTTCAAAGGTTTTAGGACACATTTTTAAAAACAGTGGAGGATCCCTTTAAGAACAAAAAGCCAAACTTCAGTTTTATTGTCACTTAGCAAAAATTTGTGGGTTCGAACCTTGCGAAGGGGACTTTACTTGAAAATTTGAAGACACCTACTCTAGCTTGAGTATAAAAAGTAGTCAAAGCTCCTTCAAGGGGTGTGGCCAAGGTCATCCCCAAAAAGGTGATTCAGTGAGATTTAAGTTAAATGGTCAGTGTTTGAGCCCTACCTAGATTCCTCTTAATGAATCACCCTTAAAGATCTTTTTTCTTCTCACAAAGCCACAGGGAGCCACATCAGAGGGATGCAAGAGCCACATGTGGCTCCTTAGCCATAGGTTGCATACATTAACATCATTTTAACAGAAAGGTTTGACATTGTGGTTTTTTTTTTTCAAAGCTCCCTGACTTTAGTCATCTGAATTATTTTAACTTTAAACCAATTTTCAGTCAACATAAAAAAATGATGGTCAAATGAATGATTTGATTGAACATTTTGGGTGAATTTCCTCTTCTGTTGCACTAAAATAACCTGTTGTGCTACAGTAATGTGTTTGTGTCACATCAGCTGCAGCGCTGTGAAAGCTGTCATGGTAGATAAGACAGCATTTCCTTTTTATTCATTTGAAACAAAGGCTTTACTGACTGGAAAAAAAAAAAAACAAATAAAAAGAGACACAACAAAAGATTAACCACATTCTGAAAGATGATATAAAACTTAAAGACATGGGTGTAACTAATTAAATGCCCCATCCATTGTTTGTCTGTTCACTGTATGAAGTGGCATATTTATAGCTCTTCTTTTCATGGTCCTGAATGCCAGTTTCCTCTGTTTGTGCGCTACGTCTATGTTGAGTTTGTAGATAGAGTTTGTCAGATCCTAAGACTGATTGGTCAATTCTCTGAGGAGGAAACTTACTGAAGTTAGAAGGAAAACATTTGAATGTGTCTTATTATAATTTATCAAGAAAAATGAACAAATTTAGCAAACAGCATGTCCTTCAAAAGCAGATATGACCATTTCCATCAAACATCCGATATCCAGGGACCTCCAGATTATGGGATGCCAAGTGTAAAAATTTAGTATAAAAGTTGTAGCTAACACATTTGTTACAACTGTGTGTGTACTGTGAAGTGCAGCTGGTACACCTGCCATGGCCGCGGTCTCGATCTCCGCCGCACGGAGAGAACCATCCATACATGTCACCCAGGCAAGCATCGGTGAAGAGGTGGGTGGGAGCGTCTGCGTGTCTTTGCTTGTGTATTGGTTGAGGTTACAAGGGGCGGGGTCAATTAGTATATGTGAGAAACATTTAAGTTCAACATTTAGATTTAGATTTAACATTTAGATTTAGATTTAACATTTAGATTTAGATTTAACATTTAGAGTCAACATTTAACAACTAGATATAAGATTAAGCATTTAGATATGATATATAACATTTAGATTTAGATTTAAACATTTAGATTTAACATATAATACTTACATTTAGATTTAAACATTTAGATTTAATATTTAGATTTAACATTTACCATTTAGATATGATATATAACATTCAGATTTAAATTAAATATTTAGACTGAGATTTAACATTTAGATATAACATATAACATTTAGATTTAGATTAAATATTTAGATATAAATTTAACATTTAAATATAACATATACCATTTGGATCTAGATTTAAACATTTAGATTTAAACATTTAGATTTACACATTTAGATTTAGATTTAAACATTTAGATTTAGATTTAACATCTAGATATAAGATTAAGCATTTAGATATGATATATAAAAAAATTGAGATTTAAACATTTAGATTTAACATATATTTACATTTAGATTTAAACATTTAGATTTAGATTTAATATTACGATTTAGATTTAACATTTAGATATAAGATTTAGCATTTAGATATGATATATAACATTTCGATTTAGATTAAATATTTAGACTTAAATTTAATATTTAGATATAACATATAACATTTAGATTTAGATTTAAAATTTTGTTTTAGATTAAATATTTAGATATAGATTTAACATTTAGATATAACATATACCATTTGGATTTAGATCTAAACATTTAGATTTAGATTTAATATTTAGATATAGATTTAACATTTAGATATGATATAGCATTTAGATATATGTAACATTTAGATTTAGATTAAATATTTAGACTTAGATTTAACATTAAGATATAACGCACACACAACAAGAACTTCAAAATTACATATAAACATTGCTATACCCCCAAAATTAATGGTATTGTATGCTCTTACAGTGCAAAACAATTATTAAAATGTATTTTGATGTTGTATTTTGTCATAGAGTTTCAGACAATTAATTTTGTAAATGTTTCAAATAACTGACAATGTACCTTTGAAAAATGATGTGGATAGAAAAGATTAATATCTGGCTTTATTCGACAATGCAAAAATCCTGTTCATATGCTGCAATCTCACCAATTTTCTTATGGTTACGATAGCTGAATAGATAAGGAAGTGTGCCTGAAAGCATAAGGGTAGGGATCAAAGCCACCGTGGGCCACCTTTCGTCTTTTTGGGATGTCTAGAATACGTCCAGACGACGTCCGAAAAAGACGTTGTAAAAACTTTCATTCTGCACCCGCCAACTTCAGGCCATCACGTCATTTCAACGTCGGTCGGGTTGATATAAATGTCTATGTGCTGCACACCTACCAAAATATTTCAGATTTAACGTAGCATGCATTTCCATTTAATACAAGTAAATTGATGTAAAATACAACAATTATGAATGCTATGTTTGTTTTTTAAACATAGATGTCAAATGTTGTATGTTCCAGATTTAGAAGGGCACAAATTTGGCCTCCATTGGTTGCATGGAGGCCAAATCTTTTACATTACATTTACGATTTTTTGCAAACCAGGGTCTGGGCAATTGGTGCGATGCCAAAACAGTTCCGTTGACACTAATTTTCATTCTGTTTCATTGTGGGAAAAAATATTTGTGCATTGTCATTTTAGTTTAGATTACACTAGTTACATGTACAGGGTAAATTATGTGAGGTATGCATGAACCTGTAGTTTTGGGAAGAGCTTTCAATAGTTTGGGGGTATAATTGTATTGAAGCACTGGAAATCAATAACATGTCTGGATTTGTACATTTATTAAAATCATATATCATATAAATACATTAGTGGTGGAACTCGTTTAAAAATATTCATCTAATTAATTAGAGACTTTGTAATTAATTAATCTTGATTCAATCTAAATTAATCCCATAACAATATTTGACACGAGAAGCAACATTTTTCCAATTTAAATGGATTTTGGTATATGGCTGAATCAATGACAACAATGCTAACATAACGTGCAATATGAATATAGAATATTATGATTGCATTATTTTATTTGTGGATTAAAATAAAAACAGCACAACCAGAACATTCCAGAAAAGTGGAAACTGAACATTACAAAACAGTTGGCATGAAACAAAAATACCAATTGATGAAGCTGATGAATTGATGAAGCTCTGGTGATCGGAAAACTGTTTCTTGCACAATTTGCACACAACCAGGCTTTTTTTTCTCCATATTATAAAGTGCAAAAAAAACCCAAAAACAAATAACTGCAGATTTTTTTTTTTTTTTTTTTTTTTTTGTGTTATTTTTTAGTAATTTATTGCAATTAACACGTTAAAGTCCCAGCCCAAAATAAATGAAATGGACGTAAATGTAATAAAATGTGTTTTACAATGAAATGAAATGACAGAGTGAGAATGAAGGGTTTATCATGTGACCTATCACATCTCATTCTATTGGCTAATGTGAAACTACAGGCTAAGCTGAATCCACTGATATACAGGTCCGGTATGTTACGTCCCAAAACAACGCCACAAAGTCAGAAAATACACAGTGGAAAAAGTCAGCCGTGATGACAATTGTGTCTCACCTTTGTTGTTTCTTATCAAAAAATGCTCCAATATGCATAAAACTATATATTTGGATAAATCCAAATAGTGTTGTCAGAGAAATACCGCCATTACACATTTCTAGCCATGTCTCACTTGTGAAATCTGTCCAATGAGCGTAAAGTATGGCAAAATGGCAGGTCCCTCCTTTATCCAGCTGTGATTGGCCAGGGTTAAAGTCCACTCCTACAGTGTTTAATGTCACCAATTTTCAATTTTTACAGGCTCTGAGCTTTAAAACGCTCTCTCAAGCATTCTGATTGGTCAAAGCATTGCTGAATTAGACCCATGCGTAACAGCAATCAAAGAGTGGATCCAAAAATAGCATTACTCATGATACAGTACAAACTTGCATAAAAATGGATAATATATGTTCATTTCAAGCTAAATTAGAAAATCTAGTTGTAAAAAATAAGACTAGAAATGTTTGAATAAATTTGACTGACATATTACAGTTACAAAGTTGTTTTTTTCAGTTTTTGTTTTTTTACAAAAACGTGTATCTTTGGCCTGTTGTTTATTATTATCACCAAACTTGCTGCATTTGATGTCCAAACATTAGTTCAATTATTTCGGCTTTTGTAGCCTTCACTACTGAGAATGGGCTTCATGTTTGATGTAAATCTCTAGCAATCTTTTTTGGGGACGGACTACAGATTTCTGTATTTAAAACATAATTTATTGTCACTCAATATCATATATTTCCAAAATTTCACATCATCTGTAACCAATAAGGGTCCTTCTGCAATCTGACCAAAAAAAATAGCCATGTCGGTCATGCAGAAGCTTGGAAAAACTTTATTTTTTATGGGTATGTGATGTTTGGAGAGTAGAGGCGTGGGGTTGAGGAGGTTAAATAGCGTCCTCATTATTGATGTTTAGTTGTGTGATGAGGACATTGTAAAATTAAAATGAGAGAAATCAAATGGAACACACACAACACTCACTTTAGCCTTCGTCCTAAACCAGAACCATTTTACTAATGATCTGATACTCACTGATCAGTTCATAGTTCATTTCTCATTCATGCCTGAGTTCAGCTAGACCTAAATATTAGACGCGCCTTTAACTGAATCATTATTTCACTTTATTCAAAGCTGGATTGTTTACAGGTGTGTTTGCTAAAATATTTGTTCATTCATTCATCTTCGAACATGATTGTTCCTGTTCAGTATTAAAATATTTGTTTTTATTAAAACAGTTTAACATAAAGTTATTTGAGGGATAATATTTGTAGTAAAATGTAATTTTTGTTACAGGTTTAAATGGGCATAACAGAAAAAAAACATGCATGTGTGATATATAAAAACACCATTAATTAATAAAGAGTAGAAATCAATTATCTGAATGCCATATATAGTGATTGTAGAGTTTTATTTCATGATGATAAAGTAATAGAAATGAGCCAAAAATAGTAACAACTATATTTTCCGTCTTTTCTTTAAATGTCAGCATGGCTGTGCTTTAACAATCAGAATCTGATGTCTGAGCCTAAATGTTGTGGGATCAAGTGATAATGGCAGCTATAATTAAACACAGTGAGGGTGGAGAGACTTGCCCTGGTTCATGTTAAAGGTCGCAGACAGACTTGCTTTTGTCTGGCTTTGCCTTCATCCATAGCATTCCCTCGAGTGTGGAGTTATTAAAATAAAAGTGAAAGAAAAAGAAGTTTGTTATTCTCCCAGCATGCAGCACAACACAAAGGGAACGTAGTGTCTTATTTTTTAATCAGATACCAGATACATACATGTTGTTGGATTTCTGTAAACATTAGAAGAGGAAGGAAGAAAGCCTGTGGCATTTGCCTTTATGTGATCTAAATATTTTTAAAAAAATATGTAGAAACAAAAATTGGTTTAACATTTGGAGCTTTAGAGTCATTTTTCAAAAAAAAAAAAAAAAAACCCTCCAAATTATTTAACCTTTAAATTGTGCTAGTTTCATGTTAAGCCTTGTTGCTTTCCAAAATAAACAAAACACAGGTCCATTAAAAATCCTAATAAAACATTTATAATTACTATTTTTCAGTGTTAGATTGTATTATAAACACATTTTGAAGCTCTTTTTGTTATTTAGAGCTCTACGCATCAATAATCTGAGCCTTTACAGTTTGATGTCGAGTTTGACAAAACATTATTTCTGGATTACATTATTTTAACTATAAGAATTAATAAGTAGTTTAAACAAAGTGTATTAATCATAGACTACTTTAGGTCAAAAGTACCAAGGACATTTTCAATGATTTTAAAAATGTACACAATTACAGAATGCAAAGCGTAGCCTCTCCCATTCATTTCTAATGTTTGACCAGGAATAGAAAGAGTGTATCATACAACTTTGAATTAAACCCATAAAGGTTTATGCAAATAAATACAATTTATTTTGTGATAAGATTCCATTTGTGGTTAAAGTCATGGAATCTTAGGTTAGCCTCATAATATTAACTCTAGTGTCAGATTAATTTTTGTATTTTTATTTTTTATTATCAGCCAAATTTAACCAATAATTCACAATAAGTGCATTGAGCCAGTAGAGGGCAGTAAAACCAATGCTGCCGAGTCTAAATACAGGTTTAATTTTAATATGCAGTGCTGTTTATAACCACTAGAGACCACAGTGTTCAAACATATGATTGCTGAAACCTTTGGAAAAGATTCAAGATCTTTTTTTTTTACATTGTTTGTTCTAATGTGAACTGTTTATGTCACAATCTAAAAAAATAAAATAAACAACAACCACAACAACAACAAAGCAGTAGATACTGAAGGAAAGTTTTCTGTAAATAAAAAAATAAAAAATATTTAAGTACTAAAAGTATCCCCCATACAAACCTCCCCTAGGGGTACTGCAGGGGGCACTTGAGAGAGTGAGAGAGAGGAAAATTATCAAATGAAAGCATTACAAATAATGGGGTTTTATAATGTTTATTTTTAGTTTTTAGTTAAAAATGATAATCACACTGAATATTACCAGCAACTCACACACAAAAAGACAACAAAATAACACAAAATAATAAAAAAAATATACTGAATAAAGAACAAACAACAAAAAATGACACCAAAAACACACATACTAAGAGAGAAAAATACACAAGATCACAACAAAATACACAAAAATAACAGAAAAACATAGAAAACGAGATAAGAAACAACCAAACGACTCCAAAAATACACACACTGAGGTAGAATAATTTTAAATAATACCAACAACACACAAAAACACACAAAGTAAGATAAAACACTATTGCTGCAGCAAAAGCAGGAAGGAAGGAATGCAGGCACATAATTGGTGACAGTTAATGCTTAAATTTGTACGATAATACTGGGTACGCGATGGCACTACTGGGGATACTTGAGCAAGAGAGAGAGAGTGGAAAATTAACAAGTAAAAGCATTCAAATATTGGGTTTTTATCATGTTTATGTTCAATCAAAAATGATAACCATAATAATGATGATGGAAATAATCTTGATTAGAACATGAACTGAAAATAGTCTTGGTTCCACACCAGGGGGAGATGAACGGAAATTATAAAAACTATAGAAATGTATAAATTCTGAAGGCACTAAATACTGTTTCAATTCACTTATTTACAAAATCAGATTCTTTAAAATGTGTTATCACTTATTCAATCCATCATTATGCTCTGTAGTTGTTTTTCATAGTATTCTGACCAAAATGTTGCAGACGAACAAAGGAGGTTCTTGGATTCAGAAATAAAAGAAAGGGGGCACTTAAGCTAAAAAAGATTCAGAACCACTGGTGTACGGTAATGTATATTTTCAGTGACATTAGCAGTTATTATAAATTTATCTTCTAAATGTTGGCAAGCCGCGAAGTAGCCTTGTCGTAAACATTTTTACTTTGACTTTATTAACGTTCACTAACATTACCAGCAAGCTCCTAATGTTGTAGACATCCATGACAACCATCACAACCTGGTAAGTTGAGTGAAATTCATGCACATTTCTTTGTGTTTTTCCAATATGCAATGCAATGAAAGACAAAGAAATGTTTTGTTGTTGTTGATGAAATTATATTTTATTGCAAGTGAGTCACGGACAAGTTACGAACATAAATACGTACCTACACACCTAATATTGCTCGTACAACATAAAACTGTCTACAGACCCCTTAATGGCCCACATCACGAGTTACATGGCTGGAGGCAAAAACAGGAAATGCCGCTGGCGAAAGCATATATATATATATATAAACACTATGATGCAAACGGGATTCACCAGCATAGTTCGACGGCGGCCATCTTACTTCAGACAACTGATTTTCTGACATTCTTAGCTTAAACAAAAATACCCTTAAAGGTGCAGTCCACAACTCTCAGATCCCTCCTTACCCCCTGCTTTCTTGCCCTTCCTCCAAACATTCCAAATTCTCTCCCTCAGAGTAGCTAACAAGCTAACATGAGCCCGACAGCAACATCACAGTAATATAACATGCTCTGTTAATATCATATTACTGCAGCGCTTCTATCTCTCTATGTGCACACACCAATCTAGCAGCAGCAGCAGCAACAACACAGTGTCACTCACTGCAGCCCACGCAAAGGCTCCGGTAAGAGCAGCGCGCACACGAATTACACATGCACTACAGAATTCTAGTGTAACAATTACAAATCAAACATAATGTAAATCAAGCAGCAGTAATTACCTTTCTAGCAAGACTGTAAGCAACAGCTGTCAGACAGTCCAGCAAACACAATCCTGGCTGTGATTGGTTCTTTCTGCGTGGTTGTGGTGTATTCTGGCAATCTGCCAAAGGCTGCAGGCGCAGCAGGGGGGGCTCAATGAGTCTGTTTTTTTCCACACAAATTACTAGTTTCATGTAAAGCTGTCCTTACATCGTGACAGTTTTAGCAAATATGACAAAAAGTCACTTTTATAAGAGTTGCAGACTGCACCTTTAACTCGATGAAATATTGAAAGATTTATTACAAACCTTATTATACGTAGGTATGACATAAATGCTTGTACATGTTGAAATTGCCGCTTGCCTTTGGAAAATTGGTTGAAAATTGAGCAAGGTAGGGTTGTTAAAATAGTGCATGTATTACTGACATAGATGTAATGAGCGGGGCCAGCTGTCTGTGGTAAGATGGCCGCCAAATTACTACGTCGCTCCTCATTGTCTAACAGCCCGGCAAAGTCCTGGTTTGCCTCCAGGCTAAGCCCCGCCCAACAAAATACGTCACAATGTTTACAAACAATCAAAGGGTGTATACTTACAGAAAAGCCCTTCACTGCACAACACAACACAATCTAGCCTTATGTGCGACCTACTGCCACCTGTACCTGAAGGAGAACTTCATCACTCTGCCAATTGCAGTTTCATTTACTCTACTAAAAATAACTGCACTTTAAAAGTTTTTCAAATGTTTGATAAAGTCATTGAGTAAACGCTCTATGGAAGAACCACTCCTGCATGGCTGCAGCTTTGGCGTGTTTGTTTGATTTTTTACTCAAGAAAATCAAGCTGATACTGATTTATTCGATCTATGAAGGAATCTATATCTATCTACTGTAACATTAGGAGAGAACATTCAAAGCAGCGTCATTCTGTTGCCAACAACTCAACTCTTTGACCTGTTTTTCTTCTTGTAAACTTGTTCTGGCAGAATACTTACAGACAATCTTCCCTCTGGTAGAGTTTCAGGACAAGTCGGTTGTGCTTAATTTCCTCAGAGTACTCTGTTGTCTTGCTTGCGTTGCTTTGATGAAGTTTGCACATCAACCCAACCCTATTTACAGACTGTGTGAGAACCAACCGATGCTTACGATCTTCAATGGGGGCACAGCTATTCAATCAGTGAAATGATTGATTAGTGTTTAACTACAATAGGGAACATATTACAAAGTAAGGTATAGTTTAGTGTTTGGCTTTGGTAGAATAAAGGGAAGCACAAAGATCAAGTATATCCACAATAAGAGGAAAAAGGTCACATTTTTAACTTTTGAGACATGGTGACCAAACTTTATTGACTCTTTGACTCTTTATATATATATAATTAATGTGTCCAGTAATGCCTAGACACAAAAAACTAACCTGGTCACAGGCAAAACCAGGGAAGGAGTGGCTACTGTTTGAAATAATGTGGTGAGCTAAATCAGTGTTTCTCAAATGGGGCTACGTGTACCCCTATAAGTATGCAATGGTACTGCAGGGTACTTGCTGGGTACTTGGTGAGCTAAATCAGTGTTTCTCAAATGGGGCTACGTGTACCCCTATAAGTATGCAATGGTACTGCAGGGTACTTGCAGCGGAAAAGTAACAAATAAAGTGTCAGTCTTGGTCCCACCCCATGCGTGACATAACAGGAAATGATGAAAACTATAGAAATAAATCTATTCAGGAGGGACTAAATCAGTGTTTTTCAACCCTGGGGTCAGGACCCCATGTGGGGTTTGCCTGGAGTTTCTGAAAAATTCAAATTGATTTTTGAAAATTTAACTTACTCTTTTTTTAAACTTAAAACAGGCAATTTTAAACAACTATATTAGTACATTTTTGACTTTGTGAGATATAAATCTAGTTCAACTAAAATGCAATAAATCGATCCAAAAAGGATAGGAACCACTGCACTAAATAATATTTCTTTCCACTTATTAACAAAATGAGATTTAAAATGTGTTTTATCACTCCTTCATTCCATCACTATGCTTTAGAGTTGTTTTTAAATATAGTTTTCTAAGCAAAATGTTGTAGTCCAAAAACATTTTGATCCAAAGTAAGACAAAAACATTAAATCCTTTGTAAAATATTTATATGAATATTGTTCCATTTATGCAGATGTTAAGCCTGGGTAAATGCAAAAGGTTGTGTCAGGAAGGGGATAGAACCTAAAAAAAAAGTTTGCAAATATTTGCTGTGGCGACCTCAAAGGGAACAGCCATAATTGTTCTATTATGATTTATTTAACTGTTTATTTATTTTTTCATGTTGGATAATATTCAAATACATGTACATATTTTTTTTCTCCAAAAAGACAATGCCATAGTTTGTATTTTCAGAATCAGAAATGTTTTAATGGCCAAGTACAGTTTTTAGGACAGTACAAGGAATTTGTCTTGGTAGTTGATGCACATTACAAAAAACAAAGAAAAACAAAGAGCAAAGAAACAACCCAGCAACAATAATAATAATAATGATAAATATAAAGGATGAGGGATAAATAAAGGATAGATAGAGAATAAAGGATAAATAGGATAAATATAAATATATATATATATATATATATATATATATTTTTTTTTTTTTTGATGATAAACTAAAAAAAAAGAAATTGCAACATAATGACTAATGAACATCTATCTATCTATCTATCTATCTATCTATCTATCTATCTATCTATCTATCTATCTATCTATCTATCTATCTATCTATCTATCTATCTATCTATCTATCTATCTATTTATAAAGCAAGAAAGGTTTGCTTGCGTGTGTGTTTGTGGAGCAAATTTCACACGCACGCACGCACGCACACGCACTCTCACGGCGGATGCTGAGTTTACCTCCGTACTGAGATTCTCTTACAATCTCAGTACATGACTGCTACGTACTGAGATTTTCCCCAAGAAAAGGAGCCATTCAACATTAGCTTTGAAATTGAATTTTCAATCTCAGCATGACGGAAGTAGCAACGGCAACAGCGGAACTAGAAAAACTGAATTTTCCGATAATGTGCGCATGCTCATAATCGATCTCAGTACGAGATAAACTCAAATAATGACACAGTTCTTTCTACGCGGTACCACAACCACAAAGAGGAAACATTTTAACAGCACCTTAACACCTACAATAAACAACCATAATAACACACACACGATTATCACCCGTGCACTAAGAAATGTTCAACGCTAAATAAATACTTTTATTTGTACGAATTTATGTCTTTTATCAGATTCTACCTAAAGTGCCGCATTGCTACAAACTTTATTGATCAATTCATCATGTGCATGTTCCGTAGAATTAAACCAGGCTACTGTATTTTACTTTTCACCCACAAATAAAACCCCTTTATAACACCACAGAGTACAGAGCACACCTCTTTGTACATCCAACCTTCAAACACATACACATTTGGTCATAATTGACAACTCTACTTAAGCTCCTCCCACTATGTGAATACATTCTTCCGACAGGCACTGTACTCGTTACATTAATTAGAAACTTATTTCAGCAGTTTTTGAGTGACAGTCAGCAACAGCAGCAGCAGTAGCTTTATTTATAGCAACATCTCAGATTAATTCACAGTTCCAATTAACAAAAGATGATCTAAAACAACATGTCATATGTGTGGCCAGATTATAGCGAGTAGAGGTCCCCAACCTTTTTCGGGTCGTGACCCCATTTTGATTTGACAAATCTCTGACAACCCCAGAGACATTTTTTACAGAGTAGGATCAGGTGCACAATGTGACAAGTGTGCCACCTCAGATAAATTACATCTTATTTTTTGAATTACATTTATATATTTGAGAAAGTTTAAGAATAGGATACATAAAAATAATAATAAAAAAAGAAATTAAAATTAATATTAATCCGTTTTTGTTTTTTTTATAAACCAATTACTAGACATTTCAGGGGACCCCAATTTATTTCCAGCCGATCCCACATGGGGTCCCGACCCCAGGGTTGAAAAACACTGATATAGAGAGATAAGGTGGACATCGGTGAATAATTTTGTGTCTTTATTCCTTGACTGCACTTATATAAAAAATGAAGTACAACATTAGCTCTTTTCTAAATGAAAATTACGTATCATATCACGGGTATGCTTCCGCAATGCGCAGCTATATCTTTGTATTCACATAATATGAAAAAAAACTGGTATTTGGTATGAATTGGTATACCACTCAGCGATACTTTATATTTATGTAAAAAAAAGATGAGTATCTATATTCTATTAATTATTTACTCCCTTGTAAGAACAGGAACAATAATTTGAACACTCATTCATAGAGTTTATTTTTATACCGTTGTCTCAATTTTTCCCTTCATCCCCTCATACCTGGAGGTTTCCTATCACATGTTTGACATTTTCTTCTTTATTCCACAAAATTGCATTTCCCCCCTAATCTTGACTTTAATCTGTGCCTAATTCTGTTTTTAAAGTATAGTTTATTTCTGTTTTTAAAGTATAGTTTATTTCTGTTTTTAAAGTATCATTTATTTCTGTTTTTAAAGTATAGTTTATTTCTATTTTTAAAGTATAGTTTATTTCTGTTTTTAAAGTATAGTTTATTTCTGTTTTTAAAGTATAGTTTATTTCTGTTTTTAAAGCAAAAATTACAAACTGTGTCCGGATTTGTTGACAAGTTATATAATGCAGGAAAAACAGAAGACTGACTTTGACTTTTAATTACACACTTTAAAAGGAAATGTTGTTCAATGGTATTAGTCTGAGCACTGTATCTGAATTTTTGTCCAAGTTACAGGGAAAAAGTTTTTTTTTGGGGTTTTTTGTTAACGTCATTAACTTTGACCCCTACCAATCTTTTTACTGGTAAGTCACACATTGAAAGGAAATGGTGTTCAATGGTACCAGTCGGAGCACTGTATCTGAATTTGTGGCCAAGTTCTAAGGAAAAAAAATGTTTGACCCTTGACCCCTACCGATCGTTTTACTGCTGCTGAGATTCCTCGGGCTCTAAGTATAGCTACATTTATGAACTCTAAAACTGATAAAATAAAATTCAATGTTGTTTTGGCACCGTGCGTTACGTTTAATCAGATTGGTCGGCTATGATGTGATGCATTTGATTGTTGTCTGGTCATTTCATTTTTTTTTTGTATTTTCACAATGTCTGTTGATAATTTTAAAGAATAATATGTTACAAAGTAATGATTGGGTGTAGAAATGGAACAAATGAATTTACTTATTTTAATACATACTTAAGTACAAGTACAATTATTGATTTGGAAATATACTCAAAAAAGTACAAGTACCAATAAAAGCAACTCAATTAACAGTAACGTCACAGTACTTGTAATCCGTTACTTTCACCTCTGATACTGACTAAACTTGATAGTAAACTACAGTCATTAGCTCATATTGCGGGCTTTTATATGTTACTTTAAATGTAAATATTTACATAAAATCCCATAAAATAATTCCAAGTAAGTCAAATACAATAAAAAAAAATACATTTAAAGTAAATCATAAAACAGTACACGTCCCAGAACAAATAAATACAGTATAGTCGATGTTTTTATACAAGTAAAAGTAGCTATAAAAGCAATTAAAATACAGTACTTTTCACCTCTGACCCGATATTACTGCTGGGTCACGTGGTGAAGGTCAGCGTGGTTCCGTGTTGTTCCTGTAGGAGGAGCAATTACCATCGACAGTGCGCATGCGCTGCAACCTGTTAATCTTCCTATTCAGTTGAAGCGCAGGAGCGTTTGACACCGAAGTGACATCAAGAAACCCGCAACTATGCGTTCCCCGTAACTTTCCGACGAATTCAGGCGAAGTGGACGTGTTATGACTTTCCATTGCTGTGTTGTAAAGTTCATTTAGTGGCTTAATTTTGCACTGAAGCTAGTTTTTTGTTGTAGTTTGTAGTGGAGCTAGTTCCGCCTCAGCCTGTGATGGACAGCAGCGACAAGTGTCAAAGGTAATCAACAACACTCACAGAGGGAGAAAACTCTTCTCCAAACGGTGGGAAACTCCTCTACAGACGTGAAACAGCGAAAAGAAAAGGTGAGTTGTATTCACAAGTCTTCATTTTTATGTTAATAATAACTTTTAATCTCAGTAAAAGAGTAGCCACCTGTTGCTGGCTAGGATTTAAGTTAGCTGCAACTCGGATTAGCATTCACCACCTCGCATTGAAATGCGTTTAATGTTTACCTAGTTTATTATGGGCGGGAATGGCTAACTGGCAATTTTAATACTTGTACAGTGATAGTTTTGGAACGATTAAAGTTGCTCCTGTCAGCGTCTGTTCTTGCCCGCACCTGTTTGCTTGCTAATGTGTGTACACAACATACGGGCAGCGGGCCCAAACAAGCTCCCCAGGAGGCCCATTTCAGGCCTCAAAATGACTTTTATTTATTTATTTATTTATTTATTTATTTATTTATTTTTATTCTTATTTTGAGAGAGCATTAAAATACACTGCACACTTTCAGACAACATACATTGGTACATATTTTGCTGCTCATAATTAGGATTTTTATGTTACAAAACAAGGAACAAAATACAGACAAGTGAAATACTCAAGAAACGGGTTTTTTTTTTTTTCCCCCTAAAAACCTTTTCTGCTTTTTCACTAAAATGTGCAGGTAGTCTTACCAGAAATTTTGTCACTGTTTGTTGAAGGAACCAATATATTATTTACTGGAATATTGCATTATACTGGTGTCACTGGTAAGAAAGACCCTATTTTTTGTTTACAGAAAGTAAAGTGGAGATACTAATTCATTTACATTGGTATGTTGACACTTATTTACAGAAATGTTGCACTAAAATAGTGTCACTGTTCATAGGACACTTTTTCAATTTATTGCCTTTCAGAGATATCAAAGAAAAATTGTATTTTTGCACTTAATCTTTTTTTTCTTGTTTTCTTGATTTCTGACCAATATATCGATAATCACAGTATCGTCATATCGTGAAATAATCGTTATCGTGAGCTTTGTATCGCGTATCATATCGTGAGGTACCCAGAGGTTCCCACCACTAATATCTATATATACGAAGTGTCTGTTGATACGGAAAAGTATTAATAATCTCCGGGACTATGGATACGTGCCGCACTCAAGGATCCTTCCTTCCTACAAAATCATTAACCAGTATTCGGTATGAACCGGGTATACCGTCCAGCTCTGTGTTACAATTGTTATGAGTGTTTAAGTTAACTTTGGCTTGATTTTTAGGATTAAATTCATATTGTGCCCTTGGTGTTGTTTTGTAGCATTAAGGATTTTAGTAAAATTACCCATTACAGAAGCTCAGGACTTCAGGTGTGAGTTTATTTTTTTCTCAGGTAGGTCGCTTCAGCCTGTCTGCTGCATTCCTTTGCATTCCATTGGCAGGCCTGTGTTCTTGTTCTGACAGGCACCCAGCAACAGTGCGGACTGAAAAGCAGCAATACGCCCTGTGTGCGTTCTGAGAGCGAGCGAAGACAAAAGGAGCTCAACTTTATTGTATTTGTTCAAGATAGGCTGCATTGTAATCAGGTCAGTCATGTCCCTGTGCTTTGTGGGGTGGTAGTAAGGCATTGATCAATCAGAAAGTCGTATTTTGTGCCTCATTATAAGGCAAGCTTTCATCTGTGTTTGCATGAAGGTGCATTGTGTTACGGTGTCAGGTGGGAAACTGTAGTGCTTGTTGTGAGGATCGGGTTCACACAGGAATCCGGTGGTGGGAAAGGGAGAGATACTTTTGTTTACCAACCTGTGCTTTGGGAACATTTTTTTTAATCTGCAAACTGGTGACAGTGTAATCAGTGTAAACCTTGAAGTATGTCATCAAACCTACTGTCTTTTTTTTTTTTTTTTTTTTTTGTAAATGCAAAGAGATATTCAAGTGCAAGGCTGAACACATCCGTGCTGTTTTAAATCCAGTTGTGCTTCCATTGTGAAGAGCTTGTCTTGTCATGTCAGAGAAGGAATGGGGACTCCGATTTTACATAGCCAGAAATCATGGAATTAACTTCCTGAAACAGAAATACCTATGACACACTTATCACACTTATCAGTTTTTTTTGGGGAAATAATCATAATTTCTCCATAAACCAGTAGTTGAATGTGTAGCAAGTGTTTGAAAGATATAAATACAATGGCATGTCAAATTTATCAAATGCTCAAATGCTTGAAAAATATAAATATTTATAAGATATAACTTAGATAATGACTGTTTTTGGCATAATTTTAACATTGAATGTGTCAAAAAATTATTATTGAATTTGGGAATGCCAATACAACTATTATACAAGTATTCTGAAACTGAAAATAATGGAAATTGAAATGTATGTATGATCATATTATTAAGTCATTAGGTAGATATTCTGTTTCTTTTGTATTTAATACAAACTTAGGAAATGATTCCTCGAATAAACCGATTAAGTTGATTAAAATGATCTCAGTCGATGCATTGTTAATTAGTGTTATCAGAGCTTCTTTTTAGCGCATTGTGCTCCGCTCCGACTTATTGTCTTGAAGCAATGCTGGGCTGTATAAGTAGTGGCTAAAATTTGCCAAAAAGAAAAAGACAGTGAGTAAGTGTGGGAGCACCACACACTGATAGAAAAATACAGCACTTTTGATTGTTATGCAGCGTTAGCTTTTCATAGCAGCAGCAACAAGAAGCATCCAATTCTACCGACGCATTAAGTTTATTTTCTCCATTTTAATTGTAATGTTATAAAATCTGTAGTTATCAGATCTCTTAATCAGAAAATTTAAGCTACTGTGAAGTTGCTGTTGCACTGTAGCTTAAACCTGGGTTAAAGCTTTTTATTTCGGGATTGTTCTATGCATTTTAACTCTTGAGGACAATCACAGCAATGAAGTTGCACTTTTGACAATATATCTGATGTCTGCAGTCATTTTTAGGTGCCTTGGAAAAAAAAAAAATTCGAATCAAAACTCAAATTTTTCTTTAAAAAATCAGAGATTTTATTTTAGGCAAAATTGGCCTACAAATACCCTAAATCAAGGCAGAGATATGTGTGCAGTAATGTGTCAAACAACAATGCACATAAAATACGTTTGTTAATTTACTCGCATAACGATATATAAATGGACTTGGTAAATGGACTTGATTTTATATAGCGCTTTATCACCACACTGAAGCAGTCTCAAAGCGCTTTACATATCAGCGCATTCACCCATTCACTCTCACATTCACACACCAGTGGGACAGGACTGCCATGCAAGGCGCTAGTCGACCACTGGGAGCAACTTAGGGTTCACATAGTCAGGTACTGGGATCGAACCCCCAACCTCTCGATCAGAAGACGACCCACTACCACCTGAGCCATGGTCGCCCGTGGCTCAGGTGGTAGTGGGTAAGTAAATAGATGTGTTTCGTCTTGAGTCGCCTCAGTGACGACGAGTGCATTTAACCAGCGCACGACTGGTGTATTTGATATATGAAAAACAATAAAAATGTAACGTCTAAATAGGGGATAGAGTGCCCACCTGCACATCAATGTCTTTTATCTGCAGGACAGCATGGTGCATTTTAAACATTTGGTGCAGATTAGATTCAATTCTTAACATGAAATTGAATATTTCCAATTATGTCAAGACTAAATAAAAAAGAAAAATGTTGGTGAGAAGTTGAAAATATCAAAGTTGATTATGAAAATGATTTTACTGGTTAGTATATAAGAGTCTTTAATTTCTATGTAGTTGAAGTGACTGTGTACTGTACTCAAATTGCCTGTTGTCATCAGATCTCACCCACCAGATCACCTTTGGGATCTGGTGCTAAAAGACGCTGGCAACAGGTATGTGTGCTCGACAAATCATCAGCAGCTGATCTCTACATGATTGTATATCTTCAGAAAAACTATCAAAGCTTATTAAAGGTCCAGTATTATCATGCTATTTTTCACCCATCTCCAATTGTTCTGAGAACCCCAACAACAGTATTTGGGGTTAATTTTCCCAAACTCACCTGTTTTCCAGAGTTTTAGCCTCTAAAAAGTCACTTTCACACCGCTCCTAAAAACAGGCTGTTTTTAGGGTCTTCTTACAGTACATGAGTAGGCGTGTCTATAGATGCCGACTTTACGGCACAGCTTTATAGTCTTTTGCGATCCACTAGGGATGGGCGATGTAGACAAAAAAAAATATCTAGATCATTTCTGGTATTCATCACGGTAACGATAAAAATCACGATAAATAAAAACTATTTGAACATCAACACTAGACACATTAAAAAAGGCTTCAATAGCTGCTGACTCAAAGAGCTCATGAGCTGATATTTTATGGAATACAATACAGACCCTTTCCAAAAAATTGGAATATCATGGAAAAGTTGTTTCATTTCCATAATTTTGTCTGTATAAAAGCCACTAACATTTGCAATCATTAAATCCAACTCGCCGGTTTGGCGCTGACATTTTTACAAAATGTGGAATAACAAGGAAGGGAGGAAACTGACCTTTTTCAATTTTAACCCTCTGAATGAAGATTAAAAAAATGTTTATCACTGTAGCAAAACCATTATAATGTGAATTTTTCATAATACTGCCCCTTTAAATCAATTTGACTAGAATTTTTTTTTTTTTAATCCTGAAAAATGGGTCCAACCTTGTGCTTTCAAATCGAGAGTATGTTGAATGTCCTCAATAGATTTGTAACAGTACTCGGCAACCTGGGTCAAGTAAACTTGGACTTTAGCAAAAACATTAATGGATGGACTGGACCTGATTAGATTGTGAGACTTATGCAATCAGTTGTGTGAACTATTGTAGGTTAACTGTTCAGTGAGAGCCTCTCCACTACCTTTGGCCTGGTGCGCCATTCATCCAACCAGATCTGCACATTTAACCTGGCACAATAGGCGATTGTGCTCCTCTGGTTTCTCCAGACCTTGAACTGTAATCCAGTGAACTGAGAGTTTTTAAATGGGCTTATTGGCTGCATAGAGTGAACAAACAATGCTGTGTAAAATGTATGAATCATCAATTTAGTGCAACTAGCTTAGTTTGTTTGGACCTTGTACTGTTAACTTTATTGCATCCTGCATGGCATATTTTTTTCAGGCAGGTTTATATTGAACTTTTCCTGATTATTTTGAGCAACCCAAAAGGAGCACAAGTTGTCATTTTGACTAAAAAAAGCTACTAACTAATCTATGAAGCAGGCTAAATGCTTCACTTTAATAGAAAACAATGGGATGTTTACAGGCAATTGTGACATCATCAATCATGTGATTTCAAGATGGCGGAACACAGGTTTTAAAATGGTAAAGTAGTCCCATTTTTAAAAGTTAATAAAATGAATATGGTGCATAATAATGCGTTTTGTTAGGCATAGATCTTCTAAAGACCCCTTTATTAATTACTAGCAGCACAATATCAACATTTTGTGGCAGTTTTCACTTTTTCCTTCATTAATGCTGAACTATTTGATTAAATGATGTAGTGTTGCTTCGTTCAGGGCATCTCTGAGTTGCTGAAAGTAGTTTTTAAACCACTAGTTTTTAAATGACATTCAGGACATGGTCCCTTTAAGAAAATCAGCTTGGAGGGGTCACATTAAAGCTGTGTAAATAGCTCCTAAGTGCAGTGCAGCGACTGAGTTAGTTAGAGAAGAGAAATACGGTTGCTCAAACGTCTCTCAGTGCTTTGAAAACTCAGAACTGATGGATGTCTGCACTGAGCCTCTGATAGGCAGCCGCTAACACAGAGGAAGCAGCACAGCAATGTGTCGGTGCACTTGGAGGGAGGGGGTGGAGCGGAGCGTACGTCTGCGCTTTGAGCACTTAATAATAATTATTGTGTACAGTATGTATTGCTGATATGAGTTTGACTTAGCAAATTGATTGATTTGGCAAGTGAAAAAAACCTTTCGATGTGCTGTGTGTGGACACAGACATATGACCACAGACACGGCACTGCAAGGGATAAAATGTGTACTACAGACGGTTCTACAATCTCCATGGTTTTTCAGATCATCGTCATGTTTTAATCCTTCACAATCTAATATCCTCAGATCGCACAACCTCATTACCTTTTTAGACTTCCTAATCCATGAAAATACTGGTTTTAATGTTTTTGGTGTGGGCTTCAGAGCCTTTTTTGTGTCGATATATCCCTCGATTTAAAATTTTTTTTAAATGGTAAAAATGATCCTCAAGATAACTGACAGGTAAACTTGACATGAAACCTTTTTTTAATAATTGTTACATACATATGTGTAAGCCATAGAACGGTAACATGGTTCCCCAGTTTAAAGTTTAATCAAGTTGTAAATGACAGTTTATATAGAATGTTCATGCCAATTACAATTACTAAGACAATGATCTGAACTCAATTACAATTCAAATACTATTACAACAGCAACATATTTTTAAAATTACGTCATAATTGTCATATATTATCAATTACGCAATTACAATTATAGTTTACCCCAATCCCGGTATGATGATCCATGCGGAGTAGTAAGTTCACTGGATACATCATACAACTTAATCAGAAGAGACTGACCTAAAACACAAAGCTTAATGACCCGTTCAAAATGTCAAATATCTATCTAACAATCATTGTTGCTAATGTGTATTTTGTCTCTTTAAACTTATATTTTGACTAAAGAGATTAAACTGTTGTCTGGATTAGCTCCTGTAGTTGTTTCTGTCTGTTTATCAAACATTGCACTACTACAAGTAAGACAAGGGCAGAACCATTTTACTCTGATTTATTTATAAAAGCTAAAATATCTTTGCTGCTGAGGTCAACAGGCCTGCACTGGGTTCAGGTACAGATGATTACCTAAACATAACAGGAACACAATCAGGAAGGTATGCATCAGCTAATAAAGGGTTTTTCACAACATGGCAACGTGTCGGACATCTTCAGCTGTGTATGGGTAGGGGTGGGACCAAGAGGGGTTTATAGTCTGGGATTAATTGGCAGGATTTAATGGGCGTAAGTGGGGGGTGGGTTGTCTCTGTTTTAAAACTGATGCACAACAACTTGTATCAATTCTTTTAACAAGATTTTTTATTTCAAACAGTGATTTTTGTCTGTATAAAAGCCACTTACAGTCTGGTTATATAACAGGACCATGGCTGGGCGCTCTGCAGATGCCTGCATATGTTGTATTTATACATGCTGACACTTTATCTCAGGACCCATGTCATTAGCAGCTTCAGCATACTCTCACACAAACTGGTGCACATTAACCCAAGTGCATGTTTGCTGTGCAGCCAGCTGACACCAGCACAGGACATGTGAGAAGAGAGCAAGGGTGAGGGTGCACCGTTGAATTTAATCGAGTGAATTATTTGGAGGATTAACTGCAGATTTGCTTCTCTCAATAGAACCCATTTGGACATTATGAATAATGCAAGATAAAGCATTATTGCAACGTAAAACATCTAAATATGAAGTCATTGGGTATAAGTTTAGTTAATAGTCAGGTTGCAGATAGATGTATTGAATAATAACGGTTGCGTCTTAATTTTGGTCTTGTATTCACTATTGGAAGTTGATGCATTATTATTGTTGTATTATTTTTAATAATGCTTGTAATTTGCTCGATCGTCTTAGGAAAACTTTATACGCTCTTATCAATGTAGGACAGCCAACACATAACAATGCTGACCTCAATGTACTCAAGGAAACTGAACTTAACTTCCCTTCCGTACAGCGTATTATCAAATGCTATCTTTGTATAAAAAAAATACACCTGAAAATATATTTATTGCTTATTCACAGTTTATGTAATTACCGCTAATTGAGATTCATGCTTTTATTTTCACATATATATATATATACATATATATTTATTTTTAAAATAAATAAGTTGAATAGTCGACTATTGTAATGACTAATTAGACGATTAAGCTAACGATTATTTTTCTGTTGCACGATTAATAAAAACCATAAAAGCTCAAATAAATACCAAAAAAATCTTAATAAATTACTTTTATTATACAACGGTTTTCCAAAGCCAAACATCTTCTGCTTAACACAAAATAAAAGCAGTGTTATACAAAATGGAAGGCCTGTCAGTGTTATGCGTTAGTTGACATTCATTGGTGAACTAACTTTTGTGTAGTGAATCATGATACTAAGCTGGTAAACGTCAAGCTAATATTGTGTTTCACTCGGAAACGACCACAGCATGATTGAGCTAACGCAAATCATGAATTGGCAAACGTGACGTTGAACAGATACGTCTAATGTTACTACAATCTGCTATAGGGATGTAACGATTAATCATAAGGCAGTTAAAAATCGATTCATAGGTATCACGGTTGATATCGATTTTCTGACAATTGAATCGCAGTACTTTTTTTAACCAGAAGTGTTGGCGGGGGGCGGAGTCTGCTAATACTTTCTTTCTGGCTGCCTTCTACTCTTAAATATGTTAATAAATGATTAATTACCCCTTTAGCACCGAAAGAATATCTGTAATATTACTTGAATATCTGTAAAAGTCACGTTTTTCTATTATTCTGTCTGCTAGCATAGTATCTCTTCTTCACTGCAAGATATCTGCATGCCAACCGACCACTGGGTTACCAGCGCCCTCTGCTGGTCCAAACAAATATGACGTAATCAGTCCAATTGTTAAGGCACAAAATACATTTTCAGTTGCACTTTTGAAAAAAAAAAGAACTATTATGCAGTTTTGCATTGTTTATTATAGAACCAGAATTTAAATTAATAGGCTTCATTTTCATTTGTATTATTCCTTTATTTATTTAATTCAAGATTTATTTTTAGTTAAATTGCATTTTTTTGAATAGTTTATCAAGGAATTATTTTGACAATGAAAAATAAAAGGAAAGTAATACAGTATATTCTAGTTTTTTTCCCAAAAAAAAAAATTGTCTACAGTCCCATTATGTAAATAAAAAAATCGTGAGAGAATCGTATCGTGAACCCAGTATCGTGAATCGAATCTTATCGGGAGTTGAGTGAATCATTACATCCCTAATCTGCTACCGTAGCTCGCAGCTCTACACTTTGGTGGTGCTTGTGGCTAGATAGCTGTGTTCTGTTAGCCACCGTTACCATTCATACCAGCATTATTTGCTATTTTCTAGCTAATGTTCGCTAAACACAGCTGTTTAGCCACCAGCTACTAACAGTAACCAAACACAAACACAGTTAGCTTGCACCATCGAAGTGCGCAGAGCTCAAGCTCACGTTGCACAATACATAGACATAGACATAGTATTTATTGCCACACAGCAATGCTGGTGGTATTTTTATTTCACAATACATAACTAACTAATTTTTTTTAGACCAAATTAACCACTAATATAATGATAACATATCATAAAAATGCAAGTACACCCTTTCAAATGCAATCAACTTGTATTTTTTGTAATTGTAATGTCAAGAACTTTTAAATATTTTAAACAAATAAAGCAATTAAAATAAAATGGACTCTGTCTCAGCAAGAAATTCCACTTTAATAAATATCACAAACAAAAGCAGTAAAATAGACCCTGTTTCTTAAGAAAACAAAACATCTCAAATGCAAAACCACACACAAAAACCCCTCTCTCAAAAAACTAAAATGCACTTGCAATAGATATTAAACATTGAGGCACAGATGTATATAATTATACACTTCTTAACAGGTAACACCAATCCAGTTAGAACCTTTGTAAACTAAAATGCTAGTGGCCCCGCCTCCCCCTATTTCATTCTTAAACCATACTGAATGGACCAAATAGTTTCTAGTTTATTCTGTTCATTCTGCTAAGGAACAAACATGCAGGTGCTGAGGGTGAACCCTCTTGTCATCCAGCCTGTTTAGAGGCGAAAGACAAGGGAAACAAAATACTTAGACTTAGCTTGGTTGCTAGCCCCGCTCGGCGTTCCCGCTTCTGCTTCAGATCACACCGCTTACGTCTCCTCCGCTGGCACCACGGGTAAGAGGCTCCGCTGCCTCACAGGCCGCTGGATGCAGCCGGCGTAGCAATCCAAAGCTATGTAGTAGGTCCAGAGTTGCCGCATTTACCGGACTATAACTGTTTGATTTCCCTAAATCGAAGATTGCCTGGCGGTGGTATACTATTTCAAAGTTTTACGCTGCAGGTTCACTGATAAATTATTAAAACTGACTGAGTTAATCTGCTGTTTAATATTCTTTGCTAACGCTAGCCTCTGCAGCCGTCAGGCGCAACACCAAATACGTATGAATATGGCAATATACCGAGGCCAGAAAACTTAGAGTTCATTTTATTTACCGTCCGGTTACTTGATTTATCAATTATCGGCCCAGGCCTAGCGATAGTAACGTTACTTACTTCTGTTCTTCGGTGTCAGGAGTAACAATGGGATGGCTCCGCTTCAAATGCTTCCACATGGAAGTAAATATCTATACCTTGACACTTATGGCTGCGTTTAAAGTATTCCCATACCTTTGATGTAGGGCGGCGGGTTGTGTTTTAATGACATGTAGAGCTTGGGAGGGCTGCTGAGCCTGAGAGGTGGTTGGAGACTGAGTTTCGTCTTCCATGCTGGTTTGTTTTGGTCACTCATGTGCGTGTGGCGAGTGGGCGTGGCAACGTGTTGACTTCCGGATTTGACCTCGAACCGATTAGTCGACGTTGTCGACGTGTCGCTACAGGCCTAATATTTGAATTACAGATTAGAAAAAATATCTAATTACTAGGGATGGGACTAGATGAGAGTTTTACAATTCCATTTTCATTTTAGCTTAACGAGTCGGTTCTTAATGAATTCTCATTTGGGAAAAAGAACAGGTCGATTAGCACAAACTTTGTTTAGTTTAGAACTTAAGTAACACAACCTTACAAACCCAACAGTGAGGCCTTAAAAGGCCCACAGCTTAGAACTGCTTGTTGGGTTTCCATGGGGTCCCCAGAAAAAATATATAATAATTAGGAATCTCCTGATACAACTTTTTCACTTTTGATACAGTACCGATATTGCAGCCTTAAGTATTGGCTGATACCGATGTCGATCCAATACGATATCAACGTGAATCATACATACTTTTATGACTTATTTTGTAGTGTGGAATGTTAGAAAAGGCTTGATCAAGTGATGTCACTCAAACAGAGAACAATAGTCAGCAACAGTAGGTATAAGAAAAACTGACCCATTTATTATTAACCAATTGGTTACATACATTTTAACCTTCAACATAATATCTACAGTATTCTACAATTGAGTAAATATAATATTATCAGAAAGGATTTTATTTGCCAAGTACAGTTTGAAACATCACAAGGAATTTAACTTGGTAGTTGGTGCAAAGAACATGCACACCAACACACCGAGGCAGCCATCTGCAGCGCCATCAGAATACAATCCTTTTTAAATACATAATTTTTACGAGGAAAAAATGAGGTTCTAACTGTCGGGTTCAGGTCGGCTTTGGATATAATATCTTGATGCCTGTTGGGTTTGGTTTTTCTCTGTCGAGCTTGGGTCGAACTTGGATGAAAAAATGCAGCCTATGCCTATGCAGCCTGTGTGTGCCTCTACGGCACACACAGAAAGCTTTCAGCCAGTCTCGACAGCAGGGGCAGAACTTCAGAACCTGCTGGGTTGAGATTTACTCTGGAGTCGATAGAAATCGCAACATTCCCTTTGATGAAATATCCACTTAGTTAGTGTTACAAGTTGCCCTCTTGTCATCCTTTCTCATGAAATGTTATCAAACTTTTGAGCGTTTGTGCTGCTTGGGTTCCATGTTTCCAGCTGGCTGCTGTTAATGACGTCGCCTCGCAAGTTGTGGGTTGTTATTTGCACACACTGGAAGTAATAAGTGGAATTGTTAGGCAAGCAAACAAGTGATTCCCAGGAATGTAATTACTTGGAACCGGTTCTCAAAAGGACAAGTGGTTCCGGTACTCTTTCCATTTTAGGCTCTGCGTGCTTAAGCCACAGAGGTATTTTTTGTAAGGGTTAAGTTGCCTGATTTGGTTGAATGCCCGTTTGAAGAATACTGTCTGATTTTAATCATTGACAACCTGAAGGCGGTGTGTGTGTCTTGCTCCCACATGATGGAAGTCGAGCAGCTGAAGTAGGCCATAGTGCAGGAGTGAAGTGCTCTGTGTACTCTCTAGCTCTAGACTTGACAAACCAGTTAAACTGAGCCAAAACTAAGCTTATAAAGGGTTCCTGGTAAAACATTGCTATACCGCTTAGCAGCATAATTTTATCAGATCAAGTCTACAAAGTTGTACAAGAAAAGCAGTGTTGTCATTGTTTCTGTTGACGATTACAAAAAAGGTTAACAAATAGAGGAAGTTAACTGTCTTGTGCTCTACTATCCTATTTATCTGCATGTGTGAGTGAATCACTGTTTGGCTGGAGTTACACAGAAGCAATCTTCAGGGACCATTTCATTTCAATGAGGAAGAAACAGGTAGTGTCCCTGCCAAGCAACACTGACTCTCTTCTTCTATAGTGTTAGCGAAAACACTGTGCAGTCAGGACAGTCACACAGAATTCTACCTGTTTGTTCTCTGGAGACTTTTGACATTCCAACTCACTGCTTGATACTCCTGTGAAGCTTTACCTCTGTTTACATGACAGCTGGGCCTCAAGTCTGACCTATTGTGTGTTTAGGTCACCTGTTGAATAGCTGCATGTGGGAGAGGAAACGCTAAAGTGTAGTTCTCATTCTTGCTATGAGGTCATCCTTTTGATTCTTGATTTTTTTTTTTTTAAAGGAAAAATCCAGAACACTCGTAAAAACAAAATACTTTTTATTTATTTATTTTTTTACTTTATTCTTTTTTTTTTCTGTCCCGGTGGTTGAGGACCAATGTTCTAGGTAATAGAGTGAGTTTATTGTCCTTCCTTGGAGCTTTAAGTTGTCTGTGATGACCTTTAGGTAACGTCTTCAGGGCTCAGGTAGACTGACCACTCTGCCGTCTACATTGCACTCACTCTTTAATGTTTGTTGCATTTAGTAGGAAACGGGCTGCTTCTGTGACAAATATTTGTTTAAGTTTGGAATGCAGGACTTGCAGTAAGGTAATAACAACTGTACTACTTAAAACAGCTATGCTGACATCTGCTTTACATGTTTGTCACACTACACGTGTTGAGGATGCACTGGATTGGCAGTTTTGACAAGGTCAAACTATAGACTGTCTATAGACCTTGCTGCATCACATCACGGTTTTTGGCTCAGCGCCTTGTTATACGTCTTTTGAAGCCCACAAAACCTGACAAGTAAAAGTGAAGCCAGCTTCATCACAATACGATACAATGTCGATATGTTTGGATGACGATACGTTTGCAGATATCACAAAGTCTGTCACAGTACGATTTCGATTCGATTCACAAGCCTGCGATTGATATGATGTGATATCATATGCTCATCTCACACAATAATTTACATGGATATCAGATCACATAAAACAACTGAAATATGATTTGATCATTTTATTTCAAAGGTTTTTTAGTTATCAGGCATTAAATAAACAGTATAAACACCATTCTGTAACATTTAACAAAGTGTTAGAATTTGAATTGTTTGAGTAATAAAAAGTATCTTGCTACCATCCCCGCGCAGGAAATGATGGCACGGAACCACGTGCTATATGAATTTCAAAATAAAGGCGTATCCTGAAGATGAAGATGTTGATCGATGTTTTTAGTGTGCATCGATGTAATTGGATCGTTAATTAATTAATCGATGTGGATCGCTGTATTGTTACACCTCTAATAAATTATTTATTTATTTTATGTTAATACTTCTTGGCCCTCATTTATCATCCTTGCATGAAAACTGGTGCAAATGTGTTCACATTGTGTCGTACGACAGGATCAACGTGGGACTTATGAAACATTCGTATTTCATCAATCATAGCGTATAAATGATCGGGTGTTGATAAATGCCGCAGCTGAAATTGAACGACATTAACATGTTACACCCTCAAATATTCCAGGTTCAGAGGCTTCGCCCACTGAGGTCAAACAAACGTTTGCAAGAAAATAAATGTTTCCGATAATCAGCATCCTCACAGCTGAGGTGAAGAAAAACAAAGATGTGCTTTTCGGTAGTGTGAAAACTGGAATTTAAGGAACTAATTTTAAAAATAACGCAGGCAGTGAACAGCGTTTTGGTATTAGAACGGACTCAGGTTAAGGTTTGAATCAAATGATCAATAACTGCAAATGATGCTTTCAATGAAATCCCTGCTACTTGATCAAGACAATACTTTACATTTAGAGGAGTTTAGGCTGGCGAGCGCAAGCCCGTTCAACATCCCAAAAAAGTGCAGGTATCAGTAATAATGTGGGCTTTTTAAAATGCATTTTTCATTTTCATTTAATTTTTTATTTAATTTGTTTTGATCTGTCCTGAAAGTGTGTGTCAGACCAGACGTGAGATCTGATCGTAGCGTACGATCACGTCACAGTTGATTATTAACAGCGCTTGTGTGAATTTGGTCGAACGCATGTCGTACACTCAGATTTGAATGCAGTGAGGTCTTGTGTTTAATCATTGTCATTAGTTATTACTTCCTATCTTAGATAAAGTGTTTGCTGTAGGGTCTTAAATACTGTGTGGTCCTCCAGCCTTCCCTATTCAGTGCTGCTGCATCTCTCTGTCACATCGCCATCGCTCTTTTTCAGCTGAAAAATAAATAAAATGGACCCCAGAACCCCTTTTATGCCTATTTCTGCAGCCTATACTTTACACAGTAAAAACCCAAGTTTACAAAAGAAGTCAATCATAAAGGTCTGTTAAGTTCAGAATATTTCAGTATCCCCCATGGAAGCACATTGTTTGCAGTGCTCCGTGAGCTGTTTTAGACATCAGCATAGCTGCCAAAGTGGCATGACGCACTGCGGAAAAGTCTATTTGAACTAATTGTTTAATGAGGTTCTGCCCCGTTGAAATATGTCATAAAAGTTTTCTTTTGCACCATTTGCAATAATTGTCACTTATTAGCCAAAAGTATTTCTAGAAGGCGCAAGTTTACTTTCGAGTCGTGATCATCTCACTGCATAACAGGCACGTGCGTTTTTATTTACCACCAAAACATTGATCATTTAAAAATATTCTTGTTGTGGGTGTGTTTTTCATAGGTTGCTTTATATTTATCAAACTTAGATTTTTAAACATACTGCTGAATGTGCTGATAACTATTATGTCACTTAAAAACAAAAACGACTAGTTTTTGGGCATTCGACAAGAATGCTGTTGATGTATACACGTATAAACTATTACACAACAACGTAATTTGAAAAGGTTGATCATTCCTGGTGATCAGTTTCGCAGGATGTGGTGTGTCGTATCCCATTCTCTTATCATTGCTTTAGGACTGCACTTCCTGATGTTGACCCAGCGGTTTAATGACATAATTACCCACCTCTATGGTTGTGTTGACTTCAGTCACACCCAGGATCTCTGATTATAAAGCATATTTTAGCTGTGCTGGTTGAGTATTCAGGTTACTGTCAAAGTGTCTTTGTGCTAAACAGTAGCAGGCGAGACGACTTGTCTCCAAACTCGGCAGTCAGCCAAGTTATGTGCGGTTCAGAAGAGAAGTACAGCAAACAAATAATCCAAAAAAGTCTAAGTCTATTTTACCTTTTGTATATACAACAGGTACTTTTTGATTTATTAAACCGTTGTCTGCCCTGCCACTAGCTCTAGAGCAGGGGTACCCAATTCTAATTCAAGAGGGCCATTATTTGTTATGTATTGGATCCCTCTCTTCTTGATCTCTTGTGAAAGGTTGCTTGTAATTAGGCTCTCTGCAGAGCCGCATTATGACACATTCATTAGACTACATTAGGGTTTGGCATGCCTGCAGCAGAAGTAATTTATTCTTGACTCATCTATTGCAGTGATTCCCAACTTTGGGTACACATACCCCTATGTGTACAGGAGCCCATTGCAGGGGGCCCTTGAAAACATATATCAATTAAATTTAAAATAATAGGAAAACGTTCCCAGTTCCTTCTTTTTAGGCTATATTTTGTTAGATAAATTTACCACAAACTAACAGTACTATTGTTCAATACAATACTGTCTTGTTATCACCTGCCACAAATGTGGAAGGGGGATATAGGTTTGAGCTCCGTCTGTCCGAGTTAAAGGGGAAAGCTTTTCTCAGAAACCATTTAAGATAGGATAACCAAATTTGGTGTGTGGCTTCAGGGTATCAATACCTTGATGGAGTTTTTTTTTTACTCTGATAATTAGTAGTTTTATATTCTGATATGATAATATTTTTTTATTTAGATTTGGGACATTTAGGGAAAGGTGAGTTATGAGAACCAATCTGGCGGGAGATGTTGATGACTGTGTTCTTGTTGAAATAGAATTAATTTATGCTTTAGAGGCCATTGAACACAATTCTGAGTCTTACGATTGGAGACAATCAGTTGTCTATATTTTACAAAGACAGTATTTACTCATCGGTACTATTGCAGTAATCACATTAATACATTTTTCATTAAAGGTCCAGTATTATGCTATTTTTCACCAATTTCTATTTGGTCTAAGAACCACAACAACATAGTATTTGAGGTTTATTTTCCCAAATTGCCTTTTTTCTGGAGTTTTAGCCCTTCGAAAAGTCATTTTCAAGACGCTTCTAAAAACAATTGGTTTTGGGGCCTTCATGCATATGCATGAGTAGGCGTGTCTGTAGACGCAGACTCCATTCCTCTCTCTTTTAGAGGGTGATCAGTGATCACCATCGCAATTTTCTTTTGCTATCCACACACTCTTGTTATTGTTTTCAGCCAGAAAACTGCACATTACAGTAAAACACATGTCTATTTAACCGGCTATTGTGATTGTGAGTCAGAGAAACGCTGCTCCACGGTGTGTGTTTATCACATCAGCAGTGCATTCAGTTATTTCAGCTGTTTCAAACACTCACCAGAGCTGCTACATCACTTTCTTGTCATCCACTGTTTTTGGCCAACCAATACGACACTGGACAAAAAAGGTTGGAAACTGATCTGAGCTTGTCGTAATTTCTTATTGATAAGATGCTGTCCGAATCTCACTTTCCCTTAAAGATGCCAATAAAATAGTCACAGAGACTGTTTTATTGCATTGTGATTTTATGTGACAATGATTTTTAATTGTAATTCTAATGCTCCCATCTCATTTATTTGTTTCAGACGCTGCTGAAGGCTCAGTTAAGGATGGAAAATGCAGGTAACAAGAAACCCTTCACTTTTAATACTTTGGATGAATGATGAGACATAATAGAAACCAGTGTAATTGAAGATCATGGCCGATTTTAGCGATTTCATGAGTGATCGGCCCAATCCAGTGAATCCACATTCCTATGCAATAGTGACATACAGGAAACGCCACACAAAATCACTGGCTTTGAGGCAGTGCTGTGGGCACACAGCTACAGCAACATTTGAAGCAACCACAGCGCTGTCTGTCTAAACAGAGGACCCTGTTCGGAAACATGTCTCGCAGTGTGTACGTGAATGTATGCGTGGCAGGTCAAACTGTCTGCATGTCACCACGTGGAGACACAAGAATATGTTGTGTAGCTGAAACAGGCAGTTTTATATTGCTTTAAATTTATAAATAAAAAATATGAAAAATTGTCACTTAAAACAGTTGTTCTTTTACTGGAATTACATTGTCTTAACTTGTTTCTTTCTAAATAATAGGTGATGGTTCAATCATCATTTCAAAGAAAAATAAGAAATTATTGCTTTATTCTGTCAAAGTAAATAAGTAAATACATTTTTACAAATCTTGTTTCACTTAAAAGTAGGGCTGCACGATTATGGCCAAAATTATAATCACGATTATTTTGATCAATCTTGTAATCACAAATATTATCATATTAGGGAAAAATCTGTGTTTTTATTGCACTACTTTTAAACAAACAATATGTTTACCCTGCTAAATGAAGCTTTAAAATGGAAATATAATTTAAGTAAAAAAAAATGAACCCAAGAAATTAAAATTTAACAAAGATTAACTAAATAAATACACTATTACAGAGTACAGAGCCCGTATTTTAAATGTAAATATTGCGGATGATCAGGTCAACCAAAATTGTGATTATGATGAGATTAATTGTGCAGCCCTACTAAAAAATAACCTCCAAATTTCTTTGTTCTTTTTTTATAGAGGTTTCCAAAAAAGTAGCACTAATGAATTGACACACCTTTTAAAAGCAAACTCTGAGCAACTTGTAAGACCATAAAAGGTTTTTCGGCTGAGCTAAACCAGCCTAGTGCTTCACGCACTGTGAACCACACAATGGACTTTAAACTACATCCAACCTCACACATCAAGGCCAAGGTCACAAACAAAGAAAGAAACAAAAAAACGAGACTAATGGCTACAACTGTCCCACACACAATTGAGACGCTTCAGTTGTTTTATAGTGTTTGTGAAACTCTGACTGGTCCTGCTGGTGCTTTCTAAAAATACATCTAATAAACTTACCCATTATGTGAGAATATTGTTGACAAAAAGGGGTGACTCATCAAACAGGTCAGAATCCTAAAGCTGTTGACAAAGGGTTGGCCATGTGACGTTGGCTTTTGCAGCTCTCTGATTGGCTAATAGAACGCACCTGTGGGTTTCGCTCACATGGCTTTGTGTCTGTGTCACCACTGAGTCTGATCAGTTGACGGTTTGTCTGCTGCACTTTCACGTGTGGCCCCGTAGAGCATTGGTGTTTACAGTGTAGCAGAGACACCTGGGATGGCAGTGCAGACTGAATTTAACCGTAAGTAAGCTGTTTTCTGTTTATCAGATGTTAGCTCTAGCTCTGAGTTGAGACAGAGTTGAAAGTAATTATCTCTTTACAGCTTTGGAAGTGACAGATTTGAGCGAGCCATGGCGCTTCCTGTTTGAGCAGATAACTGGCTGTTGTGGGAACAGATTAGAGCAGCTTGGTCTACTCATCCATGTCTGTCCCTGACTTTGCCAGGCATTAAAAATAAACAACTACACCTCATAGACTGAGAGCTTTTCTATAAGTTGATGATTTTATATGGAATGGTCCACTGGATTTAATATCTAAAAGGCCAACAGACGTGTATATGCTCTGTCATAATGACATAACACAAATCATTCTTATGTGTCATAAGCTTGTTGCTTATGCTAAGTAGGATTTTAACCTGCTCACTTAATAAGGCCTTTGTCTCCATCTGCTGCTGCTCTGTAGGAATAGTAAGGGAAACTACCAGTAGGTGAGGTTAGTTAGCTGGAATCAAACACTGAGATCTGGAATTCTAGGCATTCCTGCAGGTTGTAGTGCTATGTTTGTAGCTGTAATCCATCCATAGGGAAAGCAAAGTGACTTTAAGTCGGCGTTCTTTAATGTCAGCCATTCGGCAACTAGAGCTCACTCTTACATCCTGTCAAACATTATCTGACTTTCATTCTTGTACACAATGCTGCTACTGCTGCTGTTGCTTAGGAATCCATTCCACTATTTTTCTGTCTAGTAACCGGAACAGTAACATTTGCTGTAAAAAAGAGCAAATTAAAGAGAAAAAAGTTAGATGATGGAAGCTGGGAATTGACATTGGCCAGAGTTGGGGTCGATTATAATTGTAACTGCGTAATGATAATTAATTAATTGATTAATTAATTATGACGTAATTGTAATTTTAAAAACCTGTTGCTGTCATAATCTTAAATAAATTGTAATGGAGTTCAGATATTTGACTTTGTAATTGAAATTGCAATGAAAATTCTATAAAAATGGTGAATTATGAATTAACGCTAAACTGGGGAACCATGTTCCAGTTCTATGTACAGTTCTAGTACACATATGTAGTTAACAATTATTAAAATGTGTTTCATGTCAAGTTTTCCCACATTTTACCTTTTAAAAAATATGTATGTAAATCGAGAGGTATACTGACACACATAAGGCTCAGATGCCCACACCAAAAATATTAAAACCTATATTTTCATTGATTAGGAAGCCTAATAAGGTAAGCAATATATAGGAAATAAATTAGATTTGTTTTTAGTGTATTTTACAGCTGATTTAGGACCCTATGCTAACACATGGCTAACACAAGAAAAAGGTGTACCTATATTAGTTTATTAATTTGAGGCTTAGTAATTGTGATTAATTGTAATTGAACTTTAGTAATTGAGAATGTAATTGTAATTGACTTTCTGAGGATGAAACTTAGTTGTATTTGGAAAAAATGCTGGTCACTGTAATTGTAAGTTAAATGTAATTGAACATGGGTAATTGAAAACATAAATGTATCTGACCCCAACTCTGGCATTGGCTTATTATTTTTCCAGTTCAATGAGAAATGAATCATTCAAACCATCAGCGTTGACACTTGATGCAACAAAAAAAAGAAAATAAATCCCAAATAATGTTATAAATATCTTGTTTTACTACACATTTGTATTTTTTCTATATCTGATTTAACCCAATAGAAAAAACCAAGGCAATTGAAAGATGATGGGACCTCCAGTAACAGATTTTTTACTTTTCCAGTCAATTTATTTTGTTGTGAAATTTGAGTGGTTGCCAGTCAGCAACCGACAAGTTTTTTTCCCTCTAATAGATGAATATATCCTCACAGTGGCAGCATGTAATACTTAGTGTCGATTTTATGATAGACTGAATTTACATATCAAATACTAGAGTTTGTAAGTCCTGATAAAGTTTTTCTAGAGGAGAATGCAGCATCCCAAAATGTAAAACTGCCTTTGCTAAATCTGCCTTCTCTGTAATTGCTATAGGTCAGTGGAACACACTGCCAACAGAGGTTATTGCATGTAGTACATTTAAAGCATTTGCTCATTCAACTAAAAAAGGGCTTTTAGAAAATCAAACTTGCACTCATGATCAATAACTACGTCATGAGGGAGCAGCTGTTCATATGGAGAAAGGATTTGTTGAACATTTTATAATGTTTGAAACTTATTTAAATTAAATGTATGTTAATGATAATGTAAAAATGTATAAATCCATGGTCACATGCTCATTTACATTTAAAATCATCTTTTGTACTGTAACATCAACCTGCCCAGGGACTACAGGTAAAATGAGCATTTTGCTATAACCTGGTACAAATCATCTTTCCTTTCGGTCAATGTTAAATTGTACACTGTCCCTATCTAAATAAAAACCATACCATTAATATGCCAAAGAAAGATGTTAGTTTTTTCATTTCTTTTTTTACCACTAATTCCACCTACTGATTAAATTTGGTTGAAAAGATATAAAAAATGGTGATAAGAATTGTTGGGGTAAAAAAAAGTTCTTGTATATTTCACTAAAATACCTGAGTATACATAATTTCTTATTTAGAATGCACATTTTCAAGCAAACTTTCAGGACAAATGAGATAAAATCTGAAGACTATATAGTCACACATTCCAGGGCTCTCCATGGTCAGGCGCCTGAATACATTAAAGGCCTGATCCAGCCCTACGTCTCCAATAGGAGCCTGAGGTCCTCTTCCCAAAACCTGCTGATGGTCCCCTGCACTCGCTTTAAAACTCGAGGAGATCGATCGTTTAAAGTGGTAGCTCCTCGCCTTTGGAATCAACTTCCACACACTCTGCGCGTGCTGGACTCTGTGGATGTTTTTAAAAATCAACTAAAGACATACTTTTTTAGGGAGGCTTTCTAGCCACACTTTTCGTATCTGTCCAATGTAGGCTTTGTATGCACCCTTTTATTTCTTGCTTTCTACCGACACTGCACTGTACTGGCATATATACTCTGTTACTGTTATTGTTTTAAACTGTAAAATGTGAAGCACTTTGTGACCCTGGTCTGCGAAAAGTGCTATATAAATAAATTTTACTTACTACTTACACACAAAATGCCAAATTATTTTTATCTCCTTGAATCTTTGTTCTTTTTAGTGGAAAAAAAATTTGACTTTTCTTGCCTTAATCTGAAAAACGCCAAAACAATGCTCTGTGACTTAATGATAAACATTGTCTATTTACCACCTTTTTTTTAAGGCAGAGCATACACATTGTAAAAGCTGAGAGATTCTAACAAAAGTGCACTACAGCATGCATTATAAATGCACTGAACTATGTTTATTTTAAGAAGGGATTTAAATATTTGCCATTGCTTGGATTAAGTGCTAGTATTTTCATAGTAACTTTTATTTTGTGGCTGAGTGTTTTTTTTAAGTTGCTATCACATGGTAGCTTTTAGTTTGTTGTTGGGGTGCTTACTTTTAAAGAACCATTCCTCGTGCAGAGAGTCACCAGACACCTGTGCTGTCATTTCCTCCTCTCTGTCCCTGAGCTCCACCTCACTAAGCTCACCTTCCACTCCTCATGTTACTTTGGCGCACTGAGCCTGCCCCTATGTTTTTGTCAACTTGTAAAATGTTGCCTCCACCCAACACCGCCCATTCATCAGTTGGAAATCCTTCAAGGCTCAATGGCTGGACCAGCTGAGCCTCAAAGCTCCCCCTCTGTGAACTTTGCCCCTGAAAAATCTGCTCTCAGGAATGAAAGGCATCCAAGACAGACTGCTGGATTACCTTATTGGCATACCTTATTCATGAAGTCAGAGCTCCCAGAAGGGAGGAACCTAAGGGCTGAGCGAGTGAGCATGTTTGTGTTTCAAAGCAAGGAGACAGAGGGAGGAAGGGAGGTAGAGACCAAACAACACAAGCTTTAGCTACGTGCAGGGGGAGGAGAGCTGAGACAGGACAGACTAAAATGCAAGTGAGCAGTCAAGACAGTGTTGAGTTACCGCAGCTGAGTTTTGTAGGATCAGAGGAAGCAGGGTGGATTTAAGTTTTCCTCTCCTGCCGCGGGCCTCAGGAGAGGCGGTGGCCGGCAGGTCAGTGGGGACTAGAGCAGTAGCATGGGACACAGTGCTAGCAGCGAGACTGTGGCTCAGCAACCAACCCAGCACAGCACGGGTAAGTCTGTAGCCAGGTGTTGTGTGTGTGTGTGTATTCACTTGTAGGAGTTCTATCACTAATGTTCAATAGGATTAGGTAAAAAAACAACGTAACAACGGTGAGGAGAAACACCAAAACCAAACGTGTGGAAGCAGGTGTTTAAAGAGAAACTGGAAGACATCAGGCACAGAGAAGTGTAGAAGAATGCATTCAGATGGAATGTGGTGATTGTGAAATGTGCAAACTACACAAGCCTCCCTCTGTTAGCACACAGGACTTCAGCTCACTGTGGAAGTTTGTCTAAAAAGAGAGGTGGTGGCTGGTGGGGGCACAGAGATCAGCTGACATGGGCTCAGGTCACATTTTACACACTGCAGCGCCCATCAAAGGCAGCCGAGCTATAAAATATTTCACCCGTCTGTGTTTATACACTCGGAAGTAGTCATCTTGGTCAAAAGTACAATTTGATTTTGTTGGATACTATAATAGAGAGGGCACCCACCCTCTGTTCACAAAGCAACATTTGGACCTGCTCTCTTTTCTTACCGTGTTCTAAGTCTGGCTTGTGGGTCAATCATGGCCCAAGTTGGAATTTTACTTTTGCTGATGTCCTCTGTCATAAATGTGTGGTATGTTTGGCCCACTGGACAGAGCAAGTCAAAAATTTCCATTGAGTTAGCCTGTTTGACCTTTATTTGTAGAAGCTGGCTTTTTCTGTACTGAGTTTCATTTAAAAAATCTCCTTAACTCCAGATTAAGTAACACCCACCACATTACACCTTACAAAAATGTCAGTTGTTTACCTGCTGCCTTATTATTAGAATGAAAGAGTTGTGCTTTACAGAGTTTCTGTACATTTAGGTAACTTATATGTTGTGATCTGTTTCTACATATTTTCATTTGATTGATTAAATGAAAAATTAGTTTTAATGGTTTAAAAGTGACTTTGTTTTAAACCTTATCAAGAACCACTCCAGAAAGAGCTGGATGATATGGGCCAATATTCAAATCTTGATTTTTTTTTTTTCAAAACGGTGATACAACTTGAAAAAATAAAGTGAAACAAAGTGAATATGATTGTTGGCTAGATAATTATTAAAGGTCTTGTGGACGATGTTGTTTTGGCTTCAACTTCCGGGTGGATCATCTTAACTATTGGTCCTCCTAATTGTCAATCATTCTGACGATATGTTTATGGAAGGTCGTCGCTCATGTCCGTGCCCAGTGCGCATCGGGTCCTTTGAAAATGGATTTTCACTTACCGGTGGCGAGTCTGACATAGTGGTAAAAATGCAAGGTAAGCTGAACCAGCTGCTTGTATGAGTGATGCCAACTCCAACTTGTAAACAGAGCTGTGCACGAGGAAAATTGGGCTTGTGCTTGCTCTCTCGCACACGCAGGCGTTCCCTCTTGGAAGCAGGTAGTGTCCCGCATGTGCAGTGGCCGTTTCTTTTCTAAACATCAGGAAAATCATCCTCTATACCTTTAAAGTGATGACAGAATTAGTTAGTCACCCACTTGTTATTGAGTATATGGTGTAGTTACAATCACTTGTGTGTAAATAATAGTTTGAATCATGCCTGCTGTGAGGTTAAATGTCTATGTAACTAGTCATTTTGCAACACCATTATCTTCATAAAGCCAATCACCAGAGGACTTGCTCTTGGGTATTACATAGTAGCTCTCTGCTGGATTTATTTTGTATCCAGTGTCTACAGGTTGCCAGGCTTTTGTTTGTTCTCAGGGTTTGAGAAGCTGCTGTTTCTACGATTAGGTCGTTGATTATAATATGAATTTTCAAGTAGGACCTCATTAGTAAAGGCAATTCTGTGTCATTGTTTTGTTTCACTTCTCCCCAGGAATGTCTTTCATCTCAACTCAGTCCATTCTTCTGAAAGTACTGACCACCACACAGGGTTACACATCACATTTAGCTTTTGCAACATCAAAGCTTCATGGTCAAACGTGGTCTAACTGCCCCTCATATGGCCACTGGTGCCCAGGTGCTGGGTGTCATGAATAACTGCATGTGGTGATCTGATTATAGTTCACTGACTCCTGCAAGGTCACATTTCATGCATGGGATTTCACACATGCATCACTGGCCTCACTTTACACCAATTGTGGGATACACACTGGTCAAATTTTACTTGAATGTTTGGAATATTTTGGGTCATTTCTTTAATCCCTCAAGCCAAGTATGGCATGCCATTAAGCATTTATAGCAGAGGTGCAAATTATTTAAATTATATTTGAGTTTAATTCAAAATTAAAACAACATTTTTATGAAATAAACAGCTGAAGTTAGATTCTCGTACACAACACAACACCGCAACGTATGCAGAGATGTGTAATGGTCAATATCTATACATGACTCACAATTTTCTTGTAGTATAAATATATAATACCTTAGATTTAATTTTTGCTAATGTATTTACTGATTTGTGAACTTTTATTTTGTTAAACCTTTATGAGTCATTTTGTTGAATACACTTTGCTGGTACCATGTTGGACCTCTTTTGTCCTCAGAAAGACTATGCTATGCTTCAAGTTCTCAGCTACACACCCTTGATCTGAATGCCCTGTTTCACCACATATCAAAAGACACATTTTATTTAGATTGGATAAATCTAATTTTCAAATTCTAAAACACAAGATAATCAGAGCTTTGTAATATACGGACTGGTGACCTGTCCTTGGTTTATCATGTCTATTACTCTCATTTTGTTTTCTATTCGTTTTATATGTCATAAGGAGAAGGCTTATCCTTTCTACATCAGACCATTCAAGTTTTGGTCACTTTGTATCTTTATTACAAATTACATGTGTGCGTGTGTGTGTTGTTTTTTTTTTTTTTGCAACAACACATCATCAGTAGGGTAAAACTAACCTGTCTCACGACGGTCTTGTGTGTGTGTGTGCGTGTGCGCGTGCGTGTGCGTGTGCGCGTGTGTTGGGGGATTACTTTTTCAGTCTTACTAGATCTCTGATGTGAAAATGCATTTATTTAATGGTAATTTGTCACTGTGGTTAGATTACTCTCAGACTGATCCATTAAGCATGAGAGTAGTAGTTAGAGTGATTTATTGAGATGCCCGCCATAGTTACAAATCTGAATAAAGTGCACTTAAAATGCTGTCTCTCAAATGTTTATCAGTAAAATTATCTGTAGTTTACGCTCCGTTTAAACTGATGTTGAAAAAACATGGAGTCCTTCTTTTCTTCCGTGACTTTTCACATTTTTTACATTGTAACGGCCTAAGCAGTTTTTACAACTTCCAACAAAAAGATTCTGGCCCCTAATGAAAAGAGGGATCAGCTGTTCAGAACACGCCGTTTCCAATTGTACTTCTGGGTATGCAAATGAGCTTTGTCTGGCCACGCCCTGCTCTGAGAGACAAGGTAGTTTTTGTTAGCGGTACCAAGTCAGCATTCACACATCTTATGTTGAATGTCTCCTGATATAGTTTAGTCTTGTGTGTTGATGGACACAACTTTAGCAGCAGTAACAAAGTAGCGTTAGCTTCCATGCTAACGTTTCATGGACATTTCAACAGCAAGCAGCTCACACGCTAGTTTGGTTAATGCAGTAAAAAAACAAAACAAATATGGACTTGCATCTTCCACGTTTGTGCTTGAGTCATGAAGTGTTGGTACCATATCATGCTTCATCCGGAGTTTTTAAGCTAAGCTAGCTTTGTATGGGCCTAGCAGTCCTTCATGAAATCCCGGGCACACACTTACAAACATTTGTCATTTGTTAAACAACCAAGTTAAAATCCAGCCACTGGATCCTGAGAGGTTCAGCTGAGGGAAACAAAACCAAATTTGTTGCTCAATGCCGCCAACAACAATGTCCTGCCAGTGCCATGTCTGTTTACCCGCAAAGTAGTATGGTTGGAGGTCACCTCCTTGTGGCAGAGCAAACTTAAACTCGTCTTTAACTTTTGAGATTGTACTTGTTTTGTTTTGCTGTAACAATCAGTATCAACTTCACTAGCAAGTTCTTAAGCTTGTAACTCAGATCACAACTTGCATACAAACCTTTGATATTTATTTGCAACAAACTTACAAATCTTGTTATTCCATTGACATTGTACAATTATCTACATACGCCTGCTCCTCCTCCTTGCTCTGTCGGTAAATGGGGCATTTAAAAAAACCGAATTATGTTTATGCATCCGGAGTAGAGTTGTCACGATACCAAAATGAGTAACCACGATACTATACCAGACAAAGTATCACGGTTCTGGGTAATATCGCGGTACTGAAGCCTTTTATTATTATTATTATTATTATTATTATTATTATTTATTTATTTTTTTTTATTTTTATTTTTTTATGAACTGCAATGTATTTGTACAAGTTAGAAATACCTATGAAATACTTATAGTGTTGTTTGGTGCATGATAAGAGTACATGAACAAAATCACATAAGCAATAAAAAACTAGTAAATTAAGTTAGAATTTATATGGTTAAAATTTGAAAAATAATCAGAATCAGAATCAACTTTATTGACCAAGTAATGTATGTTATACACACGAGGAATTTCACTTGGTGAACTGTGCTCTCTTTAATAGTGTAAACACTAAATAATAACAATCAACTAGAGAAAAAAAAAGAAATATAAACAGTAGTTAGACTAATGTGTGCAAAACTAAATAAAATAACAATAACAAGATAAGATAATAATAATAATAATAATAATATAAAATATAATAAGATAATAGTACAGTAGTGCAGGTGAACATTTAAATTAAATAGAATGTACACGAACATTCTCAGTGACAGATTGATCCAGGGTTGTTATGTTTAGTTCCAGGGTTATTTCACAGAACCAGGTCTGACACTCTGACTGTTTAGTGTTGATCAGAGTGACAGCCTGGGGGAAGAAACTGATTTTATGGCGGGTTGTTTTGGCGTACAGTGATCTGTAGCGTCTGCCGGAGGGGAGGAGTTTAAACAGATTGTGTGCAGGGTGTGAGGGGTCTGCAGTGATGCTACCTGCCAGTTTCCTGACCCTGGACAGGTATATGTCTTGGATGGAGGGCAGATCGACACCAATGATCTTTTCTGCAGTCCTGATTATCCGTTGTAGTCTGTGTCTGTCTAGTTTGGTTGCAGATCAAAACCAGACAGTGATGGAGGTGCACAGAACAGACTGAATGATGGAGGTGTAGAACATTATCAGCAGCTCCTGAGGCAGGTTGAACTTCCTCAGCTCACGCAGGAAGTACATCCTCTGCTGTGCCTTTTTTCTGGTTGTGTCTATGTGGGAGGTCTACTTCAGGTCCTGTGAGATTGTGAATCCCAGAAACCTGAAAGAGTCCATGGTAGCTACTTTGCTATTCAGAATGGTAAGGGGGGGAGTGGGGGGATTTCTCCTGAAGTCCACTGTTCTCTCCACAGTCTTGAGCGGGTTCAGTTCCAGATGGTTCTGAATGCACCAGAAAGCCAGCTATTCCTCCTCCTGTCTGAAGGCAGACTCGTCCCCATCCCGGATGAGACCGTTGACGGTGGTGTCATCTGCAAACTTCAGGAGTTTCATAGAGGGGTCCCCTGAGGTGCAGTCATTAGTGTAGAGGGAGAATAGAAGTTGGGAGAGAACACTTCCAGTGCTGAGTGACGTGGTGCTGGAAGTGATGCTTCCCAGCCTTACTTTTTTCCTTGCCGCCATGATGAATTCATGTTGGGTGTGGGATACATATGTATGTGTATATACGTATATATGCATATGTGTGTATCCATAAAATGAAGAGTCCGTCCTTAAGACTGCTCTACTGTAAAGTGCCTTGAGATACCATTGGTTATGATTTGGCGCTATACAAATAAAGATTGATTGATTGATACTTGCTGCTTCCTGTCAGTCAGGAAGTTGGTGATCCACTGACAGGTGGAGGCCGGCACTGTGAGCTGTTGGCGTTTCTGGTCAAGGATGTCCGGGATGATGGTGTTGAATGCAGAGATGAAATCCACAAACAGGATCCTAGCGTAGGTCCCTGGGGAGTCGAGGTGATGCAGGATGTAGTTCAGTCCCATGTTGACTGCATCATTCAGTTTCCTTTGCACATCAATTTACATTTAATTAATATAAATAATCAACTTAGGATAGCAAATCCACTGTCTTCAAAAAAAAACTATTTGACAATAATGCTTCTTCTCCAACATAATAAACCATAGAGGATAAAATACAATAAACAGGAACTGATTCCCTGAGAAAACTATATTTGTATGCATTTTCTGGGTGATGTCACTGGTGTTTTATGAGATTGGATTTGATCCCACCTTGGTATGTATATAATTTGTGAATATTGTTTGTACGTTGTAAATATCTCTGTAAATTAAAAAATAAAATTGAATAAAAAAAAAAAAGATCGCTCTGAGTCCGTGCGGGAAAAGTGTTCCCTCCTTTGGCTCCTATAGCTTGGAGACAGCGCCTGCAGAGTGGATCTCCTATTGGTTTACCATCTCTGCTTCGTTTAAAATTAAAATAGTTCCAAATGGGATTGTTGGAGTTTGGGTTTTTGAGCAAAATTAGTGATGCCACTGATAACGACCACGCTGCCCCGGCAGACTCGCCGCTCGGGCCCGGTGCTTCTGCCATATGTTGTCTTGTGTTTGTGACTGTAAGTCGTGCACACGTCCAGGCTTGACAGAACTTTAGCTTGTTGGTTTTGAAGCGCATTTCTGTCGAAGCGAAGCTGTCTTCAGTTCTTTCATGCCGGTGTAGTAAACATGAACAGCCAATCAGCTAACAAACGTGCGGACCCAGCGTGCGGAAACAGCCTCATCTTCATATCTCCGTACCTCACCAGTAACAGGCAAACAGCCAATCATTCAGCAGCTGTAGAGTTTGGTTTCCATGTTAGTATGTTTTCAAGTGAGGAGCATGCAGTGAGCTTAGACTGTGCAATGAGAAGCCGGGAGGAGAGTAGAGGCAGCCGCTATGTACCAGAAACTGGCACCGGTAGTTCCATAGTGTAGAATTTCTGGTATAGTAGGAACCATTTCAATTTGGTATCTTGGGTATCGTGCAACTATAATCCAGAGTAGAGTCTGCTTCTTAGATCCATGCCAGGGTCCAGTTGCATGTCAGGGGGAAATGAGCCCTGGCACAGTTAAAGTCCCCCCCCCCAAAAACACTTTCTTTTAAGTTATTGATAAGAACATGATTATATATTTATTACTTTTGTTATGCATATTCTGTGCCAATCTACACCTATAAGCATGCATTGGCTTCATAAAACACATTTTCACACGCGTTGCCAGACAGCAAAGGCGGCCATTTCCAACTTAACCAGAAGGCTGTAGTGATGTACACGCTGCACTATGTCATTTGTAATGGGCTGATGCATACTGTTGGCAAGCAATGGGAGTTCATTAGTTGCACATTATTCTGTGTTGTGGATGAGGTTTTTTTAAAACAAAAGTAATTATGGAGGATGCGTCTTTCCAGGATGTTTAACTATTCATGTTAAGAATATGGATGTGGGAAGTCTGATATGGCGATGGAGCGATTGCTCCAGCGATTTCTAAACAATCCCGTGCATGAGCGGGCTGTTAAATCCATCAGTGTGTGGTGTGGCTGTGCCGAATCTAATATGTCAAGGCACTGCAGCATGTTAAGGCACCTTGTACATGTGAAACTATACACAGTGTTTGCCTCAGAGTGATTCACTGAATGTGTCAGGATATCAACAAGTACCTTGAGAACTGTGAGAATAAGCCACAGGGCTCTACACTTTCAAAGTTGACTTGTTATGTAGGGCCTCCAACCTACCTGCCACAGGGCAAGTTGAGATTTTGTTCGGCAAAGTGAACCATATATCACTAATGAATATGCATAACAATCTGTGTAGGTTATTGCCCGCTCAGTTTCAATTCCAAAATGACAATTCTTGCTGCCCTGTCAATGCTGAAAACCTAGAGGAGACACTGAAAACTAAAATACCTTTTTTGCAGTCGATTAGAAGACTTTATTTGTGTTTGTTACGTTTTTACCACTGTATGTTTGAAGATCGACCCCCTTTGGTCTATACTTTGCTGCAGGACTTCTTTGATCTCAGTAATTGAGAAAATGTTGGGTTTCACTAACATTTCAATAGATTTCAACTGTTATATTAGTAGAACCAGTGAGTGTGACATGGTTGTATATTAATCACTACTCTGGCAAAAATCACATTCATTCATAGTGACTTTAGGAAAAAAGTTGTCCTTTTATGAGTGCGTCTGGCAGGAAGTGTGTAGATCCTCAACTGTCCTGCTTTGGCTGTTTGTTCATGATGTGAAATGGTGATTATAGAATGTAGAACAACGATTCAGTCTTACTCCTCACCATTATTTTTTAGTTTTGGATTGATTTCGTTTGACAGTTCAACTTCAGATTATGTTGATTTTATCAATCAGACATATACATTTATCCTCTGGTATTCTTACAGAAGATGAGGTGGACCTACAGCAAAGCACAGCAGGCGGTGAAGAGGGTAGTTCCTCACCTCCGACTAAACGGAAAGGAAAGTTCTCCAAAATGGGACTTATTTTCAAGCCTTGGAAGTGGAGGAAGAAGAAGACCAGTGAGAAGTTTACTGAGACATCTATAGGTAAACCCAATGCAGCTTTTTCTGCTCTTGTCTTTTGGCATTCAATTTAGCTGTTGTTTCTCTCCTATTTTACAGCCTTGGAAAGGAAAATTTCAGTCAGAAAAAGCCGCCAAGAGTTAATCGCCAGAGGAGTTCTAAAAGACATTCCAGACACTGGTGAGTTCTCTACTTTCTGTTCTTATTTCTGCAGGTCGCCATTCAGCCACAGTTTGTTGATCATGAATAATTGCTTACCAACAGAAAACAATGACATAAACCACTCCAAAGCTCAACCAGTAAAAAATGGTCACCCGGTGCCAATGGATGTGGACAAGGTCTCTGAAGGCGGAGTGCGAGTGTCTCGTGGGGAGTCTGACTTCAAAGGGAATGCCCTCAAGCCACCCTCATTAGATGAGCGTCGTAGCAGGGTACCATCCGACTCTTCTCTTAACCGGGAACCCTTAGACGTGGACTCTCATGCACGACTCGCTTTGGATGTTGACAGGCGAAGTCGTATCCCATCAGACATTGATAAAAGAGGGTCTTTACCTCGAGGGCCTCCACAAGACGACCGGTACCGCAGAGAAGAGAAGAAGGATGTGAGAGACGACAGAGAACATAGAGGTAGAAAGGACAGGGAAGAACCAGAAAGAAGGGATTGGCGAGAGGAAAGGGAAAGAGATGGGGGCATGGATCGCAGGGACGACAGAGAACGGCGAGAATGGAGAGATGACAGAGATAAGAAAGATAACAGACCAGAAAGAGAAAATAAGGACTGGAGGGATCGCGACAACAGGGAGAAAAGAGATCTTGAAGAGAACACGAGAAGAGATCGCAAAGAGAGAGATATGAGAGATCGCGATGAGAGGGAGAGGAAAGATCGTGATGAGAGAGAGAGGAGGGATCGAGACGAGAGAGAAAGAAGAGATAGAGATGAGAGAGAGAGGAGAGATCGCGACGAGAGGGAGAGGAGAGATCGCGACGAGAGGGAGAAAAGAGATCGAGATGAGAAGGAAAGGAGAGATCGCGATGAGAAGGAGAGAATTGATCGCGAAGAGAAGGAAAGAAGAGATGGGGAAGAGAAAGAAAAGAGAGACCGAGAAGAGAGGGAAAGGAGAGATCGTGAAGAGAGGGAGAGAAGAGATCGGGAAGAAAGAGAGATGAAAATTCACGAAGAACGAGAGATGAAAGATCAGGAAGAGAAGGAGAGGAGAGATCGCGAAGATAGGGATCAGAGAGAAAATAGAGACAGATTTGAAGATAAAGACAAAAGAGATGATAGAGAGTGGCGGGTTGAAAGAGAAAGAAGAGAGTCTCGAGACGACAGAATAAGAGAAGAAAGGGAGAGGAAAGATGCTAGAGAGGAAAAAGACAGGAAGGATGACAGAGACCGGGAAAAGTGGGAAGAATGGACCAAGAGAAACGACAGGGATCGTCGTGATGAAGGGGAGAAACGCTCTGGGACTCAGCAGTTCATGGATGAATTGCGCTCTGTGGTCAGGCCTCACTCCGAGATGGATCTTCGACCTCTTCTACAGAAGAGTTCCTCAGAGGATAACAAAAAGACTCGGCCAGCCTCAGAGTCTGAAAGAAGTAGTACGTTACCCAGATATGCCACCCCTACCGAGATGCCATACAGAGAACGATCAGGTATTTGCTGGCTCCACCTTTGTGTTATTTATCAGTGTGTGGAATCACCTCTATTGTTCCTTTAGAAGTCAGCATAAATTAGTATCAGTGCTGCATTTCACACTGAATGTTGAATAAAATGAAATTTCCTTGTAGCTTCCTCTAAACATTAGGACAGTGACTTCACTGAACTACTACGTTGCTACACTTTGGGCCTGTGGATTCAGCTCGTCAAAAGTCACTTTGTAATAGTGATACCTCATTTGGTTTTGGAGTGCAGTTCAGAACCTTTTGGAAGGAGGCCTGCATGATATCAAACTTTAGATCTGATCCTTCATGGTCTTTGTCATATCGGCTTGTAGAATTGCTTGTGAAATTGCTATTAATAGGAGTCTTTTATTTACCTGCAGACAGTTTACTCTGAAAGCATACAGTGTGTTATTTAATTTACTTCAATTCAACTTTATTTATATAGCGCAAATTACAACAATCATCTCAAAGTGCTATCAAAATATGAAATTCTTAAGAGAAAAAGAAAAACCCAACAAATTGTGTTAATGATGCTAGGTGCTGGGTATTGGAACATAAAATCTAACACTAGTTATGAAGCTGAAACTGTAAAACCTGAAACATAGCTGTGAACCAAAGCAGTGCTCCCCAGCCTTTTGTGCCACAAACAGGGTTGGCTCCTGTCCAATAAAATATATAAAATGCCAAATAAAGAAGGAACAAGGGACGCTATTATTTTTTCCGCATTTCAAACAATCTCACAACAACTGTCTAACACTAAATAATGAACAAAAAAAGAGGAAATATTCAGGCCCCCAAATTTGTTTTGGCGAGATACGTAGGATCCAGTGTTGCCAAATCCTCAGTGAGGAAAGTAGCAATTTAAAGTTGCTAAGTGACATCTTTGCCTTATTAGCACACTTGATTGTAGATGCCATCAGAGAGAGGAATAATGCTGTGGGAGAGGTAAAAAATGAGTTTGAAACCCTTTAAACATAAGAACTACAAATTAATTTTCTTTTGTTGACTATTGGTTTGTTTTCTTTAAGTTTATTTAAATTTTGTTTCAAATTTGATCAAAAGACTTTCTTGAAGGGTTGTGACTTTTACATACAAGCCAAATCTGTTGACCAGCTTTTCATGAACGATGGGAACCAAGTCGCGGTTCTTTTTTTTTAAATTTCAATTTTACACAGATGCTCATTATAAGACAGGGAACAGTCATGATGCATGCGCAACATTTCTCTAAAACATCAGAAAACTTTCTACTAACAATAGTCGCGTTTGAGAAAAAAAAGTTGCCTGGAGGATTTGGAAAGTTGCCAGATTTAGTGGGAAAGTCGTCAAGTTGGCATCACTATTAGGACCGTTCGCTCTGATCCTCTGTATGTCTGCACTGGCTGCCAACATGTCATTCTGTCACAGTTGCCTAGCGACAAACGTCACACAGCAGTGCCGCTCAAAACACCCGTGACCCTTTTTAATATTTTTAGAAGGTGGCCAGCCTAACCACAGACCACTTTTACCACAAACTGAAGGGAGGGTCTGAGCCAAGAGCAAAGGAACACACGCTACCATACACATTCTCCTTCATACCAAACCTTTCTGTCTGTAGACGGGTGGGGGTTAGTGGACATGGGAGGTGGTGTGTGCTCCTCACCTCCTCAATGCACCTGCCAAGTGTCGGAGGGAAATGCACTTCCATATCGGTTATATTTTATACATGTACCGGGGGGTTGGCAATTGCAGGGCTTGCTGTAAAATGGTCCATGGACCAGTACTCATCCAGTCCAGTCAATCTTTTTATTAAATCTTTTTTTTATAATTAGCCAAAATTTCAGGAAAACACTAATAAAAACATTAAAATATTAGTTCCTGCAGACACACAATAGTGAAATCCCACAATTCTATGGCTGCAACGCATTAACTACAGTAGTTCTCAGTAATAACGTGCAAGTGTTGCACGAAAAGGGACAACATGAAACTAGTATGGAAAGAAGGATGAAGTCCACTGAGTTTTAATTTGAAAGAAATTGAGAGGAACACAGTGGACCAAGAGAGAAGTCTGATAGAGGAACAGGAAAGGTTTGGCTTCTAGATTAGTGATGCGGTTCATTATCTTTCGTGTAGAAACCATTTGTCCATTATACTTTTTTGAGGAATCTAAAAGTAAACCAACAATGGGTGATGTGCTGTCCATTTGTTTGTGTCTATGAATTAATATTTATTTGTGCTCCTATATACTTTACTTTAAAACTAGTCAATGTAGAGCTATGTCTATATACCACACAGAGAGCTGAGACCTGTGCTCTCTGTGCTAATGAGGTTCCCCTCAAGTTTCCCTTCCCTCTGTTTGTGTTTTACCACTGCTTTCCAGCATGTAGCATTAGAAGCCTTGTTGTGACTTTTCCCCTTTGTTTGTGTCTGTGTACCCAATCTGTAGAGTCCGCCGGCATCCGTTTTGTCCCTAACCCTCGTTCAACTCAAGACTCGCAGCCGGATCCACCCCCACCCCACCAAAAGCAAGCTTTGCTCCCTCCAAAATTCCTCATGAGTTCTTCTGACAGAATTCCACCCTCCTCCTCCTCCTCTTCCTCTGCTTCCTCGTCCTCTTCCTCCTCATCCTCCTCTGCTGTCCCACCCATCGCCAAGCCACCAAGGACAGTTTCCTTGATCGTAGATGACCAGTCTCGAACGTCCCTGTTGGGTGACTCTGACCATCCTCCTCCCGTCCCTCCCCATGCCAAGCAGCCCCCTGTTCCTCCACCTAAACCCATCAACCGAAATAGCAGTCCAGCAATGTTTGGTAAGTTGAACCAAAGTAGGTATGCCACAACAGCAGAATCATTCTTTCTATGACTGCTGATGATTAATGTGTTGCATATCAATTATAATTATAAACGACTTCTTTTTTGAAGAATATCCTCGGCATTTGATTTACTTGATTTCAACTTTACTCATTTTAATGTCAGATACAACCAGTTGTCTCAACGCACTCATCTTAAAATGTAAGTTATTTTTTAATGAGAAAACCCTTTCCACATAAGCAAGCGTCATTGTTGATGGAGAGGAAACACTCCCATTTAATTGGAAGACACCTTGAGCAGAACAAGAGTTGGCAGCCGTCTGCAGGACTGGTTAAGGTTAGTGGACAGGAACAGGAGAACAGAACAGGATAGTGGAGAAAAAATACATGAGTTCTATGAGGTCAAACCACGAAGCACAGCATAGACTGCAGAGAGAAAACATGTTGCAGCATCAACATTTAATTAGTTTGAATCCCTATTTCATCTATTATGGTCTGCCATATAATGAAAATATTCAAGGAATAATCTAAAGTGGATCTAAACAATGAGATGGAGAATTTCCTTTGGGGTTCTGGTTAGGGTATCAGTGTTGGGCCTAAGAAGTGGTCAATGTGATCACATCCCATCGAGATGTGGTCCCGTATCCTCACACCCACCCCAGACATATCAGGAGTGGGGAGGAATGAAATAACTCAGCTGCTTCTAATTATACTCTTTTTCAAATAAGTATGTTTGGCATTGGCACTACAGTGACTTCAATTTGTTTTTGAGGTAGCACATTCATGTTAATAAAATCCTACTTTAAGAACTACTTTTGAACCTCCAGTTTTCCATAGTTTGGATAGGTATTATAGCCTAACCAAGATAAAATGTTACTGCTTATATCAGACCTAGGTGATTTGGACCACAATTTACGTGGCCCTTTTAAGACAGTCGCAGGAGAGACCACATGAGAGGTGTGTAAACAAGCTCTGTAGCTTGAGGCACAACTTCAAACACAGCAAGTTTGTGCATTTCCTCAAACGTCTGTCATGCTTTCAAAACTCATGACTGAGGGACTTTTACAGAGGACAACTTGACATCTGCTTTGTGCCTCTGACAGGCAGCAAGTATCACAGAGAAAGTAAGAGCAGCTCATCACACTGCATGTTTTCTAATCTGCACTGGGAGTGATTGAGCTCTGATTGGATCATTGTTGTGTCCATAATGCTGGCATGAAGCAGACTTGCAATTGGTGTGACTTGGCAGAGAAAAAAAACTTTGGATGCATCTGTGCATGAGCGCACAGATATATAGCACAGACTCAGCACTGCAGGGGATAGAATACGCACTACAGTCGGTTCTACGATTTTCGTGCTTTGGCATATAGTCGACACATTCTAATTCTTTACGATCTAAGATCACCAAATCGCACGCCCCTACTAACAGGTCTTCAAGATATACTGGAGCTTGATCATTATGAGCTTTGTATGCCAACAGAAGAACTTTAAATACTATTCTAGATTTTACAGGAAGCCAATGATGAGAGGCCAATACTGGACAAATGCAGTCTCCTGCTTGTACCTGTTAGTATTCTAGATCAACTGCAGGCTTTTTAATGAGTTACTGGGACTGGAAGTTAAAGGATAAGTTGGTAACAAAAATACCTACCGTGGCTTTTTCTCTGTGTTATTGGGTGCCAGAGTCATGCCATCCAAAGATACTTCTTGACCTGATAATTTGTCTCTCGGGTGTTTCGGGGGAAATAAAATCATTTATTTTTCATCCTGGTTCAGAAGGAGAGAGTTGAAGCTCAATTGGTAATAGATTATTGTGATAGTGGTCCTGACAGTTGTGAGATTATCAGTCCCACCAGGATTTTGCGGGCATTTTTTGATTGTTGAGGGCTGAAATGCCTGAGTTCACAGGCCTTTTTTCTGAAAGTTGTGGTAAAAAGTTGTGGGTTTTTTTTTCAGCCCTAAAACATACTTTACTCACAATGAAGTTAATTGTTTCTACCAATTATAAATACATTTTGACCAGACATGTTCAAGAAAAAATATGCTTTATTGTTGGGAAGCAAACACCAACACAATTTTGCAAAACATGCAAAATGATCATCAGAAGTGCAAGTCAGTAAACAATAATGAACTAAGGAATCTTAAAGTGCATAACATGAACCTGTCATGATGACTTATTTCTTTAGGCATAACAAAAAAATACAAAGCATTAACGAACATACTGTATGTAATGATATTATGTACTTCCTGTTTGTTCTCCCACATGGGCTTGTGCACTGGCTTGCATTCTCTTGACGTGCTTTGCAGAAGCAAAATGTTTGTCCATAGAAGACTTCCACTTTTGCTCGATTAGAACATTACATTTTGAACAAAAAAAGTTTACCTCCACTCTTATGAAGCAACGTTGGGTACTATTTTGCACGGCCCTTAGCCGATATTTTTGTTGGCAAATGTGAGGTGTTTCTATCTCACATAACTCCATTGAATGTTTTCTCCCAGCACTGGTTGAAAACAGGATGTGACGTTGGCATTTCTTCTTCGTAGATTACTTGTAATCAGCAGAAAGCGTAGACATAATATACAAAGACGCTCAGCTCTAGTGGGCGGCAGCAGTCGATGCGGCGTCTACATATACATGTCTATGGCGCAAAGCCCATAGTACATCCTCCGCTACTTCCGTAGCAACTACAAGCACTAAAATGCCAAAAATAACAATAAGCGGCCGCATATTCATGTTTTTTTTTTTTTCAGGGAAAGTTGCGTTCCTTTGGAAAAATTGCATTGCCACACTGATTACATTTAATTCATGAGTACCGTATTTTTCAGACTATAAGGCGCACTTAAAATCCTTTAATTTTCTCAAAAATCGACAGTGCGCCTTATCAGGTGTGCCTTATGTATGAAATTAATATGTCAAAATGTTTTAGTACAACTTTGGTAAACTATGAAGCTGCACCACTTGATGGATTCTTAGCGCTTCAGGGCTACCGTAGTCAGACGGCTCGTTAGTGATATGTACCAGTACTGTGCTTCAACATACTGAACTGAAAAAGTGAGTGTAATGTTCTATATTTTATGTGTTAAACCTGAACAATGTTGAGAATTATTGTTAATGAGTTGATTAAAGTTTGACTTATGACTATTTTGTTTTGCTTAATGAGCCTTAATAATAATAATAATAATAACAAACCGGTGCGCCTTATAGTCCGATGCGCCTTATGTATGAAAATAGACCCAGTCGGACCCATTCATTGATAGTGAGCCTTATTGTCCGAAAAATACGGTATGTAATGTTTTACACTTTACAGTAGCCTCACAAACATAATTAGTAATATATTTTATGTTTTTTAATGGAATGCTGCTTTGTGGCTTGTTACTGATGGCTAAACAAGAAGAATTTACCCAGCACTCGATGATTTTCCTGCAGCCAACAAGTTCTAGCTTCATTTTGTTTTTCTCACAGTGACCCAACGCCAGTGACAATAGAGGCAGGAGCCAATGCGGTCTGTTTTGGGGTCACGCTGCCAATTATCACTGAATGTGTGGCCATCATTGTTGTACTCGTAGCCTTTCAACAAGACCAATTAAAAACAGGAAATAAAACGGTTCACAGACAGAGTTCATCCCTGATTCATGCAGACGTTTAAATAACAATTGATCTGTGCCTACAGAATGAAATTAAGTTAAATGGAAAGTTTTGTGCATGAACCTTTTTAAATAGATTTTGATGCAAGCAGAGCAGCCCAGAATCAATGAATATGCACAAAACACTTCTTCTTGCAGTTTAATTTCAGCACCAGCATACTGAGATTTTCTACTCTTTGTTGTTTGCATGTTCAAGGTCTTTGTGTGCCTTTCTGGTTTGCTTTTCGTGTCACCAATAGTCACATCAGCTCCCACGCATCCTTTCAATGAAAAAGCGTTAGCTTTATCCAGTTTGTATTGATTGATTGGCTTTATGCGTTTTTTCTTTCTTTGTTTTAATTTGAACCTTTTTTACACGTGGTATCTTTAGCAATGGGCTTCACTTGTGGTTGTATGTTTGTATTATTGAAACTGGGAACTTAGTGTCCTCCCTGGCTGTGAGCTTAGTGTTCCTATCTTGTTGGCATTTTGCTCTGTTACTAGCTGTGCAGGTCTACTCTGTGAAGCCACCCGTGTCAGGAGAGACTACATGTAGCAGCTTGTCAATGCCCTTTTCATCTCTGCAGGGTATTTACCCAGATAAATGCCTGTTATATCTAACATCACGCCTCTGTATACGACAGATACATAGAGAATTTTATTTTACTCCTTGACCTAAACCTCATCATAATCATCAAAAAATTGTTTGAAATCTTGCTGAATATGTTAAATATTTCCTGATAATGACTCTCTTTTTCACATATCTTTAATATTGGCTTTGTGCTTCCACACAGGAGTGTTAAACTCAAAGCTTTGATTCAATCATATCTTGTGTTGCCAGGGTGAAAGAACTCGCTTTTGCTATTCAGGCATTGATTGACATGCTTTACTAATGGATTATATCGGTGACATGTTTTGCTGGACAAACTTGGAATATTTATAGATTATTGGAGGTAGCTGTTGTTAAAAGGGTTTTTCTCTGACAAAAGTAACTGTTCATCAAATAAATCTTTGTTTAATTGCTTTTACTTTTAAGAGCTGAATTGGGATCCATTGTATCATGGTATAGCACGATGAATGCATATCATTGCGGTTTGTGTTACAGGTTATGCTAAGACAATGTTGCACAGATTTGATGATATATACATTTTTTTCTTGGTCATCCAGTAGTCATACCACTCAAAAACTGTACTATAGAATCTCCAATGATTGATTGATGCTATGTTAACTAGCTACTCATTACTCAATATACCCCTCTATTCACTCTTTTCTCAATCCAACCTACTCACTACAGATTGTAGAGCCCACAGGTGCTAGTTTTTATAAAAGGGGCGGGGCTAATAGTGCTTGTTTGTGATGCAAGATGGTCCCAAAACGTCATATGATGTTGTTTTCAGTCAATAGCAAAAATCATTTGTAATAGCCGGGTTTCAACCCATAGAGGGCAGTCTCTGATATTTTACAAATTAGGTCAAATTGAAATACTTGGACTAAAATGTTGTATCAACAGCACTACTTCATACCCAAATATATTTGTATTCAGCAGATAAAGGTGGTTTTGGAGTTTAGTTATTTTTTAGATATAGAATTTCTAAATTGAGGTTATGTATAATATAATCCCGTGATGGGTTTCTATGTCAATAAATATAAGAACAGTAAAGCTATTTTTGTTTTGTTTGTAAAGCTGCAGAAGTCTCTTGTGTGAACGAGCAGTCTTTTCTTATTTTTAGCTTCCCCCCCCCACTACTTGTTTAAGGTCAGATGACAGATCTAAGTTACTGCCTCTGGAGAATATAAAGCCAAGGAAAACTCTATCTGAACACTCGTTGCTGTTATTTATCTCCCTGCTTGGAATGTAAACCCTCGCTTCATCCTTGACATATCCACTCATTTCTACCAGCTTCCTCGTTGAACAGGGGTTCCAAAGTCAGGCAAAGGCAGCCTTGTTACTGGACCAGCTGGAAGCGGCAGAATGAGCTTGGACTCTACCTTTCTCTGCCAGTTAACCTACACTTCAGATTTTACCAGAACTACTCAGGTACCCAGCAGGGGTGCCAGATGTTCGTTCAGCTTTAATAGAGCTTGCTGTTTGCTGTGGCACGTCCATGGATTAGCTCACATTTAACATCACGTCTGCATCATGTGATGTGTTTTCTCTGGAGCTAATTTAACTAATGTGAATACTGTAAGAGAGGCACACGTTTGGTTTATTCAGTGCATGTTCACTAAAAACATAAGCACTAAATATGTGTGCTGTCCTCCACTCACATAGCTTGAGGGTTGGGGTTAATTCTAATTGTGTTTGCATAATTGATGATTATTTACAATTATGGCATAATTGTAATATTAAAAATCTGTTGCTGTCATAATCATAATTAAATTGTAATTCAGTTTAGATAAATTACTTTGTAATTGTAATTGCCATGAACATTTTATAAAAATTATCAATTGTAGTTTAACACAAAACTGGTGAACCATGTTACAGTTCTATGTACAGTTCTACACATATGTAGTTAGCAATTATCAAAATATGTATCATATCAAGCTTTCCCCCCATTTTACTATTTAAAAAAATTGAAATCTAGGGGTTTACTGACACAAAAAAGGCTCAGATACCCACACCAAAAATATTAAAAACTTATATTTTTATTGACTAGAAAGCCTAACAAGGTAATCAATGGATTGGAAAGAAAATAGATAATAGATAATTGTTTTTAGTGTATTTTACAGCCGATTTTGTTATAAGAGATGCTAACACAAGAAGAAGGTTACATTTTATTAGGTTATTTATTTCAGGCACAGTAATTGTGATGAATTGTAATTGAGAACATAATTGTAATTGACTTTCTGGAGATAAAAAATAATTGTAATTGGAAAAAATTGTGGTCACTGTAGTCATAATTGAATTGTAATTGAACATTGGTAATTGAAAACGTAATTGTAACTGAAAAATGTATTTGACCCCAACCCTGGATGGCTTCATAATGAGAATGTTTATTAATATAACCTAGGGATGGTATTTGTAGCTTATCCTAACTATTAAAACTAATTTCAGTCTTTAACACATTTCTCTTCATGTTTGTTTTACAAACATGAAGAGAAAGAAAGAACATTCCATTGTTCTTTTAAAACCAAATTTGTGGACAAGTAAAAACAAAACATGTTCCCTCTTGATATTTGCCAAACAGAAGAAAAGTTTTGCGATCCCTGACATGACAGTAATTATATATAACTTCACATCTTTATTCAGGGGTGCACTCAAACAAATTCCAGGTCACTCATTTGTCAATAAAGGCCACCAAACCCCCCCCAGCATGGTTTAGTACAAAGGAGCTAAACATCTTTTGTTTTGATAAATTGCTCTGCCTGCATTCACTGTCTAACCCGCTGCACAGCTTGTTCCTGCATGAAGAAGTGTGGTTTGTGTGTTCAACCCTTCACCTGGCACATATTAATTGCTGTTTCCAACTGTCTTCATCAACAGAGCTCTCACAGTCTGCGAGTGGAGTCATTGTTATCCCAGCACCTACCAAGCGCTCTCCTCCAACACCACCAAAAAGGATGACCCCAGTCACCAAACGCCACTCTTCAGATTCACTGCCACATAGTCAGGTCCCAGAGTCTCCAACCAACAACCAATCCTCTAGCTTCATACCGTTGCCCTCCCTGAAGGCAGACGTCAGTGAAGAGCAGACAGCCATAACAGCTCCTCAGGCTTTCCCTGAGCCGAGCTTCTCTCCGCCCTCTCACATACCTCCATCTCCTCCCAGAGTTCACTTTCTCCACCCACCGCCAGTGACCACTGCTACCACCACCCCATCAGCTGTTCCAGTGCCCACCATTCAAGCAGATCCGCCGAGCCCCTCAACCGAGCCTCCCAGCCAGCCTCCCTCTATCCCCCTGCATGTCCTCATACAGAGAGCCCTGGCCAGCCCTAGCCCTGCTCAGCCCAACCCGGACATCCCCCACAGAGCTCACTCACTGCTCTTTGAGTCTCCCCCAGAATTCCTCTCTGATATTGGTGGGAACTCACGAAACTCTCTGCCCATCACCATCGAACCTCTTAGACTGTAAGTACCTTACCAATGTTAAACACTTTAATATCATTCTATTATCTTACAAATGTTTTAACTTTCATGTTTTGTATAATAGTTCTATATTTTAAACATCATTAAATTAGCTATTTGTTTTTTTTGTTGTTGTTTTTTTTTAACTTTACAAAATCTGTTGAGTTACACAATGTTTATTGACAGTTTAGGCTTTACATGCTTATCAACAGGGGTATTTCCATCCTTATGCCAAGCACCCTGTGGACGACCACCAAGAGTGGGTTGTCCAATAACCGACTGGTTGGAGGTTTGAATCCAACTCTATCCAAGTCATTGTCGCTGTGTCCTTGGGCAAGGCACTTTACCCACATTGCCTTGTATGAATGGGTATGAATTGTGCATGAATGTTGGTGGTGGTCAGAGGGGCTGTGGGTGCAAAATGGCAGCCACGCTTCTGTCAGTCTGCCCCAGGGCAGCTGTGGCTACATTGTGGCTTACCTCCACTACATTAATTCTCTTGATAATCATTGTACCATTTAAAAAAAAAAAAAAAAAAAAAACAACAAAAAACAAACACCTTTGAAATCTAGAATCTAGGGGTAAAGTGACACCTACATCAAAAGATAATACCAATATTTCCATTGATTAGGAAGCCAAACAAGAGGTAACCGACAGATGAGAAACAAATGAGATGATGGATAATATTTTTTAGTGCATTTTACAGAAGATTTAAGACATGGGTTAAACTGACACTTTATCAAACGAGACGCTAACAGGAAGCTAACACAAGAGGAAGATTACCTTTCATTGGCTTTTTTATTAAAGGCTCAGTAATTGTGATTAATTGTAATTGAACTGTAGTAATTGGAACGTAATCGTCATTGATTTCAGGGGGAAAATAATCATTGTAATTTTAATTGCAATTGGAAAAAAATCCTGGTCAGCGTAATTGTAATAGAGTTGTAATTGTACATAGATAATTGAAGATGCAATTGTAATTTAAAAATTTAATTGACCTCAACCCTGGCGCACACCATAATAGGTCTGTGTGATATGGACCAAAACTCATATCTTAATATTTTTCCCCAGGTCTAACTGGACAGTTATTTTTTCTTCCTCTCACTGATCAGTTTAATGGTTAGTTAATAAATTAGGAACAATTTAATTTGTAGGCACTTGGTAATTAAATGAGCCACCATCATTTATGCATTCATGCACTGCTATTTTTCACTTATTGGAAATTAGCAGCGCACAGTTTGGGACTGAACAAAACAAGACCATTTCTAAACAATGTGCCATGTGCTATTGATTATCACGTTAAGAGCAGCAGAACATAATGTACTCGGTTGGCATGTCAACAAAACCTCTTGTGCGGTCTTTCACTTTATGATCAAAGAGGAAATAAATGCACTGAAGCTAACCGATGGTTTCACGCTTGTTCGTAGGCCAGAGGACGATGACTTTGACATGGAGGAGGAGATGCGTAAGCTGGTTCCTCAGAGGCCTCCGCGGCAGCCTGAGCTGGAACCGCGCAGCAGGAGGGCTCTGGCCGGAGACCCCAGGGTGAGCGTCATACCAGAGGTTGGAGGTCCTGACGACAGTGAAGAGGAGTCTGATTCTGATGGACCCATACTGTACAGAGATGATGATGAAGATGAAGATGATGAGGATGTTCCTCAAAGTAAGAGTGACTTTTTAGATCCAAATGCAGTTTTTAAATTTGCATTGCACATTTATTTATTTATCACCTCTTCTTAACAATAACAGAAATTAAATTAGTGGTTCTAAAACTGAGGTACGTGTACCCTGAGGGGCACTTGAACACCTCTCAGGAGGTACACAAACATTTCAGTTAATGTTTTACCGCTATAGATGTACATTTTTTTACATGCACACAGACTTTTTTTCCCATCCGTCAATAATAATTTGTGGCACAACTCTTTAAAATACAATAAAAGGTGAAGTTCAAATTCTAAAAAGGAGCAAAACATCAGAAAGAAACAAATAAAAAGGCCTAATTTCAAGATTAATGATGGACAAGACACAGGAAAGAGTTAAGACGAGCATGCAGACACAAATAATGTATAACATGAGCTAAGGGGTACTTTGGATAAGAAATAAAGGCTATGGGGTACATGGGGCAATAAAGTTTGAAAACACTGGTCTAATGGCTTTACATTGAAAGAAAAATGGATTACAGCAATACTTTGTGTTGGTAGAGAGCAGGGTTGTCACGATACTAAAATTTTCAACTTGATACTGATACTCAGGAAGATATTCAGTACTCAGTACCGTTTCTGATAAAACTGGGGTAAAAAAAATTACCGCCAAATTTTGTAGAAATATTTTTATTAACAAGAAAAATGCAAAAAAAAAAAAACCTACAACATGAAATAATGAACAGAACCACAGGTTAAATCACAATAAGGAGTTGTTAAATAAGAAACTTCAACTATGATAACAAGTTTCAGGTAATCAAAGGTAGTGCAAAAAAAAAAGAAAATGAAATAAAATTACAATTGGAGCAATATGTTGAGGTAGTGCTATACAAGACATCACAATATTAAGTAGGGGAGGTGTGTGTGAAGAGAGGGTTGGGTGGGGTGGGGGATTAGTATCAATACTTTTGACAACTCTAGTAGAGAGTAAGGATGTTGGTTTGTAGGGCTGGGCAATTTTGGCAAAAAGAAATATCTCAGATTTTTTTAAAGAAAAATACGAGTTTCAATATGATTTTTGATTTTTTTTTTTTTTTTTTTTTTTTTTTTTTCCCAATGCCCTTAAAAATTACTGCATACATTAGATATGTTGTCAAAAGTGCAACGTTATTGCTGTGATTGTCCTCGAGTTAAAATGTATAAAACAATCCCCCCTACATTAGACTCCTGTAAATCCACCACAGAGATGCAGTGAATCTCGAGGAGTCCAACAGGGCTCTACATTTTCCCTCCACAATCTTTGCTGTCACTCTTCAACATGTTGTTTACTTCCTCCCATGACAGCTCCTTATTTAAGAATGTCTCTGCCCCTTTCACGATTATGTTAATTTTTTCCGTCTTCTGTTTGGCCTCGTCAGTGCAATTGATCACATATGTAATAAATAAGACTAACTTATCCAAAGTGATGTTCCACTGATATCCTCCTTTCTCTGATTGATCACCATTGTTAGTTGTTTTCCCTCCCTCTCTCTGCTCCTGTACTGTTTGTTTTGCTTCTGTTACAATGTTTCCCATTACCTCTCTCTCTTCTTTTTCCTTCTGTACTCTTTTCACTGCGTCAGCATAACTGATGTCATTAAACAACATCCACAGTTGCTACATTAGGGCTGCACACCTTCAATGCGTTCCTCCAACTTGTGTTCCTCACTGCAATTTGGATATCCCTGGCTACGGTGACCCAAAAGGACAGAATGCGAAAAAGTCCAAAAAAAACTGTGATGGGGAAAAAAACAAAAAACAAAAATTTTCAAACTCGTTTTTAGCTACAAATTCATTAAATCAATTTCTTGCCCAGCCCAACGTCCATGGCATTCTACATTAACATTAACATTTTTAAATGATCAATGTTCATGAACTGCACAATCTGCAGAGCAATTGATCACTACAAGCCACGCCCACAAGCTCACTTATTGCTTTTGTATAGTGAGATGACTGAGTGTACTATGTGCATGGGTAGGTATCAGGCAATGTAAACTGAAAATAAGACCAGCCAAGTCCATGCAAACTGTATATTTGTCTTGTTAAATCTAACATGAGTCTATTAATGATTAAATGGCTGTTTGTATAATTACTTAGTTAAAACTCCACTACTTCGTATTTAGAAATAAAAATTTTGTATTTAGATTTCCCGTATATCTCTCTCTATTTTTCTGTTTACTTATCTGGTTTATGGTACTGTATATGTGAGGCCCAGAAATCTTATTTTTGTAAAAGCTTATTGGTAATTTACATAACAGTAAATATCAGTGTAGTCGAGAAGGAAAATAGTGTGTTGGCAACATCCCCAGGAGAGAGCAGGTTAATACCAGATGATTGATATTTTAAATCATACTATACAACCTGAAATTGAAGTGAAATACAGTACACATGTACAAACTTTAGGGAAAAACAAAAACACAAACTGACTTACAGCGTCACATCAAAAAACACTTTAAAGTTGCAAGAAATAAATTGGTATTAAGACGCACACTGTAGTTAAGGGTTTTGAGTAACCATTAAGCACAATTTATTACCACTGCACTAAAGTACTTGATCACCAACGATTAAAGAGCTGGCAAATAAAACAGATGAGTCATGATAAACCGCTGCGCAGTGGACTGAGATTCTCTTTTAATCATAGAACTGAAATCAGCTCTAAATAGGGCTTCAATTAGCATTTCCGTTATTCTTATTAGGGCGGGCTGCCGGACTCAAAACGTACACTAGTTAAAATCACTACCCCTCTATTATTCGTGAACGGATCGGGCTGGAATTTGGTAGCGTTAATCTATGGATGTGTACGCATCGACGCTCGGAGACCGATTTTTGATTTGGGGCCCCAAAAGAAGAAAAAAAACGAAAGTCGATTTCTCATTTATTTGCCAGTCAAATATTACGATGGTTGGCGGTACCAATTCGTTGGCACATACCAGTATAAATGGGGCCCATTACCCCGTACGTGTTACGGGGGTGCCAGGGGGACCCCGGGGGCCCCATTTCTCAAATGACTACTCCTCCGTTAGTTCTCGTTATATCAGGATGCAGTTTGGTATGAATACTCTATGAATGAATATGATGAGATGCGTGGAGCCCTTTTTTTAAAATGGGGCCTGGGGGCCCACCACCCATTTCTGATCATTTCCAAATTTATGGGAACAGAGTTGTGTGATATATTGTTTCAAAGGTAATTCAACGTAGGTTACGATTATGCCTCACAATTCGATTAGTGGCCCAGGCACCCCCCATTATTTTGGCAGTTTCCATTAAAGTTGTTTTCTAATTTATTTTTGAGTCAACTATTACGACAGTTGGTGGTACCGAATCATTGACACATACCAATATATTAATGGGGCCCATTACTCCGTATGTGCCGCCGGGGCGCCCCATTTATTTACTCTGTGGAACAGAGTCATTGCATGATGTCAACCTAAACAATGATGAAAAATGCAGACATGGGAAATGTCTAACTTTATTTAAACTAAATAAGGCTTTTTTTTTGTTTTTCAGGAATAAAAGTTTAAAAAGTGGAGAAGTGGCTGAATTATTAATTAATTTAGTTTATTAATTAGATGACATGTGACCATTGTTTTCTCTTTGCTTTGTGCACTGCTAACACTTAAGATAATTGTGGTTTGTTGATTTATTTCAAGTTGTTGTTGGCTCCTTATTCTAAACTAAATGTAGTGTGAAGCCTAAAAATACATCTGCTAAGCGCAATAAGCCACAAAGACAATATAGTGATTTATAGATAAGAAGCCAAAACGCTATCATTTGCACCTCATCAAGTTCTATAGTCTCTGCGACTGTGCTCGGTTGGTATTCTCCTACCAACAAATATATTTAAATCCCCGTAAACTGCCTTGAATTCTAGGTTAACATCTTCTTATGTAATTTTCATCAAGCTAATGTGGTCTGTTGGTGTTAATGCTGATAAGCAGCCTGTGCTGTGCAGAGTAAGGTGCACATTATTTATCCCCCGCCACAAAGTGTGAAGGGGCATATAGGTTTGAGCTCCGTTTGTGCGAGTTAAAAGGGACAGATTTTCTCAGAAGCAAATTAAGATAGGTCAACCAAATTTGGTGTGTGGTGTCGGTATCAATACCTTGATTGAGTTCGAAAATGATAAGCACACATTATTTTTTCCTGAGTTATTGCCCTTCTTCCGTTTTTTTACTCTGTTGGAAGCATCTTCAAAGTGGACAGATTTTCTCAGAAACCGTTTAAGATGGGATAACCAAATTTGGTGTGTGGCTTCAGGGTATCAATACCTTGATGGAGTTTGAAAATGAGAAGTGCGCAAATATTTTTTCTGGAGTTATTGCCCATGTTCCGTATTTCTTTACTCTATTCAAGGTATCTTCAAAGGGGACAGATTTTCTTAGAAACTGTTTAAGATAGTATTTCTATATTCTGATGTGATAATATTTATTCATCTAAGTTAGATTTAGGACATTTAGGAAAAGGTTGTGAGTTATAATGAGAACCAATTTGGCAGGGGATGTTTATGACTGTCTTCTTATATTGCCAAAATAGTAAACACGATATATCTTCAATCTCGATTTTATTTTTTTTTTATTTTTATTTATTCAGTTCATTTCCGACATGGTAGCATTCACAGAAATTCATTTGACATTCAGAGCAAAATCACATCATTGGTTTGTTTTTTTTTTTTTGTCCTTTTTTTTGTCCTTTTTTTGTCCTTTTTCATGCTGGATATATTGCTTAGCTCTAGTTCTAGTTCAAAGTGAGGAATACACAAAAACGTTTGAGAACCACTGGTGTCTTTTTTCTGTTTCGCTTTAGAATATATGTGCACAAATGTGTAGCCAGCATTTGTGCAAACACTTGATTTTAACCATGTAGGTGTAGGAAGAGCAGAGCACTGAATGTAGAGTGTTGTGTATGTATCTTAGCTGATGTGATGGTGTGTCCACAGGTGGGCTGGCGACCCGTGTGAAGAGGAAGGACACACTGGCCCTGAAACTGGAGAGGCAGGAGAGGCAGGAGAGGGAGAGGGACGAGGGCCAGGAGAGTGACAACATGAGCTGGCAGAACAGGGAGCAGTGGCTGGCCATGAGGAACAGGATTGGCACCGCTCTGACGCGGTATGTAACTCACAACCCTCTGGCTTCTGCGATGTAGACATGAGACCTCAAAGACTTTAAAGATACAGAAAAACTTTTCAGAAAAGTTGAGCCCACAGACCAGAATCAATCAGCTGCATTAGTTCTCATGCACTCACGTAGTTTTCACATTTCATGCAGTCCTCCAAGAGGATGCAGTTCAATCATACATTAATCTGACACAAGTGCTCACTTTGACGATATAAAGGCCCAATTCATCACCAGTTTGAATGTGTGCGTGTCATCCTTTTCCCATCCAGGCGGCTCAGCCAGAGGCCGACAGCCGTAGAGCTGGAGCAGAGGAACATTCTTCCAGGTGAGGCTCGCTCACCCCATCACTCATTTGCATCCACTTCTCTGTAGCTCAAGGTCAAAAACATTATTTTAAATTTCTTTACTTCTTTCTGGATGATACATCAGTCATTTTTGCTCACCTGTTTCAATCTTAGTTGTGATGGGTAGCAAACTACTTTTTTTTATCCCTCTCTCTTGGTCACTAAACCCTCAGATGTTGATGACTGACAAAATATCACAGAACTGCAATTATTAAGCCAGTAACTGTTTGTGGGTCATTTATATTCTGTGTCAGTAAAGGTCTCGGAAGTTTTTTTTTTTTTTTTTTACTGCTGCAACACAAAAAAATTTAAAGCAGAAGAGAGAAAAGCAGACTTGAGCTTTCCATTTGTTTACAGAGGACAGCTGGGTCATTCCATGTCATTTCAACCATTTTTTTAGGACATCCCACGCACTTCTGTCTCAAAGAATTCTGAAATTTTTAATAATAATAATAATAATAATAATAACACGTTTTATTGAAAGGCGCCTTTGAAGTTCACCATACAGAAAACAGGTTAAAAACAGTAGAAAACAACAAAAAATACAAAGACAAAATAAGGTGGACAATAATGGAAGTTCAGTGGAAAAATAGCAAGGGGAAAAGGCAAGTGGGTACCGTTTGTTCCTTAATTCAATAGGCACACTGTAAATGCTTTATTTGTCTATGTTCATAGCTCAAAGCTGATCACATTACAGAGAGCTGAGACATATGCTAAGTTGTTTACTGAAGGTTCAAACATGTTCAGCCCGAGACATGACAAACTTTTCCAATTTTAAGGGGCTATGTCCACCAGATAAAATATATAGCAGATATTTTTGTATATTCTGAGAGAGTAGGTGAAGCTGTATTAATATATCAAATTTCAGTTCCTATGTTAAGTAGTTCCTGAGCTAAAAATGGAAGAAAAATAAGGACTTTCAAAAATCAACACACACCCCCCGCTTACTAAATTGGCCGTATCTCAAAAAGTGTTCATCCAATCAAACATAAAATGTACAGTGTGCCCATTGAATCATTACAAAACAATTGTTTAAAATTAAATTTTGAGACCAAAGTGCATGAGCCATTTGTGAAATAACATGGAATGACTCAGCTAATAGTTAGCAACCAGATTAAGCCACTGAGAAATACCTCTACCAGTCTAAGTCTGATACATTGTGAAATCTGTTTGTTGATAGAATGGCCTCTGTAAGTTAGGTCCACACACTTTTTTTTGTCACAATGCACTGGAACACATTTGAACAGAGAGCTATAGGCTTTGACTGATGGTGTGACTTGTCAGCCTCATTGATCAGCCCTAATACAAAGATTATCTGATCCACTGTCTCTAATATCAAATGACAGCGTGCAGACATTGATGCAACTTGTGGATATTTTACGTCTTTTGTTGCTTTTTGAAGGCGATGTATCTCCTAGTTATCATTTCAGAACGTTTTTCACCAACAAACAGCCTCTTCAAGGGATTTGAAATAGAAAATTAGTGTTCATTGAAGTTTTCAATCAACACCACGTCCTTAATTACAAGCATTCACTGAGAGGTAAGCTGCATCCAAAGTGCTTGTTCCCCTTTAAAGACTTGGTTTTTTGTGCCATCTGACCCTTTGGAGAGAAATCTGCTTTTGCGATTGATGTCAAACAACCCTACTTCCTAAGGCACAGCAAACCTGTTATATGTAACCGTAAACAAAAATGATTAGTCACTTATCATGGAATGACTGGAACAGGCAAACAACTTTTAGCGAATCACCCTCTGAGGGCTTGCAGGTGCATTGTGGGATAGAAATAACCCCTGCTGTTGTTGTTTAGCCAGCTGTTTGCACATTTGATCTCTATATAGTTATTTCATGTGCAGATTAACATACATTCATCATAGACTCTCAAAGGGCTCTGATGCCTTTAATGACCAAGCTCATTAGAGAAGAAGGGCCTGTTTTATGTCGCAGTTAAAGCTACAAGTCATTATAGCATCAGTCAACTTGTTTATATTGGATCGGAAGACTCTCTAAAAGCTGCAGAAACTTTTATTAACTGTGCACAGGGTTGTTAAATCTGACTGTTAGATGCTAGGTGTTAGCCTGCTACATGACACATGGAGCTGAAAGTGTGCTGGCATTGCATGCAGCTCTGCACAAAATATGCAACAGGACTCTCTAAGATTTAAAGCAGTCAAGCATCTAAACACTACGGAACTGCTGCCCTCTAGGAGTGGAATTTCACACCCCTGGTGTTTGCGTAGTGCATATTACGTCCCAATGAGGATTATTTTTTATTTTTTTACTTTGTTTTTATTTGCAATTTATAACATACAACCAACTTATAAATGTAAGAAAAGGAAAAAACTAAAAAAAAACAACAACATAGGAATAAATAATAAATAAAATTAATAAATACAAAAAAAAACAAAAAGTAAACAGAAGACAAAAACAATTTAACATTTTCAGGGGCATTTCCTGGGTGTATTCTCAAGTAATGCAGTTAATAATTGTTGGCATCGCGTCTTTTGTAAACACTTCACTTCTGCCAGTTATTTTCATGGGTATGTCCTTTAAGCTTTAGTTGATAAGTCAACTTTTCCATCATATATACAGTATGTCTTTGATGATCTCAAACCAGTGCTCTTTCTCTGGTGATTTGACATTGTACCAGTTTCTGGTTATGGCTTTTTTTCTCACCATCAGTTAAATTTTAATCAGATACCTGTAAGGATACACCAATCGATCGGTGCCGATTTCCCTTATTTTGGGTGAATCGGCGATCAGCCGATCCTTGCATATGAAACCGATCTTTTCCGCCAAAGTTTTCTACCTCTGCAAATGTCAAAGTTTGTCACTGTCCTCTTCTGCTGTGAGATGACTGACAGGCCCGCCGACCAGCTCATGTGTGCATGTGTGTGCGTGCGCATGCCTCTGCTCCACAGGATAACAACAACATTCACCTGGAGCACAGTTAGCTTAACATGTCCGTAGTTTGGTAATTTTACACAAAAAAGAGAGCAAAGGATCGCAATTTGTAATTCCTGTAATGCGGAAATACGCCTTGGTGGAGCTGCAAACAAAACGCTACCTCATTCACCATTTAGGACACAGCCACACCGCTGAGTATGCAGCATTTGAAGCTAGCAATCAAGCTAATGCTAAAGTTAGTGGAGCAAAGAGCCAGGGGTCTGCTGAGAGCGCTTATCAGTGAAAAGAGCAAAGTTACTACGGGGAAAATGATGGCGTTCACAGACATGAATAAAAAGCTTCCACTAATGAAGAAGTGACTGTAATAAGTGAGATAATAACTAACCTGTGCCATGTTCATGCTGTCATTACCCGTTGACTTATGAAAATGTTGCACATGCTGCACTTTATTATTTCTGTAGGATGTTCAAGTTCAATTTATTTGCCATTTGCGGTGAAAATAAACCACATTGGAATATTTCTGCAAAAATACACCAGTATGCACCAGAGACAGCAGCAACAAACACCAAAATAGACAAAATAAATTAACACAGTAAAAGTTCAAAGGGAAACATTTCACAATGTGAAGCGAGGTAATAAAGACACAATAAAGCGATACACCGAGTGTTTGACTTGTAGGTGCTTTTGTCCTGTCAGCTGTTGAAAGTTATTTGTAGATTTATATTTTTACATTTAAATATTCACAAAGCTGCTGCATTTTGACATTTTTTTTTTTATTTTTGCTCTACAAGGAAATTTAAAACTCAGGGCACTTTATTGGTGATTTAAGATGTTTTGTAGATTATTATCATCTACCCCAAACCCTGTGATTTTCTTTATTTGTTCAACCAAAATACTGCTGTGCACTTTATTTTAGTCAAAGTGTAACCTGATGGACACATTTGATTTGTTTCAAAAAATGTGAAAAATGAAAGGCTACAGGAAGTGATGTAAATTAGTATTTTGGATTGCAATGCTTTAAACTTTCAATTCATATTTGAGATAACTACCTCATGTGCAGTTAAAGCAACACGTTGTTACGGCAGAATTTACGGTTGACCTCATTTGAGACATGATTCATTGCTCTGGTTGAATGATGGAATCCAGGAGAAGCATTGATGATTTTATATAAAAAAATGTTTATTCTAAACTAAGAAAAAAGGTACAAAATGGAACAAAGTGAAACAAAATTAGCGTCCGTCCAGGCGGACGTCCGAAGGAAGTGCCGCGCCCCGCTTCAACAGTTTCAAAGCTTAAGCTTTTTATACAGATAAGAAAAGGTCCCAACAGTGAGAGACAAAAGGGAGGGAGTCAGATGCCCATAGTGGCAATGTTGGAGGATGATGAAGATGTTATGAGAAGGTTTGGCTCCAGTCTTTATCTGTCTTGATAAGTGTGTACGTCAGTGTATGTCTGCATGTGAGCAGAGATTCTGGCCTTGGCAGAGACTGTGCTGCACTGAGAATAATACGATCTGTACTGTTTAATCATGATTCAGCTGTTCAAAAGTGTAAAGATTAATGGAGTCGTCATGTATTAAAACATGACAAATTGTACACATGAACATACATTTGAGGATATGATGATGAATATAAAATTTGCCATGACATTCCCCACTTTTGGTCGCCTCAACGACCAAATCAAGAAACAAAATTATTATATTCCACCTTTGCTGTCTGTCAGGGTTAACCATTAGCATCGTTATTGTCATACATTGGATATATTCTTCTTTTGTGAGGCACAGATATATCAAGAAAAATGTGGAAATAAACTTCTTCATCATTATTATTAATGGCATGAATCATCAAAAATCATCCTTTATTGCATCTAGATAAGCAAAAATCATCATTTGCATCAAGGACATCACTCGTCTTCATCGGCTGAGTTCAGTGGTAACTGGGGTAACCAATAGCATCATGAGTGAAGAACCTTGAGTATTTTCCTCAATCGTAGCAGAAGGGTTTATGACTGTATTCCTGCAGCTAGGTGTGAGGTTGTCCTCCCTCAACCTAGCTATGAGCATTTGGTGTGGCTTATAAACAAAGCTAGGCCCTTGTTTTAGAGCGTTTTCTTGTGTGTGTGTCTCAGTGGCCTTGTCGGTTCCCCCTTCATTGTTCGGTCAGCCTCCGTCTCAGCATCAGCTGGTCTCGGCAATCATCTTGGATCCATGTCGCCCGCTGTGCGACCTTCACTGCCGTGTGGGTCGTTCATTTCGGTCGGCGTTGTAGATGATTGGTTGTTGTCTGAGGAAGGGTAGTCTCCACACACCTGGCAACCTCTCTTGGGATCGGAAGGTACCTGAACAGAAGAGGGGGAAAAACACCGAAACAGAACTCTTGGGATTGGCTGGTACCTGAACACAGGCGCGATCCCACTACTGAGGCTTTAGCTGGTACCTGGTACCTGGTAGGCTTTAGCTGGTACCTGGACAGAAAAAAGGGGGGGGGGGAAAACAAAACAGAACAAAACAAAACAAAATAAAATAAAACGAAATGAAATAAAATAAAATAAAATAAAATAAAATAGAATAAAATAGAATAGAATAGAATAGAATAGAATAGAATAGAATAGAATAGAAGTTTAGGGGTGTTAGGTTTAGTTAACTAACTAAATGAATAGTTAGTATGGCCAGGAAGGCAGAGACAGGTCAGAGGTCAGGATCTGAGAGCTTTTCAGATCCTAAAAGGTGCTGCTGCACAATCACACAATGGTTAGGTGTGGGTTAGTGAGCTTTTAGCCATGCTAGCTCAATGTTATCTGTAGCATTCGCACGCGAGTGGGAAAATATGAGGCTGAAAGAAAAGCAGGAAGTATTAATTCGATTTTCTTTTCCTGGAGTAAGAAGAAGCATAGCTGGAGTTGCAGTGATTATCTGTGGTACATCTACTTACCTGGTGAGAAGCAACAATTTGAGAACCACTGTTTACAAGGACATGCAAGTCGGACGGAGAAGGACATGCAAGTCAGACGGAGAAGTGTGGAGTGTGATTACATGTCTTCTCAAGATGAATACATACAATTGGGAGACATGGAGATGTGAGAAAGCTAAATGAGTTTAACCAAATAAATAAATAATGTTATTTATTTATTTAAATTGTTTGTTTCATTTTTCGTTGCTATCTCTTATTTGTGAAGGAGAAATCTTATTCTATCCTTTATTTATTCTGAATAATGTTAACACTCCACACCTATTCACATAGCCTAATTCTTTTATAGAGCTGAATTTGTCAGTTCATTTATTTCATTCATTTCCCTCATAATTATTATTTGAGATGTAATTTACTTAATTTTGAAGGTCAATTGGTGGCAAAAGTGTCTCCTATTCTGTGTCTGAACCAGAGTTCAGCGAGATTATTGGCCCTTTAAGGTTAGACAGAATTAGAGTTAAGTTGAGTCGAACAATCATATTGTCTTTTGCTCTCTGTATTTATCCCATTCGTAGGGGTGACGAGCCCCAGCACGGTTTGGAGAGCTTCCTTAAATGCTTGGAAGTTACTTAACTTTAAACTATCTCTTATTTCAATCAATTATCAAGAATTTCAGGAGGACCCTTTTTAAATCTCAGGCGACCCAGATTGGGCCCCCAACCCAATGTTGAGAACAGATAATTTTTCCCTTAAACGTGTCTAAACCCAGTGAAGGTGTTTTATGGTCTTGCACGCTAAGTGCTGTTGGAACAAGAAGAAAATGGTTGGAGGGTTTTGGGGTATATTATTTTCCTATGATAAAATATAAATCAAAAATCAGAGGGACGTTGGCCCCTCCCTTCCCTTTTTTACATAAGAATGCATTTGGATTCTTAAAACCATATGATAAATATCATTGGAAAATCACTTATCTGATCATTTTGGATGTGTCTCCGTTTTCCTCTCTCTTGTGTCCGCCTGCCTTTGTGCCCTCCAACCTCCTCGACCTCCTTCTCCTCAGCCATAAAGGTCAAAGCCAGGGTCAACTGTACGCTCCTTTTGGAAATTTGAAGATCTGTCCCCACTTTTGCAGTTGGATTGGAAGTCGCTGTAGTCTCTGGAATAGATATTATGTTAGAACATCCACAATATGTCATATTGTCACGTGTCTATTTCAATCTATTTCCCCTTTGCTTCCCAGTTACAGTTATGGACAATACTTCCCTTTAATTCTCATCCTTCATCATAAGAAGCAGTGACCAGGCATGGCGGCGAAGAGGAAGGATCGGAGTCGAGAAGGCGGTGGCATTCTGTTAGGAAACACTCAGAAACAGAAAGAGAGGAAACCATTAAGACTTAACTGATTAATTTAAAATATCTCTTTTCTTTAGTTGGATCTGATTCGTCTCCTTACAGCGACCTGTATTTTGGAAAAAGCTACATAATAACAACAACTAAGACGAAGACGTAGACAAGTGCACACCACAACGAGTATACACATATAACAACAAAAAACATGGACACTGAACATGAACAGTAAGGTCAGTCAAGGTCAAAGCCAGTCATTCCACTGAAAGTGGTATCATATATAAAAACGTCGTTTGGTGTTTTTAAACACCCAGAAAAAAAACCTTTAAAACCTGGTAACTTTTTAGAAGGCCCAAGGCCTAAAACCTTAATTTTTAACAAGCAGCAGTGTTTTCTGAACACCCCACTACATAATTGGCAAAAACAGGGAGAAGATCAAGTGCATCAGAACCCAGGAGGAAAAGAAGGTGAAACAGAGGAACATGTGTAGTCAAACAGCCATTCATCGGTCAATCACTCAATGACACGTCCATGGCACATTCGCACTCACAACACGGTTCTCTCAGGCATACGTAACGTGTCATCATTCAGTCACTCATGCACCGCACACGTTCATGCCTCAATTTTCACGTCCATGCATTCACAAGGTTTTGCTGCATAGTGTCTAAGTGGAATATAGGTCTCATCTAACCCACCAGTGGCGATAGCCAGTCCACCTCGTCTCTCGGGGTCAATGAGCTCTTATAGCCCCCCCATGCTTGGCAACCTTTTAGTGTTAATTAATTGCTTTTCACTGGTATCATCTGATTACTAAGAGGTACGCTCCTTTTATTCCGCCTTGGCGGAGTCTACACTTAGAGTATTGTCCCTTGCAGTACTGACAGTCTACTAGCTGCTGATCAGGCAGAAATCGCACGGCCATGCACAATAACCAAACTCAACCCCGGTCCGCGGGGGAAACTCAACCGCTGTCCATCTCCAGAAATGTAAAAAAGAATCTCTGAATCAGCAGGAAACTCAACCACCACTCTTGAAGAATAAGAGCTTGGGATTAACTCAACCACCATACACTCCAGAAATCTAAGAAAAAACCTCTGAATCGGCAGGAAATTCAACCTCTACTCTTGAAAATAAGAGCTTGGGATTAACTCAACCTCGGTCCGCAACCTGAGGGAAACTCAACTGTCAGAACTTTCTGGGCACCTCTAATATCACTCAACATTGAACGGAGCACGCAACCTCTAATAACCCTCACTCTAAGGGAACGTAGAAATTTGTTCAGAACGGTATTCGGTTACCAAGCATGTATCAAATCAGGTGGACCGCTATCCCCCAAAGAGCGCTTTCCCTAGCAAGGTTTATCCTTTTTCTGCACATTAAACCAGGACTTCTTGTTTGAAAAGTAATTGCCTATGTACTCATAGCAACTAATGGGACATTTTTTCTCAGGAAAAAATTTGGTACCCCCCCCTGCTGTCGAGTGGCTTTGGGCCGGCCAGACAGTCCGACGCGGTTAAGGGGGAGGCGCGCAAAATGAAAACAATGAATGTTGAACTAGGCTGTCTGTCGCAAGCAGCTTCAAAAAGGGTAAGGTACAGATTGTTTACGAGGGTATCGGTCAAAAAATGTCAAAATTTAAACTTGTTGAGGCTGCAGTCCTCAATCTCTGTCTCAATTTTCCTGAAATTGAGTAAAAACAAAAGAGAAAAAGAAGAATCGTTCAGAAATAACAAAGGAGAAAAACGTGTGAGCTCAAAAAAATCATGGCCAATAAAAATTAAAACTTCAGCTCCAAAAGCTGAGGCAACAGAGGGCTCTGTCTTCAGCGGATGTAACCATATCTTGCATTGTGGGGGGCCTCCCCTCAATCAAGAAAATAAATGAAAGAAAAGCAAACAAAAACAACCTTATCAGTAACACTATTTTCTTCCCCTTTGTTTGTTGTTTTCTCATAAAGGCCAAAGCAGTGTAAATAAATGAGCAACATAATGAATAAAAGCAAAGATAAATGATGGGCACACTTGATCTCATGTGGCAAACAGAAGGGTTCTGTGTGAAGTTCTGTGTTTCTCATAGTTATGAATGTGGGTGTGTGACTGTATGTCTGGTCTGTCTGCGTGTGAGAGAATAAATGAAAACAAAATAATCTAGTGCACAGTCAGAAGATAGAGGGGTTAGTATTGTGCGAAGGAGAAGCTTGTTGGCTATTTGCTAGTTGTCCCCCTCCATGCCAAAGTTCAAGGCTAAAGTGATTTAGCTCTGTGCGTGCGCGTGCCTGTGCGTGTGCGTGCGCACTACCACCAAAGGCTGTGGTGGACTTCTTGTGGCTTGGTATCCTTGTGGCTTTTGAAACAGTGTCTTTTTGGTGAAGATTTCCAGCAGACGTGTGACCAGTCTGCAGTTGCTGCCCATCATTCAGGCAGTAGTCGTGGCGTTTAACTCGCAACTCATTGGTGGGGGGAGTGTCCACTCCGACGCCCACAGGTTCTCAGTCTTTGATGATGGGGCAGGATGTGTTAATCCAGCATTGGCATGCGGCCCATTCATAGACGATGAAGAGTCGACTTGGGACTGAGCGAGTTATTTCAGCATTGCTTTGCTGAATGGGAGTTGAGTCCTTGAGTCCTGAAAGGTCACACACCTTTGATTGTCCATTTCCTTCTGATGCTTGGTCCTTTGAATGATGTTGACATTCCATTAGCGTAAGAGTTGAAGGTGATTTCATTCTTTCATTGAAGATGTCGTTTCTTCAGGGGGCAACCACAAAGCCAACAGAAACTGACAATTAAATAATAAAAAAAAATGATAATGATGGTAACAGTAATATTAAAATAAAATAAAATGAAATACTGTATTCATCTGTGTGTGTTTGAGTGTGTGTTTGAGTGTGTGTTGCCCATCAAACATGAAATCAAAATAAAATTTAAAATTAAAATAAAAATAGTGTCTGTGTGTAATGGCACTATTCTGTCACAAGTGTGTAGTGCACTAAACTGGCCAGTGAGGGGCGCCACCTCTCTCTCTTGGGATGGGTGTGGCTGTGCGTGTGCGTGCGCCCGTGCGCGTGCCTGTGCTGTTTGTGTGTGTGCTCTCTCTCTCTCTCTCTCTCTCTCTCTCTCTCTCTCTCTCTCTCTCTCTCTCTCTCTCTCTGTGTGTGGTGTGTGTGTGTGTGTGTGTGTGTGTGTGTGTGTGTGTGTGTGGTGTGTGTGTGTGTGTGTGTGTGTGTGTGTGTGTGTGTGTGTGTGTGTGTGTGTGTGTGTGTGTGTGTGTGTGTGTGTGTGTGTGTGTGTGTGTGTGTGTGTGTGTGTGTGTGTGTGTGTGTGTGTGTGTGTGTGTGTGTGACTCTCTCTTCGAGAGAAAAACAAAACAAAACAAAAAAATCAAGGCGCACAGAAGCCGAAAGCTGACACTTGTCCAAATGAAAGCATTAAAGCTAAGAAAAAGGGAGAAATCTGATTCCACGTTTAAACAAAATAAAAACAAAGATAAAAAAAAAAGTAAAACTCGCCTGAAAGCATGATCTGAGTTCACATCATATCAAGATTGTATATGCGTATGCATATATTATTTGTTTATTGGGTTGTTCATCTGTTTGATTCACAGAAACACAATTTAGGTTAGATTTGGGGTTTTAATCTATTTTGCTTTCGGTACAGAGGTGAACTCAGATCATGGCACCGCTGGGATGTTTTGGAAACTTTGGTTGCCCGTCTATCTATGGTCAGGACCTCACAGGCTGTGGGTGTCCGAACAAAACCAAAGTAAATAATGACCAGCCGTATTTTATGCCTAAACAAAATATCCGAGCCCGAAGAAAACCAGAGAGAACCTACAGCATTAAAAAGCATAGAACCTCAACCATTTGAGCCCTTCTCATGGCTATTCACTGCGTCAAAACACAGAACAGCTGAGGATCAAAATCAAAGCTCAAAGCTGAAAATCAATACAATGCTTGACTGGTTCCAAAAAAAAATCAACACAGAGCGAATATATATATATATGTAAATGAAAATTTATACATATATGTTTATAAAGGCAACTTTACCTTAGTCCGAATTGGTGTTTGAGGTTCAACTGATGGTTCGTGCTCCAGTCTCTGTCCGAGGGCGGACCACCGCGGGCCAGCCCCGGGTCTTCAAATGTGTCGACCCAGTGCTGGTCCACGATCGACGCCCCACAGAGCAGAAGATGGATTCAGTTCGTCGACGCCAATTGTTACGGCAGAATTTACGGTTGACCTCATTTGAGACATGATTCATTGCTCTGGTTGAATGATGGAATCCAGGAGAAGCATTGATGATTTTATATAAAAAAATGTTTATTCTAAACTAAGAAAAAAGGTACAAAATGGAACAAAGTGAAACAAAATTAGCGTCCGTCCAGGCGGACGTCCGAAGGAAGTGCCGCGCCCCGCTTCAACAGTTTCAAAGCTTAAGCTTTTTATACAGATAAGAAAAGGTCCCAACAGTGAGAGACAAAAGGGAGGGAGTCAGATGCCCATAGTGGCAATGTTGGAGGATGATGAAGATGTTATGAGAAGGTTTGGCTCCAGTCTTTATCTGTCTTGATAAGTGTGTACGTCAGTGTATGTCTGCATGTGAGCAGAGATTCTGGCCTTGGCAGAGACTGTGCTGCACTGAGAATAATACGATCTGTACTGTTTAATCATGATTCAGCTGTTCAAAAGTGTAAAGATTAATGGAGTCGTCATGTATTAAAACATGACAAATTGTACACATGAACATACATTTGAGGATATGATGATGAATATAAAATTTGCCATGACAACGTATTGTTCAATGTTTTCCAATAAAATAAGTTTGGAACATTCAAGGTGTATGATGTCCGTTATGAAAAAAAAAATGTTATCAGCCAAAACCGGTATCGGCCAGAAAATTGTTATCGGTTCACCCCTAGATATTGAACCTTATTGGAGAGTCCTTGCTCTGTCTTCAAAGCTCCTCCACTCGTCTCAGACAAAGCAGCACGTTGTGCAGCACTCTCCTTTCCCTTTGTGCTCCTCTCATGGAATGTGTTTCTCACACAGCTAAAAACGAAGCCGATCGGCAGTTAGAGAGACGCGAGATCAAGAGGAGGCTCACCCGAAAGGTCAGGATGAAGGACGAGATGTGTCACAATATGCAACATGGCGCGGTCGGTAAATACTGACGTGTTTCTGTTCCACCAGCTCTCCCAACGACCTACAGTGGCCGAGCTCCAGGCCCGCAAGATCCTGCGCTTCCACGAGTACGTTGAGTGCACACACGCGCACGACTACGACCGCCGTGCAGACAAACCATGGACCAAGCTCACACCTGCTGACAAGGTGACAATCAAACACACACACACCTCTCTGTGTACCTGCCAGGCTTATGCAGGGGAATCCTCTTAACATAAGCTTAAGCCCTGCCTGTATTTAAACGGCATCGTCTCTCACTTTGGTCCGATTTGAGGGGATTTGCATTCCAAGCAGGTTCAGATATTAAAGACGAATCCCTGATGTAGCAGCATGTTCACTAATGACCAGCTAGGATTTGGCAGCAGGAAGTACCCGGTCCACTAAATCTCAGCAAACATACAGGAAGAGTTCACGCTAGGGATGCAACAATACAGTCAGCCCACGATTCAATACGTACCTCGGTTTTTGGTCAGATTTCATGGCTCGGATCTGATGGCTCAGGTCGTTTCCGGTGGTGGTGTTTTAAGAACATTTTAAAGAAAGATAGCTACTATTTTCATTTTAAACCTTTTTATTTTACTTTGAAGCCAAACAAAATTCATACACATTCCTATTTGTGGTGTATTCTATGATTACTCCTGTCAGCTCATATACAAACTAGGGAAATATTCATTCAAAAATAAAAATAATCAAAAAATCACTACTTTCAATAGATAAACCTGTAATAAACTTAAACTGGCCATTTGTTTTGGAACATGGATCCAGCGTATGTAATTCTGACGAAACCCACATTTCTAAGCACCGAAAATAGGCGACACATGTAAAACAATGTTTACAGATCATTTTTTCACTCACCGTTTTTTCTTCCTTGTCATTAGACTCAACAATAAAAGTGATAAGTTTCCACATTGCTGACTTTAAAAACAGCACTGCTTCATCAAGCCATCGCTGCCCCTCATTGCTAACCATGCTAAAAGCTAATAACGTTGTTGTCAGTGACACCAAACATTGCGCGTTGTGATTGGCTTATTAACTCACTTGACAGGTTTCCTAATCCCTGCACATTGATTCACAGACACAGACGAACACGGGGCCTAGACGCCAAACCCTAACCCGCGTATTGAACCGTGGATGCTTTAACGGTTCAATATATTATTGAGAATTGTTGCATGCCTCGTTCACACGTATTTTTTGTTCAGGTACAACATAGTTATGTTTAATCATAATGAAGATTTATGACATACAAAGACTTTAATATTAATCTGCTACTATTATAATTAAATTAGACCTGCTTCTTTGCAGCACCTTCATCCAACAATGTCTAAAGCTGCTGTTTATTAAAAGCTAATGTCCTTTTTTTCTTTTTAATCTGTGTTTTATTACCTTTTGGAAGCGACGGCACACCATGTAGCGACAGGCTACATGTCGATGAGTGTAGCTGACGACTACCCATCTTTTAAAAATTAAAAAATGAAATGAAAAACAACAAATCGTTCTAAAAAGTCCTTTTAATGTGTTTTTTTGTAAAAAGGTGCACTTTTTTTTTTCCGTTGGTATTACAGTAAACACATTTTTGTTATATACATTTCCACTACAGGTACCCTTTAAGGAAAATTAAAAAATACTTCAATCATAGCAACGTGGATCTACTCTTACTTCAGTGCACGTAAAAATAGAAGTTAAAGTAAAGATTGCAATGAAAGCTCAGCTGTGAATTGAAGATTGCTTAGTGACTCATTTTCCTCTTTGACTGTGTGCTCAGACCCCTACTCGCCTCTTTTTATGGACTTGTCTTGAATGAATAGCAAAGGGTTCTAAAGATGTGCAAGAAGCATGGCCGAACTTTAAAATCCAACAAACGAACGATGTCACCAGGTTGAATTAAATACTTCTTCAAAAGCATCTGTTCAGGCACAATTTAGTAAACTTTATCCCTAACAAACATGACAGGAGTGTATGTGACACTCGTATTTAGCCTTAAGGGACATTGTTGGCTGTGAAGTAGGAAATATTATCAAAGGATGTGTGTAAACCCTGAGGCTTTGATCACTTGTTGGGTGTCAGCTGCCGTTTAAACTGGATTAAAGGATCTTTTCCTTTCTTTTCCTCTCAGGCCGCCATCCGTAAGGAGCTCAATGAATTCAAGAGTTCAGAGATGGAGGTTCACGAGGAGAGCCGGATCTACACACGGTAAGCCTTGAATGCAGCTGTCAATAACGCACCGTCTTGTTGTTGCAGTCCATTTCCCTCCATCAATGCTTTTTCCTCTTTCCTCCAGGTTTCATCGACCATGAGGCGTCAGCTTCTAACTGTAAAGCACTTTTTTTAGTGGGAACCAGTATGCTGCGACTCCAGCCTAAACGCCTGAAACATCAGGCAACTTGGGTCCATGTTTTTTTTTTTTTCTCCAACACTGCTGAATGGAACCAAAGCTGGAAAGCAAAGGGCATATAGATGAATATCAGGGCTGGTCGCTGCGTCACTGTCAGACGCACACGGTGCCATAAGAGGGTCCAGCCCACCGCCCTGACCAGGAAGGAGCTTCTACTACAGAGTGGAACCCACTCTGTGCTGCCTTTACATGCCTTAGTGTAGATAATCTCTTATGTGCAACAAAGAAAGACGATGCATTTTAATTAAGTATTAAGTCACTAATCTGTTTATGTAAGTCTCTGCCTTATACACACACACACACACACACACACACACACACACACACACACACGTACATGGATGAATTCTTTAACGAAATGTGAAAGACTTTTAAAGTAATTTTAGCACTAAATTTAATCCCTGATGCTGGCCCAGTGAGAACCTGTTTTACTCTACACTGCACACGTCACTAAATGATCCTCTAACATGGCACCTTATGCTCCTGTGCTGGCTGTTTAGATGATGGAAAACAGTTTTATAAATATTATGCAAAGGCAGGAAAATGTACATATTTTTGTTTTCCTGATTGTTTTATGGTACTTTATATGTATATGCAAACAAGTCTGTCACTGGCTGTGACTGTATAGACCTTATTGTAAACTACTGACATGATGTAATTGTAAAGTATTTCTCTAATGGTTAATGATGGTACAAAGGCTTTTTTTTTGATACAGAAACCTTTACACTGTTTTTGCAACTACACTGAATAACTGAACAATCCCTTTAGAATTAAAACATGTGATTTTCATTTCATTGCTGCCTTCTTCTTCTTTTGTCATCATTACATTCTTTGAGTCTCTTACAACTGGAGGAAACGTGGTGGGTGTGTATGTGAAAACTGCTTATTTACAGAACGAAGCTCTGCTAAGCTCCAGGAAACCTGAAGGGTAGAAGTCTCAAAGTCGTCTTATTTCAGGAGTCATAATCATGAATGACACTACATTTGTTTTACCTATTACCTGTAAATGTGGGACTCAACAAGATATTAGGATATTAAAACGTCACAAGATGGTTTTGCGGAACAAACCGGTCTAGGATTCTGTGGTAGACAAGCCATCAGGGGCTGCGTCCAAATGGTATCTCCTTTCCTATCCACTTTTCATTAATCAACGGCAGTGTTTAAGTAGCAGCCATAATAAGGAGCGTTCCAATTCTCCTAAAGCTAAGGAAAGGAGGCTCAGTGCTTCCTTTTTAACCTCCTTTAACCTAGGAAACACTGACGCATTCTTTTCCAAAGGAGACCAGATAATGTTGACCCACAACTCAGACTGAAAAGAGACGCAGATTATGTGAATTACCAATGCAATAATATGCCTGGAACAACTTTATTATACTGTATGCAAGCCATATTATCTGTTTATAATTGATAAAGCAGACACTGTCGGTTAAGAAAAAGGGATCAATTACATTTTTTTGCCACATTTTATTTAACTAATTTAATATTTCTGAGTGGAAAGTGAGTGTCAGCAACCATTCTCAATGTGATGTTCTTTTAGTCTCACTTTTTATCCTTGTTGCCTCTTTTCCATTAATTTACATTTAAACCTTGTGATATTATATCAGTATTTTTATTTGTCGACAAAAATGTATTTTGATATATATATATTTTTTTTTTTAAATATTTATAGGTATTGTCACTTAAAAAATCTAGTCAACGGAAACTATGACCAAAATTTTTAGTTGACAAAACTAACACTGGTTCCTGCACACAATCTTTAACCCCGTATTGTTCCCTGAAGCAGCCAACTGCAGGCCCAGAGACAATAAATTCACTGTAACGTGATCAATGGTAATTATTAGCTACACTCGACCCTGACATTTATGTGGGAGAAACAGTAACTCAGGGTTTCCCTTCAAAGTCCCGGATAGATTACCCACAATCCTCAGGTTTGGTGTACTTCTTAGCTCAACCATTGAGGTTGACATTTGTGGTATTGAGTGAAGTGAGCCTGTTCTCAATTATTAATGTTCCAATTTTTTGCTCCATGATAACTTTGACATTTCTGAGGAGAAAGCAGAGATAAAGGCATCAGGCTCTACCTGATAGGTCAATACAAAACAGCCTGGAAGACTTAAAGGCACTTGTTGTACCTGAAATAAACCCACAGCTTCTTTTTAATGTTTAAAACTTACTTTTGTGAAAACTGAACAAATCCACACCACACACTGTGACTTTTCACTTTGATACAATTGCACACTTGTTTTTTTGGGAATGGAAGTCTTTCAGACTTTCAAATTCTCGTCGCTTTTTTTTATTGCAATATCATTATCATAATTCTAAATTGTAAGGTGGCGGAGGTCACGTGACGTGTGAAGTATGGAGCTCTCCACGCTTCTCCGCTCACCTTTTATCACATATAACCGAGTACAAAGATCTAAGAATCTACGATAGAAAGACAATACTTCTACCAAACCTGGCCCTGGGAAGGGACCCGTGGGTCGTAAAAACACAGAAGTGGCTAGTGCTAACCAAGCTATCCTGAAAGCTTCATCATCTCCACCGGACACGGCTACAATAGAGTTGGTGGACACTACGTGTCTACCCACTGACGTAGCTAAGGAGCTGGCTAAACTCGTGCACTTATATTGGAAAAATCCGAGAACCACGACAAAAAATTGGAGGAGATAATAACTACTACAAGTGCCACGGAGAGTAAATTAGCTGATATAGTTAACCAGATCAGCAATCTAGAGAGCTGCCTGGGCTTACTGGAAGACTTGCATGGGAAACTAGGCTCACCCACTGGCCTCCGATGCAAAAGTAGAGTTACTCAAGCAGCAACTGATGATATTGAACAGGGAACGTAGATATAACCTGCGCTTCGTGGGGTTTATTTCTGGAAGGGATTATACCAACACTTATTATTTTTCCGAAAGGATTGGAGCTTGAAAGAGCGCACAGGCTTGGGGATCCGCCGAGAAACCACGACGGCAAACATTCACCACGACCACAAGCGATTATAGCCAGGTTCCTGAGACTTCAAGACATCACCTGAGGGGACCATCGTATTACGGTATCTGCAGACTACTCCAAGCTGCCGAACGACAAATGGATAAAGGTTAATGAATGTAAGAAGCTCTTACACGAGAAACGGGTTTGGTTCTCCTTGAATTACCCAGCGGTGCTAACTGTGCAGACCACGACAAAGCCCTCGTATTCATACGCTCCATGGTCTAAGCTTCTCGCAGTACGGACAACACAAAGAGCAGACTGGTGCTACTGGGCACACTGAAGAGGACATTCTATTCGGAAGACACAAAAGTATTATTTAGGTTTATGTGTACTCATGTGTATGTTGACTTTTTTGTTGCTGTTTTGCATATATGATTGGTTGGTAAGAAAGCAATTTTCTCTTTGATCTAAGTTTAGATTTACAGCCTGCGTAGAATCAGGTGAGGGAGGGGAAGGGGACGCCCACTGGCGGCGTAGGTTAAGTGTATGATCACTTGGGGGGGAGGGGGTGCAGGGTGGAGGAAAGGGGTTGTTCTATTTTGGTGTGTTGTTTCTCTCATTTTTGTGTTTTTCTCTTTTCTTATTTGTATATATACCTATGATTATCTATTTGATGCCAATGCAAGTTTGTTTTCAGCACTGCCTGCTGCATGCTTAGTTTAATAAGCTGGAATGTCAAGGGCCTCAATAATGCAGTGAAGAAATGGAAAAAGTGATCTTTCATTAAATCTAAAAAATGTGAGTGTATTGTCTATGTTCAGGAGACACATCTGACCCCACAGGAATCTCACAAGCTTTGTTTGGGGTGGGTGGGCTGTGTAGGCTTTAGCTGTGGAAACAGCAAAAGTAAAGGTGTTGTTGCACTAGTCAACAAAAATATGCAATTTAAACGCCTGAAACTGAGCAAAGATGAAGCAGGAAGAATCTTACTGAAGTTGTGTGAGATTGAAAACACAAATGTTATTTTGGCAAATATTTATGCCCCAAATATTGATGAACTGGCTTATTTCAGGCACAGTACTGATCTTGGGGATTATCAAATTATTTTGGGAGGTGATTTTAATGAAGTGATGGATTTGACACTGAATCGAAGTAACAGCTTGCTGCGTACATCCAAGGCAAACACTGCCCTGAGAGGAGTGTCTGAAACATGTGCTCTGGTAGATATTTGGCTTTTACCAAATTCTACACATTTTACTGTGCCCCACATGGTTCCTTTTCAAGAATCAATCACAGCAAGTAGTATTGGGAATTTAATATTGTCTAATCATAGCCCAATTTTTCGTCTGTACGAAGTCTCAGATGGAAACTGAATTCCTGTTATTGGATGATGCTTTTAGACACTCACCTCTACAAATCAATCTACAGTATATATCAACACTAACCTGCTTTGTGGTCTTTCAGCCAGAGTGGCATAGAAAGCATTAAAAGCCTTCCTGAGAGGCCACATAATTCAGCATGCCTTCTTTAAAAGAATGTCCGATCTTGAAAAACAAATTGGGTCCATGGAAACAAATTTTAAAATAAAAGTTCCTCCCTCATCTAATTTGAATAATTTAACAAAATTTAAATATGAATACAATGAAATCATGTCTCAGAAAGCAGACCCAAAAGCTTCTGTCCTCACATACTGTATGGTATGATTGGCCTTAGAGTTAATTTAACAAAGTCAGAAGCTCTGCCACTTACAGCTCACTGCCCTAAAAATAATTTTCCAACTGGAATATTTTCATGGCCCCAAAAGAGTATTAAATATCTTGGAAATACTATTCCGACAAAATGATCTGATATAATTAAAATTAACTTTGAACCTCTACTTGACAAGATGAAGGTGGATATGGAGCGCTGGATTCAGCTAAATCTCTATGTGGGGTCAAATTAATTCTATAAAAATGGTCTGTACCCCCAAATTCAACAATATAAAAAAACCCAGGCTAAGTTTTCAAAAGCTGCAGAAACCAGTGGACAATGGGGGACTTGGAATGCCCAACATGCAGTATTATCATTACGCCTTCTCCATTAGACATCTGACACACTGGTTCTTGCCCCCTGAGAGAGCTCCTCCGTTGCTTCCTCTTGAAAATTAAACATGGTTTGCACCCGATTTACACCACTTAACTGTTTGACTAATCTTGCTCCTCAAAACAGGTAGCACTCGATTTTGTCTCATCTTCAAAAGGTGTGGAAAAGAATATCTCCAATCTTTAAATTTGACCCTCATCTCAATCAGTCTTCTAGTATTTGGTATAATCCTAAACTATATGTAAACAAAGCACCCTTTTTTTGAGAGGGGTCCAGCTTGCTTTTTTTGGAAGTCATGGTTTCTAAAGGGCATAATGGTGCGCTGGTGTGCGTTCTCAACGGTGCCGGAAATAAAAACGAATGAGAAGAACAAGGCTTGGAGACTGAAAGAAGACAAGCACGGTGGACTAAACTACTGCTTGGTTCCACAGATGCATGCAGAGGCATGTGCACAGGTCTTGCAGTAAACAGTCACATGATTGGCGAGTAAATAAATAACCGTGTCACAGTTGGAGAGCAGATCAGGTCGCATTTTCTCATCCAAGTCCAACCCAACAGTGAAAACCTCATTTTTTTTTCTCAAAGAAATTACATATTGTATGAATGTAGTGTGTGAGTGAGTGTTGGTGGTGGTCGGAGGGGGCGATGGTTCACTATGGCAGCCTTGCCTCCGTCAGTCTGCCCCAGGGCAGCTGTGGCTACAGCAGTAGCTTACCACCACTATGTGTGGAGTGAAAGAATTATGCCTTAATTCTGTAAAGCATCTTTGAGTGACTATGATATAGCGCTATATAAAATTGATGCATTATTATTATTATATTTAGTGGTCATCACTGATTTCATTAACAAACAACTGTTAATATAAACATCAGATCAGTGCACGGGTAACAAGAGACAGTGAAACACACACAGGGGCGCGGCTCACAGCTCTCACTGTAAAAAGTTGCATTTATCAGGACTACTGCAGCTATGGCTACTGCAGCAGGAAAGGAAGAACGCTGAATGCAAACGACACTATGTGACCAAACACGACCACCAGTTCTAAATATCTGTCCGAACCCGACCCGTCCGGTGCTGTTGGGTCCCGTCAGCGTGGTATTCTCGTGGTTGGCGAGAGTCTCTATATTTAATTCAAATGTTTCTTTTGCACCCCCTCCCTGCTTTTTGACCTTCTCTGTTGAAAAATGTCACTGCTCTGCGTTGGCAGATAGAACTGGTAATTCTACCTATGAACTGTCAAAAAATGTACCCTACATCACCACCTTGAGACACTGGCAAACCCAACCTGGCAACACGGCTTCTGTTTGCTCTACTCTCTGCAATGTTTTATTACTTTTTCACTTCCATTCACTTTTTTCTCCTTAAGAGGAAATTAAGATGGGTTCATTATTACTTCTTTTTTTGCTGATGCCTATTATTTATTCATTCTATACAATTAGATAACAAAAGAAAATATGGATTGTCACAAAAGAATGATAAATGAGCTTCCATAATATTGGACTGATGGCGCCCATAGCTGTGAGGCATGAGGATGGTGTTTACGTGGGCCTGTGCACATCTGGGCACAGCCGGAAATGAAAAGGCTGACAACTTTGCCTTGAACAACAATTATCTTTGGGCAACAATTAACATTGATATTATGATTAGAACGTCAGCAGCTGAAGGCAAGAGGATAGTGAAGAAAGCGATCAGGAAATAGTGGCAACAAAATCAGCAACAGAAGAAAGAAAGGCATGCAGCCTATAGATCATCCAAGATGGAAAGAAAATGTGAGGAGTGAATGAGGGAAGAGTGGAAAGGAATGAAAGAGGAGAGTCATAGCAAGAAACAAAAAGCACATTTCCCATAACCACCACAGAGAGTGGTAATAAATACACTGGAAACAGAGAACAATGGGATGCTCCACTACAGTGGAAGTAAATACAATGAGACTAGAAATGGGATGATAGAGGACATGCGAAGAGCTGAACTAAGAGAAAATGAACTAAAAGACAGCCTGGAGTGTACAGAGAGTTGCCGAGGGAGAAGCTTTATATTCGCTTCCTGAGAACAACTGGATTCGAAGGAACATCTGGGTGCAAAGGGAAATAGTGAAATAGAACAGCAGGAGGCTGTAAAGTAACTGAGTGGATGCAAACCGCCATAAAATAACAAAGAAGAAAAGGAACATTCTTTGAGTGAGAATGTTGAAATTGGTGTTATATTGAAGAACACTGGGCTGTTATTGAACTAGAAATAAAAGAAGAAAACTGTGGTCTGCTTTGGCATTCCTGACAAGTCCTGTGCTAACCTGTTCAAAATTCGTGTGAGGGCAGAAGCTGACAACACTCGACTCATGACCCTGTGATTTGTATTGAACGGAATGTAGCCAATCAAGAAGCGAGTTGACTAAAAAAACACGAAATGCTGTGTTCAAGGCACCTCGACCTCAGTCATTATTCTGGCTCACAGGGGTTCAGCTTATGCATCTTCACTTGCATTTTCTGTGGGAAATGCAGTTAGTCTAGTTTATAATAAAAACTAAAATGTTTTATGCTAGGCTAACTTGGGGTCTGAATCCAGGAGTGACACAAGTACTGTGGCGATGGTTAAAAGTGGATATTTATTGGAGGTACAAAGGTTGGAGCATTGAGTGCAGAATTAGGCTAGTAAAGACAAGCATACACTGTGTAATTTTTGGCCCAATTTTTCACTTGTGCATCTATTTTTGGGATAGTCTGGCCTAAATGGTGTGTTGCGTATCGTGTAGTATACACCATACACGGCGTCACTAGAAACGGTTAACACCTAACGACCAGCTCCCGATCAGCAATCGTACGTTCACAAGAAAATCAAACCTGTTTAAAATCCTGGTCGCCCCTCGTGAGGGTATCGCACTGTTGAAGCAGTGCCACAAACCTCAAACTGTGCATGCACAAATACCGTAGAACCGCTGTAGAATTGATGAACCATACTGACCAGTTCCTGGTTCATTACATCATTTTTGTTTTTAAGCTCCTTTTGCTTAGCTCTCCACAACCGGGTTCTTCTTCATCATCTGTTTTACTGGCGACGCTTCAGAGTTCTTCTTCTTCTTCTAATTTTTCACGTTACATTTCCGAAAACAGGACTCTGACGTGTCGTGAAGGGAGTGTGAGCGGTCAAGTTGCATCAGAGTGTCCATCCGTATCAGTGACGTGCCGTCAGGGAAGGCAAGGTAGGCAGTGCCTACCCAAGGGTGAATTGATATTTTGATTATTTATTTATAATTGTTTTTATTTATTTTTTCATTTCCAATAGCCTACAGTACCTATAAGTTTGAAAGTGTCCGAATTTTGTGCGTTTCATAGCCCAAATTACTAAACAGCGCTATTTCCTGGAACAGCTGTAGTCTTTTTTTTTTTTTTTTTTTTCGCTCCGCTGTAAGGCAGAAGGAGGCCACGCCCCCTCCCAAAGGCAGGTCGCTCCTCTGCCTCCGTTCCCATTGCTTGATTTTACGTGTTTGCGCATGCGCAGTCAGGTCCCCAATACGACATCCATTTACGTGCAAAGGCAGCGTAGAGAGCTGCCTTTGCACGTAACTGCGCTATGCTAAATGCTATACGTAAGTTCACAGCACATTAGTGAATAGATGACACGTGACCGCTGCTGCTACGTTCTCTAGCTAGTGGGCGGGATAATACTACAGTGTGGATGACAGCACTAGAGATGATAGAGAAACTTTGTTTTGAGGAAAAATGACAGCTTTTAAAAAGATGGGAGACCAACACCTGAGTTACCAGACCTTCAGCAAAGGTAAGGTCAGAACATGTTTCATACTTTTCACAGTGAATGGTACAAAAGGAAGGATTGACTTTGTGGATGCTCCTCACTGAGACTGTTCTAAGTTGTCATTTTTTCCGTGTTTCTGTGTTTCCAACACAAACAACAGATGTGCTGCCGTGTCATGAGATATATCTTGTTAGGAGAGTATGGAGGCTATATTAAATAATTGTTTATGTTTCTTTAATGGTGTTTTATGATATTGATTTTGTTAGATGGCTAAACGCTTGTTCATGTGGATCTTATTGGGTTTTTTCTTTCTTATTATGAATTTTATATTTTGATAAGCGCATTGAGATGACTTTGTTGGAAATTGCTTTATACAAATAAAATTGATTTGAATTGAATTAACACTTGACAGCAGAAACATGAAATTGTCATTGGTGGTCTTGATTTGCAATGTGCCTACCCAGCCCTAGTGGTCACGGCACGTCACTGGTGAGCAGTAGGGTAGGCAGGGCGTTCCAAATCGAGACCACCAATGTCAACACCAATGACAATTTCATATGTTTCTGCTGGCAAGGGTTAATTCAAATAAATTAAATTCAACTTTATTTGTATAACACAATTTCCAACAAAGTCATCTCAATGCGCTTATCAAAATATGAAATTCATAATAAAGAGAAAACCCAACAAGATCCACATGAACAAGCATTTAGCCATCTAACAAAATCAACATTGTAAAACACTATTAAAGAAACATAAGCAATTATTTAATATTGCCTCCATACTCTCCCAACAAGATATATTTCATGAGAGAAACACAGAGAAAATGACAACAACAACAACAACTCCAATCCTTCCTTTTGTACCATTTACTGTAGAAAATACGAACAATGTTCTGAACTTACCTTTGCTGAAGCTCTGGTAGCTCAAGTGTTGGTCTCCCATCTTTTAAAAGCTGTCGTTTTTCCTGAAAAAAAAAGGTTTCTTTATCGTCTCTAGTGCTGTCATCCTGCCTGTAGTGTTATTCCGCCCACTAGCTATAGAACGTAGCAGCAGCGGTCAGTTTGATATCAATTCACTAATGCACTGTGAACTTAGCATTTAGCATAGCGTGGTTATGTCCAAAGGCAGCGTAGAGAGGTGCCTTTTTATGTAAATGGTTTTCATCTTGGGGAACTGACTGCGCATGCGCAAACACATAAAAATACACTATGGGAAAAGAGGTAGAGCAGCAATGTGCTTTTGAGAAGGGGTGTGGCCTCCTCCTGCCTTACAAAGGTTAGGAAATAGCAGCTTCCAAACTTATAGGTACTGTAGGCTATCGGAAATTGAAAAATAAATCATTTTTAATTATATTATAATTAAAACAAAACTGAACTTACAAATACTTTTTAGTATTTTCATAAACAGAAAATACCACTATAAAAAAGTCTGCTAGCTTCATGCTAACGTCTATGTGAAAATGCATGTACATGCTAATGCTAACATTTACCGCGATCTGCAGTGATTTTTATAACACACCGTTTATGTTTAACTTTCACAAAACACAGTCTTAGGAGTGTTATCATACAGTACACTTTAACATACTCAAAAGCATATGATTTTTTCAAACTAGTAGGCTGTGGGCTTTCCAAGTTGGTGACTTCTGTCTTTTTTTATTGATACAATTTACAATTTACAATTTACAATAGGTGACATTAACAAAGCAAGAGGCTTGAGTTACATACATTTACAAACGTAGGCTTGTACATCAGTTATTAACATATAGGTATCAAAATAAATTAAAGAGAGAAAAATAAATTCTGTATACAATTTACATTCACAGTTCAAATTCAATACAAAGTTCTTTGGTGGCGACTTCCAACAGTGTTAGGTCAAAACATCCAAACTCACTTAGAGACGATCCCAACAGGAAAAAAAAAAACAGGGACTAACTTACAATGCTTAGACAGCACAATCTGTTTTGTAAGTAAATGCAAGTATTGCACTTACCCATGGTTGAATTTAATCACAATGATCTCCACTAAAGCGAAATATCTAAAAAGCAGGATCAAGTCGATTTCCTTCTGCTTCTCTCAAAGGACACAATTAACTGTTTACATGGTTCTCAGAGACTAAAACTCGCTATATTGTGCAATAATGCGTGAATTTGGGAGATATTGTGAGTCGTTGTGATTCCCGCTGTCGGGCAGAGCCGCAACTGATGCATCACAGACACATCCGGTAGGTATTGACATACTGCGGAGCAATTCCAGAACATTGCGCATCCAGTGGAAATGCGGCGTGAAGGAAGGAACTTAATTAAAATGGCAAAATCTTTCAAAAAACCAAAAATAAAGCTAGAGCGAGATCATAACCACTCTATTTAAGTGGTTCTCAAACGATTTTGGCTTAAGTGCCCCTTTCTCTTTTTGCTGAATCCAAGTACCCCCTTGGTCTGACTACAAAATTTTGCTTAGAAAACTGTTTAAAAATAACTATTAAGCATAAAGATGGAATGAATGAGTGATAACACACATTTTAAAGAATCACATTTTGTAAATAAATGGAAAGAAACAGTATTTAGTGCAGTGGCTCCCAACTTTTTTAGGATCGTGACCCCATTTTGATATCAAGAATTTCTGGTGACCTCAAAGACAATTTTTTTTCTCCCTAGAATTAGTTTTTGATCATGTTTGAGCTCAGATAAATATATATAAATATATATAAATGTTTTACTGTATTTTAGTTGAACTACATTTATATTTCATAAAAGTGAAAGTATAGAAATGCAGTTGTTTAAGATTGTGTTGTTTTATTTTTATTTAAAAAAAAATTAAAATAATAATAATAACGAAAAAAATTCAAAAAATCTATTTTAATTTTTCAGAAATTTCAGGCGACCTCATTTAAACTCCAGGCAACTCCACGTGGGGCCCCGACCCCAAGTTTGAAAAACCCTAATTTAGTGGCTCCTGAATAGATTTATTTCTATAGTTTTTATCATTTCCAGCCCAAGACTGACACTTTATTGTCAATTTTCCACTTTCCTTCTCTCAATTATCCCCTGTAGTGCCCTCACGCACCCCTAGGGGCACACATACCCCCATTTGAGAAACACTGCTCTAGTTTTAGAAGCTTCCACTATAAGCCAGGTGAATAAGAGCTGGCACTTATTGTGTTCCACTGATTGCTGCTGTGCCTCTAAACACTCCCACCAGGATGGAAGAAGAAAAACCCACAGCCTTCCAAACTCCATCAGAATACAGAATCAAAGCAGCTACTACAGGAAAAATAATCACAACAAGGCAAACTGTAATATTTTACATGTCACCATGTTCTCAGTGTTTTAGTTTGTGTGTGCGGTGCATGTGAGTGAAGATAGGTATGGATCAATTGAAATGCATTGATAGTCTGTGTGCCTTTTTCTGTAAAATGTATAGTTTGTCATGTGTTTGGAAGGCAGTTGTGATGTGATAAATATATGCACAATAAAATGTTTCCTATCATGCACATATCTTCTACTGTACCTGATGCAGCATAGCTTTTCCACTGGTTTGATCACACTGTGGGATGTTATTTTCCAGTACTGTGTGTTAATCCATGGTTTTCAAACGTGTGCATGAATATACCTTCATGGGCACTTTATTGGATAAACCTGGTATCTTGTGTGTAAATGTAAAGCAGCAATGAATCAAAAAGCCTAAGTTGCTCCTTATTTGACATTTTAATACTTCTAACAACACGTGACATTCTTGGTATTTTCCCAGAATATGATTTACACCACTAATTCTCCACCCTTAGGATGACAGATTTAAATTGTCATGTGATTTGATACAAATTATCTCTTTAAGGCACTCAATCAGAAATGCAACAAACAGCATTTTAATTAGCCAGGAAACTCATATTGTGTTTATTGGTAACTTACGGCACTGTGGAGGAACTGTACTTCATCACCAATATAAATGTTGAATATTTATAACTGTGCTGGGCTCATAAAAATGCTACGTCCAATTTGTCTTCCGAGAGCCAATCGCAGCATTGAGCTTTGGTGACAATGTTGTAATAATAACGAATAATGATTTACCCAGAACGTCACATTACATCACAGACTGTGAAAATGACTTTTTTTTTTTTTAACTTTGGAACTTTGGACCTTAATTATGCAAAATAATTGGCTTAAAAAGAAAAGCTAAATTCCAAATTGAATGTTATAAAAAATAAATCTTTTTTGGATAATGGAGCCACATTGATCCTGGCGGAGGCTTTGCCAGAGAGATCATAAAAGAGGCTAAGAAAATGTACCCCGTAGCTTGTTAGACCATCTCCACTCCTCATGAATCTCATTCTCTGGGGATTTCCTACTCTATATTTACTATGTGGAGATACTTTTTTTTGTTTATTTTTGTTGCAGCACTCACAAATGTGTATTGTTTGGAGCTCATGCTGCATCAGGCCAGAAAGCATCAAAATGTGTCCTATATGATAAGAAGCGGTTGCATTTTAACATCAGATGCTATTTGCAGAATATTATCATTATCATTATTTGCATCCTACAGACTCTTTAATCTTTAAAAGACAATACATTTAACAGAATGCATAATATGGTGTTCTAATAAGTACATCTATAAGCTTCTAAGCAATACATTTAAAAGCAGTGAAGGGTTCATTTAAATCAGACATAGGCAACTGGTGGCCCGTGGGCCATATGTGGCCCTCAGACTAATTTTGTGCGGCCCCCAAAAATTGTATTTGAAGAAGTTGGAAGGAATATAAAGTAGTGTTGTAGTAGTCGAGACCGGTCTTGGTCTTGAGACCAAATTTTAAAGGTCTCGGTCTTGTCTCGGACTCGGGCTGCCCGGACTGGGGATTTTCCCTCAAGGTCGTTCTAGACCAGCACTAATTCCTGCTATTTTCAAACTTTTTTATAATGTGATAATAACACGGAGAAGAACGGAATAAAACAATCCTTTATTCATTCTTAAATCCACCCCGTATAATGACCGCAACCTTCCTTAATGTGACTGAGTGACGTGAGTGTGTGTGTGTGTGTGTGTGTGTCTGGCTATGGTTTCAGTTTGGACCGCGGAGCGGTAGGGAGATATGAACTAATCACTGGTAAAAACTCCAGAAAACAATCACCATGAATAAATATTATCTCCCTGGTAAAGACAGTAGCTCTAACAACTGGTAAAATGATAAAGTGGTGATATTACAGCCTGTGAATGCAATACAGGGGACGCACTTACTCCGCCTCTGGGTCCTAGTGCCTGCTGAACAATGAAGCCTATTCTGTTTACCGAGGTCCGTGTGTGTTTAATAAGTCCGTGTGAAAGTCTGCATGTTTATGTCTCTGTCCATCCACTCTTTTCATTATATCCATGTCTTTTAAGGCTTTATTACATAATGTCGGCTGTAGTCCGGGCCGCCGCCATCTTGGATGATGTCGTCACCAGCGCGTCATCGCCGCAAGTTGCACTAGCGCAGAATGACTCAAAAAAACTGTAGAGGTCTTATATTAGTATATTATCTTTTTAAAGTGGTGTTTTTTTTGTGACTTTAGAATCCAATTACATTTATGTATATAATATGTTCCCCACAATATAAACAGGTTCACAATATAATAATTTTTTTATAGTTTCTGTTTCCACTGTATCCAGAATAATAATAATATTTCTCAACAAGAACTGTTGATTAATTTGTCACATGACTTTTCCAGGTTTTGAGTTTGTTTTATTTAGTTTCACATCTACCTGTAGCTCTATGTTTTTTACACTGCTGACAACTTGTTTGTAGTTTTATTTCAGAAAGTTTCACTTTTACAGTTACAGTTGGAAACCTTTGTTAATTGAATATCCAGTTATATTACAGCAACCAAATTAAACTATATCAACTAAGTGAATTAATAAAAATAACCTGTGTAAAGGCTTTTTCAAACTGAAAAATTATCTTGTGAAATCTGTGACCTGTTGAATTGCACAACTCAAAGAATCAGAATCAACAATCATTATTTCTTGGCAGAAATGCTTTTAAACACTTGCTGTACATTCAGCTGACATAAAAATCTTGTTTTCAAATATGTAGAATAATTGTGAATTTATCAGTAGCAGTAGTAGTTTTAATATTTTTGCAGGCACCTTTTTTGTCCGTCAAATGTATTTAAAATAAACTAAAATTAAAGAGAGATGTTATTTAACTGTCGAACCTTGTCATAATTTTATTTATTTATATATTTTTTTTAAATTGAAAAAAAAATGTTTGTGGTCTTGGTCTTGTCTTGGTCTCGGTGCATTCTGGTCTCGGGCAAGTCTTAGTCTCGGATAGTGTGGTCTTGAACACAACACTACTATACAGTGTTTTTGTCTGCAAATACAAAATTCTCATTTTGCAGTTTAGAGCCATGAAATTTAATCTTTTACTCATCCTGAGGGAATCTTTAGTCTCAAGACAAATCTAAGAGTCAACAAAATGCTTCATCCGTTTACTCCACAGTGATACAGCATCTTCTGTTTGCTTCAAGCAGAGCCCTTGTGGATTCAGAACTCAGCAAAGCTTTGCTAATTAGTCAAGATATCCTCGCTTGCAATGGCACGCCTCTAATTATCTGTAGTTACCATCATGACTGTTTGAGCAGACCTAAGCTGCTTTGTTTGATTCTTCTGGAGTATAAAATGTTGGATAAGTGTGAGGGTGGTGAACCGAGCGGATGAACAGACTATGTTTTTTCGAAGAAAAGAGAGAAGATCTCAAAAAAAATAGGCCTGAAATTGGAAGCTGTGATGTGAGACTCTTAGCTGGAATGAAGCAGATGGTTCACATTTTGCACAACAGTGAAATGTAATAAATCTGTGCCAGAGGGCAGGAAAATGTTCTCTGCCTAATTGCAGAGTTGATAGGTTGTCCGAGCAGATCCATTTTGTTTGAAGTCACACAGCCCTTTTTGGAAAAAAGGGTCCCTATAAACGCCAAGCTTTCAGTGTTACTACCTGTGTGTTTTTTTTTTTTTAGCTTTCCTGTGATGAATGCCCTCTTTCAGGCCCTCATTGCTGCACTTTATCCTCAAACAGCTTCCATTTGTTTTTCTCTGGTCTCATTTATCTCCGAGACTCTTTCCTTGACTTCGGCTGAGACACAATCTGGTGTCAACAGAGGATTCACAACAGAAGAGTAGAACGCGTCATGCTGTGAGAATGTTAATGTTATTCTGAGAGCGTGTAGTACAGGAAGTTGGAAGGAACCTATATAATCAAGGCTTCATAGAGTTATCTCTAATCTAGGCGTTTTATTCTGGAATAATTCACATTTTAACACGTTGATTCATTGGCATGATAACCGTTCTATTGCACTTTAACATAGTTGATGTCCAAATAACCATTGCCAATTGACCCAAAGTGCATCTACCAAACCAGGCAATGGTAAATGGTCTAGATTTATATAGCGCTTTATCGTCATCGAGGTAATTCCCCTTTAATTCAGAATAAAAATGAAATCATCTTTAAACTTGTAAACACCAAATTCCGAATGAAAATGACCATTCCAAATTCATATTAAATCTAAATTAAGTGGCTGATTTATTCTCCAAAGTTAATAATTCCTCGATATTGTTATGTTCATTTCGCTAAAATTAATTCTGGTCATTCTGCGCATTCTCGTCTCGTCGTGTTGACGCACTGGTGACAACAAAATACAAGATGGCCGCCCGAAACAAGGTGGACTCGAGCCAAGACTATTTATTTACTAAGAGCCTTAGAAGACATGGATGTAATGAAAAGAGAGGATGGACGGAAGCATAAACATACGTCTCCTACTTAGCTGACAAAAGTGAAAAGTGAAAGTGCGTTATCGTCGAGCTGCTGCTTCAAAACTGCAATTAAAATAAAAGTGAAAATAGTTGTTATTATGTGGTCTTCTATGTTGTAGTCAAAAAAAAAAAAAGGTTTATTGTGTGTTTTATCACGTTCGCCCCTATCCAATCAGAACCCTTCCCATGTGTTTCCATGTAAACCTTAATTCAGAATTACTATTTCCATGTAAACACAAAGCAGAATATTTTTTTCCCCAAATAATTGATCCGGAATTATTAATTCTGAATTAATAAAACCATCATGTAACGATGGACATTCACACACCAGTGGGACTGAGCTGCCATGCAACGCTCTAATTAACCATTGGGAACAACTTAGGGTTCAATGTCTTGCCCAAGGACACTTCGACACAAAGACATGTATAGCACTAAAATCAAACCCCCAACCTCTTGATCAGAAGACGACCCCTTTAAGACCCCTCTACCAACTGAGCCAAGGTTGCTGTAAATCATGCGACATAGCGTGCACAATCCATTTAGCACATTTGCCTCTGATGAATATCCAATGTCAGCAGTGGGGTGCTAAATATCTGAAAGAGAAAATGCAAATGTCCTCCCCACTGCTCTCCCTCTCCATGTCTCTGTGGCACAGATGAGATTGCAACGTCGGCCTTTCTTGCCAGAGCATTGAGAGCCAGTGTCAGCCTAGAAACACACGTGACATAGCGTCACGTCGGGCACAGCTCTGACAACCTCATCTCCAAGTGCTGCAAACTGTTTGGTTTTATACATTTTATAAATTTTAGTTTTAGTTTCAATTTGTGGAAGAAGAAGTATATTAAAAGCTCATGCTTACATCATGCATGCAAAGAGTTATAATAAAACATTTCAAAATGCATGTTAAATAAAAGTCTGTTGGTCTAGTCATATATTTTGTCATTGTAGTATTCTTAAAATGCCATCTTGTCTTGTTCCCATGAACCCAATATCGTGTCTCGTCTTGTCTTTTGAGCTGAGTGTATCGTTACACCCCTATACTGTATATATGTTGCTGTAGGACAGTAATAGAGTTTGTCAAGGTATTTGTTTCTGGCAGATTTGATCAGCGCACGGGGTGACAGACATTCAAATGTATATACTGTAATTTCCGGCCACATTCCAAAATAAATTTTGGCAACATGAAGCTTGCAAAAATCCACAAATTAACCTTGTCATTGTTTAAGCCGCAGGGTTCAAAGCATAAGGGAAAAAGTAGCGTCTTTATAATTACGGTAATAAATCAGAAAAAAAAAAGCTGAATATTTTTAAGTCCATTCAAGTAACAACACAATCATTGATATTTATTTTGTAGCCTACACAATTGAATAAAGTCAATGTATTCATTTGGAAATAGAAAACAAGCAATGCAGTTACAGTATATATACTCATAGCAGAGAAGGGAACCACACTTGCTAGTGCTGCACTTCACATTCAACAGCCTGAAATTTAATATAGCACTTTCACGCACTCAGCTGTCCTACATTCTCCATAATAATAATAATAATAATAATAATAATAATAATAATAATAATAATAATAATAATGCATTGGATTTTATATAGAGCTTTTATCATAGACACTCAAAGCGCTTTACAGAATTAAGGCATTTTTCTTTCACTCCAACCTTGGGGCAGACTGATGGAAGCGAGGCTGCCATAGTGCACCATCGGCCCCTCCGACCACCACCACTCACTCACTCACACACTATATTCATACTAGACAATGTGAGTGAAGTGTCTTGCCCAAGGACACAATGACAGATGCCACAAGAGCAACTGTCCCCCACTGTGGTACCTGGAATTCTCAGTGGCCCAGACCTGCTTTACTTCAGAGATCAAGTTAGTAAGTAATTTATTCATAAAGTGCTTTTTGCAGATAAATTCACAAAGTGCTGTACAGAGTTGTGATAAAAATACAAATGCAACATCATAATAGAATAATAAAACATGGGTGCATAAACATATTAAGAGCAGCAACAATACAAATTTGAAATCCAGTTAACTAAAAGCTTTTCTGAAAAGTGAAGTCTTCAACAGTTTTTTTTTTAAATCTAATGAGATCGGGCAACGACAGGCTGGTGTGGCCACTTCACGGGTGCAAAATGCACATTCACATTGGCTGGTCTCGACCACGGCTGCATGTGCATCGATTTGCCCTGGAATCTTAGCCAATCCTCCGCAGCAGGTAAAGAAAGAATGCATCCAAAATGTACGAGTACGCAACAGATTTTGCCACTTTTATTTGAGATCTTGGTAAATCTGTAATCTGTCCTCCCCTCACACAGGCTTATGTTGATGCAGTGTGATGGAAAAGTGCTTCACAGGCTGAAAGGCTTCTTTACTGAGATAAACCCAGATTGTTCCTTATTCTCATTGAGCCTCTTTTCCTCACATTATAGTAGAAGCTTTCATCCAAGGTTTTTGCTGTTTAAAGGAGACCTTTTATCAGCTTGGAGAGAAAATGTTGCTTTCCACGCTTCCAGGTTCCTGTTGAAGCTCTGACCAGTGCTGTAGGCTTATAGCAAAGCTTGTTTTTTTTCTAAAGCAAACTAGATTATACATTAATGCTTTGCCTCATTATCCATTCACATTTCTCTAAAAGTAACATTTTAAAGGAACTGTTTCGGGTTAACAGTTTCACTGCTCGTGAGACAAAACTGCTTTAACCACCGTATCTCTTATCTCGTATCTGAAGAGATGTGCGTTACAATGTATGTTTTCAATGTCAGAAAAAAACTAATTTTTAACCCTACAACTATAGTGCCTTGGTTTTATAGAAAGCCTCATATTTATGCAGAAATGTATGATAACATCCTAGAGAGTAACCTCATGTAAATAGAATCAATGGCAAGTATATTACGTTTCAACAAGACTTCGTCTACGAAATCAACATCTGTCACACGCATTAGGTAAAAGCATGTTCAACACCAAGGACAAAACCTAAGTGAACTAAGTGATAAATTATATTCCGATTTAATAACATGCATCTTATTTTGACCATCTGTGTGTATTTTCTTTGCAATGGATGGATAATATTTTTTTTTATTTTTGTATTTATTTTTGCAAACTGTTCAATCCTTTTGATCAAATTAAAAGACATATTTTAATTAATGTAACATGATTATCACAATCGTCTGCTCTCTGTTACCAGTTTGTAAAATAGTGCACGTGTTCTCTTGGGAAACTATTCTTAAATCCACAAACACGTAACGTTTACCAAGATTCTTGCTGATATACATAATAATAGTTACATTACATTAAATATCAAATGAATTCCATGATTTGACTAAACATATTCCAGCATTGCTTTGCATGGCTGAGCGTCAATATTAGGGATTTCAAAATGTCATATAACAATTATTGTGCTGACACGAAACGCAATTATAAAACATGGTTTGTGTGAGTTGGCTTTGTGATGAATTTCCAATGATTTGACAGTGTTTTATATTCAACATGAGTATCCAAAGGCTGGTACATAATGATTTTTTGGTCAACGCCCACATTAAAACAATCATCACTCACTCAGTCACTAATGGAAAAAGCATTTCTATGCTCGCTATAGCTTCAACCCATGAAGCTGTTAAAAAAGGACATGCACTTTGGGCTTTTTTCACTGTATGCTGCGCTGCTTTAAAGGTGAGTGTAATGCACGGTCAAAAAGTAGCAAAGTAAGGACTGGAAATGGTGGAAAATGCCTTGTGTAAAAGTAGCTTTAGGTGTTGAAATTGCAGGAAAGACTGAAGACAACGATGATGGATGAAGGTTTTGTGGGAGGATGATGAACACATTTTCGGTTACAAGAAGTGCTGAAGCTTTTCTATGAGAATCAAATGACTGCAAATAGTGGAATACATTTATAACATCTCACTGATGCTTTTACACCAGACAATGGTGTTCAGGTTAATATGTTTTTGTCTGTAAAGATGCAGATATGCAGAGACAATCCTAGGATTTCTGAAAGGAAATAGATGAAGGACAAGTGAATTGCAAATACTTTTTTTGTAGGTTTTGTGTTTACAGAACAGGGTTGAGTCAGTTATAATTGAAAATGTCTATGTCCGCAAGTTTCAGTTTTACAGTTACAGTTGGAAACCTTTGTAATTGAATATCCTAGTTACATTACAGCAACCAAATTAAACTATATCAACTAAGTGAATTGAAAATGGCCTGTGTAAAGGCTTTTTGAAATGAAAAAAATCTGTGACCTGTTAATCTGCACAACCCAATAATTGGAATTGAGAATCATCTCGAACAGGAATCGAAATTGAGAATCGGAATCGGAACCAGAATTTTTAAAATACAAATGATGCCCATCACTTTCTCATCACGTCATCAGAACCAATACATAACAGGTACCGTAATTTCCGGGCTATAAAACGCACTGTTGTATTGGCCGCATTATAATAATTTAACAATTTAAAAAAAAAAATCCACACAAATGCCGCAGCCTAACATAGGCCGCACCCTATTGGCTGATGAGGTGGCCTTCAGACAACTCGGCCAATCAGAACGGGCAGGTAGGCGGGCTGCTGTACTCATGTTAGGTTGCGGGGAAATTTCCATGTTTCAACTGATAAGTTTCCTTTACTACATGATGTCTCCTCCTCACTGCTCCACGTCTACATATCAGTGCATTTACAGTTTTTTATTGTCACTTTTTACTGGAACCAGACTGATACACCTCTTTGTCCGCTCTTCTTACCGTGAATTACCGCGGAGCAATCTGAGTCAGACTCTGAGTCAGAATACGGACGGGAATCGCTTCTGAACAAATCCAACGTGCTGATTTGGCAACTTCATGCTGTTATGTTTCTATTACAAACTGGATGATTTTACTGTAGACGGAGCAGAGATCAGAACAGCCTGGATACAAGCTGTATCCAGGCTGTTCTGATCTCTGCTCTGTCTTTCTGTCCTCCTTACGGAAGCGTCTCCATCAGCCTCAGAGTCCAGAGCATCGATCAATCCTGAACAAACCTAACACGGTGATTTAACAACTTTATGCTGCAGGCTCTCTCTCTCTCTCTCTCTCTCTCTCTCTTCTCTCTCTCTCTCTCTCTCTCTCTCTCTCTCTCTCTCTCTCTCTCTCTCTCTCTCTCTCTCTCTCTGACAACATTTCTCTGCGTCGTCGCTATGATGAGGCAGTGTGTATCATGACAAAATTACTGATCAGAATGATTATGTGCGAGCAAGAGTAATTTAATTTCATTGTTCCACCTAGTCTAGTGTGACAGAACTCAATTTTGTGGCGACATGAAGCTTATAAAACCGGGAAAAATTCACAATTTAGCCGCGTCATTGTTTAAGCTGCAGTGTTCAAAGCGTGAGAAAAAAGTAGCGGCTTATAGTCTGGAAATTACGGTACTTGTACTTTTTTGAGTATATTTCTCAATCAATAATTTTTCTTGTACCTCAGCACGTTTTAAAGTAAGTAAAGTCATGTATTACATCTCTACACTCAACTGTTAATGAGTAAATTGTATTTTTTTTTATTTTAAAATGATCAACAACCGACATTGTGGAACTACAAAAAATGAAATTGCATCACATCATCGCTGACCAATCAGATTAAACGTAATGCACCACACCAAAACAACATTGAATGGAGGTTATTTTTAGAGTTTATAAATGTAGCTATAGCCTGAGATTTTTTATTTTTCAAATTTTGAATTGAATTAGTTTGTGTTATTGTTATGTACATTTTGACAAACCTTTTATTTTATAGAGATGCATCTGTACAAAATAAATTAGGTTCCAATTGTGCAAGATTTGGTCTCTTCCTTTTACATGAGATGTTTACTGTATGCAGGTAACCGTGGCAAGATTTATTACCATAAACAAACGTGGGGGGAGAAAGTAACTAGTACCTTTTACTTAGAGTACTATTTAATTAAGCTACTTTCTACTTGTACTTGAGTACAAGTTCAGTCATGTCACATACTGTACTTCTACTAGAGTAGAATATATCAGTACTCTTTACACCTCTAAATAAATGTAAAGGTAAAGCACAATCAAAAAACCTAAATTGAGAACAGTGGTAAAAGAAATGTGCATTTCAGCTGTGGGCGTCAGAATATGGAACAATCTAAATAAATAATGACATCATCAAGATCACTTAATATGTTAACAAATAATATGAAATGTATTGAAGAAATATGAGACAGAAGTTTAATTTTTGAAATGTGTTGTGACAACAACTGCTTTGCAGTTTGCCTTAATGTCATTAATTTTTTTCATGGAGGGGAAAGATGTTATAAGTTTTACTTCTTTCTGCTCCTTTTCATACGTCTTTTTCTTATCTTTTTTTTGTAACATTTTTTTAAAGCAACATTTACATGACAACAGTATTGAGCATTATGTCAGTATCAGCAAAAAAGACAATGGTAAAATAATAAAGATAAAAAAATATATTAATAAAATCAAATTGAATAAATGTTTTGATGTCTTGAATGAAATAATCAAACAAACAAATCCACACAATAATAATTGATTTAGCCTTATTTATTTATTTATTTATTATTATTATTATTATTATTATTATTATTATTATTATTATTATTATTATTATTATTATTAGTTTTTTCATTGAGGCCACTGAGTTCCCTTTTAAAGTGGGGCTTAATAATATGTAAAAAACATCAGACCTTCTCAATTTCTCTGGCCACTAATAACCAACTGAGGCCTTAACTTTCTTTTTAAAACTTAATTTTCTAAAAAAAACATGAATACAAATGGGAAATCACAGTACAGTACATTAGTAATTCAATTCAATGAAACGTTATTTATATAGTTATAGTTATGAGAATAAGTACGGGTTGGACATCAGTGTTAATTGTGTGTAAGCAGTGTCGTGGGTGTACAATGAGGGGCAGAAGTGGGGGGTTAGTTACAACCCAGCACAACTGGACAGCACCCATTACAACCCATAGAGGACTATGTATAGATAGAGGATTGTTTTTTAATATAATGTTGGTGTTCTACTATATAATCTTAGCTTTTAGTTTCTATTTTTTAGGTTTAGGGCTTTGTTCCTAGTGGTTAGGTTAATGCTATTATACGGTATATGCTTTAACAAATAAGTAGGTTTTGAGTTTATTTTTAAAGGTAGAGAGAGTAGCAGCCTCCCGTACTAAGACTGGGAGCTGGTTCCAAAAGCGAGGAGCCTGCCTCCTGTTCTACTTCTAGACATTTTAGGAACTTCCAGTAGACCAGCAAACTGAGAGCGGAGTGATCTGCCTGGACGATAGGGCACTAACAGGTCTCTAAGATATACAGGAGCTTAATCATGTAGAGCTTTGTATGCTAACAGGTGGATTTTAGACTCTATTCTAGATTTTACAGGAAGTTTGGTGATAAAACAACGTTTTTTGTGGATGCTGATGTTACTTTGAGGGAATATTTTCAATTACTGCCTTTTAATCGTGTACCTCTGAGTTGCTATGAGTAAAATTAAGTTATGATATATATTTAAATCTTCACCAATCATATACAAGACTTATCAATGATTAGCCATGCTCGTCATTTTTTAAGAGACATTTAAATATGCAGTGAAAAGCAGAGAGTGTGTATTTTCTATATAACGGACAGTGAGATGTGCTGGGTGTTTCCTATTATACCAATGTATTGTTGAAGAAGTCAGACGAACTCTTAAGTAAAGCCTTTCTGCAGAGGGCCTGGGGTTAAAGAGAGTGCTAGGTCCATACATAATGAGGAAGCATGACTCCACAGATCAGAACCAGGAGAGTGATGTTTCCAAACACAGCTGAGTCGTGACTGCTCGTGTGCTCGCTGCCAAGAGCAATTTTTAATGTTAATTCGTCTCCGAGTGCTTATCAACACCCAGACTGTGGCTGAAGAGCAGTGGCTCCTCTGACATCTGCCTCCCGCTCACCGTGGCTGTGCATCTTTGTGCACGCTTTATTAATTTCAAAAATGTTTCCAAAAGCCAATTTGCATTGCAATACTACCTAACGGTGCAACATACTGCCAGCTGGTGACATGAAGGTTTTAATTACTCACTCCTACCAGTGCCGTAGGCACTAATGGACAGAATGGCAAGAAAACATGTTGGGGTACAAAAGCACTGGATGAGAGAGAGAGAGAGAGAGAGGAAAATTAACAAGGAAAAGCATAACATTTTATATTTCTATAATAGTTTTATCCTTTACATTTTCAATTATAAATTATAATCACTCTGAATATTACCAGCAACTCACAAAACAACAACAAAATACACAAAATTACATCATAAACAAACGCACTAAGAGAGAAAAAATACTGACCATTACCTGCAACACGCAAACCGACAACAAAGACACACTAAATGAGAGAAAAATATACAAAACGACGTACGTAACAACCAAACGACACCATAAACACATACACTGAGAAAGAATAATATAAATTATACAGTCTTGATCCCACATCAGGAGGGAGATTACCGTAAGTGATAAAAACTTGTTAAATTTCACTTATTTACAAAATGAGATTCTATAAAATATTCACAGAGTTCTGAGCAAAATGTAGTAGTTGATAATAAGGGGGGTACTTGCATTCAAAAATAAGAGAAAGGGAGTACTTGAGCCAAAAACGTTGAGAGGATGAGTAAAATAGTTTATAATAATGTATAATGTTTATCGAGCTTGTCAATGTAAAAATAACAACCAGATTAATTATCCACACAGTTAAGAATATTGAATTGAATATTATTCCTATAAACCAGGGGTCACCAACGTTCCTGAAACTGTGAGCTACTTCATAGGCGCTGTATAGTCCAAAGGGCTACTTGTTAGAAAATCACTTCTTAAATACTAAATGTTCACAGTCTCACTTTAACTAGCAGGTAAGTTAATAAGGAAGGCGAGCAGTAACTTAAAAGTTTGGAAACAATCACTTTCTAATGGTTTTGCTACAGTGATATACATTCCTTTAGCCTCATTCAGAGGGCCATAGTTGAAAAAGTTCAGTTTCCTTCCTCCCTTGTTATTACACATTTTGTAAAAAGTCAACTTCAAACGGGCGCGTTGGAATTTTTCTGCCTGAAACTGACAATCCTGGCTCCTCCTACCCTATACGAATGTGAGCTTCTCCCTCTCAAACTACCTCACAGGTAAAACAAATATAGCAAAGGCAGGTTGATATTACAGTTCATATATGTACGTTCAGTATATAAATACTCCAGTATATAATGTAGATAATCAGAAGCGCAGAATGAGCGCTCACAATCAGTGTGTCTTAAAATGTCTTATTGGGTATATTATTATTATTAGGGGGCCAAGCCACCAGCGGTGCTAGGAACCCTATTGTAATCGTTCCGATTATTATTATTATTATTGTTACCTTTTATAGTTCCGTTGGTAAAAATGGTGCTGCAGAAAAAAACCGTGCAAAGTAGGGTGGTGGCCTTTGGTGGTTGGGTCCAAAACACCCAGGGGACCTTGGACGCAAAAATTCACAAATATCCGCCAGCAGGTGGCGCTATAACAAAGGTCAACCCGTTTTGGTCAATAACTCCCACACCGTTTGTTGCAAATTTAAAACCTTCATATCCACAGATTCCTTGAAAAGAACTGAATTACCTGGGCTAGGCCACGCCCATTTCCGCCTAACTTTTCTTGGAGCAAAATCGCAAAAACTGGAAAACCTAATTTTTCAAAATCCTCCTTGGGGTTTTATCCAATCAGCGTGAAACTTGGCACGTAGAGTCTTCAGTTGGACGTGATATACAGTTATCAAAATGAGTTTGTTCGGGTAAACTATACGCAAATTATTACCGAGTAAAATTTTTTAGCTAGCAATAAAAATGCGAACTGGCGCATATCTCGGTCAAAATAAATGCTAACAACACCAAATCTGAGATCCTTAGTTGGCATGTGACTGTGAAGAAATGCGCCAAATTTGAATGATGTAGGCCACTAGAGGGCGCTACATATAACAAATGTTTATATCTCCTAAATGGCACAACCAATTTTTACCAAATTTGGAGGGTATGATCTTGGGTCCCTCCTGAGGCGATATCTCAAAGTTATTCGCGATTAGTCAAAGTGGGCGTGGCTTATTACATCATAACACATAAATAAACAAACATTTATTTCTGCTGAATCATTATGTTGGGGGCAGTGAAATTTACAGGGTAACTATATAAGACCACACAGACCACTCATACCAAAAATTGCGTCACTAGGTGGCGCTATAATGGGTGCAAATGCATTTTGGCCTTTAACTTTCACACTTTAAATCACATCATCCAAAACTTCATATCCACATGTTCACAGCAAATGGCACGTTGGCCTGTGTCCTGACGCGCGCCACAAGCCCGTCATCCTTTGTGACGTACTTCCAAGGACTCCGCGAAACCTGGGGGCAGAGTCGCGCGGGAAGGCTTGGCCCCCTTTCATAACTGCTTGCAGTTCTAGTTGTATTTGTAATTTTAATAATCAAACTTGATGTGATAGGGGTTGATGGGTAGGAGGTTTGGTTTTACACCCTATATAATGTGTTGGCGCGCTTTCTATCTTTATTCATGTGATGCTGCTGAACTGATTAAAAAGCTGTACTAACCTCCACCTGAGTCGTTCCTCATCCTGCCACAATCCTTCATAAAAACATTTAAAAAAAAACATAAAAGATAATTATTTTCAAATCATCGATTGGTTTCACCAGCATTATGTTCTAATAAAACATTAAAAGAGCACTTTTGAAAGTTTTAAAACCACTCGTGAGGTGAAAACCTTCCAAAAATCACACATTAGCTAGAGTAAGTGCAGAACAAGTCTTTAATTAAAAGCAAAGGTATTAAACAGCCATTCACTGACTTGAAGGCCACAGATAATTAGCGTGACACCCACTTACAGGACACTTTTTATATAATGAACAATTTATTCACATCACTATAAAGTATGATGCTCCATCGTTCCAACCTGCCTGGCAGTGTTTGATAAATGAACATGTATGATAATGGTGTGATTTTTAACAACACTTCTGCAGTAAGTGGTGGACTTCCATCATACCTGGTGTAAAAGCTTTGTTTACAGGACGATGCTTGAAGGCAAACATCCATGGGCGGTGATGGATGTGGAGGTGCACTATTTTAATTAGTGCCTTGAATGTGGCTCTGTGATATCTCTGGGGTCATGGCAACACCGTAAATGATAAATGTGATGCACACAAACTTAATAATCACTCACATTTACATAAATTAGACAGCTTTGCTACCGTGTTAGCAGCTGTACTCTTTAACAGCGATACACTGTCCCATTAGCAGTGAGAAACTGTTTGATGTAATCAGAGCAGCTGTCACACACAGTATCATCACAGGATTGTTAAAGCTTGTCCTACTTTCAAAGACATTGTTAAGGAACATCTTGGGCATGATATTATTCTAGTCGACTAGTGTCATTAATTTGTTCTAGAAAGCGTATAAAACATGTCCCATTGGGACCAAACTCCACCTCAGGTCTCACCAAGCTAAGGAGCCAATTAAAGTACAGCTCTCCTTTAACTAAACCGACTTTAGTCTACAACAAGGAACTTTTAATGTTTCATGTATTTTTTTTTTTTAATGAGCTACGTTGTGATCTGACCTACCAAAGGGGGGGGGAGGAGAAGAGCAGTATGCATCTGTAACATGAGCATACAGTAGCACTAGTGCAGGGGTCACCAAGCTTTCTGAAACTGCAGGCTAATTTAAAGCTAGCGAATAGTCCGAACTTATTAAATGCTACATTTTCATGTTTTCACTTCAGCTTTCAAAATGCAACTCTTGATTTCCCCTCATTCATGCAATTGTTTCATTTTCATTACGTTTCGCAGAAAATCCTCATGTTCCTATTTCACTAACAACTTTAAAAAATTGTAAAACACATAATGTCATATTTTTTGAAGATCCACTTTGCATTAAAAAAAAAAAAAAAAAAAAAAAAAAAAACCCATATCTTATCACAACCCATTAGTGTTGTGTTCAAGACCACGCTATCCGAGACCAGAATGCACCGAGACCAAGACAAGACCAAGTCTTCCGGGAGCTGAGACCGAGACAATCGGAGACCATAAACATTTTTTTTTTTTATTTAAAAAAATGTATAAATAAATAAAATTATGACAAGGTTTGACAGTTAAATAACATTCTCACTTTGGATTTAGTTTCTTTTAAATACATTTGACGGACAAAAAGGTGCCTGCAAAAAAATTAACTCAAATATTAAAACTACTACTGCTACTGATAAATTCACATTATTCTACATATTTGAAAACAAGATTTTTATGTCAGCTGAATGTACAGCAAGTGTTTAAAAGTATTTCTGCCAAGAAATAACATGGCTGGTCACCTACACACTGCAGAGTGTTTCCTTTATGCTGTGCTTTTACAAATGTATTCATTGTGGTTCGTGAAACCAAATTTCACAACCAACAAGTTTGCTTGTGTGTGTGAGTGTGTCACACACGTCACTTAGTCACATTAAGGAACACATTCACATTGTTTGATCACGTTCTTCTCCTTGTTATTATCACATTATAAAAAAGTTTAAAAATAGCAGGAATTTGTGCTGGTCTAGAACGATCTTGAGGGAAAGTCCTGAGTCCGGGCAGCCCGAGTCCGAGACAAGACCGAGTGAAAATGCTTTCGAGTCCGAGGCGAGACCGAAACCTTTAAAATTTGGTCTCAAAACCGGTCTCGACTACTACAACACTACAACCCATATACCAAATCTGCAATACCTAAAAACATTTATCACGTTCTAGGAAAAATAAACATTTAAAGATGTTAATTTGACACAAAAACGTATAAAATGCAGCAGTATTTAATTCTAATAAGGCCCTGACTTCATCTGTCATTTGTCTTTATCTGTGTGAGTTTGAAGCCTACCAAGTAAATCATATTTTATTTAGATGGAGCTCATTGGTAAAGAGAGTCCCAGAACAGGCCTGAGGGCACCTCACATGGTCCATGAAATATGGAGAGAGATTTGTCTCAAACATATTCACAAACAGATCCACAATTTTCACATGTTTTTCAGATTTTCACGTGTTTTTCAGATCCACAAATATATCCACGATTCACACATGTGAATTTTTTCATTTATGTGTGTGTCTTTATCATGGATTATCATGTGTATATCTTCAGTTGTGCTTGTGGATTGAGCAAAGTGCAATTGTGGATCAGCCCGCGTATTAATTTATTTTTGAGACAAACGTAACGCAGCTTCACTCAAATCCACACACACACAGTGTTTAGAGCACCACCATCCACTAGGGGGCAGTAGAGAAGCATTTACAGACACAAAAACAGATGCTACAAGAACGTCTAATAACATTATTGGTATTCACTGCAGTGTCACCACAATCACTGCAGCCTTCCCTTGTCTCCTGCTGATCATAGTATAACACTTGGTTTGATAAAAAATACTTTCTTTTATTAATGTGTATGGATTTTTATCAGTAATACAATTGAATAATTTCACTCTAATGTAGTGTATAGTAATGACATAACTCTATCCAACCATCAACGGGGTTCTGTTGCTCACACTACAACAATTAATATGTGAAAAAAATACTTTTTCATCAGTTTATTGTTTAAAAAAATAAAAAATAAAATCTATTTAATCAATGTAAACATTCTGGTTTCAATAATCAATTGACACTAACACAGTTTAAAGGGGACATTATATGAAAAATCCACTTTTGCAGTCTTTTTGAACATAAATGAAGTAACTTCTGTGTCCACACACCACACAAAATATGAAGTAAATCCATCCAGTTGTTTGTTTGTGGTCTGTGTATGTCTTAAAACACAGAGAAAAGTGCACCGTTTCAAATTTTTCACATTCGTGACGTCACAAATGAAACCGAGAAAGAAAATACCCTCCCCTCTGCTGGTAACTCCACCCATGGACTCCACCCCCAACCTGATGAAAACTTTTGCGAAAGTCTGCCATTGTTTTTCTCGCTAGCGAAGGAGTGATGGCTACCGGTAAAACTAAATACAGAACTTTCCAACTGCCGGTGCCACGCCTCCACAGTGAACGTACACTGTAGTATACACACTATTTGTTCATGAGGAGGTGTGCTCCGCTCTTGTGGTTCGGTGCATTGGCGAACCTGTTATAGCGCATCGTATCGCTGATCTGACGTGTTTGTGACACAATGCGACAGCGGTAGGAGAGGACAAATATTTATCACATTAAATGCACTATTCCTGTAGATAAAAGAGTGTTTTACTGTAATGTGCAGTTTTTTGGCTGAAAACAATAACAACAGTGTGTGGATAGGAAAAATAAAATAGCTTTGGTAATCACTGATCACCCAGTAAAAGAGCGAGACATTGAATAAGTGAGCGTTCATAGACACGCCCACTCATGAATATGCATAAGTAGGCCCCAAAAATGGTCTGATTTCAGGACTGCTCAGAAAGTGACTTTTCAGAGGCTAAAACTCTGGAAAACAGGCGAGTTTGGGAAAATAAACCTCAAATACTATGTTTTGGGGGTTCTTAGAACAAATGGAGATGGGTGAGAAATAACAAATGTCCCCTTTAAAACTGGAGTAATATGCTCTGACCAAGTTTGGACATATGCGTGATTAAAACAAGCCGTAATCTTTTCCCAGAAGTTAAATAGTCATTGCTACGGCTAGTTTGAGCCACAACAAATAAAAACGGGGGACACAACGTCAAAATTTAAGCTCACATGAGCAATTTTATTGACACCACTGTGATTGTGAGTGTGTGTTTATGCAGCAGCGTGACCTGACGTGGCCGAGCCACAGCAATGCTCCGAGGTAGTGTGCCAGTTCAGTCTGGAGGAGTAGATGAAAGAGGAAGGAAGAGACATCAAACGCTCCCAATCTCCGACGATGAACGATCAGCCCAGCACAGAGCTGTGCTGTTAGCGCTGCGGCCGCCGAAAGAGGGAGCCCAGGTAATTGATGGCAAGTGGATCCACCCACAGCTCTACCTCAAAACAACAGGCAGAGGATTATAAGCACCACAATACATACATAATGCACCGTCACAGTCATTATAGTATAATGGAGATTTAAGAAAGAATGCCAATGCCAACAATTCTTCCACACTAATATATAATCTTCCATATGTCTATTCAAACATATTATTCTATATATTTGAGTCGTTTTTTTAAATAGTCTCCTTGCCTCTCTATAATTGAGATGACTGGGTCTGGTCTCACCTTTGATCGTTATAAATCACTTTCTGCTGTGTCGTGTTTTCACCCAGTGTTGGCTTCTGTCTCTCTCTGCTTGATCTATAGATGATCTGCTGACTGAAATAGTTTTTGACTGGTATTGGTGTTCAACCACATCAGTCCTGTGAAAAGCATGCTGGGTATTCATTTCCTCACAGCTTGGTCAGTGGAAACCCTGTCTGTGCTGCTGATGAGGTCCTGCCGACTGAACAAGATCAGAACGTTTTTCATGGAAAGGCATAAAAAACATCACTATATCAGTTTTCTCGGCCGTGTTGTGATAAAAGACTTACACTTTGCTACAATAACCACATTGTGAAACAAGTCAACAAACCATCCATGATATCTGTTTGTGTCCTCCTAATGGTGGACGTGGCTTATCAAGACACTCCTCAATTACATTAAAGTTTATGACTCCTCTTTACAATAGAGTGTTATTAACTGAAGCATTCTCACATGTCTTCCTAAACATGGTGGTCTTGGTAAACAAAGGCAGTTCACGGGGAACATAAATGAGAATCTGGTAATAAATTAATTATATTACACCTCACTTTTTAATAGATCTGGCAATGGTTTGCATGATTCAAGCTCCGACTGCTGATTGTGAAAGTGAATGTGTCACAACCAGGTAAGGTTGCAAGATTAATCAATATAAAATCGAAGTTGGATCATTTATTGAGGGGGATTTTTAAAAAATCAAAATCAGAAAATTGATTTTCCCATTTAATGATGTGTCTTTGGGCTTAGTAATTAGCACTACCTAAGCAGAGAAAGAAATAATCATGGCGTCAGCAGAGAGTAAACATGATTTCATGTCAAAGAAGGACAGACCTGCGGGGTATTTCATCAAACCCAGCTCAGGGTTAAGTCCAGGTTTAACTTGAGAGTACGGCTCCACTAAGCCGGGTTCTAACTGGAACGGCCGTTTCATCAACAAAAAAAAAAAACACCTTGGTTACCATAGTAACACAGTCCGTGGCGCAAACCTGGCTCCGACCAAGTTAAAGCAGCAGGCTTGGCTTAAGCTCCTGACTCACTCTCATGAAACCACGTCATCATTTTGAAAGAAGTTATTTAGTGATGCTTTAAAACACTCAATAAAGATCTACAAAAGGAAAACTCTGTCAAAAAGACTTCTGTTATACTTTTGTTTCCTAAATACCGATTTAATATGGTATTTTAAAAGGAAATTAAATAAAATGTCATAGTAAATGTTTAAATATAATTTTAAATCGATACAAATGATGATAAAATCATTATGTTAGTACGTCTTTAATGTTTCCTGTACTTTTTAGTGAGATAACCACAGTTTCCATGTGTTCAAACAATCAGTAATAATATGTCTATAAATCAATACGTGCCTATTCTTCACCTGTTTACCGCACGGTATAAATGTCCATTCATTGATCAGCGATTAATAGAAGGAGAGGTTGTTCAGGGACAGTCACAGAGCAGATCAGAGAACTTAGACTCCCAAATGACAAAAATACACTATTCAGGATGTGCGGGCTGTGAACGCATCTCCCATGCGCAATGCTCACCTGCACGTGCAGCGTCTATAGTGTTGGATGTGACATCCAGCGGCGCACACACCGCTGAGCTGCTCCCTCTCTTCATTTGAATTTAATGTTTAGTGCTGAGTTAAACAAACACTCGCTAGTCTCATAAATTACATATTATTTAATTGTGAATTACAACATTGTCTTTTATTAAACACTGACAGGTGTTAAAAAGCTACAGAAATTTCTTAATCGTGTTCGTCCATTATTCTCACTTCTCAGTAACAGATGATGTCACATCCTGTTGGTCTCAGCATTAGTTTCTATTGGCGTCTTGGTCATCGTAAAAGCTGCGGTGCATGCGCCCTAGCGTCTCAAATCATTAAATCTGTGATCTATCTCGTGGATTTTATGAAGACGAGCTAAACACTGTCAGCTGGCTTGGCTTAGCTGGGGAGCGCCTAGCTGAGAAGAGTTTGATGGAATGTGAAAAGCTTGGGTAAACCAGTGCCCGTATTCACAAAGCTTCTCAGAGTTCCGTCAGAGAGCTCCTAACTTAGTCTAAAAATTCTTAGCAAGGAATCTTAGCTTAAAAGTTATTCAGGAAGTTTCTGAGAGCACCTCTGAGCAAGAAGTGGACAGCATGTTTATCTTAGTGAGGAGGTGTGGTTGACCCTGTTGCTGGGTATGATGCAGCCTTTTAAAATCTGTGACTGGTTGTTTAGAGAAAGGTAAAAAGTAAAAAAAAAAAGTGCTCTTTGCTCTAAGTAATGAATGCAAAATAAAATCAACGGATCATACTTGGACTGCATTAAGAAATGTGTAATCATGAATTGAATTTAATTCAGCAAATTAAATTAATTTGTACACAACTTAAAATGTTTGAGCCTCATTCACATACCTATTATTATATTGATTTACTTATTGTTGTTAACTGTCCACATTGGTAATTTTACCACTTTATGTATTTGATATTAATGATAGAGCATGACACAGCTGGCCCTGCTAATCAATGCATCGTTCCCTCTCCTATGTGACACAAGACACGAGCGAGGGCGAAGATTACAGCTCACAAGCAAGGGAGCAAACAAATCGTGCAGCAATAGAAGGCTGCTGATACGTTAAGCTGTGTGAAAAAAGAACCAGAAACACTATAATAATAATAATAATAATAATAATAATAATAATAATAATAATAATAATAATAATAATAATAATAATAATAAATATAACCCGGTAGCATGTCCTTAAACACACAGAGACTATCTCTTCGTCCTCTCTGTTTCTGTCTGTTTAAGACACTTTTAGGCTTCTTAAAAGTCTTCCTCATTACTCCTAACAGTTTTACACCTTAAGAGCTCTCTTAGGGCCTAAGATGTTGTTTCAACCTCTGAAAACGAACCACGCTGCGGAGAGGGAGCAATGCGTTGCATAGCGCGCTGTGCAGGGAATTGACTCATAGTGTTGCTATGAAAAGATCAGAGTGACGTGGAAAAGGATTACAGATGTGGCGCGAAGGATATGGTCCTTTTAAAAACTGTTGAGAAACAAGTTTCAAGCATGTTTACCGTGATAGACCCCCACTACAACCTCTTCTTTTACCTCTCATGCAAGGTTCTTTTGTTTTGGTTTGGTAAGGTTGTTATTTCACAAATACCAATACAAAAATGTATTTTGAATTTTTCAGTTAAAAGAAAATACTTGCAATAACTAAATCCAGTGGTTTAAAAATGTTTATGCAGTCTTTATTTGATGCTAGACTTGCCTTTAACAGTAATCCAGTACGGAGGGGGAAACTGAAACTCGACATGAAGAGGGCAGATATGCGTCAACGGGCTTCCCTGGAGAGGTGCAGCAAAACAAAACCTAAACTGAACTAAAATTGACACTGACTGAAAGACACTGTGACCAGGACAAAGTGTAGTGTATGCACTATTTGTTCATGCTGAGGTGTATACTCCGCTCTTGTGGTTTACAGCGCACCTTGTGGTTTGGCGCATTGGCGCAGTGATATATGTTCAGGCACTTTTGTGTAACCTGCCATTCTAGTAAAAGCGTCACTCTAAGTGGAAGCCCTGTCTCCTTCTTTATTTTAATTTTAAAGTTGTTACAAATACAGCACAAAGATTGACTGACAAACCCTGGCGTAACATAAAATGACGTACTGATATGAGGCAGACCAACATTAGTAGCTTTTTTTTAGTAATCTGAAGTAGATGGCACACTCCGGTACAGTAGGTGGCGATATACACCTATTCAAGTTGGTTGCAACACGCCAATAAACCGGTCCAAAAAAGCAAAACAAGCACCGACTCACAGTAACGCAAACTCAAACGTACAGACGACCTCTAATAGACATACAACAAATACATTAAACACATTTTTATGTTACATAGTACAGTTACCTGTTAATTCTGAGAGTTAAAAATCCCTTCTGACCTTGAAGTATTGTAAAGTGTCTAAAGGTGAGTCAGCTTTTTTCTTTCTTGTGTATGTAAACCTTTGCTGACACCTTCCGTGCCTGTGACCTTCCTCTGAGCTCAAAATGTATTCACCACAGTAAGCACTTTATCAAAGAAAACAGAGCAGGATGAGATCTGTCCTGATGTAAGGTATGACACCCTGCTGTGTTCAAGAAGACTTGCTGAATAAGCACATCCTAAGAAGCACTAAAGTACTGATAATCAAAATACAAAGATTTAACAGAACAGGGCCAAACTAATTATTAATATATGTTTCTTAAAGGCAAATAAAGGGCACCTGACACCAGTTTTGACATCTTGTGCTTTTAACACCATCTATGAAAAAACATCATGCTGATATCAAGTAATAAAAATACTTAATGATGCTCAGATTGTCCGTAATCTTTAAAAAGCTTTTTCACACTCAGAAATCTCACTCTCGTTCAGTTCTGTTGCATGAGGTCAAAGGTCAAGAGGGATAAACTTGCCATGGCCGACAGCGCAGGCAGTGAGTCTGACAGAGATCCATATAACTTTACCCACTGGAGTGCTAATTCCTTGAAAGATTTTTTGCGTGAACGTGGTATCGGTCTCCACGGCAGAAATGCCGAGTTAGCTGCTAAAGCTAATGCTGCTGTTACGGCAGAATTTACGGTTGACCTCATTTGAGACATGATTCATTGCTCTGGTTGAATGATAGAATCCAGGAGAAGCATTGATGATTTAATAAAAAATGATTTTATTCTAAACTAAATAAAAGAATACAAAGTGGAACAAAGTGAAACAAAATTAGCGTCCGTCCAGGCGGACGTCCAAAGGAAGTGCCGCGCCCCGCCCCAACAGTTTCAAAGCTTAAGCTTTTTATACAGATAAGAAAAGGTCCCAACAGTGAGAGACAAAAGGGAGGGAGTCAGATGCCCATAGTGGCAATGTTGGAGGATGATGAAGATGTTATGAGAAGGTTTGGCTCCAGTCTTTATCTGTCTTGATAAGTGTGTACGTCAGTGTATGTCCTTGGCAGAGACTGTGCTGCACTGAGAATAATACGATCTGTACTGTTTAATCATGATTCAGCTGTTCAAAAGTGTAAAGATTAATGGAGTCGTCATGTATTAAAACATGACAAATTGTACACATGAACATACATTTGAGGATATGATGATGAATATAAAATTTGCCATGACATTCCCCACTTTTGGTCGCCTCAACGACCAAATCAAGAAACAAAATTATTATATTCCACCTTTGCTGTCTGTCAGGGTTAACCATTAGCATCGTTATTGTCATACATTGGATATATTCTTCTTTTGTGAGGCATGGATATAGATATATCAAGAAAAATGTGGAAATAAACCTTAAAAAAAACTTCATCATTATTATCAATGGCATGAATCATCAAAAATCATCCTTTATTACATCTAGATAAGCAAAAATCATCATTTGCATCAAGGACATCACTCGTCTTCATCGGCTGAGTTCAGTGGTAACTGGGGTAACCAATAGCATCATGAGTGAAGAACCTTGAGTATTTTCCTCAATCGTAGCAGAAGGGTTTATGACTGTATTCCTGCAGCTAGGTGTGACGTTGTCCTCTCTCAACCTAGCTATGAGCATTTGGTGTGGCTTATAAACAAAGCTAGGCCCTTGTTCTAGAGAGTTTTCTTGTGTGTGTGTCTCAGTGGCCTTGTCGGTTCCCCCTTCATTGTTCGGTCAGCCTCCGTCTCAGCATCAGCTGGTGTCGGCAATCATCTTGGATCCATGTTGCCTGCTCCGCGACCTTCACTGCCGTGTGGGTCGTTCATTTCGGTCGGCGTTGTAGATGATTGGTTGTTGTCTGAGGAAGGGTAGTCTCCACACACCTGGCAACCTCTCTTGGGATCGGAAGGTACCTGAACAGAAGAGGGGGAAAAACACCGAAACAGAACTCTTGGGATTGGCTGGTACCTGAACACAGGCGCGATCCCACTACTGAGGCTTTAGCTGGTACCTGGTACCTGGTAGGCTTTAGCTGGTACCTGGACAGAAAAAAAAGGGGTGGGGGGGAAAAACACTCACCCAAAATAAAATAAAATAAAATAAAATAAAATAAAATAAAAAATAAAATAAAATAAAATAAAATAAAAAATAAAATAAAATAAAATAAAATAAAATAAAAGTTTAGGGGTGTTAGGTTTAGTTAACTAACTAAATGAATAGTTAGTATGGCCAGGAAGGCAGAGACAGGTCAGAGGTCAGGATCTGAGAGCTTTTCAGATCCTAAAAGGTGCTGCTGCACAATCACACAATGGTTAGGTGTGGGTTAGTGAGCTTTTAGCCATGCTAGCTCTGTAGCCCATTTGCACGCGAGTGGGAAAATATGAGGCTGAAAGAAAAGCAGGAAGTATTAATTCGATTTTCTTTTCCTGGAGTAAGGAGAAGCATAGCTGGAGTTGCAGTGATTATCTGTGGTACATCTACTTACCTGGTGAGAAGCAACAATTTGAGAACCACTGTTTACAAGGACATGCAAGTCGGACGGAGAAGGACATGCAAGTCAGACGGAGAAGTGTGGAGTGTGATTACATGTCTTCTCAAGATGAATACATACAATTGGGAGACATGGAGATGTGAGAAAGCTAAATGAGTTTAACCAAATAAATAAATAATGTTATTTATTTATTTAAATTGTTTGTTTCATTTTTCGTTGCTATCTCTTATTTGTGAAGGAGAAATCTTATTCTATCCTTTATTTATTCTGAATAATGTTAAAACTCCACACCTATTCACATAGCCTAATTCTTTTATAGAGCTGAATTTGTCAGTTCATTTATTTCATTCATTTCCCTCATAATTATTATTTGAGATGTAATTTACTTAATTTTGAAGGTCAATTGGTGGCAAAAGTGTCTCCTATTCTGTGTCTGAACCAGAGTTCAGCGAGATTATTGGCCCTTTAAGGTTAGACAGAATTAAAGTTAAGTTGAGTCGAACAATCATATTGTCTTTTGCTCTCTGTATTTATCCCATTCGTGGGGGTGACGAGCCCCAGCACGGTTTGGAGAGCTTCCTTAAATGCCTGGAAGTTACTTAACTTTAAACTATCTCTTATTTCAATCAATTATCAAGATTTTCAGGAGGACCCTTTTTTAAATCTCAGGCGACCCAGATTGGGCCACCAACCCAATGTTGAGAACACTTAATTTTTCCCTTAAACGTGTCTAAACCCAGTGAAGGTGTTTTATGGTCTTGCACGCTGTTGGAACAAGAAGAAAATGGTTGGAGGGTTTTGGGGTATATTATTTTCCTATGATAAAATATAAATCAAAAATCAGAGGGACGTTGGCCCCTCCCTTCCCTTTTTTACATAAGAATACATTTGGATTCTTAAAACCATATGATAAATATCATTGGAAAATCACTTATCTGATCATTTTGGATGTGTCTCCGTTTTCCTCTCTCTTGTGTCCGCCTGCCTTTGTGCCCTCCAACCTCCTCGACCTCCTCCTCCTCAGCCTTAAAAGGTCAAAGCCAGGGTCAACTGTACGCTCCCTTTGGAAATTTGAAGATCTGTCCCCACTTTTGCAGTTGGATTGGAAGTCTCTGTAGTCTCTGGAATAGATATTATGTTAGAACATCCACAATATGTCATATTGTCACGTGTCTATTTCTATTTCCCCTTTGCTTCCCAGTTACAGTTATGGACAATACTTCCCTTTAATTCTCATCCTCCATCATAAGAGTAGTGACCAGGCATGGCGGCGAAGAGGAAGGATCGGAGTCGAGAAGGCGGTGGCATTCTGTTAGGAAACACTCAGAAACAGAAAGAGAGGAAACCATTAAGACTTAACTGGATAATTTAAAATATCTCTTTTCTTTAGTTGGATCTGATTCGTCTCCTTACAGCGACCTGTATTTTGGAAAAAGCTACATAATAACAACAACTAAGACGAAGACGTAGACAAGTGCACACCACAACGAGTATACACATATAACAACAAAAAACATGGACACTGAACATGAACAGTAAGGTCAGTCAAGGTCAAAGCCAGTCATTCCACTGAAAGTGGTATCATATATAAAAAACGTCGTTTGGTGTTTTTAAACACCCAGAAAAAACCTTTAAAACCTGGTAACTTTTTAGAAGGCCCAAGGCCTAAAACCATAGTTCTTTTAACAAGCAGCAGTGTTTTCTGAACACCCCACTACATAATTGGCAAAAACAGGGAGAAGATCTAGTGCATCAGAACCCAGGAGGAAAAGAAGGTGAAACAGAGGAACATGTGTAGTCAAACAGCCATTCATCGGTCAATCACTCAATGACACGTCCACGGCACATTCGCACTCACAACACGGTTCTCTCAGGCATACGTAACGTGTCATCATTCAGTCATTCATGCACCGCACACGTTCATGCCTCAATTTTCACGTCCATTCATTCACAAGGTTTTGTTGCATAGTGTCTAAGTAAAATATAGGTCTCATCTAACCCACCAGTGGCGATAGCCAGTCCACCTCCTCTCTCGGGGTCAATGAGCTCTTATTGCCCCCTCATGCTTGGCAACCTTTTAGTGTTAATTAATTGCTTTTTACTGGTATCGTCTGATTACTAAGAGGTACGCTCCTTTTTACTTCCGCCTTGGCGGAGTCTTAGATTATCGCCCGTGGTACTGACAGTCTGCTCATCTGCTGATCAGGCAGGAATCGCACGGCCGTGTCTAACTCAACAAACTCAACAACTCTCGACCTCCGGCTTTGTAAAAGATAAAGCTGGGGAGAACTCTCAACCTCCGGCTAAAGCTCAACAACTAAAGCTGGGGAGAACTATGGGGGGGGATCTCTCAACCTCCGGCTAAAGCTCAACAACGACCTCCGGCTAAAGCTGGGGAGAACAACAACTCTCGACCTCCGGCTAACTGGGGAGAACAACTCTCTAACCTCCGGCTAACTGGGGAGAACAACAATAACAAACAACTCTCGACCTCCGGCTAACTGGGGAGAACTAACCTCCGGCTAACTGGGGAGAACTCTCGACCTCCGGCTAACTGGGGAGAACAACTCTCTAACCTCCGGCTAACTGGGGAGAACAACAATAACAAACACCAACGCAGACTGTCAGGACTTTATTGGGCACCTCTAAGATTGAACGGAGCACGCAACCTCTAATAACCCTCACTCTAAGGGAACGTAGAAATTTGTTCAGAACGGTCTTCGGTTACCAAGCATGTATCAAATCAGGTGGACCACTATCCCCCGAAGAGCGCTTTCCCTAGCAAGGTTTATCCTTTTTCTGCACATTAAACCAGGACTTCTTGTTTGAAAAGTAATTGCCTATGTACTCATAGCAACTAATGGGACATTTTTTCTCAGGAAAAATTTGGTACCCCCCCCCTGCTGTCGAGTGGCTTTGGGCCGGCCAGACAGTCCGACGCGGTAAGGGGGAAGCGCGCAAAATGAAAACAATGAATGTTGAACTAGGCTGTCTGTCGCAAGCAGCTTTAAAAAGGGTAAGGTACAGATTGTTTACGAGGGTATCGGTCAAAAAAATGTCAAAATTTAAACTTGTTGAGGCTGCAGTCCTCAATCTCTGTCTCAATTTTCCTGAAATTGAGTAAAAACAAAAGAGAAAAAGAAGAATCGTTCAGAAATAACAAAGGAGAAAAACGTGTGAGCTCAAAAAAATCATGGCCAATAAAAATTAAAACTTCAGCTCCAAAAGCTGAGGCAACAGAGGGCTCTGTCTTCAGCGGATGTAACCATATCTTGCATTGTGGGGGCCCTCCCCTCAATCAAGAAAATAAATGAAAGAAAAGCCTTATCAGTAACACTATTTTCTTCCCCTTTGTTTGTTGTTTTCTCATAAAGGCCAAAGCAGTGTAAATAAATGAGCAACATAATGAATAAAAGCAAAGATAAATGATGGGCACACTTGATCTCATGTGGCAAACAGAAGGGTTCTGTGTGAAGTTCTGTGTTTCTCATAGTTATGAATGTGGGTGTGTGACTGTATGTCTGGTCTGTCTGCGTGTGAGAGAATAAATGAAAACAAAATAATCTAGTGCACAGTCAGAAGATAGAGGGGTTAGTATTGTGCGAAGGAGAAGCTTGTTGGCTATTTGCTAGTTGTCCCCCTCCATGCCAAAGTTCAAGGCTCTACCACCAAAGGCTGTGGTGGACTTCTTGTTGCTTGGTATCCTTGTGGCTTTTGAAACAGTGTCTTTTTGGTGAAGATTTCCAGCAGACGTGTGACCAGTCTGCAGTTGCTGCCCATCATTCAGGCAGTAGTCGTGGCATTTAACTCGCAACTCATTGGTGGGGGAGTGTCCAACCACTCCGACGCCCACAGGTTCTCAGTCTTTGATGATGGGGCAGGATGTGTTAATCCAGCATTGGCATGCGGCCCATTCATAGACGATGAAGAGTTGACTTGGGACTGAGCGAGTTATTTCAGCATTGCTTTGCTGAATGGGAGTTGAGTCCTTGAGTCCTGAAAGGTCACACACCTTTGATTGTCCATTTCCTTCTGATGCTTGGTCCTTTGAATGATGTTGACATTCCATTAGCGTAAGAGTTGAAGGTGATTTCATTCTTTCATTGAAGATGTCGTTTCTTCAGGGGACAACCACAAAGCCAACAGAAACTAACAATTTAAATAATAAAAAATGATAATGATGGTAACAGTAATATTAAAATAAAATAAAATGAAATACTGTATTCATCTGTGTGTGTGTGTGTGTGTTGCCCATCAAACATGAAATCAAAATAAAATTTAAAATAAAAATAAAAATAGTGTCTGTGTGTAATGGCACTATTCTATCGGCAGGGGAGAAGTGAGAAATCACAATGTTGTGTCACAAGTGTGTAGTGCACTAAACTGGCCAGTGAGGGGCGCCACCTCTCTCTCTCTCTCTGTTGGGTGTGGCTCTCTGTGCGTGTGCGTGCGCCCGTGCGCGTGCCTGTGTGTGTGCTCTCTCTCTGTCCCTTTCTCTCTCTCTGTACGTGTGTGTGTGTGTGTGTGTGTGTGTGTGTGTGTGTGTGTGTGTGTGTGTTGCAAAGATAAAAAAAAGTAAAACTCGCCTGAAAGCATGATCTGAGTTCACATCATACCAAGATTGTATATGCGTATGCATATATTATTTGTTTATTGGGTTGTTCATCTGTTTGATTCACAGAAACACAATTTAGGTTAGGTTCGGGGTTTTAATCTATTTTGCTTTCGGTACAGAGGTGAACTCAGATCATGACACCGCTGAGATGTTTTGGAAACTTTGGTTGCCCGTCTATCTATGGTCAGGACCTCACAGGCTGTGGGAGTCCGAACAAAACCAAAGTAAATAATGACCTAAACAAAATATCCGAGCCCGAAGAAAACCAGAGAGAACCTACAGCATTAAAAAGCACAGAACCTCAACCATTTGAGCCTTTCTCATGGCAGTTCACTGCGTCAAAACACAGAACAGCTGAGGATCAAAATCAAAGCTCAAAGCTGAAAATCAATACAATGCTTGACTGGTTCAAAAAAAAATCAACACAGAGCGAATATATATATATGTAAATGAAAATTTACATATATATATATATTTATAAAGGCAGCTTTACCTTAGTCCGAATTGGTGTTTGAGGTTCAACCGATGGTTCGTGCTCCAGTCTCTGTCCGAGGGGTGGACAGAAGATGGTCCTGTTCGTGATCGCCAATTGTTACGGCAGAATTTACGGTTGACCTCATTTGAGACATGATTCATTGCTCTGGTTGAATGATAGAATCCAGGAGAAGCATTGATGATTTAATAAAAAATGATTTTATTCTAAACTAAATAAAAGAATACAAAGTGGAACAAAGTGAAACAAAATTAGCGTCCGTCCAGGCGGACGTCCAAAGGAAGTGCCGCGCCCCGCCCCAACAGTTTCAAAGCTTAAGCTTTTTATACAGATAAGAAAAGGTCCCAACAGTGAGAGACAAAAGGGAGGGAGTCAGATGCCCATAGTGGCAATGTTGGAGGATGATGAAGATGTTATGAGAAGGTTTGGCTCCAGTCTTTATCTGTCTTGATAAGTGTGTACGTCAGTGTATGTCCTTGGCAGAGACTGTGCTGCACTGAGAATAATACGATCTGTACTGTTTAATCATGATTCAGCTGTTCAAAAGTGTAAAGATTAATGGAGTCGTCATGTATTAAAACATGACAAATTGTACACATGAACATACATTTGAGGATATGATGATGAATATAAAATTTGCCATGACACTGCACACGAGCTGAAAATTCAGGTTTTTTCTGTCTTTTCAAGCTGTGACCCAGGTTAGTCAAATTTTGTAAACATGAATCAGTTGATCAGTGCTGTTTCACTTATTGGCCTGCAGTGTCCAACACTGTAGACACTGCAGGTGCAGGTGAGCTGTGCACGCACCTCCTGGTTGTAATTGGTAACCTTATATAACCTTAGTGCTCTGCCCTGTGACTGTCCCTGAAGCCCCTCCCTCTCTATATATCCACAGCTTTCTCATTATTAATCTCTGACCAATGAATGGACACCTTTATATTTGTGTGTGTGTGCGTGCGTACGTGTGTGTGTGTGTCTGTAGGTACAAGCCCTGACCTCCTGCTTTGGTTTCATTTCCAGAGAACCTTAAGGATCATCAGACGCTCTCTGCGTATCATCATGAGGTGAGACAGACACACACACACACACACACACACACACACACACACACACACACACACACACACACACACACACACACACACACACAAACATACACACACACACACACACACACACTCCTTCATAACCTGTAACAGTTTTTTTTTCCCATTGCTTGAACATATTTTGCAAAACTTGGCTCATTGTGTCAAAACTCTAAACACAAGCAAATAAGACACAGCACTAAGAAATAAACCACATCTATATCAAATTGAAACTCTGCTATCAAAACCTAACAGACCTTTGTCTAAATGTCACTGTGATGATAAAATGACTTTTGTCATATGAATAAGCCTTTAAATGAGCAGCAACACACTAGTCTATTTTATATAAAACACTGCAGTCTTTAGTTTTCACTGTTTTTATTCAGTTCCACAGAAGGCACGTTTTCACATCAACTAAAAAATGAAAATCATTACAGTAATGTATTTTGCAGTACAGTAAATTCAGTTAAAGGAAAAGTAGAACAAAAATTAAGAAAAAACAAAAAAAAAACAAAAAAAACAATACACCACTGTAAACACAAACACAATTGTGCACAAGTGGGCTTATGGATCCTGCCGTCTCATAAACATCCCAAGTAATGTCTTCTCTTGTTAAGCATTGGTAAAGTATCCACTGCCTGCAGAAAAAAACATACGGGCATGTGGTTGGCGGTCATATACGCCATCTCCAAGCAGAGTCCAATATATGATTCAGAAATGGTGAGTAGCAGGGCCGAGTACACAACTTCAAATTGATCATGGTTGGTGAACCAGTTCTGAACCAGAGCAGCCCCATGGAAACCAACATTATCCCAGACAACAACAAACCTGGGCTGCTCTGGTCTATCCTGTTTGACTGAATCATGAAGTGTGGTAATGTAATATGATACAGTACTGTAAATACTCTACATACAGTGTGAGTAGAGTAGAGTGCTGAAGACACCTGTTTTCAGGTAGGAATGTCATTATAGATAAAACTGTGAACTGGTTTAGATGTCTCTGCTCAGCTGATACAATGGTTGCTCTAATGCAGTGTTTTTCAACCTTTTTTGAGCCAAGGCACATTTTTTTTATTGAAAAAATCACGAGGCACACCACCAGCCAAACATGTTAAAAAATGATACTCTGTAGCCTATATTAACAATATAGCCATTCTCATCAAAGTGTCTTGAATAGGAATCAAATAAACACAAAGAATAAAGGACTTTATCATCATTTGTATTTCTTCTTTCAAATAAAAAGTGCACTTAACATGTCCACTTCAAAAATACAGCTTGAACATAACAAATGAAACAACAATGTGGTCTTAAAGGTAGTAGAAAACGTCAAAGTGTTTTGCAAACTCTAATTCTGTCCAAAATTATTAATTACCAGGAATACAGAAATATCGTGCTTATTATGACAGAAGCAATAATATTTGGGAAAGATTTCACTGTTTTATAATGAGAAATATGAAGAGTTACATGTACAAAATGTCAATCTCAGTGTATTTTACTCACTCAGTGTGAAATCTGTGCCTGTTTGGATGAACAAAGAGCTGATATTGAAGAATTGAAGAAAGACACACACGAAGCTCTTCCTCAACAGCTCTCAGTCGCTCTCTGTTTTTAGTTTTGATGGCAGTCAGGCTTGAGAAGCTCACCTCACACAGATATGTCGTGGAAAATGGGAGCAATGTCACAATAGCTTTGTTTGCCAGAATGGGGAACTCCTTGGCAGCAGTCAACCAAAAACTGTCCAAAGGTAGATCAGCAAAGCTTAGCTTCAGACCACGATTTTGTCTCAGTTCAGTTAGTTCCTCCTGCTCCTGCAAAGTCATGTCCTTTCCAAAAACTGCTGAGCTGTATGGGTCCCTAACCCAGTCAAGGCTATCAGTGGAGGCTGAAGAGAAATAAAATGACATCTTCTCCTTGAGAGTTTTCAGATGTTTACTAATGATCTCACACAGTGCAGCAGTGTGAACATCTTGCCATTTCTTGGTGAGTGGAAACATTTCAAGGTTGCCACTTTCCACATGTTGTTGCCAGAGGTGCACCTTTGAACGGAAGCCATTTATTTTATCCGTACTTGTGAGCAGGTTTTCATTCCGGCCTTGCATTCGTGTGTTCAGTTCATTCAGATGATGAAAAATATCCGCCAGATATGCCAGCCTTGCACACCACTCATCACTTGCAAGCAGTTTTGCGTAATCGGACCCCTCATTTGTCAGAAACACCTTGAGTTCCTCCCGCAGCTCATACACACGGGCCAGCACCTTGCCGCGCGACAACCATCGGACCTCCGTGTAAAACAACAAGGCTTTATGCTCCGCTCCCATTTCTTCACACAAAGACGCAAATATACGGCTTTTCACTGGTCGTGTCTTTACAAAGTTTACCATGCCCACAACATCATCCAACACAGGGGCTAGTTCTGCTGGTAAAGTCTTGGCAACGAGGGCCTCACGGTGTAAGAAACAGTGCGTAACTATCACATCTGGGTTTGTTTCCTTCACTCTGCTAACGAAGCCTTTGGTGCGCCCGACCATGGCTGCGGCTCCATCAGTGCAGACACTCGTGCAGTTTTCCCACTTAAGTCCTCCTTTTTCGAGATACTCTGATGTGACCCGAAAAATTTCCTCTCCCGTTGTTCTTTCTGGCAAAGCTTTGCAAAACAGAAAGTTTTCTCTGATTACGTCTCCATCCACAAAACGCACATTGGCCAAGAGTTGAGCATGTCCACTAATATCCGTGGACTCATCAAGTTGCAGCGCAAATTTCTCACTGATACGAATCTTTTCCAAAACCACACTTTCGATGTCGGCAGACATGTCATCAATACGTCTGGCAATTGTGTTATCTGAGAGAGGGACTTTGGCTACTTCTTTAACCGCTTCAGGTCCCAGCATCTCATTTACAATGGCTTTGCAGGCGGGTAATATTAATGTCTCTGCCACAGTGTGGGACCGTTTTGATTTAGCTACAAGTTCAGCTACGTGGTAGCTAGCTTTAAGGGCTCTCTCATTTACCTTTGTCGTTTTTCTCATAAATGTTGCCTGTTTCTCCGTGTGTTCACGCAGGCGAACAAAATACTCCTTATTCTTGTTTTGAAGCGACGGGTGTTTCGTTTGGAGATGGCGTTTAAGCTTGCTTGGTACCATAGCACTGTTGGATAGCTTCTCGCCACACACCAAGCACAACGGGATCGGTGTCGTTGCATCCCCGGTGGAAGTAAATCCAAATGAAACATAACTCTCGCTGTATTGCCTCGAGCTCACCGTCTTTGCTTTCTTTCCTCCACTCATACTAGGGCCTTCTTCTGGGTCCGAATTTTGTCCAGGGCCCAGTTCGGAATTGGTATTTTTCCTCTTCAAAAATATCTCCATCACTGTCACCGTAGTTTCGCTTACCCACAATGCTTTTACCGCCAGCTGTCACTTTCATGCCTCACTAATTCTCTTGTCTCAACGGACAATGCAATTCGCTACCTGCTGCCATCTAGTGTTATGGAAGAGTTTTACATGATTACGCTCTCAAGGTGGATTCACACCGAACGCGACTGAAGTGACTGAAGCGATGCGATTACATTAAAAATCAATGTAAATGACGCAACGTCAATTTATCCCCCCCTCAGCGACGCGACTTGCATGATCAAAGTTGAAAAATTTAAACTTTTTAAGCGACGTGAAGCGATATCTCCCGTCCTCCACTGTCTGTAGAGCGGAGGCAGCAGCCCCTCCCTCCCGCTCCCGCTTCAGTGCTGACGGCTGCAGCGGAGGCTGTTCTACTTCCTCAAAGTATCAGGTTCAAAATTAAAGCGGTAAATTTCTTTAAAACCACAGTAACTACTGATCAAACACATTCTGAGTGAAGTCATCCTTTAATATCTCCGTTAAGTTGATCATTTAACCGTAGAAGCGGAGCAAGAAGGAAAAAAAAAGACATCATCAACACTCTCTCTCTCTGTCTCTACCCTGTTACCGGGGCCACACACACACACACACACACACACACACACACACACACACACACACACACACACACACACACACACACACACACACACACACACACACACACACACACACACACACACACACACACACACACACAGCTCCCTAGTGATCGCGTCGCTGGAGCGATGAAATGATGGACTGACAAAAAAGCACCACTATGTGCAAACTACCGATCAGGGACGATTTAAGGCAACGGCATCGCTTCCGTCGCGTTCGGTGTGCACGCACCTTTAGTCACTACTGCAGCACGGACACTCGACAATGGTATATTATTTGCAGATAATAATTAATATGTTTTCAAAATTTTTTTTTAGACCAATTAGGTGAAATTGGATAATTTCCCACGGCACACCTGACGATCTCTCGCGGCACACTAGTATGCCGCGGCACAGTGGTTGAAAAACACTGCTCTAATGTCATCTGAAATATTTGTCCTTGCATGGCCTCTTCAACCACGCTCTCCTCTCTGTCTCTCTATCTTGCTCTTCTTGCCCCATGTTTGCAAAGTTCACAAAACGGCTTAACTGAGGCCTTTTGTAGCTGGATGATTGGTGTTCAATTTTGTCACTATTTTTAGGTGTGTGTCCAAGTATTTTTATTTAACCAGTGTGTGTTGTGTTTTCAATAGATGTGTTTTCCCAATGGTACCACGAGATTTCCTTTTTGAAATGTGTCTAATGTATGAAATAGTGTGTAGTGTGCAGGAGCAAGTGTGTTACAGAAATGAAACTAAAATGCAAAGCAGAACTTTTGCATAAGGTATGGTTATGGTGTGTGTGTAGACAGGGACTCTAGGTGTGGTCAGACTTGTTGTCAGGGACAGCAGAGACCTGAGGAGAACATGGGTGTGGTGTTGAATCTAAATGTTAAATCTAAATTTAAATATACTTGTTAAATCTATATGTAGTAGGTAAATATACAGTAAATGTCAAATTTAATTGTTAAATGTAAATGTAAAAGTTAAAAATAAAAGTTGAATCTAAATGTTAAATCTAAATGTAAAACGTATTGGCCTGTTTAGTGTCCTTCTTATTAACTTCCTTCAAATTTGTAAATTGAAATAAAATAATAGCTTGTAAAAAATAATCAGGGTGTTCTCAGTAGAGCCAAGCTTATGGTTCAAACCAGGTTCAGCTAAGCCGTCCGTGACCATGCTGGCTTTTACCATTTCATCAAACTCTCAGCTTCTATCTCCCCAGCTGAGCCGTGCCAGCTGACAGTGTTTAACTTAAGTGAACGTTGTCATAAGACCCAAGAGATCAATCACAGATTTAATGATTAGAGAGTGACGGCGCATGTGCTTTTATGATGAATGAGAAGCCAAAAGGAACCAATGCTGAGACCAACAGGACGTGACGTCATCTGTTACTGAGCAATGAAAAAAAATGACGGACATGTTAAAAAAAGAAGACGACTGTGGTTTGAACATTTTAAAAGTAGTAAAGGTGTTATTTAGTCAATTTATCAGAGCAAACAACTGAAACATGTGATCACACACTGATCGTGTGCATTTGATAAGTTTTTTAACGCCTGTCAGCCTTTAATAAAATAGATGATGTAACTCAGAATTAAATAATATGTAATTTATGAGACTTGTGAGTGTTTGATGAATAGTTTGTTGAATTAATAAATAAATGAACAGGGGGAGCAGCAGCTGTAGACACTGCAGGTGCAGGTGAGCTGTGCAAGCACCTCCTGGAAAGCAAAAATGTATCTTTGTCATTGGTAACCTTATTTAACCTTAGTGCTCTGCCCTGTGACTGTCCCTGAAGCCCCTCCCTCTCTGTATATCCACAGCTTTCTCATTATTAATCTCTGATCAATGAATGGACACCTTTATACAGTGCGGTAAACGGAGATGAATACGCACGTATCCTTATATATAGTATTATTACTGATGGTTTAAACACATGGAGACTGTGATATCTCATTAAAAATATGGTACACATTAAATATGTAGACAATGATTATCGTCGTTTGTATGGTTTTAAAATCATATTAAAACATTTACCATGATATTCTGTTTAATTTCTTTTTAAAATACCGTATTAAAGCGGGATTTAAAAAAAAAAAAGTATAACAGAAGTCTTTTTGACTTCTTTTTCCTTTTGTAGATGTATATTGAGTGTTTTAAAGCATCAATAAAGATCTAAATGTTAAATCTAAATGTTGAATCTAAATGTTAAATTTAAATGTTAAATCTAAATGTCAAAGGTAAATTTAAATGTTAAATCTAAATGTTACATCTAAGTCTAAATGTTAAATCTAAATGTAAAAGGTAAATATAAGTGTTGAATCTATATGGTAAATGTAAAAGTAGATCTAAAGGATGTTAAATCTAAATTTTAGATCTAAATCTAAATGATAAATCGGTCGCAATTGGTAACAATCACATATGTATTCAGCAGAAAAACTTTTTTTTATTGTCTACTTATACTTACGCTAAATAAATTATGATGTTTTATGTATTTGATTATTTTATTCTTCTACTTTTACAAAAAGTGTCTTGGAGGTGTTCAGATGAGACTCACACTAAGGGCTCTGTCTCCTTCACGGTCACATGACCCCGGGTCGCGCCATCTGATGTTCATGTGCCAGTCGTCCTCCTTTCCCAGTCCCAGTTCACTCTCACCAGTCGGACTCACGTTAGCATCCGGTGCCTTGGTGAAACCCAGGAGGCTGTGCTCCCTCTAAGTTATTCGCTTCTCACCAGATCCACGAGCTACAGTCGCTCTTATTTGGCATCAAGTTCACATTCCACTTCGTCCTTGAATAAATCAGGTTTCTGCTGTTGTTAAAAGTATTTCAGATAAATGTGAAGTAGAATAACCAGCAAGAGTAAAGTTTAGATAACTAAAATGGAGAATGTGCTATAGGTTATTGTTTACGATATATTGTCAAAAACATTTTCACCTGTAAGAATATGTCATTACACGATTGAAAAGATCAATTCCCGTGTCGGACATTAGCAAAGACCATGGGACATTTGTCCCTCGATTTAGCCATGAATGCCCCTAAAAACCTTGTTCAAGGGGCCAAAATTGGTGAGACTGGGCTAACAGCTAACGCTAACCATTCCATCAAACCACAAAAAGCCACAGAAATGTTTATGGATAAAGTTAAAAGCTAAAGGATAAAAGCTAATGTCGTGTTAAAATAATGTTAGCATAAATACTAACGTTACTATTCATCCGTCCCAACTGGTAAAAGGCAATATTTTTTAATTATATTTCACGTGTTCACAGACAAAGCTGGTCCCATTAGACTAATGTAACTATCGTGATTATTACACCTAAATATCCTGAATGATTAAATAATTAGCTTGATTTAGTTTATTTATAGGAAATCTGAGAGTTATTTATCAACCATAACTTTATCTAACTCATTATCAGATATAACATAAACTAAATTCAGCAGCAATAAAAACACTAGTTTACAAGTTATTTTTGCTTTTCATGTGCTTTTTTTTTAGAACATTATTTTATTATAAATGAGGAAATAAATTGATTATATACAATAACACTAATAGTGACCCACATGCACTAATATATATCCCATAAATATTTAATATCAGCCCATGAGCTCTTTGATTCAGCAGCTATTGTAGCCTTTTTTGATGTGTCTAGTGTTGATGTGTTCAATTTAATTTGTTTGTAAGGAACCTGTTTACACTTTAAATTGGGAATTGTTTTATTTATTTATTGATGTATTGTTTTTATTTAAAGTAATTTTTATTGTTATTGTGATAAATACCAGAAATTATCGTGATAATGTTTTTAGTCTATATCGCCTATCCCTAAGCATGTGATCATCTATTTTCTCTTCATCCTCTTTCCACCAGTGCTTTTCAGAGTGAGTCCACACTGAAGGACAAACTAGACACCCTGGAGTGTCACTTTACTTGGGACCTGAAGTCCAGCAGGCGCGAGCTACTCCGTATGAAGGACCAGATGTTGGACTTCGGCCTTGTGAACGTGTGGTTGGGTCCGATCTACAACCTGCAGGGCTTCATCCACCTCCAGCTGGGTTTAAATAAGGAGGCCCATGGGTTCTTCACTAAAGCTGCTGAAGTCTATGCAGAGCAGGATCCCTGGAGGGTGGTGACCTACGGGAACCTGGCCTGGCTGCACCACCATCTAGACGAGGAAGAGGAGAGTCAGCGTTTTGTGGAGAAGGTGGACAAACTGTTGAATGAGAACCCACCTCCGTTCCAGGACAAGCTGCACCCAGAGGTCTATGCAGAGAAAGCTTGGACACTGATGAAGTACAACAAAGAGCAGGTTAAGCTTGCTATTGATTACTTCGACAGGGCCATTGAGATGCAGCCGGACCACAAGGAGTGGAGAACCAGTCGCGTGCTGGCGTTAGATTACCTAAATATCTGCAATGACAACAAGTCAGACGCTGAAGTTCTGGAGGAGATGCTACATGCCAGAGAGGAGGATCCAAATCACTTGTCCCTTGCTGCAGTTCTGCTCAAGCATAGAGCAAAGAACGGAGAGAATGTGGAAGAGGAGGTGAAGGAGCTTACCAAGAGAATCATGAAGAACCCTGTCAACAGCTACAATGGCTTTAGACCTCTGCTGAAGCTGTACAAGCAGGTCTACTCTGTAGACATGGCCATCGGTTTAGCTGAGGAAGCCTTGAGGAAGTTCCCTGAAGAGCGCTACATCAAGAACTGTGCAGCAGGCTGCTACAAGATGAAGATCCTGTTCCACAAAAAGGATCTGTTGCAGCAGGACCTGATCCGAGCTCTCACTCTCTACAAAGACCTGATTGATCTTTATCCTGAATCACTGAAGATGAAGATCGACTACCTTCAGGTGCTTTCATGTTTTGCAAATGGCCAACACGAGGTGGAGCAGAAGTACAAAAAGCTGCTGAAAGAAAACCCGGAGCCTTTGGACAAGCAGATGCTTTATCACTTCTATGCAAATTACCTTTTCTACCAACGACGGGATAGTTCCAGGTCCATTCACTTTCACATTAAAGTCGCAAAGATCCCTGAGGAGTCATGGTATCGTGACAAGAGCATTAAGATATTAGAGAGGCTCGCCAAACAAGAAAACAAAACCGTGGAGGAGTTTCTGAAGAGCAGAGATCAGCACGGCTTTCAGGAGATGCAGGAGGAAGAAGGTGGAGGAGTCCTTCAAACTGGCGAGCAGTGAAGGACTAAAGCTTTATGGTGGGCTCTGCTTTAACACCTAAACCTTTGATAAATCACACATTGCTAAAGGCCAACGCTGTCAGAAACAACCGCTTCTAGTGATGCTCATTCCTGTTCTTTGTGTTTGCTCTTGCAGTTATTGTAACGTACATCAAGATCTTCAGTTGAGATTCATCTAATGGCCGATTATTCATGTATTCCTGAACATATATATCAAGAAAGGAAATTGATTTAGGTTAAGTTGTAGTCAAGGTGGTGGGATTTGATCAGAAAAGTGCTCCTTCCTCCTTAGACAAATATATCAAACAAACAAGATTTTCTATGCTGTCAGTTTTCTTTTCTTTTGTTGAATTGTATTTTCTCTTTTTGGAAATCTGTTTAAATAAAACACATTTAAATATTTTAAAAAGTCTGTGTTTACTCACATAGTTGCCACAACACCTGTGTACAACTTGTGCTACCAAGTAGTGGCACGGGGGCGGCACTCCCACCTCTGGCTGCCCTACTAATCCCTCCAATTTTACTTACACCTCAACACAAGTGGGACAACCACTTCCACCATCCGGAGCTATTGCACCACATACACATATATACACATAGGCTGGATGGGCAGCACCGCTCCCCTCCATCCACCCTTTTTAATAGCACTTCATACATTCACTAAACACATACATTCACTCAGGGGATAGGGAAGTGCCTCTCCATTGGGGAATGGAGAGGCACCATAACAGGATGGTGGGTAACTTCACACATTTGGGCGGCTCAGCCCCTCTGTTGATGGCTGAGCCGCCGTGTGGGGATCAGGAGGGCGCGGTTGGGCGTGGCGGGGTGGTGGGTCTCTGGGGGGCGTGGGGGGGTGTTGCTGGGGGATCTCTTTGCGGGGTCTCTCCGGGCGGTGCCGGCCTGGTGGGGCGTGGGGGTGCCCCTTCCCTACGGGTGGGGCTTGGTGCTTGTCTCGTCTCCTGGTTGTCTTGGGGGCGCGCCTCACGGCGTGTGGGTCTGGGGTGGCCTGCCGCGCCAGTGTAGGGGGTGGGCGCGCTGGGGGGTGTTGCTTGGCACACCGGGATGGTGCTCTTTGCTAGGGGGGGGGGGGGGGGGGGGCTCTAGCTGTTCCGGTGGTTAAGGTCGGTATTGGCCGCTTGGTAGGTCTGTCCTGCTATCTGCGGGCTGGCAGGTGGGTTGGTTCTGCGCCTTTGGCGGGGGGCTGCTGCTCCACATCAGTTGTGTGCCGTTGGGGTGCCTCGCTCCCGCGATGGTGGCCGCCGGTCGCCCTTGCGACCGACGGAAACAGAACAGTATCATAATGAATGAACTTTTGCAGGGTTTTTCACAAATGCACGCGATCTGTTTCACAAATGCACACACTCTGATTCACAAATATATATTTGTTTTGCAGTTGTATTTCAGATTCACAAATGCACACGATCTGTTTCACAAATATTATTTTGAGGCACACTTGTAATATAAATCCACAGATAATGCAAATTGCTGAATGTGCATTTACAAACCGCTTCTGTGCTGTGAAACCTCTGTGTATTTGTGAGTGAAATCTCTGCGGTGAATTTTGAGACTGCCCTGACACCGCGGGTCAACGAACGTCACCATTGGCTGATAAAACTGATTGACAGATTCATCAGCCAATCATGTGTGTTTGCTTTCAGCCTATCATATGGCTTCTTACAATTGCAGAGCTCTGATATTTGCTCATGCGCAGTGTTCAAACAAGACGAAGACGCGCTACAATAGCGGACAGAAGAGACAGCATTGAGAGACGACAATATATAGGCCTAATAATATTAAAAACAAGTTATATTAGCAATAATAACGAGAGCAAAATTAACTACACACACACACATTAATACTAGCAATATTTGATTGCATATTCATTGCATTGCATGATGTGCTCTTAAAAATTGTTTGTTTTTATAATTATATTATAGTTTTTATTTTATCAGTTCGATGTCTTTAATGTGTCAGTGTGTCATGTGTGTTACAGTTACCCATCACTGCTTTTAAAGTCCGTGTAAAGCAGAAATACATTTGTGTTATTATGAGTTTGTCACATCACAGAAACATGTGTCATTGACCACTGAGCCAAATTTGAAAGATGAAAAAAATTGTTGAGGAAATAAAATTAGGTCTCACAATCATGGAAAAAGAAGCACCTCTCTCTCCTTTGAAACCCTGGGTTTCAAAGGAGAGCGCCTGTTAGAGCCTGTTAGAGCGCCTGTTAGAGGCGCTGGAACCACGCCTCTGTGTACTGTGTCTATGGGAGATAGCAGTGTGACAATGGCTCTGAGCTCCTGGTTTGGTTTAATTTCCAGAAACCAAGGAAATACAAGGATCATCATGAGGTGAGACACACACACACGCACGCACGCACGCACGCACGCACGCACGCACGCACGCACGCACGCACGCACACACACACACACACACACACACACACACACACACACACACACACACACACACACACACACACAAATGATACACTATACACATATACTAAATGAGTAAAATAAAACAAAAAACAAAAAATATTTATACAAAAAATACACAAAATGACTCCAGAATCACACTACAATGGACACAAAAAACAATAATTATACAAAAAATACACAAAAAGACAACTGAAAGATAAAAAATACACAATGATGACTTCAAAAAACATACATTACAGAAAAATACAACAAAAATATGAAAATGGCTCAAAAAACACAATAAGTGCAATTGCATCAAGATAAATGTAGCAGATATAATAAATGCCAAATACACTGTAAAGATACAAATGTAAACTGACTAATGAACACAGGCCAATAAATGTGGTTGTATGTAGGTAGGTGTTATTATAGCATGTGTAATTGAAAGACCACAGGATTTACAGCCTGAAGTGCCACCTTGCACATTTAGCAATGAGTCCAATGAGTTGATTGTTTTACAAGTAGTGCTGCAAGTACTCCCTGACCTGAGCTGGCAACATTGAGCATAAGTCCCTAATAACCACATGCAAAAGAGTTATGTAACCTTTTTTTATTTGAAGTGAGAAATCATCCAACTGATAAAAGAAATAAACATGCCTCTACAAGTTTAACCAGAAAATGTAGCAAGAAAAAATGAAAAAGATAGTATGTGCTGGAGACGATGACTCCTACATTTTATAACATGCTTATTGCGCTTATAGGGGACATATAGAAGTACAGAAAAGTTCAAACTAATCTCTTCAGGTGCTCCGTTGATATCTTCATATTCTGTTTTGTTCATATTTTTCCATCTGTTTCGATTTTTCGATTCTCTATTACGTTTTTTGAACAATGACGTCACAGTATTTGCAGTGGAACTGCCAAATTAGGACATCGACTCCAGGCCCAACACTTCGAGCAATCCGCCATTTTTATTTCTCGCTTTTATTTTGTAGTCCAAGCTCAAGGATGCTGAAGTTACGAGAGGATAAGTCAAAATGTTCGGTTGCTGGATGTAGTAACCCACACGCTTCATTACACCGTCTCTCAGCATCAGAACCTTTTCGAAGTGCCTGGTTGAGTTTTATTTTTCACGGAAATGTACCCACATCTGTGGGTAAGGTCATTTTTGTGTGCGCGCAGCACTTGAAGGATGATATAAAGAAGGATTTGCCGAAAGACTTCGTCTGATTGAGGGTTCAATTCCTTCTATCTTTGGAGACGACGAACAGAGCACTTCGGTAAGCTGTAAATAACGCTAAAAAGTGTGACGATAAGACGTCTCTGTCATTGTTTTGTTAGCATTAGCAGTTGCACCGTCTTCATATGTTAGCGCTGTGTGCTCGTTTTAGATCCTTGACGATATGGCCTACATGATTTAATTTAAGTCTAAAGTTTTCATTAGTCAATTCATTTTGCCATTTTTTTCTCCGAAAAGACTGTATTAAAATGCATTTCGAGATGTTAGCTCGGCGCTAGCGTTAGCTCGGCGCTTGTGTTAGCTCACTTGCTAACATCCATATAAAGACATTGTTCTGCAGGTTCATCATCATTTTCATCTCGCGCCACCGGGTCCGACTCTGGCTCCAACATGTCAGGCTGAATGGACAAGTCTTCCATTGTTGACATTTTGTAAATAACGTATGAATGAAAAGTTTCTGCACCGCTACATAATCGTATCTCTTCTATCAAACTACAAAAATGGCTGAACGGGGTGGAGTTGAACTGTGTGTCACCTCTGCAACCTGAAGAGGGGGCGGGGTAGGAAGTGTGTCATTTGCATTTAAAGAGACCGCACCAAAACGAGTTGCTCTCAGAAGCACATCAGAAAAGGGGTAGAAAAGAGGCCTGTGGAGCTATAATAATGAGGAATTCAGACCCAAACATTGCTGTTCCGCTTTATATAGACCACAACTGTATGATTTATATGTAAAAAAAGAAGGATTTAAAAGCATGATATGTCTCCTTTAAATTCAGTATAATGTTTTATCTAATGCAGGTACCAAATAATTAGGGCTGCTAAAGAGACTAAACACACTCTGCTGTCACTACATTGTAGAGCAGGGTCGACAACCACAAACACTGGCACTCTGGCACCGCTTAGTGTTATGTCAAACCCAGCTTTTCTCTTCTTCTTGGTCAGCGTGGAGGCCAATCACGTGACTGGCCATCTGGCATACCGGGCAATGCTGCAAGAAAGTGACAGCTTAACGCTCCGGTGAGAGTTTGAAGCAGCTGACTGCTGCTGCTGCTGCTGGATAAACACACACTTTGAAGCACTGAGACGGACTCACAATAACAATAGCCGCTTAAATAGCCATGTGTTCTACTGTAATGTACAGTTTTTTGGCTGAAAACAATAACAACAGTGTGTGGATAGCAAAAAAAAATGTTTTGGTGATCACTGATCTCCCTCCCTTCAACTTTATTTGTATAAAGCAATTTACAACAAAGTCATCCCAATGCGCTTATCAAAATATAAAATTCATAATAAGAAATAAAAAATCCAACAAGATCCACATGAACAAACATTTAGCCATCTAACAAAATCAACACTATTAAAGAAACATAAACAATTATTCAATATAGCCTTCATACTTTCCCAACAAGATATATCTCATGACACGGCAGCGCATCCGTTGTTTGTGTTGGAAACACAAAGCCAGTCCTTTCACTGTGGAAAATAAGAACAATTTTCTGACCTTACCTTTGCTGAAGGTCTGGTAGCTCAGGTGTTGGTCTCCCATCTTTTAAAAGCTGTAGTTTTTCCTCAAAAGAAAGTTTCTTTATTGTCTCTAGTGCTGTCATCCTGACTGTAGTGTTATCCCGCCCACTAGCTAGAGAACGTAGCAGCAGCGGTCACGTGATATCAATTCACTAATGCACTGTGAACTTACGTATAGCATTTAGCATAGCACGGTTACGTCCAAAGGCAGCGTAGAGAGCTGCCTTTGGACGTAAATGGTTTTCATCTTGGGGAACTCACTGCGCATGCGCAAACACGTAAAAACATGCTATGGGAACAGAGGCAGAGCAGCAATGTGCTGCTAAATACAAATTAGCCACAGTCAGGACTAAACTGACAGCAGGATTGATGGCAGTTAACTTTTCTGGTGCAGGGTGGATGACTGGGAGGAGTTTGGGACAAAGTGCCTGGGACTAACTGGGACAAACATTTTTATAATGTAACACACATAGTTTACACATTCCCACTCACCACTATCACATTTTTTCTTTTCTTTTCATCCTCATCCTTATTTCTTTTCTTCTTTCCATTTGCCCTGAGGAATATGTCCGCTTCATTTTTTTGGTGTGTTTGACAGTAAGGACTCCATGTTGATGCATGGTAGTAGTGGGGCCCCATTAGGAAGGTTCCCGACGTAACCTAATGTGTCTGGGGGGTTTCAAGTTATGTCGCTGATATCTGCCGTCTGTCGGGACCCCCCATTAGCAACTAGCCAGTGACTGTTCAGAAAGGTGCGGGGGATTTTCAATGTGTCTCAATGCAGTTACATTTATTTGTCATTGAAATTGACTAATTTCAGCCATCCATCAGGAACCCCTTCAGCTCAGGCAATTGCCTGTGTTGCCTACTCCATTACGGCACCTCTGGCGATGACACTACAGGGGGTACCCTGCACTAAATACTGTTTATTTCCACTTATTTCATCATTATGCTCAATAGTTGTTTTTAAATAGTAAATGGTTTTCTAAGCAAAACATTTTAGTTAGACAAAGGGGGTACTTGGATTCAGAAATAAGAAAAAGGGGGTACTAGAGCCAAAAAAGTTTGAGAACCACTGCTTTATATGACTAGAATCAAATTCCCGGTATGTTGGGAATGTTTTTCTATTTTGTCATAATCTAACATTGTGGTATTATTGATAATGGCACACCCATTAAGAAGAAAATTTTGAACTGGCACTCCATGTCACAAAGGTTGTAGAGTTTTCTTATTTTCTAAAGGTCAGCTTCTCCACTGTTTGAGCAACCTCCTGCATTACATGAACATCGTCTCTGTCAACATGGACAGCCAGGCCATTTAGTATAACAATCCTGTCACAGTTGGATAATGAAGCGTTCACACCAAACGCGTCCAAAGCGTCAACGGCATCAGGTTTACATAGACAATACAGAGGTCCCGCGCCTCCTGTGTGGTGTGGTGTCCTGGTAGGAGATGCGAGCGCCGATGCTGGTCAGCATGTCGTCAAACTGAAAGCAACTCTTGCCGAGCACAGCTCTGGTGAATCCAGAAACGGCGCAGAGGCGCAAATAAAGCCAAGTCACTCTCGATAATGTAGAGCCGATGAACGACAAGGAACTCCAAACTTTATTCTCCATTCACCCACACTTCTCTATAGCCCTCTGACATCACTGTGCACACACTGAGTCACACCAAAATACATCAGACTGGAAACACAGCCTTCTCATCACAATAATGTTCCCCACCACTTCACAGTCACTGGGTGAATTACTGTATGAACGTAACTGATCGCCACAATATCTATTATATGAACACCACCGGCAACAGAGAAGCCCCTCCCATCAACGTTCCCAACTTGTTTGGATGTGCGTCCCAAGCATCTTCGACGCTGATGACAAGCGTACTGATTCAATGAGCACAAGTGTCCAACCATGGGCAAGAGGCACGATTTTGACGCCCGAAACAGGTTTGGTGTGAATGTACCATAAGGTGTAAGGAGAACCACTTACGCATGTAGCTTACTACAAATGAAGAGGCCTATCTAGTCCTCATTTCTTTCCCTCACCCTGGATAGCAGCATGGATTAAAGCAACCAGTTAATCATCAGGCAGAGGTCAGAACACACTGTGCACTTACAAGGCTTGGTATGGTCTCCTTTTTCCACTTTAATGGTGACAATTTCATAATATTTTTTTTTGCTCTGCTGAAGCAAATTGATCTGATTTGTAAGTGAGAAAAGACTGGTAGAACATGTAATGGAACACTCACTTGAGATTTTCACGGAATTTGGTGTAAGGTTTATACTGTAATTTAGATGTAAAGGATATACTAGTTACTAGGGATGTAACGATTAATCGTAAGGCAGTTAAAAATCGATTCATAGGTATCACGGTTGATATCGATTTTCTGAAAATTGAATCGCAGTACTTTTTTTAACCAGCAGAGTGTAGGCGACGGGCGGAGTCTGCTAATACTTTATTTCTGGCCACCTTCTACTCTTAAATATGTTAATAAATGATTCATTACCCCTTTAGCACCGAAAGAATATCTGTAATATTACTTGAATATCTGTAAAAGTCATGTTTTTCTATTAGGTCTGTCTGCTAGCATAGCATCTCTTCTTCACTGCAAGATATCTGCATGCCAACCGACCACTGTGTTACCAGCGCCCTCTGCTGGTCCAAACAAATATGACGTAAATCAGTGTTAATCACGGTTTTTTTTTTTTTTTAAGTCCAATTGTTAAGGCACAAAATACATTTTCAGTTGCACTTTTAAAAGAAAAAGAACTATTTTGCAGTTTTGCATTGTTTATTATAGAACCAGAATTTAAATTAATAGGCTTCATTTTCATTTGTATTATTCCTTTATTTATTTCATTCAAGATTTATTTTTAGTTAAATTGCATTGTTTTGAATTGTTTATCAAGGAATTCTTTTGACAATGAAAAATAAAAGGAAAACAGTACAGTATTTTCTAGTTTTTTTCCCAAAAAAAAAAATTTGTCTACAGTTGCATTTTGTAAAATAAATCGTGATAGAATCGTATCGTGAACCCAGTATTGTGAATCGAATCGTATCGGGAGTTGAGTGAATCGTTACATCCCTACTAGTTACTGAATACAGGTTTGTCACACTGAATAATACAGAAATCAAAACAAGTCTCTGTATTAGAATTTAAACTGGGGTCAAAATACTGAAGGCCTAAGTCAGAACATTGTGACTTAATTTTACTCCTTCTTATTCGCTAAATTCAGGAGCTGTTTTGTGGTCTTTTATTATCACCTGTAAAAATGAAGTCACTTTCATGGCACAGGAGGAGGACGAGGAAACTTTTCCCACATTTGCAACTCCTCAGAAGTTATGAAATTACTTTGCATGCTTTGTGCTACGTTGGGATGTAGCACAAAATTCATCCATTCTAAATTCATGCACACCAGTCCATCCATGTGTGCATGCCTAACTTTCACTAAACATATCTATTTTCATTAGTTAGGTGTAGTGACAGGTGTGACGTGAGTGAAGCTGCAGTAATCAGGTGACTTTCACTATGTAGCACCATCTACATAACATGTAAACACTTAGATCTGACTCAGAACGTAACACTACAGTCACTACCACCCTATGGACGGATGTCGTGACACAGACTGTTACCGGATTAAATGGTGGTTCGTTATACACTCACGTACCCTGCACGCATGTCACGTAGACGGTGATCGATAATGAAGCCCACCTGATCGACGTGCGTGTGTGTGTGTGAGACTACCTGAGACTCTAATCTCTTCCGTTGGTTCTCTCACACACAAACACGCCGCAAAGAAATGTTGCAGTTGCAGCTTTCAACACAGCAGCCATTGCCGTCAATAACTTCCGGGTGAGGTCTGTCCTGTCTAAATAGCGTATGGTCAAACTAACATGAAAATAAACGATTTTAAACGTCATCACCAAATAAGCAACAGTAAATAGGTATTTTTCCTCAAAAGAGAAAAGAGAAGTCCACGTGAGCTCTTGCACACACCGTAAGTGAGCTGTGCAGTGAAATAGATATAGATGGTGCGCTAGCGCCACCTCACACTCTGAGGTCAAAAGTTGAATAGGTTTCACTTGCTGTGCCATTCAGAAGTGAAATAAAATTAAAATAAACATTTGGAAATGAACAAAATGACTCCAAAATAATAGATGCACAAACTTGGGGTATTTGGAAGTCATTAACAAAGTTTCAGGTGTAACAGGCACTGTGTCGGGGAGATATTTGCTCCACACACACACACACACACACACACACACACACACACACACACACACACACACACACACACACACACACACACACACACACACACAGACCATCCTGAAATTATAGTATAAATGGCTTCTTTCAACATTTTATATCTAGCACTGACCTTATCAAAATTTCCATCATCAGTGATCAAAGACTTTATTTCATGTAATCTCAGACAGTGTGTTCATAATCTGCCATTTGTTATCGAGGCACACTTTTGGGTTTTCCAGTATTGACTAACTGCTGAAAAGTAACAAAAGCTTTATGCACACCAAAAGGATTCCCTGAGTACTGGAGGGAAGCATCCTGGGTCATAAAGCCAGTTATTTTCTTTGACCAAAGGGATAGTGGCACCTGTTAGTAACCTTTTTAATGAGGGACTACTGTATGAAGATAAATTGAAGAGCACTCAAAATCAGTTTCATTTTTAGTAGTAGTTATACCACCTTGGATTGCCTTTATGACATGATCTGACGTGTTTGTGACCCAATGCACTGCAGTGGTGGGATATAAAAATGGACTATTTGTGTTGTCAGAAGAAGTAAGGATGACAAGAAAGTGATGTAGCAGCTCATGTGAGTCTTTGAAACAGCTGACTCAGCTGATTACGGCAGAAGCAGTCAGAGCTACATACCATTCTGCATTTTTCAACATGTAATCAACTCCAATGTGTCTGCAGGCTGGTAGGATAGGTATGCATGTTATTTAAGGCAATGTATCCCTCTGTAGGGTTGTGGGGGGGGACGGTCTTTCTAAATGAACGTTGTGCTTTGATTCAACATTAAACAGAAGGCAAAGACATTAAATGTTAAAATGAATGACATTAAAATGGTTAAAACAGCTATTGACAACCATTGCTGAGGGTGGGATAATGCAGAGTAATGCCTCTCAGCTGGCTGCTCGAAAGGCAACAAACCTTCAGAATCTTTGAGGGCTGATATCTCTGTTATGTAAACTACTTGTGGGAGCAAGCTTGTCGCATTTTGCTCTAGTGCATTCGTTGTTACATTTCAGAGCTATTGATATCATCTGAAAGGTCTGAAGGAACATAATCCGATACCCCACCTTATCTATAGGTAATCGACTCAATATAGGAACTAAAAACCTACAGGGACTTTTGGCAAATAGACCTACACAGAGACAGAGGCCAGCAGATACTCAGCTAAGTGACTCAAACAGCATCTATGAAAACCGTCTGGAAGGAAGTTAAAGGAGACATATCATGTTTTTAAATCCTTCTTTTTTACATATAAATCATACAGTTGTGGTCTATATAAAGTGGAAATGCAATGCTTGGGTCTGAATTCCTCATTATTATAGCTCCACAGGCCCCTTTTCTACCCCTTTTCTGATGTGCTTCTAAGAGCAACTCGTTTTGGTGCGGTCTCTTTAAATGCAAATGAGACACTTCATACCCCGCCCCCTCTCCAGGTTGCAGAGGTGACACTCGGTTCAACTCCACCCTGTTCGGCCATTTTTGTAGTTTGATAGAAGAGATACGATTATCTAGCTGCGCAGAAACTTTTTATTCACACGTTATTTACAAAATGTCAACAACGGAAGACTCGTCCATCCAGCCTGACATGTTCGAGCCAGAGTCTGACCCGGCGGAGCGAGATGAAAATGATGATAAACCTGCAGAACAACTTCTTCATATGGATGTTAACAAGTGAGCTAACACAGGCGCCGAGCTAACGCTGCTTCAGCAACTTCCACCAGTATAAAGAAAGATTTTCAGAAAGACTTCGTCTGATTGAGGGGTCAATTTGGAGACGATGAACAGAGCACTTTGGTAAGCTGTAAATAACGCTAAAAAGTGTGATGATAAGACGTCCCTATCATTGTTTTGTTAGCATTAGCAGTTGCATCGTCTTCATATGTTAGCGCTGTGTGCTCGTTTTAGATCCTTGATGATATGGCCTACGTGATTTAATTTAAGTCTAAAGTTTTCATTAGACATTTCATTTTGCCGTTTTTGTCTCCGAAAAGACTATATTAAAATGCATTTTGTGACGTTAACTTGGCACTAGCGTCATCCTTGAATGCTTCACGCACACAAAAATGATCTTACCCACAGATGTGGGTACATTTCCGTGAAAAATAAAACTCAACCAGGCACTTTGAAAAGGTTCTGATGATGAGAGACGGTGTAATGAAGCGTGTGGGTTACTACATCCAGCAACCGAACATTTTGACTTATTCTCTCGTAACTTCAGCATCGTTGAGCTTGGACTACAAAATAAAAGCGAGAAATAAAAATGGTGGATTGCTCGAAGTGTTGGGCCTGGAGTCGATGTCCTAATTTGGCAGTTCCGCTGCAAGTACTGTGACATCATTGTTCAAAAAACTTAATAGAGAATCGAAAAATCTAAACAGATTAAAAAATATGACCAAAACAAAATATAAAGATATCAACGGAGCACCTGAAGAGACTCATGTGAACTTTTCTGTACTTCTAAACACTCTAAATATACAACAAAATGCAATTTAGGGCTAAAAAAGTGGATTTAGCATGATATGTCCCCTTTAAAGCCATGTCACAGAAAATAGGATGTGTCACATGATGCCATGAACTGTTTTTCCTTCAAGATTTGTCACAACAATGATTCTTCTTTTAGTGACAATGGCTATATAACATTCAAACATGTCTCTTACTCTTGTCACAGTCCTTGTGGTCCTTGGGGTTATTTTATTGACAATTGCAGCAGCTGCTCTGCCATCTAAAGCAGGAAGTACTTAGCGCCAAATGATGTTTATACTATTTTTTTATGTGTCAGTCGTAGTGGGAACAGCTTCAGCATCATTAACCTCCTCAACAGACTTGTGAAATGCAGTGTCCTCCGGTTTATACTATACTTCGGGGGTGTTCAAGTCCAGTCCTTGAGAGCCCCATCCATCCTGTTTTAGTCGTCTCCTTGCTCCAGTGCACCTGAATCTAATTATTGTGTCAAAGTCTGAAAACAAGTTACTTTTTACAATCAGGTGTAGTAGACCAGAGTAGTATCTAAAACATGCTGGAAAGGGGCTCTCCAAGATCGTTCTTGGGCCCCCCTGCTCTATTTTGTCTCTCCTGCTCAGAAACTCATGTATATCCCTATCCTGCTCTGTTTCCTCTACTTCATTTTCAACAAATGAATGAATATGATCCACCCCCTCTGTTGGAGATACAGTATATTCTCTATAAGACCAAAACTCTGAAACCTAAAAGGTCTTTTGCAGGCTTTAAAAGTCTGTTGTGAGAGGAGCCAGCTGACAGTGGGCTACAAGATGAAGTTAGGGAGCTATACCAATAGTTATTGTTTTGGCACAAGTTACCCATGTCTCATCATTGGCAAAATCTTAAAAATTCCTATCTTGGTTTGCATTTGAGCAATCTTCATAAAATTTAATGCAGTTATGTCAGGTTGGTTCCTCAAATACCCCATCAAAAACATTTAATCACGTTTTTTGAAAAAATGGGGGTGCCCATGCATTTCAAAGTGTTTTCCACATAATTTCATGTCTTAAGCCATACATACGCTGCACCGCATTTTGAGTGTTTTTTTCAATCGTGCATCTATTTTTGCGATCGGGACAAGAAGCGATTAACACCTCATGACCAGCGCCCGATTAGCAATCGTATGGTCGCAAGAAAATCAAACCTGTTTGAAATCCTGGTCGTCCCTTTTGAGGGTATCACACTGTTGAAGCAGTGCCACGGACCGGCTTACCTCAAATTCTCACACTGTGCATGCACAAGCACCGTTGGACCGCTGCAAAATTGACGGACTCTACTGCCCACGTCTGTCCAGCCAGTTCCTAGTCCACACACGTCACCGCCTTTTATTTTATTTTATTTATTTATTCTCCGCAAAGAATGGCACAAATTGCCAAGGCAGCGCTTTTCTTTTTGCTTAGCATTGCGAGTGTCTATCCACTTTGGGGTTTTTTTGTTCTTTTTCTGTTTTAATGGCAACATTTTCTTCTTTTAATTTGTATGTTGCACTTCCGGAAAAAAGACCTTGACGTGTGGAGTATGGACGTACAGTGTGAGCAGTCAGGCTGTGTTATTACTGTAATGGGGATGATCATGTTACCATGATCAGAACCCTTGACCTTTGACAAAGTAAAAATAAAAAAAATAAAGAGCCCTAAAAACCCCCAAAGTCATGACTTACATAAGAGTATTTCAAAATAGATCGAAATATATCTACATATGATTAAATAGGTAGAGGTTTCTGTCAGTCAATAAGCCTTAATTCAATTGAAGTAGAAAAAGCTAAATCCATGTTGTACTTTTACATATTTCAAACTTTAAATAGGTTGGTGCAGACCCAAATGTAAGAAGAAGGATAAAAATGATCAATTTACAGGAAGAAGCTCACAAACCGCTGCATAATTCAAGCACGACTCAAAAGGTGCAAATCAGAAGGGGATTCTAACTGCTCCTCAATCCCACTCCCTACAGATATAATCCTTACCTATTCTGGCTCATTCAATATTCTCTTAATGCCTGTTCTGGGCCCATTTTAATGCTATGCTGCAATGTGCCGTTGACTTTGTTGGTTTGAATGTTAAAACACAAAATGCATACAAGATTGTGTAGAAGAAGCTTATGGTGGAACAAATGCTGGATTTGTGTTCGACTGCTATAAGATTCACTCTAATGGCTCGAACAGCAATATCTTTTAGTAGCTGCTGTTACAACTAAACAGTAAACAGATCATTAAAATGCCTTAGAAAACAAACACATAAGAAACTAATTAGGAAGTAATTAGGCAATTAAAAACGATTAACAATAAAAGCAAAATTTATTTCAATTGTTAAGGCAGCAGCACTAAACAAAAAAGTTTAAGATTTTGTGAAATTGTTAACAAAACCAAATCATATTCACGTTTTTTTTTCTGCCACAGCTCTCTTCAATCAGCCTCCCACCAGCACTGACTTCATGTATGATGGAATACCTGCTACTGGGATCACCAGTTGACTCATGGCAAGTGGTACCGACTCATAAACAGCAGCATTTATTGTCTCAAAGAAGCACATTTCACCCACTCAGTGACAAAGGGCTTATTTGCTTATTGCAAACCGGTGCAGTGCACTGGGGCTCAGGTGCTGTAAGGGGCCCATGAAGGAAGGAAGCAAAAACAAAGCAGAACACTCAAGAAACACCAGGTATGCCTGTTTTTGTGAATGGAATAGCTTGGGGCTCGTCGGTAAGGTAACGCTTAGTGGCTGGTACGGGAGGGGGAAATTTCAATTAGTCCAATTACCTTGACACCTGTCAGTCATGATGACTATTCAACATGGTAAAAAGCGGCGTGCAAAAGATGAAGGAAAGAAAGCAATAGGATGAGAGTGAAGCTAAAATGACCAAGTCAGACAAATTCTTTACTCAAACCCAGGCAACACTTAGCACCAGTGGACCTGTTGTGGGGATTTTTCAGCCGGGCTAATTCTAATGTATACGAGTACGACTTTACTCCGCCTCCTGACACCAAGACAAAAAGCTATATATATTGATATGTATAGATTTGGGATAATTGAACAAAAAAGTGATTTGTGAAAAATGTGGTCTTAATGAAGAAAAACAGTAAAGACGGTAAGATGGCTGTGTAAGAGCAAATCTTGTAATAAGAAGGAAGCTGTTATTAGTTTTCAGTTTGTGCTCCTGTTTTCTGTTTGCTGCCTGGTTTATGTTTCTATGACAGAGTGGGATGTCCTCACTGATATGTCATTCCAAATTCTCTCCTGGTCAAACTGCCCTAAGCAGGCCAGAAACTATTGTAGTGATAACACCAAGGCCTCTTCCTCAGAGGCTCTGTCATTGTTTTGGTTAGTGCTATCAGCAGCTACAAAACCCTGAGAGCACAGAACAACTACAGATTCATCGGACGCTCACACTGAAACCTCCGAATTCCAGGCCAGTCTTCCTCAAAACCCTTTGACCAAATAAACCCTGTGTCCACATTTGATCAGCAACCCTTCGACTTGACTCAGTCTCATTTCATTCAAAACCTCCACAACACTCACCAAGGAACAGCTTGGTGCTGCGTGGGTTTCCTCCGGGTACTCCGGCTTCCTCCCACAATCCAAAAACATGACTGTAAGGTTGATTGGAGTCTCTAAATTTCCCATAGGAGTGAATGAGAGAGTGAATGGTTGTCTGTGTCTGTGTTGCCCTGTGATGGACTGGCGCCCTGTCCAGGGTGTACCCCCACCCAGCGCCCTATGAGAGCCGGAGATTGGCACCGGCAGACCCCCGCGACCCTGTTAAACGGGAATAAGCGGGTATGAAGATGGATGGATTAAAAACTTAAATTAAAAAAGCATTTGTGATCTCCGTTTCTGAAGTAGTGATTATTATTTTGGTTAAGCTTGTCACCTGTATACATAGTGCACTTTATTTCTCTTATTATAACAGTCTGTTCAGGCAAGCCAAGTACACACTATCCAGGGAGATCAAAGTAGCCAAGAGGTGCTACACTGAGAAGCTAAAACAAAGCTTCTCAAACAAAGATCCTTCTGCAGTGTGGAAAAGCCTGCATGAAGTTACCAACTACAGGAAACCCTCCCCCCACCCCACTGGTAACAAAAGACTAGCTAGAGACCTGAACAGCTTCTACTGCAGGTTTTCACACCCACCCCCCAGCTCATTAGCATCAGCCCATCACCTGGACTCTGCCCTTCCTGCTCCCCCTACTCCCCCCCCTACCTCACCCTCTGTCCCCCCACCTGCCCTGAAGATCAATGAAAGAGATGTGTGCCAGCTTTTCAAAAAACAAAAGATCAAAAAGGCTCCAGGACCAGACGGAGTGTCTCCTTCCTGCCTGAAAGCCTGTGCTGAGCAGCTGGCACCCATCTTCACACGGATCTTCAACACATCACTGGAGCTGTGTGAAGTACCTTCCTGCTTCAAAAGTTCCAGTATCATCCCAGTCCCCAAGAAACCTGCCATCACAGGACTTAATGACTATCGACCCATTGCTCTGACGTCTGTAGTCATGAAGTCCTTTGAGAGACTGGTTCTGAGCCACCTGAAAAAGATCACAGGACCCCTGCTGGACCCCCTGCAGTTTGCCTATCGGGCAAACAGGTCTGTCGAGGATGCAGTCAACATTGGACTGAACTACATCCTGCACCACCTCGACTCCCCAGGGACCTACGCTAGGATCCTGTTTGTGGATTTCAGCTCTGCATTCAACACCATCATCCCGGACATCCTTCACCAGAAACTCACCCAGCTCACAGTGCCGGCCTCCACCTGTCAGTGGATCACCAACTTCCTGACTGACAGGAAGCAGCAAGTAAGGCTGGGAAGCATCACATCTGGCACCCGGTCACTCAGCACTGGCGCCCCCCAGGGGTGTGTTCTCTCCCCACTGCTATTCTCCCTCTACACCAATGACTGCACCTCAGGGGACCCCTCTGTGAAACTCCTGAAGTTTGCAGATGACACCACCGTCATCGGTCTCATCCGGGACGGGGACGAGTCTGCCTTCAGACGGGAGGTGGAACAGCTGGCTCTTTGGTGCAGTCAGAACCACCTGGAACTGAACCCGTTCAAGACCGTGGAGATGACAGTGGACTTCCCCCCACTCCCCCCCCTTACCATTTTAAATAGGGAATTGGCTACCGTGGACTCCTTCAGGTTCTTGGGATCCACAATCTCACAGGACCTGAAGTGGACCTCCCACATAGACTCAACCAGGAAAAAGGCACAGCAGAGGATGTACTTCCTGCGTCAGCTGAGGAAGTTCAACCTGCCCCAGGAGCTGCTGATCATGTTCTACACCTCCATCATTCAGTCTGTTCTGTGCACCTCCATCACTGTCTGGTTTGGATCTTCAACCAAACTAGACAGACACAGACTACAAAGGATAGTCAGGACTGCAGAAAAGATCATTGGTGTTGATCTGCCCTCCATCCAAGACTTATACCTGTCCAGGGTCAGGAAACGGGCAGGTAGCATCACTGCAGACCCCTCCCACCCTGCACACAATCTGTTTAAACTCCTCCCCTCTGGCAGACGCTACAGATCACTGTACGCCAAAACAACCCGCCATAAAAACAGTTTCTTCCCCCAGGCTGTCACTCTGATCAACACTAAACAGTCAAAGAGTGTCAGTCCTGTTTCTGTGAAAAAACCCTGGAACCAAACATAACAACCTTGGATCAATCTGACACTGAGAATGTTCATGTACATACCTTTAATTTAAATGTTCTACTGCACTACTTATCAATGCTCTACTGCACTATTTTCCTTTTATTATTATTATATTTTATTATTATCTTTCTTTTCTATTATTTTCCTTCTTTTATCTTATTTTTTTATTTTTATTTTGTATCTATTTAATTATTTTTTTATTCTATTATTATTATTATTATTATTATTATTATTATTATTATTATCATCTTGTTATTTGCACATTCTAGTCTAACTACTGTTTATATTTATACTTATGTTTATACTTATTTTCATCTTTTCTAGCTGATTGTTTATTGTTGAAAATTTTTTGTTTTCACTATTGGAGAGAGCACAGTTGACCGAGTCAAATTCCTCGTGTGTACAACATACACTTGGCGAATAAAGCTGATTCTGATTCTGATTCTGATTCTGATTCTGATTTCCTGCGTTTTTATGCATTTTTCAATTCCTTAGTATATCCTTGTTTATTGTAGTTTTGTACCTGCTGGCAGGCCTTTTTTTGTTAAGAAATACATTTGTGTGATTTGTTGGAACCCGTTGTCGGTGTTTTTTGGAGTTTTACTTATATTAAGTTTTTATGTTGCGTCCTGGAACTCCTAGACTGGGGCGTAACAGAAGCTTATCTCACTGTGTGTGTGGGTGTCTAGAGTGGGGCCCAAAATATTTTTTTGCACTGGGGCCTATCACCATGATGTTACGCCGCTGCTCCGTACTGTATTCTTTCTGTATTCAAATTTTTACATCAACATCTGGAAAAACTTCTATCTTTCATTCATCACTTTCTTTGTTTGTCAGATGCATAAAAACACAGCAGCATTGCTGCCTGCCGCTAACAATCAAAGCGTTTTGTTATTTGAATGGTGAAAACAACTAGGCATTTATAACTAAAAACGGCCTACGCCAATGTAAAAATAAAAAGTGCAATTTTGCTATTATGCTTTATGCTTCTGCATAGATGCACTGCTTGGATACAACACTGTGAAAAACCAGCTTCATTAGCATTGACCTTTTGTGGCTTACTCGTCTTGTGAGCGACCATTTAAAGGCCCAGGAAACTTTTGCAGGTGTTTTGAGTTAATTAGCTGGATAGGGTATGACACCCTGACTCTCTGGTGTCAAGCTTTTTCCACAACCTTCTATTTTTCCGAGACACTGAATTTTGGAGTTTCATTACTTGTATGCATTAATTCTCCACATTTCAAGAATTAAAGACTTGAGGTATTTTACTCCATGTGTCATGAGTCTATATCATATGTGTTTCACTTTCTGAAATGTGTGACAAAAAACATTTAACTTTTTCATGATATTGTAATTATAATGATTTTTATATATACATACCTGTATACTCCTCTGCATATTGCTTCCTGTAAAGTGTCTTTGAGTTTTCTTTCTTGATCTGAAAACAAAAGCACTGCAAACTGTTTCTGTTTTTTCCGCTTTCTTTTTTCAGAACCAGAGTCCCGGGTTTGTTTTTCCAGCTAATTTCCACTTTGAGACTCACTTCCTGTAGCCATCAGCTGCCCGACCCTCCTCCTCCTTCTTCGGCCCGGTCCCTATACTCACACTGCACCCTACACCCCTCTACAAAGTGTGCACTTGTTAGAAGTGCACGAAAGGTTCGAGCGCGCACATTACAAGTTTGCAGAAATTGCAGAATTGGGACAATACGGTTTACGTCATTGACTTGCGTCGCTACGTCATAACTACCCAGGCTTCTGCTCCATTATTTTACAAGCACATCTCTCTGAACATGATTACATTTAGAATTTATTTATTTTGCAGTTCGAGTGTGAAATTTTAATATCGTGACAACTCTTAGATCGATTTCAAGAGTAAAATATAAATGAAATAGGAATGCATATTCTGTTCAGTTTCTTTATTGGATTAAATGGTGATCATACTGAACAATTATCTATGAAGAAGTGGTTCACAGTTTATGTATTTTTACAAATAATTCTATAGAGTTTCTACTGGTAGCAGCAAGTTAGATTTAAGGTTTTAATGCCCAATTGTTGTATTTTTAATGGCATAAATAAAGACATATTTGCATATTTCATTTAAGATTTGTAAACATTCCAGCAAACAGAGGAATGAGGAAAATTGCAATATTCAAAAGAAAAATGTACACAACAGGAAACATATACAAAATAAATGTATATTGGATATTAGTAATTTATTTGAGGTAGCTACATAATATTAATTTCAAATGTAGAGTGGGTAACTAACTGGCATCTGGTAAGTTTTATATTTTATAGTTACGTTTTTGTACATCCTACAAGTGTAAAGTTTAAATTGTTATATAAATGATTGCACAAAAAAATGTATGAAATTGTTTGCATAGAATGCCCGTAAATACTGGTGCATAAACCACCGCTTCATCAGATATTTATGCTTCTTTCCAAGTAACATAGACAACCTTGATTGTAGTTACACATATACAACATAAGAAAAGTTAAAATATTTCAATACTTACACTTGGAAACACAGTTTTTCGGCACAGGATCCGCAGATGGATAAACAAAACCCACGTGATATCAGTGACGTCGGTGCAAAATATCACTGATAAAAGAGAATCATGACCCACAGGGTCCCAGCCTCAGCCTGCAAAGTTAAACTGCACCTCCATGAGCTTGGATGTTACAAAAACCCTTTTTCCTAACTTTGGACTGGACTGTAAAATAGTGCCTCCCATTTTCTCTCTTTCCCAGCCCGCTTTCCACTCCTTTACTAAAACATCATTAATTAAGCCCCCTAAGCTCCACCTTCCCAGGGGCTTGTGCAAACTTTCCTTTGCTAGACAATCTGTCTGCTCATTACCCACAACCCCAGCATGCTCTGGAACCCATAGCAGAATATAACCTCTGACCCTATCTGCACTTAAGATCTCATTCACTACATTAGGAGAAGCTTTACTTACTGGCTCTTACCCTGGATTTCCACTGGATCTATAACTGCTCTGAAACTGTTGCGCTATATATAAACATACAGTTGAAACAAGAAGTTTACATAAAATGTGTAAAAAGACACATAACACTTTTTTTCTCACTGTCTGAAGTTAAATCAGACTAAACCTCTCCTGTTTCAGGTCAGATAGGATTATCACAATTATTTCATTTTGCTAAATGCCACAATAATGAGAAAGATAATTTCTTAGAGAATTGTTTATTACTTTCTTCAAAAGTTTACATACACGAAAAGTGCAATGTCTTTAAACTAAAATTTCCAGATACTTGACAATTATTCGCAAGTATAAACATCTTGGGAATGTCCACCATCACACTGCTCAGGAAGGAGACGCGCTCTGTGTCCCAGAGATGAACGTGTTTTGGTCCAAAATGTGCAAATCAACCCCAGAACAAAAGCTAAAGATCTTGTGAAGATGCTGGCTAAAGTTGGTAAGAAAGTGTCATTATCCACAGTGAAACGAGTCCTGCACTGAAATGGGCTGAAAGACTACTTAGTGAGAAAGAAGCCATTACTCCTAAAGAAACATGAAAAAGCTAGATTACAGTTTGCAAAAAGACACCAGGACAGAGACCTTAACTTCTGGAGACATGTCCTGTGGTCTGATGAAACTAAAGTGGAGCTGTTTGGCCTTGATGACCACCGTTACATTTGGAGGACAAAGGGGGAAGCTTGTAGACCTGAGAACACCATACCAACTGTGAAGCACGGAGGTGGCAGCATCATGTTGTGGGGTTGTTTTGCTGCAGCAGGAACTGGAGCTCTTCATAAAATAAACAGCATCATGAAGAAAGAGTATTTTGTGGAAATATTACCGCAACATCTCAATAATAATAATAATAATAATAATAATACATTTTATTTGTAATGCACTTTACATTTGAGACCAAATCTCAAAGTGCTACATTGAATGACAGAATTAAAACAATAATACACAACATATATTAAACAGACAGGACTAAAAACAAACATTAGCTGTTAAAATAAGCTTGAGTAAAAAGATGGGTTCTAAGTCCTTTAATAAATGCGTCTGTCATTTGTGGGGCCCTTAGGTGGTCTGGGAGGGCGTTCCACAGGCGGGGAGCAGCGGCTTCACAGGCCCTGTCGACCATTGTTTTGAGCGGTGTCTTAGGCATGACCGGGTCCTGTTTGAGGTGTGTGTTGTGAGCAGTTGAGTGAGGTAAGTGGGGGCTGCAGGAGGATCTTGTACTATGCGGGACTGAACGGGCAGCCAGTACAGTGTCCGTAGGATGAGGGTGATGTACTCATGTTTTCACACCTTCATCAGGACCCTGGCAGCACTGTTCTGAACATACTGGAGTTTTTGAAGGCTCCTGCCAGGGATCCAGATGAGAAATGCATTACAGTAGTCCAGCCTGGAGGAAACAAAGGCATGGACGAGCTTCTCTGCAGCAGGAAGGGAGAGGGAGGGGTGCAGTTTGGTAATGTTACGGAGGTAAAATAATGCTGTTTTGCAGATGGAGGTGACATGACTGTCGAAGGAAGGTGGGGGTCAAATTTAACCCCCATGTTTGTGACAGAGGGAGAGAGGGGAATGGTATGTCCAAAGAATGAAACAGAGGTGATTGAGGAGGAGCAGAGTTGATGAGAGGTTTCAATTTGAACGGCTTCTGTTTTTGAGCCATTTAGCTGCAGGAAGTTTTAACTCATCCACAACCCTTTCTCCTCCAGGCAGGAGCTGAGGCAGGGAGTCGTGGTAGAGCGGGAGCAGGAGGGAGTGACTTGGAGATAGAGTTGTGTGTCGTCAGCATAGCAGTGGAAATTATTCCATTCTTTCTGGTGTCTCAAGACTTATCTAGGAAACTAAAACTTGGGTCTTTCAAATGAACAATGGCCCTAGGCATACTGCCAAAATAGTTCAGGTGGCTTGAGGCAAGGCAAGGCAAGGCAAATTTATTTATATAGCGCATTTCATACTCAAGGCAACTCAATGTGCTTTACATGATAAAACATTCAAATGTTTAAAATCAATAAGAACATTTAAAATCATCAGTAAAATCAATAAGAACATTTAAAATCATCAGTAAAATCAATTAAAATCATCAGTAAAATCATCATTACATCAACAACATCACAAAAAATCTCTCTCTCAATCATATGCAGTAGAGAAAAAAAGTGCCTTTAACTTTGATTTAAAAATGTTCACATTAGATGCTGACTTCAGCTCCGCTGGCAGTTTGTTCCACTTCTTTGCAGCATAACAACTAAAAGCAGCATCACCATGTTTACTGTGAACTCTGGGCTCCACTATCTGATCTGTGTCCATAGATCTGAGAGACCTGCTGGGTTCATACCTGACTAACATGTCACTGATGTATTCTGGACCAAACCCATTCACAGATTTATACACCAGCAGCAGAACTTTAAAGTCTATTCTGAGGCTGACTGGGAGCCAGTGTAAAGACTTTAAAACTGGAGTAATCTGCTCTGACCTCTTTGTTCTGGTTAAGACCCGAGCTGCAGCGTTCTGAACCAGCTGTAGCTGTTTGATGCTCTTTTGGGGGATTCCTGTCAGAAGACCATTACAATAGTCCAGTCTGCTGGAGATAAAAGCATGGACCAGTTTCTCCTGATCTTTCTGAGTCATTAAACCTTTCACTCTGGAGATGTTCTTTAGGTGGTAGAAGGCTGTTTTTGTGATAGATTTGATCTGACTTCTGAATGTAAGATCTGAGTCAATCAGAACACCAAGGTTTTTGACTTGGTCTTTAGCTTTTAAAGATCGAGACTCAAGATAATTGCTGACAGCAGTCCTCTTTTCCTTGTTACCAAAGATAATCACCTCCGTCTTGTCATGGTTTAGTTGAAGGAAGTTTTCACTCATCCAGCAGTTTATTTTTTCTAAACAGTCACACAACACCTCAATGGGACCATGGTCATCTGGGTTCAGTGATAGATATAGTTGTGTGTCATCTGCATAGCTCTGATAATCAACCTTACAGTTCTGTAAAATTTGTCCTAAAGGAAGCATGTAAAGGTTAAACAGAAGGGATCCAAGAACAGATCCCTGAGGAACCCCACAGGACATTGGTAATCTGTCAGATTCAAAGTTTCCAATGCTTACAAAATAGCTTCGCTCCTCCAAGTATGACTTAAACCATTGCATTACTTTTCCATTTAGTCCAACCCATGTTTGCAATCTGTGCAACAAAATTGTATGATCTACAGTGTCAAATGCAGCACTTAGATCCAACAGAATGAGAACAGATACTTTTCCTGAATCAGTGTTCAACCTTATGTCATTGATCACTTTGATAAGAGCAGTTTCAGTGCTGTGATGAGAACGAAAACCTGACTGAAATTTATCAAATATTTTGTTGAATGTTAAGAATTGACTCAGTTGGTTTAAGACCACCTTCTCAATGATCTTGGCCATGAATGGAAGGTTGCTGATTGGTCTATAGTTAGCCAGTATAGAGGCATCCAGTGTTCTCTTTTTTAACAGCGGTTTCACAGCAGCTACTTTCAGGGATTTTGGTACGGTGCCTGATTGGAATGAGCAGTTAATTATCTGACACAAATCAGTGACAATTGACTTTACAACAGTTTTAAAGAAGTTTGAGGGTATTGTGTCAAGGCAACACGTTGATGGATTCAGCTGCTGAACAGTCTCCTCTATTGTTTTTGGGTTCACTGTAATAAACTCTAACATTGTAGTTGACTCATCCCTCAGTGGTTGAAGCTGTTCAAGCTTTTTGTGATTTTGCTGGTTTGTTCTGATGTTTGACCTTATTGATTGTATTTTTTCATTGAAATATACAGCAAATTCATTGCATTTTCCAGCTGACAGTAATTCAGGGGCTATCTGATCTGGGGGGGTTGTGAGCTTTTCAATTACAGAAAACAACGCGCGAGAGTTGTTGACATTTTTGGCAATAATTTCAGAAAAGTATTGCTGCCTTGCTTTGAACAAACCATCATTGAATTTTCGCAGACTTATTTTGTACAGTTCTAGATGAATTTGGAGTTTTGTTGATCTCCATTTACGCTCAGCTCTTCTACAGTCAGATTTCAAATTCTGCATTTTCTCAGTCCTCCTCCAAGGTGTTTTCTGTGTGTTTGGTTTTCTCTTAGTTTTGATTGGAGCCACCACATCTATGACATTACAGACGTTTCTATTATACTCATCCAGAAGATCATCAACTGTCTCAGCACTCAATGTTGGTGTCATTGCTATGGCTTCCATAAACTGTGCACTTGTGTTCTCATTTATGTACCTTTTCTTTAAACACACATAACTAGGGGGAACAGATGTTACAGTCTCTAGGTCAAAAAAGACACAGAAATGATCAGATAAAGCTAAGTCTCTTACATCAACAGCAGAGATATCAACACCTTTAGAGATAACCAGATCCAAAGTGTGACCTTGAGTGTGTGTCGGACCAGTCACATGTTGTGTAAGACCAAAAGTATCCATTAAAGCATACAGTTCTTTGGCAGTATTGTCCATGTTATTGTCTACATGAATATTTAAGTCACCTGTTATTATTAAAAAGTTGTATTCAGTGCATACAACTGACAGCAGTTCAGCAAACTCATCCATGAATTCTCCAGAATATTTTGGGGGTCTATAAACGACTAAAAACAGAACTCTTGAATCACCCTTCAGTAAGAATGACATATATTCAAAGGAGATAAAATCACCAAATGTTATTTCTTTGCACTGAAATATTGATTTAAAAATGGCAGCAACTCCACCACCTTTCCTGCAAGTACGACACTTATTTAAATAAATAAAGTCTTGTGGTGCACTTTCATTGAGAATAGTATTACTGATACCATCATTCAACCATGTTTCATTAAGAAATAAAAAGTCCAAGTGATGTGTCAAAATAAAATCATTAATTATTAGTGACTTGTTAACAAGAGATCTAACATTAAGAAGAGCTAATTTTAAAGACTTTACTGGAGACACTGGTGGACTTTTTGGATGACATGTTATAGGAGTCAAATTTTTATCTCTATAAAGCTTTTTGCTTTTCTTTAATTTCACAATTTTACCTGTGTTACCTGTCACCACAGGAATTAAAGAAGCTGCATTAACTCCATAGGGCCCTGACTTTTTCTGGTTGTTCCTAAAAATAGAGCTATTGCAGTCCGGACCCAGCACACATCAGACCTGTGTCGCTCTAAGATGAACACAGCTGGCCTGAGGAGAAGAGTGATCCTGAGCCTGGTATCGTCGAGGAGGGATGGGTGGTGCAGATTGATTCTTTAGAGGAGATAAGATGGGACTATGGTGGGGTAAAGGGTGGGGTGTCAGTCTTGTGCCAGCCAGAACCAGCTCGTTCATCTGGGCAGTTAAATCCAAGAAGGCAGGGGTAGGAGAGAAGCTGGATGAGGTGGAAGTAGGTGAATTTTGGGGTGAAGCAGGTGGGTCCTGAGATGCGGGGGTTGAGTTGACCTCTTCATTTTGGCGATTTTTATTTCTTGCTGGAAGCTCATCGACTCCATGTTCTTTCCTTGTTGTTTTGTTCTCCGATGGTACATGTTGTCCTCTGTCTTTATCAGAACTGATAGCAGTGTGACTGGTGAAGTAAAACAAGTTGGATGTGAAGAGTTTTACTCCAGCCTTGTTTAGACACAGTCCATCTGCTCTAAAAAGATGACGACGTTCCCAAAAAATAGGAAAATTTTCTATAAAATTTAGTGAAAGGGCAGCACAAGCCGAAGACAGAAATTTATTCAAAGAGTAAATCCTTGAGAATTTCAGATCTCCTTTGCGGACTGGAGGTATTGGGCCACTGATGAACACTTTAGGCTGTAAACAGCTCACAGTTTTTAGCAGATGGGTGAAATCCTGCTTTAACACCTCAGACTCCTCCTTGGCTAAATCATTTAACCCAAAATGAATCACAACATTTTTCAAATGTGGGTAATCTGCAACGATATGCAAGATTTTGTCAGCCAGGTCTGATACTGTGTCATTAGGTAAGCAGATCACTTTCACGTTGCTGCTAAACATCTTCTGAGCATCTTTAACAGAAACGTCTCCCACTATCAGTGTGTGAGGTTGTTGCTTTGGCCTACCATGTCGCTTTCGTTTTCCTGAAGCACTTTCAGTCTTCGCAGTTCCAGAAGGTTGTGTGTTGACCTCATTAGAGCCAGATCCTAGGTCATTCAGCAGTGGGGCGAATCGATTACCCAGTTCTACATGAAACTGGGTTTGTGACTTGGTGATACTCCTGCCTTTAGCAGATGTCCACTTTTGTGCCTGGGCAGACAAGGGAGTTGATGTTGAGGCTGCAGTCTGCGAAGCCAGTGCAGGCCAGTCCGTCTCATTATTGATATCAGGGCGCTTTGCTCGGCCTGTTAGCCTTTAAAGTGGATATGACTTTTTCTTAGGCTTAGCTCCCAGTGTATTCCAGGGAGGACTCGCACCTGTTGGCTTATCAACGGGAACAGGATCCTCCCTAAGCCTGATAGCTTTGTTAGCACGGGCTGGTAGCGAGTTAGCTTTATCCACTCCGCTGTTTTGAAACAGCGGCACAGTCGTATCATTATCATATCCACAGTGTCCATTAACCTCAATGTTTACTTGTATTCCTCGCACTGTAGTCTCCAGTTCAGTAATCTTTTGGAAAAGACTGCTGTATTCTGTTGTGGAAAGAGCCATTCTTCTGCTAGTTAGCTTGCTACTTGTAGCTAGCTAGCTTGCTACTTAGCTTTCCAGTTGAGCCAGCAAATAAAAAAGCAGTAGATGATTACCTCAGAGCCAGAGTCAGATGGTAAATGATAGAGTTTGATGTTGAGGTATCGTATCATTTCTCAGAAGAAAAAGTTCATGTTTAGTAAATAAATTCCTCTGTGAGCTCCGCTCTGCTCTTTTGCTGCTGTCAGCTCAGCTGCCGGAAGTAAAGTGAGGACAATGTTGTAGCAATCGCCAAGCCCTGATCTGAATCCCATCGAAAATTTGTGGGCAGATCTGAAAAGGCGTGTGCGAGCGAGGCAACTGACAAACCTGACTCAGTTACACCAGTTCTGTCAAGAGGAATGGGCCAGAATTTCAGCAGAGAAACTTGTGGAAGGACACCCAAAACATTTGACCCAAGTCATGCAGTTCAAAGGCAATGCTACTAATAACTAAGGAAATGTATTTAAACTTTTGACCTTGAAGAATGTAAAAAAAAAAAAAACCTAAGAAATTATCTCTCTCATTATTATGACATTTAGCAAAATGAAACAATTGTGAAAATCCTAACTGACCTGAAACAGGAGAGGTTTACTCTGATTTAACTTCAGACAGTGAGAAAAAAAAGTGTTATGTGTCTTTTTGCACAGTTTCTGTAAAGTAATATTTCCAGCTACTTAATTAAAAAATAAACATTATTATGTACTATATCAAGGGTTATGAACAAAACAAAACACTACAACACTAACAACAAATTAAAAATGAGTGCTGTCAACAGATTAAAAATATTGTGTCTAATTAATCTCTTTTTTATTCGCACCCTCAACTTGAGGTATTTTCATTTAAATTGCATTGTGGCAGATCAAAAGAATGATGTATAGCAAAGTGGCTTTATAGTCTTTTATTGTTTTTAACAGACTTGAAACATTTCCATTCCTCTGTATGTGAGACTATAGAGGGCTGCCACCTTTAGTTTAGACCAGGGCTATTCAACCACACTTTGCCATGGGCCACATTGTTGGAAAGCTATGGTTTGTGGGTCAAACATTCCTAGTACAGTTGCTCTTGTAGTGAACAAACACAAAGCACCATCACATTTTCAATCATTTTATTGAAGTCTTTAAATTCCCTAAACAGCACCAGTCGGCTTTTTGTACAAGTAATTAAAAACACAAGCAGCTTCAAGTGTAATTAAATAATAATCACAGCACCTGCTGGTTAAAAAGTACAAGAAATAAATTAACTGAAAAACATGACCAATTTCTAGTCTCATTAAATTAAGTAACAGCACCTTCTGGCTTTTTGTGCAAGAAATTGAAAAAACAACAATGACATAACTAGCTTCAGGTTTAACTTGAGAAAAGCATAGAGTCACAGAGGCATACACCTGTTGGCTTTTTGTGCAACACATTTTTGAAATAATTACAAGCTTCAGCTTTTTTTTTTTTTTTCTTAAACAAAGCATAGTCACAAAATCACACACCTGCTAGCTTTCTGTGTGTGATAAAAAGCCGTCATCAATGGAGCAAAGATTAGATGAACTACCATGGCAACCACCCGGAAGAGAGTGATTTATTCACCTCGATGGGTGAAATAAGTAAGTGTTTGTGGAATATGAGCCTATGGTGTGTTTACACAGAAAGCCACTTCAGCGACTATAGTCTTTTAAATTGCCCATCATTAGTAGCACTTTTTGGTAACTTCATCACTTCATTGCTTCAGTGATGTGATGACTGGGGAATAATATGAATAATGAGTTGACACTTAAAATATAATTAGAATTTAAAAGGTGTATCCAAGGAGTATTCCACTTTCTTTGGCCCCAGTTAGTTGGGAAAGTGTACAGCCCTCCCGCTACAGTGGCTATGAAGACAGCTACGGCCGCTTGACGCCACATTTATATTGATTTTGAATGTAATGTAGTCGCCAGAGTCATCTCAAAGGCAAAAAAAAAGGCATAAAAAAGATGATTAAGCCTGGATTCAAACCCCCGACCTCATGTTCTCAATAGCACCGCCTTAACTCACTGTGATGTCCATATATCGAGTTGTATTACAGTATGAAACAACGTGAAGTCAATGTCGAGCCTGAAATGTGTAATAATTTAAATTGACATCTCACCCTTTACATTTGACACACGTTTGTACCCAGGGAACTTTACTACAGACGTCAGTAGACATTTTAATGCAGATCAACCTCTGTGTCTTTCCCTAAATGATCTGCATCCACAAACATTTGTCACTCATGGATTTATTCATTTGGGCGCTGAACCCTGTCATCAGTGTGTCCTAACCACTTGGGCTAGAGTACCGTCTGAAGGACCGCTGTCTGTACTAGCTGCTCCATAGAGGTGCTAGTTGCTACATAATTAGCATTGAGGTGGAAAAGCTCTGCTGGATGCTCGAAGACCTCCGGTGGTCCACAAACTTTTCAATCCAGTGTGGTTTTTTTTTTTTTTAGTAAAATTAAACCGCTCAAAAACTTCTCAGGTCTCCGGGAATGCGTGTAATGAGATGAGGTTCCGCGCTGTTTGTGGTGCAAAAAAAAAAGAGAAGCGATTAAATTTTTTTAGTGCATTCATTTTTCCTGTAATTAATTAATTACAATTAATGCGTTAATGCATTAAAGTGACACCCCTAATAAAACACTAAGACAAAGTACCATATATGTTGTGTATAGCACAAGTGATATAATAGATTTACCATATCCATATGAAGCTGAGGCTTTGGCACAGAAATAAATCCCTGAGCACTTGTTGAGACACACTTTCCAACAAGGACCGAATCTTCTGGGCCGAGGTGGAATGACCGGAGGGCACAATTAGTACATTTTTTTTATGAGATCTTCTTTTTTTATGGTCTTTAAATATTAAGTTCAGTGTCGTGGATATTGCCTTCTCCATCAAATCCGGAACCATAAAAGGCTTTTAATGCCTGAAACCAAGCCCTTGTCTCAGCTTTTCTTTTTATCTCCTGACTGAGCAGATGCTGTTACGTCTTTAATGCCAACGTCAACATGGACGTGTGGCCTGGAGAACACATTTGAAACGCTCCTGCAAGCTCTCACGGCAAATTTACGGTTGACCTCATTTGGAGACATGATTTATTGCTCTGGTTGAGTGATGGAGTCCAGGTGAGGCATTGATGATTTTATAAAAAAAAGTTTATTATAAAACTAAATAAAAAGGAGTACAAAGATGGACAAAATTAGTGACCGCCCCGGGCGGACGTCCGATGATCGAGTGGCCCACAGTTCTAACTCATCACGTATATTCCCCCTCAGTCCCCCTCCCTCCTCCCCCCAGGAGATAAAGAGGACAGAGGAGGTGAAAGAAGAGGGTGAAAAGAGACAGTTTCTTCTTTAGGTCAAAACAACCAGTTCTCTGGTATCTCCTGATTGTCGTGAGTGTTAGACATGTGTGCGTGTATGGTGTTTGTGTGTATGAATGGATGTGTATTGGGTGTGTATGTGTGACTATGTGAGTGTGTGTAGGCATGTGAGTGTGTGATGCCTCTGTGTCTGAGGGATAAGATGTGTTTTGGGAAGCTGACCTCGAGAAGAGAGCAGAAAACATGAGACAGCAGAAATGAAAAGTCTCAACTTAAAGCCTTAAAAAGAATAAGGTCTACGAGTAAATATGTTAATAAACATAACTAACAATTTTTGCCCTGACAAAGCCAAGGATGGCTAACAGCAATGTACAAATCTGTACAGGTGCGTAGCACTACATTTTCAGCCCTGGGTACAAACCATTTTGTTGGGCCCCTACCGTCAGTTATGTATACTTTTTTTTTTTTTTTTCTTCCGCCCGTAAACTATACTGGGTATTCTTGCATTATTATAAAAGCTTTCTATTTTCTTCACAATAACCTAATGACATAATGGTGGACTGCTCTACTGTCTTGGTGTAACCACCAGTAATGGGCAGCTTGCTTTACCTTGCCCAAAAACCAATGCTTTAAAGAGATTTTTTATTTACAGGTCATTGTCACTTTGGAATAACCTGCCTCCAAGCCTCTGCTGCATTGACAGTAAATTTACTTTTAAAAAGAATCTAAAACTCCATTTGATACTGTGAGATGCTTTGTATTATTAGCTATGTTTAGCTATGTTTTATCCTTGCAAATGTAATGTATTGTAATATGTATGATTTTGTGAGTGAGTAATAATCACGTTTTTTTGCCATTTTAATCAAATTTTGTATTTGTAAATGGTTTCTGTTGCATGTTTGCTATTTGGACCCCAGGAAGACTAGCTGGTTGCCATGGCACTAGCTAATGGGGATCCCTTAATACACAAATAAACAAATACACTTCATATTCAAATTTTTTGCACTATATTTTATTGGTGTATTGAATATTGTGTTTGTGACATACCACATTTTTTTTAATCTGGTTAATTAAAGGTAAATATATAATGATTAGAATCATGGGGACACTCTGGCCACCTATTAAAGACTTGGTGGCAGCAAAATGTAGTCTTCAAAATTATTTTAAAAAATATTTTTATTTCCATTCAAATTTGACATGCAAAAAGAATGTTCCAGCATTTAAATGCGCAAGAGAACACATTTCAATCAAAATAATATATTGCCTAAAAAAGATGTGTGTTTTAAAGCTCACCTCTGAAAAATTGAGTGCAGTTGCTTTCCCTCATTTCACCTTCTCTCCTTCTCCTTTCTTTCCTTCTGTTTTTTGGCCTGGTTTTACTTTCTTGAGGAAAGACGTGGTTTCCAGCCGCTGTCTATCTCCCGCTCCTCGTCACATCCACAGTTCAGACTGCTTACTACAGCACAGCAGCATAAGCACATGCGGGTCGTAGCATTTACACTGTTATAAAGGGGGTGGTAACTGGGACCCTGATGCAGCATGAATATTTGTTTTTAGTGCAAAACTGTGCTTAACAACCAGCGTATAATTTAACACAGAGTCCTTTTCATTCCAATATAAAAAATCTAAAAATGTTTCAAATGCACTTTTGTACACATATATAAAACAGACTTCTTTCTTTCTTTTGGAAAAGAAACCCTCCTATACTCCTTCCTAATACCCCTGTAGCACTTATTTTTCAACAACCACGTAAACCAATCAGTCTATCTGATGAGACCAGTGTAGTGAAACAAACCAGATGGTTGAACACAAAAATTTCCAAATGACCTGAATGCTCAAAGGTTTAACATTGGCAATCAAATAAATATTAGTGATTGGTTGGATTAGCAACTGGGTTCAATGATGCCCTTGCCCCAAATCGACCCATTACACAATACATGTAAAAAAGTGATTCTTGATCTCCTTACATCTAACTAAAAAGCAAGGATGGTCTGTGTGCGTGCGTGTGTGTGGAGCAAATATCTCCCCGACGCGGTGCAAGTTCGACCTGAAACTCGGTCAACGGGCTCCAAATACCCCGAGTGTGTGTATCAGTTATTTTGGTCATTTTAAAATGTTTATTTAAATTTTCTTCCACATCTGGATGGCCCCAAAATGAAACCTATTCAGCTTTTGACCTCAGGGTGTGAGGGGGCGCTAGCGCACCATCTATATCTATTTCACTGCACAGCTCCTCACACGAGCAAGAGTCACGTGCGCAGCCAGAGCCAATCGCTGCGCACACAGCCAAGCAGACACGGACTGTAAACACGAGTGAAAGAGAAGAAGATAGTTTTATACCGGAGAGGGGAGAGGAAGGACTGCCGACTCCACTTCCTCCTGTGCCATGCTATCGTTAGCGTCTCAAACACGGGAGGTCTCTGAACAGATCATTTGAAACCGTCAGCCACTGGTGAGTCTTTTGCAGACACGTTTCCCATTGTTTAAACCATATAACTGTCCTTGTAATTGTTCAATAACGCGCTGTTTCACTACAGTCGGTTTTGACCTCAACCTGTTCAATACTCCATCTGGAAAACTGCGGCTTCTGTGTCATGGAAGCTAAGCTCTGACCACTCGGTTCGAAGGTAAAAAATGATTTTTGTTTTTTTTAAAAAGGCAGCCGAATAGTATATAATACTTTAATATACTTACTCACTCATGTAGTTTGGAGCTTTACATTTTGTTTTGCGCAGTTTCGTTACTTTTCTGTCTATGTCTGTGGAGTTTGTATATCAGCGTCTCAAACAATTCACGGAACACACACACGGTATTTTTTTATTTAAATATACAAAATTAATAAAATAAAACACAAAAAATGCACAAAAAGACAACAGAAAGATACACAAATACACATATTGACTCCAAAAAAACATACATTACGGAAAAATACACCAAACAAAAAAATATTAAAGCAAGTAAAAAAAACAAAAAACAACAACAAACACATTTATCATGTTCATGTCCCATAGAATTAAACTGGGGAAATTGCACAAGCTGTTTTATTTTGCACCCGCAAACAAACCCCTTTATAACACTACAGAGCACAGAGTACACCTCTTGTACATCCAACCTTCAAACACATACTCATTTGGCCATAATTAACTCTACTTAAGCTCCCACATGAATACATACTTCCGACGGGCACTGTATCTATTTCACTGCGCAGCTCTCTTCCGGTGTGTGCCAGCTGAGTTTGGCCCTGATCTCGCTCCTGTGGACTTCTCTTTTGAGCAAAAATATTTTTTTACTGTTCCTTATTTGGCGATGATGTTGTTTCAAAACGTTAGTTTGACCGTACGCTATTTAGACCGGACGGACCTCACCTGGAAGTGATTGACGCAATGGCTGCTGTGTTGAAAGCTACAAATTTCTCTGCAGCGTGTGTGAGAGAGAAAAAACTTGTATTACAGAAAAATACAGCAAACGACAACAAAAATATGAAAATGACTCAAAATACACTAAACTAAATACTTATACAAAAAATACACTAAAATGACAACAGAAATGCACAAAACTACACCAAAAGAAAAACTAAAATACACAAAATTACTCCAGAATCACACTAAAATGGGAACAAAAAACAATAATTATAAAAACAATTCCCAAAAAGACAACAGAAAGATAAAAAAATACACATAATGATGACTTAAAAAAACATATATTACAGAAAAATACAACAAAAATATGAATATGGCTCAAAATACACAAAACCAAATATTTATACAAAAAATACACACAATTACTCCTGAATCACACTACAATAGCAACAAAAACAATAATTATACAAAAATACACGACTCCAAAAAAACATACATTACAAAAAAAATTAAATAAAAAACAGCAAACATTTATGCACAAAAAGACAACAGAAAGATACACAAATACACATGACTCCAAAAAACATACGTTACAGAAAAATACACCATACAAAAAAACTATAAAAGTGATGAAGTCATGCACATGTCCCATAGAATTAAACCAGGAAAACTGCACCCGCAAATATACCCCTTATGTTCCCACATGAATACATACTTCCGACGGGCACTGTACTAGTTTTAAATAACTAAGAAATCACTGCACATCTCTTCTTTTCTCACATTTACCTCCTGTGTTGCACTTCCTGGATATTATCATGCACCGGTTTCAGCTCATTAGCCCAACACAAAGTAAATCATCATGATCAATCAAGGTCATTAGACAGTGCTTGGGTGAGAGGTGAAAAGTCACCAAGAAAACCCCCCAAACAAGTTGCCCTTGTAAAGGTTTCCAACATTATTTAGTGTATAGTTGTGTTTTTGGTCTTAAATAATAGGGCAAAGATACAAAATAACGTAGTGATTCTTTCATGTTTGGACCACAAGCACAACACAGTTTGGACTAATAACTTAAGTCCATGACTAATGATTAAAACTCTTTTTTTTATAGATTTTTTAAATATTTATATTAGGCTCATCTTGCAGAATCTCATCAGATATGTAGAAATCCCACATGAGAGCACAACAAAAATACAGCCTTTGTATATACTTGACTGTATTCATGTTTATCACACACACGAGATATAAATTATTCATCACCTGCACACTCATAAATCCTCTTACATTATTTTTCTTGCTCGTACTACACTCTCTTTCATGTATCGGCCACCATTCGTATTATCCTCCTCACAGTGAAAATACCCAAATGCCATTTATGCTATATAACATTGATCCTCTAAAGCTCTCAGGCACTGGAGTGTATGAAAGTAATAAATATTTTAGCTACCAACATCTTCCCTTTTTTCTCATTTGTTCATCTCTCTCTAAACATGTTGCCGAGTTGTGGTTTGATGTCAATTCTCATTTGGTTCATTTTAGGCTAATTTACACAATTAAGAACTTTGTGTGAAGCAAACTGTTTGTGTGATTTGGCGTGAGGGAACGGGTTTCAATGTTTGCCAAACCTTGGGTGGAATTTTTGAAACAGAGCACCAAGGGTGTCGGGTTAAAACAGCCAGGCTTCACAGTAAAGGCTATAGTTTTTTTTTTTTATTTTTTTTTTTTAGTGAGTTATTTTTGGACTTCAAGGGTCTACCTGGGTTTAATCTGGATTCTTACAATGTTCAGATGCACTGAAGACAAATTAATTGATGTACTGTAGATCAGTGTTTCTCAAATGGAGGTACGTTTATCCATAGGAGTATGCAATAGCACTACAGGGGGTACTTGAGAGAGACAGAGATGGGGAAACCAAGAAATGACAGCAAAAAAGAAAAGAAAGGACAGCATTAAAAATATGTACTTTTATAATGTTTATTTTTAGTTGAAAATTATAATAATACTAAATATTTCCAGCAACTTACAAAATGACAACAAAAACCAACAAAATTAGAGAAAAATATACAGAATAATAAAAAGAACAGACAAACAAAGAAATACACAAAATGACACCAAAAACACACACACTAAGAGAGAAAATACTTAATATTCTATTCTAACTGTTGTTATTTTGATCATTGCATATGACAGTCAAGTGCCTTGTTGTATATATTCTGCATTTTTGCTCAATAACAAAAACAAAACAAAGAAGTCGGTTGTAAAAGGATACTTGGATTCAAAATCAAGAGAAAGGAGTTCTTGAGCCAAAAATGTTTGAGAACCACTGATGTAGGTAATGCATGCTTTTTTTGGTCCCCCCTTTAAAATAAATCTCACTGCCTAACTGTAGTATATAGCGCTACACACATACACTGTTATTGTATGAGTGATGTGGCGGCAGAGTAACACTTTAAGGGCGAGACTCATGACAGAACAAGTTACCCGTATGGCTGTTCTGTAACTATTAAAATAACTGTGGCAAGAGGGAGTTACTCTCCCTACCACAGGGGGGCAGTGCGGCCATTCAGTAATTAGTGCACTGCATATAAACGCACCCAGCTGGCCTCTTCTTCTGTCTCCCTCTTCCTCCTTCACGGAGTTGACGTGTGTGTGTGCGGGGAATCTGACGTTGTGCCGGTGCGGAGCTGCGTGCATAGCAAGGTATGCATGAACTGTTTTGATCCTTGGGGCGCTGTGTTTACCCGGGTTTTCCTCCGTTGTAGTGGTGTGGCTGGGAGCGGAGCTGCTTCCCGGATCTTGTGTGTGTGCGCAGTGCTAATCCTGCAGGTAGGGCGCTGAATTGTCTGCCTTATGGGGAACGGAGGATGGTCTGGAGAAGTTAATTTAAAACTCTTTTTCAGCCCTCCTTTGTGGAGTCTGAGCCGTATGTTTACCTCCTCCTGCAGCGCGATTACTCAACCTGACAGCCGGGTTGTAAGTTCAATTTCAGCCCAAACTTGTATTTGTTCTTTTAAGATTAGTTCTTGATTTATTGATATGTTTATTTTACAGTATGTGGTCATCAGCTGTCGGTTTCTGAGTCCACGCTGCTGTTTTGGTTCTCCTCGTTATCCCATTCACATCACTGTGGCATTCTCCAATTGGTGTCTGTGGCTGCTATGACTCTGTCCTTCTGTGCCTGGGACAGTAGCTGGCCTCCGCTGCTTAAAGCCGCAGATTCAACGTTTTATTATTTACTTTCATTATAATTTGTGTTTTTATAACCCAATGTGTTGAGTTTTTGACATATTTGTTTATTTGTATTTTCCATTTGTGCTGTTTTATGGTTTATTTTGGATTGTGCTCATTTGTGTTTTTTTTGATGGTATGAGGGCTGCCATTTCTGTATTTTTGATGGTGTTTTCTTCTTGTTTGCCAGGTGCTGGGAGCCTGTAGGCGACAGCGGTTCCGTGGTGGTGGTTCCGTGTGTTTCACTTTGTCTGGTTGCTGTCTCACGGGTGTTGTTGAGTTTGGATCCTCCCCTTTTGTTACCGCTGTCGTGGTAAGCCCCAGCCCTGCATCTTTCTTTTTCTTTGCAGGTCCTCGTACCATCTGGTTTCCTGTGTTTAGTTTGTTTTTATTCATTATTGTTAATAAAGTAGTTTTAATTGAGTGCAACCACGTTCTCTGCCTGTGGGTTTTATTCTGAACCTTGTGCCTATTTTGTCAAGGGTTATATCCCGGGGGTGCAGGCCCCCAGGTGGCGTTGTCCTCCAGCATTGCTACAATCTGGCGTTTGTCGACAGGACCCACAATTAAATGGCAGAGATGTGATTTATTTAATTTAATTATTTCTTATGTTTTTAGGTTGTTTATTGACTAGTTACTCGAGAGCCAAGACAGCAGTATTGCCTCAGAACTTACACTAGTTAACCTATTTTTTTGTCTGAAAATAATTTTTTTTACTAGTGCTGTAGAGTGATTGTTTTCAGTATGGAGGAGGAATTACATCGTCTCAAGGAGCATGTGCTGCGCCTGACGGCAGACAATGAGCGCCTGAATCGGGAGCGGGCTGTGTCGCAGGTGGGCGCCGGTGGGGTGGCTTCAGGCTCCCCTGCCCCAGCTGCTGTAACGGAGCGGCTGGTGGTTATTCCTAGAGAACGCAGATGTCCCATGTTTAATGGTAAAACAGGCATTGCGGTAGCCGAATGGCTTGAGGAGATACAGGCATGCATATGGGCCCGCCACCTCACGGCTTCAGATCAAGTCCTCTTTATCATAGATCATTTGGAGGGAGAGGCACGGGAGGAGATCAGGTTTCGGCCGGGTGTAGATAGGGATGACCCTACTCGCATTTTCTCCATCTTACGAGAGCTTTACGGCCATATGCACTCCTATGTCACTCTACAGCAGGCTTTCTTTGCCAGACAACAGCAGGAGGGCGAGACACTGCAGGAGTTCTCCTTAGCCTTGCTGGCTTTAATGCAGGACATCCAGCAGTGTGCCCCTGATGGGATACCCAATGCCGCAGCGCTGCTACGCGATCAGTTTGTGGAGCATGTTCTCGACAGCTCTCTGCGCCGTGAACTAAAGCAAATGGTTCGACGGCAGCCTACAGCTTCGTTGCTTGATGTGCGTAGCGAGGCTATAAGATGGGAGAGGGAGGGTCTTCCCGGCGGTTCTCGTGAGAGAAGCTATTCTCTTCCTTCCGCTCATGGTCATCAGTTTAGTGTTCGGGGCAACCCCCGTCCAGCTCCTATGGTTGCTTCTCAGGGGCCGGATTTGACTGAACTGATGGACCTCTTGAGACGTCAACAAGAACAGCTTAATGATCTCACCCGTACAGTAGCTTCCTTGCAGGCTCCCCGTCCCCAAGAGCGGATGTCACGCAACAATACGGTGATTTGTCGTAGATGTCAGCAACCTGGACATTTTGCCCGTGATTGTGATGGGGAGCGCATGCCTTTTCGGTCTCGTGCTCACTCTGCCACCGATTTATCCCCTAGCCTTCCCAGGCCACCTTTCGCCACTCAGGGGGCGGAAAACTGAATCCCGCTGAGTTTAGGAGCCACAGCTCAGTAGGGAAATTTTCGGGCTCTGTAGAAGGTAATCTGGTTGGTCTCATGTCATCTTGTCCAACTGTTGAGGTTTTCATGGGTGATGTGTCTGTGTCATGCTTGGTGGATACTGGCTCAATGGTGTCCACCATAACGGAAAGCTTTTTCCTGAAGCATTTCGGTACATGGGGCCAGGACCGCCTCCAGTCTTGTCATTGGCTACGACTACAGGCGGCTAATGGCCTAGCCATTCCATATGTGGGTTATCTGGAGCTGGATGTGTCCCTTTGTGACAAAACAATGCCAAGATATGGAATTTTGGTTGTTAAAGACCACCTTGGAACGGTGGCGTCGGTCCCTGGAGTTTTGGGGATGAATGTAATTCGACGTTGCTATCGTGATCTTTTTGGGGCATACGGCCTCTCTTTGTTTGATTCATCCCCTGTGTAGCAGGCTCCTTCCCCAGTCGTGGAGGCCCTTCAAAAGTGCCACCAGGCCGCAGCCCAAGTACAGAGAGACCCCACCAATATAGTTAAAGTGCATGGTAAACGGGCACTTCGAGTCCCGGGTGGAGTGATGCAGTTTGTCCCCAGCACATGCTCCTCACACTTAACTGATCTACCGGTGCTGTTCGAGCCCCGGGACTCTGGACTGCCAGCGGGATTGTTGGTGTCTCCTTGTTTGGTCCAAGTTGTGCAGGGAATGGCTTATATTCCTGTGGTTAATGTAGGTAGTACTAACCTTCTCTTGTACCCACGGACCTGGCTAGGTGCACTTGTTGGAGCACAGGTTATTAGCTTACCCAGAGGGGTAACTGAAGTGAGGCCTACTATGGCTACAGTTGCTGCACAGTCAGCAACTAGTTCCACCTTGGAAGTGGCCCCACCTGTTGATCTGTCGATGTTGACTGAAGAAGAGCAGGGGGAGGCGAGGTCTGTGTTGCAAAAATACAGTTCAGTCTTTGCAACCCATGAGGGAGACCTGGGCTGTACAAATCTTATTGCACATGACATTCCCCTTCTTGACGACGTCCCTGTTCGCCAGAGGTATCGTCGTATTCCACCTTCGGAGTATGAAGCTGTTAAAGCTCATATCAATCAGCTTCTGGAATCACAGGTGATTAAAGAGAGTAGCAGCCCCTATGCTTCGCCCATTGTCTTGGTCCGAAAGAAAGATGGGAGTCTACGCTTGTGCGTTGACTACCGTCTTTTGAATAGTAAGACAAGAAAGGACGCTTTTCCACTACCTCGCATTGAGGAGAGTTTGGATGCACTCTGTGGTGCCCGCTGGTTCTCAACCATTGATCTTGCTAGTGGGTACAACCAGGTGCCAGTGTCAGAATCAGACAGGCCTAAAACAGCTTTTTGTACCCCTTTTGGACTCTTTGAGTTTAACAGGATGCCTTTTGCGCTATGCAACGCCCCCAGTACTTTCCAGCGGCTTATGCAGAGGATGTTCGGAGATCAGCAAGGTCAGTCCCTTCTCCTGTACCTTGATGATATTGTCATCTTCTCCTCCTCTGTGTCCCAGCATCTACAGCGGCTGGAGGTAGTACTGGGACGCCTCCAAAACCAAGGTCTAAAGGCCAAACTGGAGAAATGCACCTTCTTCCAGGAAGAGGTTAGGTATCTGGGCCATGTTATTTCAAGTAAGGGAGTGTCTACAGACCCGGAAAAGATTGAGGCTGTGTCTAACTGGCGGCGTCCCTGCCATGTTTCCGAGCTGCGCTCCTTTTTGGGGTTTGCCAGCTATTATCGGCGTTTCATTGAGGGCTTTGCCCAACTGGCCAGTCCGTTGCACCAGTTAGTGGTTGAAGTTACAGGTAAAAGGTCTAGGAAAAGTGCTCGGCTGGACCTGGGTTCAGCTTGGACACCACAGTGCGAGTCCAGCTTTGAGGCCTTGAAAGCAAAATTGGTCTCGGCCCCGGTGCTTGCGTACGCCAACTTTTCTCGTCCTTTTGTGTTGGAAGTAGATGCTAGCCTTAGTGGCCTTGGGGCAGTGCTCTCGCAGGAGACGGACAAAGGACTTAAACCCGTAGCTTATGCCAGCCGTGGTCTACGACCAACCGAGCGTAACATGGACAAGTACAGCTCTATGAAGCTGGAGTTTCTGGCACTCAAGTGGGCCATGACGGAGAAATTCCGTGAATACCTGCTTGGGCAAAAGTGTGTAGTGTTTACAGACAACAACCCACTGAGCTATTTGCAGTCTGCCAAGCTCGGCGCCACAGAGCATTGTTGGGCTGCTCAGCTGGCTGCATTTGACTTTGATATAAAGTATCGGTCAGGTCGCAGTAACAGAAATGCCGATGCACTCTCCCGGCAATATCTGTCTGCCACTAGTCGGGAGGAGGCTATTGTTCCAGGTACCTTGGTCCCCAAGGCCCTCCAGCATGTAGCATGTCCAGACCCTAAGACGGTGGCCACCCAGGAGACAATGTCTGTTTTCCCATCTTTTACTCCTACTGACATGTGTGCTCTGCAGGAGGCTGATCCTCTGTTAAAAGAGGTTCTGGTATTTTGGAGAAGGCAGGCTCGGCCAACGCAGGAAGAGAGACGTCAGGTTTCTAAGCTAGCAATAGCAATGTTGCGCCAGTGGGACCGCTTGGTTGAACAGGAAGGTGTTCTTTACCGGCGTGTCTTCCAACCTGACGGCGGACATGAATCCCTCCAGCTAGTCTTGCCTGCAGCCCTTAGACAAGAGACTTTGAGTGCTTTGCATCAAAACCATGGCCATCAAGGCATTGACCGAACAGCTGGCTTGATAAGACAACGCTGTTACTGGCCAGGGATGTCAGCAGACATCAAAAGGTGGGTCCAGGAATGCGAGCGGTGCCAAGTCGCTAAAGACTCTGATTCAGTGCCTCACAGCTTCATGGGCCATCTGCTTGCTTCAGAGCCCAATGAGATATTGGCCATTGATTTCACTCTGCTGGAGCCTTCCAGTAGTGGTATTGAAAATGTACTTATAATGACTGATGTTTTTAGCAAATACACTGTCGCTGTCCCTACCCGAGACCAACGGGCCTCTACAGTGGCCCAGGTGCTGCTGACAGAGTGGTTTTATAAGTTCGGTGTCCTGACCCGGCTCCATTCAGACCAGGGTAGGAGCTTTGAAAGTGCTTTACTCCACCAGCGCTGCTGTTTGTACCAGTCTCGCACAACCCCATACCATCCTGCCGGTAATGGGCAGTGCGAACGGTTCAACAGAACGCTTCATAACCTCCTGCGCACTGTTCCAGTCTCTAGGAAATGGGATTGGGCCTCCTGTTTGCCTCAACTATTATTTTCATATAATACTACGTCACATCAAGGGACAGGAGAGTCACCGTTCTACCTAATGTTTGGTAGAGAGCCCCGTCTTCCTATTGACTTCCTTTTAGGGCGAGTTCAAGATCCTGTGCGTGGAGAGGTAAAGGATTGGGTTGTTGAGCATCAAGGCAGGCTTCAGGTGGCTTTTAAGGATGCTCGGGAACATTTGTTGGCCGCGGCTAGCCGGCGGAAGGGTTTTCATGACCAGCGGGTTCGTGACGCACCGTTCCAGACAGGCCAGTTGGTGTACTTAAGAGATCATAGTGCTCGCGGTCGTCACAAAATCCAGGATATCTGGAGCACAGTAGTCCATCAGGTGTTAAAAGCTCCAGAAAATAACGGGGCTGTATATACAGTTGCTCCAGAGAATGACCTGCAGAAGGCACGAACAGTACATCGGGACATGCTAAAACCTGTCCTCAGACCGGAGTCTCTTCCTGTTCCCCCGAAGAGTCCCGCACCATGTGGCCTGGGACAGGTGGAGAGGGACTCCCTCGGTGATGGAGATCTGTGGCTTTTGATTCCCGACACATCTGCGCCACCAGCTAAAGTACCTAGTTGTAGAGGTCAGGAAACTTCCTATGCTGTAGCTCAGCGGGAGTTCCCGGACAACTCAGAAGCACCTCCTGTATCAAGGAGCAACACGTTGCCTCCATCAGAGCAACCCGGCCCGAGCCAGCAGGGCTTACGGCGGACTGCTCGCTCCACAGCTGGACACCATTCTAATGTGTACCATCTCCCCTCAGCCGTGGGCGCGGATAGTAGGCCAACGCAGCCTGTGTTTAATTCTCAAATAGCCGTTTTTCGACCCTGGTGCTAGTGTCTAACCTGCAGATCATCGTCGGGACGACGATGCAAAACGTGGGGGTAGGTGTGGCAAGAGGGAGTTACTCTCCCTACCACAGGGGGGCAGTGCGGCCATTCAGTAATTAGTGCACTGCATATAAACGCACCCAGCTGGCCTCTTCTTCTGTCTCCCTCTTCCTCCTTCACGGAGTTGACGTGTGTGTGTGTGCGGGGAATCTGACGCTGTGCCGGTGCGGAGCTGCGTGCATAGCAAGGTATGCATGAACTGTTTTGATCCTTGGGGCGCTGTGTTTACCCGGGTTTTCCTCCGTTGTAGTGGTGTGGCTGGGAGCGGAGCTGCTTCCCGGATCTCGTGTGTGTGCGCAGTGCTAATCCTGCAGGTAGGGCGCTGGATTGTCTGCCTTATGGGGAACGGAGGATGGTCTGGAGAAGTTAATTTAAAACTCTTTTTCAGCCCTCCTTTGTGGAGTCTGAGCCGTATGTTTATCTCCTCCTGCAGCGTGATTACTCAACCTGACAGCCGGGTTGTAAGTTCAATTTCAGCCCAAACTTGTATTTGTTCTTTTAAGATTAGTTCTTGATTTATTGATATGTTTATTTTACAGTATGTGGTCATCAGCTGTCGGTTTCTGAGTCCACGCTGCTGTTTTGGTTCTCCTCGTTATCCCATTCACATCACTGTGGCATTCTCCAATTGGTGTCTGTGGCTGCTGTGACTCTGTCCTTCTGTGCCTGGGACAGTAGCTGGCCTCCGCTGCTTAAAGCCGCAGATTCAACGTTTTATTATTTACTTTCATTATAATTTGTGTTTTCATAACCCAATGTGTTGAGTTTTTGACATATTTGTTTATTTGTATTTTCCATTTGTGCTGTTTTATGGTTTATTTTGGATTGTGCTCATTTGTGTTTTTTTTGATGGTATGAGGGCTGCCATTTCTGTATTTTTGATGGTGTTTTCTTCTTGTTTGCCAGGTGCTGGGAGCCTGTAGGCGACAGCGGTTCCGTGGTGGTGGTTCCGTGTGTTTCACTTTGTCTGGTTGCTGTCTCACGGGTGTTGTTGAGTTTGGATCCTCCCCTTTTGTTACCGCTGTCGTGGTAAGCCCCAGCCCTGCCTCTTTCTTTTTCTTTGCAGGTCCTCGTACCATCTGGTTTCCTGTGTTTAGTTTGTTTTTATTCATTATTGTTAATAAAGTAGTTTTAATTGAGTGGAACCACGTTCTCTGCCTGTGGGTTTTATTCTGAACCTTGTGCCTATTTTGTCAAGGGTTATATCCCGGGGGTGCAGGCCCCCAGGTGGCATTGTCCTCCAGCATTGCTACATAACATTACAATACTCCAAGGTCCTGCGACCCTGGAAAAAGGAGCAAGCGAGTCAGAAAATGAATGGATGAATACTCAAAAGAGTCTCCCAGCAAGCACAACCACTCAGGTTAAGACGTTATAACCTATTGGCAGTGAGACCAACCGAGTGTTTGTTAAGGTGTTTCATTTAAGTCATTAGCTTTGGGTTTTAGAGAAGAACTTTCCGTGACTGATGACCCTCACACTCAATCTGCCAGTGTTCTGCCCAAATTGGATTTGTCAATACATGTCACGACACAAGCCAAGCAGATTGAAATAAATGAAGGACTCAGGCAGACAAACAGATGAAGAGAAGCACATTTCCTTATCAATGTCGTGATTTAATTGATGGATGGCAGTGAGTAAACAAGGGGACAGACTTGAACTCACAGGAAAAGTTAAGAGATGCTTGCATGAAGAAGTTCTAGATCAAATGAATTGAGATGCAAACCTGAAGTAAATATTAATTCCAGAAAAACCTATTCAATGTCTTTGCATGTAGTGACTTATTTTGGTAATTGTTGTCAGCAGCTTTAGACGTCTAAAGATGAGACCACGCAGCTGTTGAAGCTACGGACCTCCAGGCCTGTTTATCTGTCCCTGCATCTGTAACTTGGACAATATAACAGTTTGCATCTGGCCAGCACCTCCTCATTATTGGCTTAATCTCCTTTTATAAAAAAAAACAAAAAACCCACCATAACTGTTTTGGGGCTTGTCTCGGAATCTGAGTACATCAAATAACGAGGTCAGTGCAGTAGTCTCCCAAGCATTTCAGTTGGAAAGCAGTGCCTTAACTGTTAAATGATTGACTAAATAAAACAAGAAAGTGTCCATTTTTACGGTTGCCGTACGGACAACCCTCGGTGCTACTGGTACGGTTACCGAAGTACAAGTACGTAGCCTCTTAGGTTTAGGTTATGACCCAATATCGCTAAATTTTTTAGGGTTAGGGTAAGGTTTAATCTTAGTGACGCAACCTAAACTGGCCAACGACTGACCTATCATGTGACCTAAACTGGCTAAATAGGGGCGCTGCGTACGGATAGAATGTCGGTATATTGATATGGCAACCGTACGGAAAGCCACTGCCATAAAACACCTGGAAGACGAAAGAGGTGAGAAGAAGCTCATTCAGCATCTCACAAAGAGGACAAAGGCAGTGGCACATTGTACATCAGCTGTGTGCACTGTGCGCCAAGGTTGGGGACACTCTGTGGGTAATAATGTGTTCTCTGTACATGCTGCTGCATGCATCTTTCTGACTCGACATGAACCTGTTAATGCAGGTAAACACTAGTATTGTGTCTTACATCTCAGGCAGGGTCAGGTGCAGATTGCAAACAGCTCATGGCGCGCTGTCCTCCAGCTGGACTGAACTGCATAATGCACACCACGCTGGACTTTTATATGTCTTATCATATTCCTTCATTTCTGTCTGTCAGCCACATACTCTTTCCATTTCAGATTCCTTTTAACACGGCTCAAACCATCTTAGGTTCCTTTGTGTTAATATATCTACCATAGATGGAAGGCTTGCTCTCTCATGGTTTTTTTTGTTATCACGCCATGAGATCATCATGATAGTTCAGTGGTGTAGCATCATGTACCTGTGAAGTTTGAAGAAATGTGTCCTAAATATAGTCCAGGTTTCTGAGCAGTGCAGACAGCACTTTGCCTGGATGGTAACAGTTTTTTCACAATCTATCCCAAAGTTTTCCAAATGCAGCGATTGCTCGTCCCATTCGGAATACTATCTCTTGGTCTATTCTAGCATTATCTGAAATTGTGCGTCCTAAGTTATTGAAGTAATTGCATGATGGAAGTGGTTTAATGTTAATTTTAACCGCAGCAGGTATGGCTGTAGTCTGGTATTTGATAGTTTGGTATAAGCGCTCTGTCATCTGAGGCGCAAATTGAGAAAAGTTGCTGTTTATTTTAGCATGCGTGACTTTACAATCACCACTCCATTAAAAAAAACAACAAAAAAGAGATGTATACACATTTAGATATTTATCCAAAGCCTCTAAATATGTTATTGGCACAAGTAACACATTATTTGTAATTATAGTAAAACATTAAAAGTGCTTATTTACTTGATTAACTAAGTAAGATCCATTACTGCAGTTCATGTGATTCAAGCATGATCTTTTCTTGCAGATGGTGATCTTTTCACAGCAGCAACTGAGGGTTTTGTGGTTTTTAGAGCCTGGCATAGAGGGTTTTTGTTTGGCCTCTGCTGGGGTTGCTGCGCTGATGGATAGGCTCATTAAAGCACAATGCCACAGTTTTCTTTTTCCCTTATCTATTGTGCAAACACAAAAATGGATTGGTTCTAGAATTCACGTTATGGGATACTGAGGATCCCTTTAAAAGTCTATGGGATGATTTAGGATATGATATTTAGTATGTGACTGATGGCTTAGATTAGCTTAAAAACTCTGAATTACAGAGCTAAACAGGTAAGATTACTGTATGTCTTGAATACAAACATGACAACATTTATATTTTGGATGGATACGGATCTCTACGTAAACCACTTTAGCCTCAACTTTCAGTTTGTGAAAACTCCAGAAATTTGTTGGGAAGCTGCTTTGGCAGAGTTTTTGAAGAAATCATAGTAAGAATGAAGTAAATATACTAATACCAAAAATGTCATTGTTTGTGGTGGAAATTTTAAACTTTAAATCTATTGATCTATCAGGCTTAAACTATGGATATAACCAATGAAACATTTTCATCTCCTGCAGCTTTAAAATAAAATTACACCAGAGCTGATTAAACGAGGGTGCTGTGAAATTAGTGGAATGTTAAGTTAAGCTTGGGTGCAAGTTACTCTGGTGTAAACTAGACGTACAGATTAAAAGCACCAGTAGTTACAGAGCATTGTTGCAGGTTAATATAGCCTAAAAATTGCATGAAAAATGTATGTAGTGTTGGTGATCAAACTAAATGAAGCCTGTAACTCTTTCTAACAGATAGTAGAACCCACAAGTCTAACGTGTTCTGAATAACTAGCACCTGGTGAGGTTGAGCAGGGTCAAAATGTTATCTGGGTGATTTATTTATTGAAATCATGTCCGTGTGCCAATAGAAAAACACGGAATAACTGGCCATTATTGGCCACTAAGTTATCAGACTGTTACTGTATACTTATCTAGCTGTCAGTAAAATATACCATTCGATCTTGCTGACTTCCTGTACTTGCTTCTACAACTGCAAACCTTCTATGACCTGACCTTCTTTTTGTACATTTAAACCATTCTGATTTTATTTCCTGATGTTAAAGTCAGTTTGGGAGCAACATAGCATGAAACCAGGTGTTAAGAAGACCCTGAAAAGGAGCAGGCGGGTCAAAAAAAAGGATGGATGGAGGGAATATACTTATTTCTTTTTTTTACCATTAACAGCTAGTTAATATTTGTTCGATTGGTTGAATAAACAAAACACTGGAATATAAAATATTGACTGGCATTTTATTGCTGTTTAAATCCTCTTGAGTAACAAGAAAGAAATGAGTCTGTCATGCTTGAAACAGAACCAGTGCAGTGTAACAACTTATTGCAGCCAACAGTTTGTTTTTGTCAAGGCAATTTTACAAGTTTATTACAAGTTGAAAAATGTTTCCCCCCAATAGACTTTACACGTCATCATTCAATCAGCACATTGTTGTTAGCACTGTGACTTTCTGGACCTTGACATTGTTATGATATAGTTTTTTAAAAAATAAGCTTTGGGATAGGCAGGACTTCAAAGAGCAGCAAGCGTGGTTAAATATTTACACAGTAGTGGTCAGCGTACAGTGAATAGTTAATGCAACCATTCATTATTCTCGTCTTACCTTACACACACACACACACACACACACACACACACACACACACACACACACACACACACACACACACACACACAAACACACGCACACACACACACTAAAGATGATGATTGATTGTGTATTAGTGGCTCATGGGAAGGACAAACAATGAAACAGCTGATTAAAATAAGCTGTGTGAAGTATTTATTCAGAAAGTTATATTGTTGCTGTTGTTGCTAATGTGTTTCAGTTTATTAATATAATTTTGTGATGACTTTGAATTTGAATTTTTTTCGACAGGACTACAAAACAAAACACATTTTTTTTTAAACTTATATTACTATTTTTACAATATGCAGTTTATACATGCACATTAAACATCTATACATGCGTACACACATAAACACATGCATACATATACATGAATGCACATGACATACATAATATCTACGACACAAATGTCATCAATTAAATTTAACGTAGCAATATACAAATGAATAAAAACATTGTATTATGTTTATTAAATATTAATATATTAATATATTTATATAATTACTGTATATACTTATTATATATTATTGCTGTCCTAGGAAAATTTGCTCTTCTTTCTTATACTTACTAATGATGCTAATGATATATGTCTTAGAAAGCTTTTTAAACTGGTTTATGTTGGTGCTTTGTTTTATTTCATCCCTTGGGCAGTTCCATAATTTAATCTCTGCTATTGTTATACTCATTCTTTTCAGTGTTTTTCTAGTATTGTATCTTGAAATGAAGTTTTCCTCAGAGCCTAATTTGGGGGCAAGATCTGGCACCTCCTAGATTTTGAACGGCACTTTTTGGAATGGATTCAACACCTCATTTTTTTAGTTTTTTTTTTCCAGCACCTCATTTGCTTTTAGGTTTTTTGATTACATTGTGAAGTATTATATTCAGACAGCTGCGTCTTTTATTGAGTTGAAATCACTGAAAACGTCATTGTACACACAAAATTGAATGTAAAAAATGAATGCGAGTAAGGAAGAAGAGGGTAAAAGAGAGAGATAGTACCTACAATCACTCAAACTTTTGACAGGTGTGACGTCACGACCTTTGTCCCGCCCCCAACCGGAAGTCCCGCCTTCCCAAACCGGAAGTCCCGCCTTAGAGTCAAAAAAAAAAAAAAAATCTTGCACACGCACGCACACGCACGCACACACACACACACACATAATTCACCAGCCCCTCACTGAACTGTTTTAAAGAAAAAGAAAGGTATAAATGCACAATGTTTCTCACCAAATAAAAGAAAACCACACGCACACACACACACACACACACGCACGCACACAGAGAGAGAGGGTTTCAATCACCTTTCTGCTCCAAAACTATTCATGCATTTAAGAAAATGTACAAGTTAAATATTATAGAACACTTGAATGAAACATTAGAAAAGAAGTTGATCGAGGATGCTTAATATAATTTTGATTGTTTAAGTTTTGTGCTTACATCGTTGGTATGAGAGAAATTGTGTCATCTTTGGACAGACAGTAGTGTTTCAGTTGTAAAAGGCAAAATAAGTCTAGACTTCAGCTTAAACCCCTTTCGGTCAGGCATCATTTAGAGGTTGACATTCTTAATGTATACATATTTTTTTTTCTTTCTTTCTTTTTCCTGTCGTGTAATGTGTGTGATCTTTTGAATGACCTTAGATGTTCACAATGACCGAAGAAATAAACTAATTAACAATCCAACACAACCCCTGAGTTCAGACGGCATAAAATAAAAGTGTTTTGCTTTGAAAAGAAGATGCAAAAAAAAAAAAAAGCTTTCCACATCAGACTTACCTCTGAACTTTAAACACACGCACACAGAGAGAGAGGGTTTCAATCACCTTTCTGCTCCAAAACTATTCATGCATTTAAGAAAATGTACAAGTTAAATATTATAGAACACTTGAATGAAACATTAGAAAAGAAGTTGATCGAGGATGCTTAATATAATTTTGATTGTTTAAGTTTTGTGCTTACATCGTTGGAATGAGAGAAATTGTGTCATCTTTGGACAGACAGTAGTGTTTCAGTTGTAAAAGGCAAAATAAGTCTAGACTTCAGCTTAAACCCCTTTCGGTCAGGCATCATTTAGAGGTTGACATTCTTAATGTATACATATTTTTTTTTCTTTCTTTCTTTTTCCTGGCGTGTAATGTGTGTGATCTTTTGAATGACCTTAGATGTTCACAATGACCGAAGAAAGTTTGTAAGCTCTGAAGAGATAAGAGTCAGGGCAGAAACTGAGCCGCACCCTGGGTGGGGTGAAACAAACATGTTTTGCAAACACACATTCTTCTAGTGTGCATCTAACAGATAATAACGTGACAGTTAGTTAAAACAAGTGTGTATCAGATAATAACGTGACAGTTAAAACAAGTGACTGCACAAGCTGAAGCATATCTTACAAAAAGCTTTCCAAATCTTACCATTCATAGCAGCAATATGACCATGTCTGACCATCACTATGCATAAGAATGCTTTGAACATCAGACTTACCTCTGAACTTTTCACACACACCCACACCCACCCACACCCACACCCACACACACACACACACACACACACACACACACACACACACACACACACACACACACACACACACACACACAATTTCAACCATCCCACCAAAAAAAAAAAAACAAAAAAAAAAAAAAGCAGTCTTGGTGCGCCAGCTATGACTTGTTTTTAAAGTTTAATTATCTGTTTTGAATGGGACATATTCAAAGAAGGTAAATGTCATAAAACTTATAACACCGGCGGGTTAATTATTTGTTTTGTACTTATATTACTAGTTATTTGTATTTATTCTTATTTCAACTTTATTATTTTTCTTTAATATATTCATAATACAAAAAATTACTATAATATTATTTCTTATATTCATCATTTTTATTGCCTTGAAGGCAACGTAACTTTGTTTAATTTGTTTTTAATTTGTTTAAACAGTTGAATGAGAGAGAGACAACGTTTGTCTCTTTAAGGGTGATTGACGCTGAGCATTTGCTGGTTACTGATATAAAGAAAATGAGTCTCTATGGGACTTTGACGGAGTTGAAAAAGTAAATAAAGATATCTCCAAAACCCTCATACAAATAAAGCAAAATTCAAGGGTTGTGTGAGCTTTTTAGAATATACTTTTACGCAGAATACGTACCTAATATGATGATAAATATGTTTTGATTATAATATCATGATTTATTCACGAATAACAATGTTTTTAAGACGGACCCGGTTTTGCACCGCCGACCACAGTTTTACCGCGCTGCAGCCGCTGTTTTTTTCCCCCTTGGATCCTCTGCAGCAGCCGTGGTTCCAAAGGGAGGGGGCAGTGCGTGTGTGTGTGTGTGTGTGTGTGGTTGCATGATTTTTTTTTTGGTTCAAGAGTTTTGCTCCGTTTGAATAGAAATAGTTTCTGAAATGATGGAGCACTGGATTGTATTTTTATAACGACGGGTTGTTTGAATTATTCTGTTTCTGTCTGATTAGTGGAGCGTTGAGGAGATAGGAACTAATAACCGGCAAATAAAGGCAATAAAACTCTAGAAACAATAACTAGGAATAAATAGTTGCTCTTTGGTAAACTTGGTGATATTAAACTCTACACAAACAGTATGGACACATTTACTCCGTTTGATGATGGCCTTTCGGTTAAGTCTGTTCTGTTTATAATTGCCGTGTGTCCGCGCAGAGGTCCGTGTGTTTAGATTTCCGTCCATTTATTCAATAAATCATTCTGCTACTAAACCAGGACCTGTGTGACGTAGCCGGCAAATCGCGCAACATCTATTAAACAGATGAATGATGCTCTAGCGTGATGTTTATTACAGACAAACAATTAGTTAAACACGTTCACATTGAGACAAACTCACTTCTTCTTCATCAACGCGTTACCTATTAAACTTTACATCAGTCACCAAACACTACAGGGTGTACCGAAATGTTCCGTTACCCTTTTGCTCCAACGTCAAGACCCTTTAGCCGCCCGCAACACTGCCTGAACAGAAATAGCGGCACACATCCACTTGTTCTGGTAAAAACTCGCTTAGATAAAAACAAATCATGGTTTAGTGAAATTATAAATATTTCAGCCAGATGATGCACAATAATTGCATTTGATCTACATTTAAGTTAGAGTTAAATCAGACACGATTGGGACCCCTCTTTTCCCCTAAATATAAGCACATATTGCACTAAGTCAGGCAACATTGATCCCACCCCTGCATTTAAATATGGTTGATGAGCTTTTACAAACCCTAAACATCATCCACAAGATACTTTTTTTTTCTCAACAGTGATATCTTATATTTTAAAGGTATAAGCAAAATATTTGTGATTTATTCTATGGTCTAAATTTCAGCTCTTTAAAAATATACATTTTACTGTATCAGAAATAAAACCTGAGCCAATGAGATGAGACTGATGTTCAAATGATGAAAGGGTGCAAATGTACATAGTTCTATCTTTAGCAACACTTCCCAGCTGACCAATTGTCGTTTATCATCCTTTAATGAGATGTGGGGGAAAAGCCAATGAATAAAAACAAATACACACAAAAACACAGGGATTAAGTATCTAAGCACATTAAATCAATAACATTTTCAGTGAAAAATCAACAACTGAACAGCATAAAACACAGAAGTGGAGCCAAACTGCATGCAAACAAGTAAACCTTTTTTGTTTAAGGCTTTTCATTTGTTTGAGTTTATACTAATGGCATTAGGGATTAAAGATTGATTTTAGACTATTAGATTTTGGACTAACTCAAGGTTCTGGGCTAATGAGAGGATTAGAGCTATCCTCATATATGAGGATATCAGGATTCTAAGTTAAATTTGAAATGTAATGTCCACATATTGTTTGAATATTCATTATCAGGTAGTGTACAGGTCAATGGCTACCATGGACTGTCAAGGAAGTTTTGAAATCCAATTAAGGTTCAAGGTTTTAATTATTCATTTTCAATGTTTCCATGAAAAACCAGCAGCAAACACGAGAAATAGTAACGTTAAGCAACCGGTTTATGTCAGACATAATGTGTGTTGATGAGAGATGTTTACAGTCAAAAAGTAGGCATGATCTGAGATCCCCATGAATCAGCATTCATGCTTCACAAAGCCTGGCCTATGAGGATGATACATCAGGATTAGAGGAATGGGACTCCAGTGCATCTAGATGGCTGCTAATTCTATTTATTGATTGGGATTCGTACCATCCATCCCTTCATCTGTCCAACTGTCTGTCCATCCTTCTGGTCATCCATCCGTTCTCCTGTCAGTTTGTCCAAGCTGGAACTTTTCCTTGCAGACTTTGGGCAAAAGTCAAGGTTTCTCTAGTTAATCACTGGCACACAAACATACACACCTTTGAAAACATAGGAGTCGCAAATTAGTCTGACAGGCCTGTCTGTTGAAAAGCTGTACAAGGAATAAACTGCTATTGGTGTTGCTTAACAAAACAATTCTTGTTGGTTTGCTGATTTAAACCTTAGACTTTGGTGCTGTAAAGGAACATTGTCAGTTCAAGGGAAAGCAGTGTGCTGTTATGACTAAGGGCTTTGTGAATTGTGTTACTGTGTTTTTTATTTTCTTGCTATTGTAATACACCCAAATTAAGTTTTCTTTAAAAATACATACAAGTGATTTCTGACTTCCATGCAGTTGAGTGAGGTATGTTCACAACCCCTAATACTAGTTGCCAATCAGTTCCTCATATATTAATGGAAAAACCACCAGTTTACACCATTGCTAAATCTTTAAAGTGATTTTTTCATGTGTAAATTTATCACCCTGAAAAATATGTCAACTTTTTACATAAATGATTTGGAAGTTAAAGATACTCTTTTATTAGGGTAGCAGTTTTACCAGTATTACAAAGTTGTCATACTGGTGATGGTTTCAGAACTACTTTTATCTACACCCGAATCTATTATTGTACTATAGATATAATTGATATTAAAACATCTAAAACTATATATCGTAAAATAGAAGGGCACTACTCAAATACACAAATACAGTATACACTGAGAGTTTTTGAAGCTGAAACCGCTCAACACCATGAGGCAGAGACACCGACGTTGGTGAGGCCGGTTCAGCAGACCCTTTCCATGCTTTAGGTATTGGGCCTGCATGGATTTAATTTTTTTTTGTCCATCTCATGCCACGGATGCTTAAGGTGCAGAAAATTTGTAGAGAACACAAATACATTAAATTTGTGCTGTTCTTTAGATACTCCTTTAAGCATGCTTGCCTTGGCCTTTATCATCAGGTCATAGCATTTTACTACAAGTTGTACATGGTCTGAGACACAGCATTTGAACTGGATACGAGTCAACCTGGAAACCAGAGTTAATGGATCATGATAAACCATGTTGCCATGGGAGCCGTCAAAGCATTATTATTCTGTCATTAATTGAACCAAGACCAGACCTTCTTCTTCCACTGCATCATTGTCCAATCCCAATTATCATGTTCTTATCAAAAGTCACGACGGTTATTCGTACTATACTGCAGCTATGACACTCTAGATGCAACAATCTGATAAATTTTGGACTTCTGACACATTAAGATTTGGCATCAACAAATGTTAGGATTTTGCTCCCCATGTCTATCAGTTATCTGTGGCCTCTCATGATCCTGTCACCAGCTCAGCTTTTAAAAGACAGTGTCTGGAGACTAAAAACACCACACACAATTTTTTTTCCCCTGTGCGTCACTTCACCATGTTATTCTAAAATAGCAACTAAACCCACTTTTTTTTTTGTTGAAATCGAAAAATATTTATTTATTTATTTATTTTAGAAACTTTATTTGTTGTGATGGACCAGGTGAGATTCAAACCAGTGACCCCTTGGGTGGGAAGTAGTGTTGTTGATTGATCCTAGTCCATTTCCTGACATATTTTGTTGTAAAAATGTAACAGTATTAGCCCTCTATAGGTTGAAACCTGCCTATTACAACTGAAGTTTGCTATTGGCTGAGAAAGGTGGTTTGTGACATACTAGTGGCTTCTTCTTCTGTCGCAAACAACTACTGTTAGCCCCACCCTCTTATAAAAACTGCAAGCTGTGGCAAGTAGGTTAGATTGAGAAGATTAAAAATAGAGAGGTATAGTGAGTATTGAGTTTTTAATTCTAACCTCGATGCACGTCAGCCAAAACCTCAGGGTTTAGTTCTGTATTATAATTTTTTTTTTTTTCAGAAAAGTGTAATTTATTAATCAGTCTATGAACACCATGTAAAATAACATCATGCTGGGGCTTAATACATTTCATTTATTTTAAAAGCAGAAGTGACACAAGTTTATAGCTTGTGATGTTCCTACTTTAAACAACCTAAACAAGCTAACCTTCTTTTTCAAGCTGTTTGCAACACGCCATTAACCAAGAAACAAACAACAACTTTCCTAAATCATCTTTGAAATGCATTAAAATAAGATACATTTTCAACTACCAAAACTGTATGAATGGTTTAGGTTTGATATTGGCACTATTTGCTATTAGATTGCGGTGAATTATTGATCGCTGTGGGCAAAAGGGAGTAGGTAATTTATGGCCATTGGCTACTTAACACATCTATTATGATTAAACAGTTCACTTGCTGCTAATTATATCCCAACCACCAGAAATCTATGCCGTTTACTTCCATCCTTCCGTGTATGTGATGATGTGATATACAGTTAGTATATGTATAAGTTTTTATTATAGTGTAGCTAAAGGTGTATTAACTCTTTAACATTCAAAACTTCCTTGACATTGATTTGAAAATAGATGTCTTATTACTAGGGGGACTACAGATGAAAAATAGCCTTCTGGCTAATTCTGGCTTTTTTTAACCATGGTTGTTCATGTGTTATAAGAAATTGCACTGTCCCCTTTCAAATAAACCAATCTAATCTAATACTACATTTTAACACTTTGGGACAAGGAACATTTTGTTGTACACTACATCGCACTGACAATGCTTGATAAATTATTGAAAAATTACACAAATAAAAGCAATGTTTTAAATACCTGCATGCTGTCCAAGTGGTTCTGAATATGCATAAACACAACCATGTGATCAAAAGAAATGTAGGGAAGAAATAAAGCACAGTTAACCATGTGATCGTTCATATTCTGAAAACGTACATTATAATGTCATGCACACATAATGCTTTAATTAGTTAACATATTTTGATTGTTTGAAAATGTATCTTATTTTAATGCATTTCAAAGATGATTTAGGAAAGTTGTTGTTTGTTTCTTGGTTAATGGCGTGTTGCAAACAGCTTGAAAAAGAAGGTTAGCTTGTTTAGGTTGTTTAAAGTAGGAACATCACAAGCTATAAACTTGTGTCACTTCTGCTTTTAAAATAAATGAAATGTATTAAGCCCCAGCATGATGTTATTTTACATGGTGTTCATAGACTGATTAATAAATTACACTTTTCTAAAAAAAAAAAAAATTATAATACAGAACTAAACCCTGAGGTTTTGGCTGACGTGCATCGAGGTTAGAATTAAAAACTCAATACTCACTATACCTCTCTATTTTTAATCTTCTCAATCTAACCTACTTGCCACAGCTTGCAGTTTTTATAAGAGGGTGGGGCTAACAGTAGTTGTTTGCGACAGAAGAAGAAGCCACTAGTATGTCACAAACCACCTTTCTCAGCCAATAGCAAACTTCAGTTGTAATAGGCAGGTTTCAACCTATAGAGGGCTAATACTGTTACATTTTTACAACAAAATATGTCAGGAAATGGACTAGGATCAATCAACAACACTACTTCCCACCCAAGGGGTCACTGGTTTGAATCTCACCTGGTCCATCACAACAAATAAAGTTTCTAAAATAAATAAATAAATAAATATTTTTCGATTTCAACAAAAAAAAAAAGTGGGTTTAGTTGCTATTTTAGAATAACATGGTGAAGTGACGCACAGGGGAAAAAAAATTGTGTGTGGTGTTTTTAGTCTCCAGACACTGTCTTTTAAAAGCTGAGCTGGTGACAGGATCATGAGAGGCCACAGATAACTGATAGACATGGGGAGCAAAATCCTAACATTTGTTGATGCCAAATCTTAATGTGTCAGAAGTCCAAAATTTATCAGATTGTTGCATCTAGAGTGTCATAGCTGCAGTATAGTACGAATAACCGTCGTGACTTTTGATAAGAACATGATAATTGGGATTGGACAATGATGCAGTGGAAGAAGAAGGTCTGGTCTTGGTTCAATTAATGACAGAATAATAATGCTTTGACGGCTCCCATGGCAACATGGTTTATCATGATCCATTAACTCTGGTTTCCAGGTTGACTCGTATCCAGTTCAAATGCTGTGTCTCAGACCATGTACAACTTGTAGTAAAATGCTATGACCTGATGATAAAGGCCAAGGCAAGCATGCTTAAAGGAGTATCTAAAGAACAGCACAAATTTAATGTATTTGTGTTCTCTACAAATTTTCTGCACCTTAAGCATCCGTGGCATGAGATGGACAAAAAAAAATTAAATCCATGCAGGCCCAATACCTAAAGCATGGAAAGGGTCTGCTGAACCGGCCTCACCAACGTCGGTGTCTCTGCCTCATGGTGTTGAGCGGTTTCAGCTTCAAAAACTCTCAGTGTATACTGTATTTGTGTATTTGAGTAGTGCCCTTCTATTTTACGATATATAGTTTTAGATGTTTTAATATCAATTATATCTATAGTACAATAATAGATTCGGGTGTAGATAAAAGTAGTTCTGAAACCATCACCAGTATGACAACTTTGTAATACTGGTAAAACTGCTACCCTAATAAAAGAGTATCTTTAACTTCCAAATCATTTATGTAAAAAGTTGACATATTTTTCAGGGTGATAAATTTACACATGAAAAAATCACTTTAAAGATTTAGCAATGGTGTAAACTGGTGGTTTTTCCATTAATATATGAGGAACTGATTGGCAACTAGTATTAGGGGTTGTGAACATACCTCACTCAACTGCATGGAAGTCAGAAATCACTTGTATGTATTTTTAAAGAAAACTTAATTTGGGTGTATTACAATAGCAAGAAAATAAAAAACACAGTAACACAATTCACAAAGCCCTTAGTCATAACAGCACACTGCTTTCCCTTGAACTGACAATGTTCCTTTACAGCACCAAAGTCTAAGGTTTAAATCAGCAAACCAACAAGAATTGTTTTGTTAAGCAACACCAATAGCAGTTTATTCCTTGTACAGCTTTTCAACAGACAGGCCTGTCAGACTAATTTGCGACTCCTATGTTTTCAAAGGTGTGTATGTTTGTGTGCCAGTGATTAACTAGAGAAACCTTGACTTTTGCCCAAAGTCTGCAAGGAAAAGTTCCAGCTTGGACAAACTGACAGGAGAACGGATGGATGACCAGAAGGATGGACAGACAGTTGGACAGATGAAGGGATGGATGGTACGAATCCCAATCAATAAATAGAATTAGCAGCCATCTAGATGCACTGGAGTCCCATTCCTCTAATCCTGATGTATCATCCTCATAGGCCAGGCTTTGTGAAGCATGAATGCTGATTCATGGGGATCTCAGATCATGCCTACTTTTTGACTGTAAACATCTCTCATCAACACACATTATGTCTGACATAAACCGGTTGCTTAACGTTACTATTTCTCGTGTTTGCTGCTGGTTTTTCATGGAAACATTGAAAATGAATAATTAAAACCTTGAACCTTAATTGGATTTCAAAACTTCCTTGACAGTCCATGGTAGCCATTGACCTGTACACTACCTGATAATGAATATTCAAACAATATGTGGACATTACATTTCAAATTTAACTTAGAATCCTGATATCCTCATATATGAGGATAGCTCTAATCCTCTCATTAGCCCAGAACCTTGAGTTAGTCCAAAATCTAATAGTCTAAAATCAATCTTTAATCCCTAATGCCATTAGTATAAACTCAAACAAATGAAAAGCCTTAAACAAAAAAGGTTTACTTGTTTGCATGCAGTTTGGCTCCACTTCTGTGTTTTATGCTGTTCAGTTGTTGATTTTTCACTGAAAATGTTATTGATTTAATGTGCTTAGATACTTAATCCCTGTGTTTTTGTGTGTATTTGTTTTTATTCATTGGCTTTTCCCCCACATCTCATTAAAGGATGATAAACGACAATTGGTCAGCTGGGAAGTGTTGCTAAAGATAGAACTATGTACATTTGCACCCTTTCATCATTTGAACATCAGTCTCATCTCATTGGCTCAGGTTTTATTTCTGATACAGTAAAATGTATATTTTTAAAGAGCTGAAATTTAGACCATAGAATAAATCACAAATATTTTGCTTATACCTTTAAAATATAAGATATCACTGTTGAGAAAAAAAAAGTATCTTGTGGATGATGTTTAGGGTTTGTAAAAGCTCATCAACCATATTTAAATGCAGGGGTGGGATCAATGTTGCCTGACTTAGTGCAATATGTGCTTATATTTAGGGGAAAAGAGGGGTCCCAATCGTGTCTGATTTAACTCTAACTTAAATGTAGATCAAATGCAATTATTGTGCATCATCTGGCTGAAATATTTATAATTTCACTAAACCATGATTTGTTTTTATCTAAGCGAGTTTTTACCAGAACAAGTGGATGTGTGCCGCTATTTCTGTTCAGGCAGTGTTGCGGGCGGCTAAAGGGTCTTGACGTTGGAGCAAAAGGGTAACGGAACATTTCGGTACACCCTGTAGTGTTTGGTGACTGATGTAAAGTTTAATAGGTAACGCGTTGATGAAGAAGAAGTGAGTTTGTCTCAATGTGAACGTGTTTAACTAATTGTTTGTCTGTAATAAACATCACGCTAGAGCATCATTCATCTGTTTAATAGATGTTGCGCGATTTGCCGGCTACGTCACACAGGTCCTGGTTTAGTAGCAGAATGATTTATTGAATAAATGGACGGAAATCTAAACACACGGACCTCTGCGCGGACACACGGCAATTATAAACAGAACAGACTTAACCGAAAGGCCATCATCAAACGGAGTAAATGTGTCCATACTGTTTGTGTAGAGTTTAATATCACCAAGTTTACCAAAGAGCAACTATTTATTCCTAGTTATTGTTTCTAGAGTTTTATTGCCTTTATTTGCCGGTTATTAGTTCCTATCTCCTCAACGCTCCACTAATCAGACAGAAACAGAATAATTCAAACAACCCGTCGTTATAAAAATACAATCCAGTGCTCCATCATTTCAGAAACTATTTCTATTCAAACGGAGCAAAACTCTTGAACCAAAAAAAAAATCATGCAACCACACACACACACACACACACACGCACTGCCCCCTCCCTTTGGAACCACGGCTGCTGCAGAGGATCCAAGGGGGAAAAAAACAGCGGCTGCAGCGCGGTAAAACTGTGGTCGGCGGTGCAAAACCGGGTCCGTCTTAAAAACATTGTTATTCGTGAATAAATCATGATATTATAATCAAAACATATTTATCATCATATTAGGTACGTATTCTGCGTAAAAGTATATTCTAAAAAGCTCACACAACCCTTGAATTTTGCTTTATTTGTATGAGGGTTTTGGAGATATCTTTATTTACTTTTTCAACTCCGTCAAAGTCCCATAGAGACTCATTTTCTTTATATCAGTAACCAGCAAATGCTCAGCGTCAATCACCCTTAAAGAGACAAACGTTGTCTCTCTCTCATTCAACTGTTTAAACAAATTAAAAACAAATTAAACAAAGTTACGTTGCCTTCAAGGCAATAAAAATGATGAATATAAGAAATAATATTATAGTAATTTTTTGTATTATGAATATATTAAAGAAAAATAATAAAGTTGAAATAAGAATAAATACAAATAACTAGTAATATAAGTACAAAACAAATAATTAACCCGCCGGTGTTATAAGTTTTATGACATTTACCTTCTTTGAATATGTCCCATTCAAAACAGATAATTAAACTTTAAAAACAAGTCATAGCTGGCGCACCAAGACTGCTTTTTTTTTTTTTTGTTTTTTTTTTGTTGGTGGGATGGTTGAAATTGTGTGTGTGTGTGTGTGTGTGTGTGTGTGTGTGTGTGTGTGTGTGTGTGTGTGTGTGTGTGTGGGTGTGGGTGTGGGTGGGTGTGGGTGTGTGTGAAAAGTTCAGAGGTAAGTCTGATGTTCAAAGCATTCTTATGCATAGTGATGGTCAGACATGGTCATATTGCTGCTATGAATGGTAAGATTTGGAAAGCTTTTTGTAAGATATGCTTCAGCTTGTGCAGTCACTTGTTTTAACTGTCACGTTATTATCTGATACACACTTGTTTTAACTAACTGTCACGTTATTATCTGTTAGATGCACACTAGAAGAATGTGTGTTTGCAAAACATGTTTGTTTCACCCCACCCAGGGTGCGGCTCAGTTTCTGCCCTGACTCTTATCTCTTCAGAGCTTACAAACTTTCTTCGGTCATTGTGAACATCTAAGGTCATTCAAAAGATCACACACATTACACGCCAGGAAAAAGAAAGAAAGAAAAAAAAATATGTATACATTAAGAATGTCAACCTCTAAATGATGCCTGACCGAAAGGGGTTTAAGCTGAAGTCTAGACTTATTTTGCCTTTTACAACTGAAACACTACTGTCTGTCCAAAGATGACACAATTTCTCTCATTCCAACGATGTAAGCACAAAACTTAAACAATCAAAATTATATTAAGCATCCTCGATCAACTTCTTTTCTAATGTTTCATTCAAGTGTTCTATAATATTTAACTTGTACATTTTCTTAAATGCATGAATAGTTTTGGAGCAGAAAGGTGATTGAAACCCTCTCTCTCTGTGTGCGTGTGTTTAAAGTTCAGAGGTAAGTCTGATGTGGAAAGCTTTTTTTTTTTTTTGCATCTTCTTTTCAAAGCAAAACACTTTTATTTTATGCCGTCTGAACTCAGGGGTTGTGTTGGATTGTTAATTAGTTTATTTCTTCGGTCATTGTGAACATCTAAGGTCATTCAAAAGATCACACACATTACACGACAGGAAAAAGAAAGAAAGAAAAAAAAATATGTATACATTAAGAATGTCAACCTCTAAATGATGCCTGACCGAAAGGGGTTTAAGCTGAAGTCTAGACTTATTTTGCCTTTTACAACTGAAACACTACTGTCTGTCCAAAGATGACACAATTTCTCTCATTCCAACGATGTAAGCACAAAACTTAAACAATCAAAATTATATTAAGCATCCTCGATCAACTTCTTTTCTAATGTTTCATTCAAGTGTTCTATAATATTTAACTTGTACATTTTCTTAAATGCATGAATAGTTTTGGAGCAGAAAGGTGATTGAAACCCTCTCTCTCTGTGTGCGTGTGTTTAAAGTTCAGAGGTAAGTCTGATGTGGAAAGCTTTTTTTTTTTTTTGCATCTTCTTTTCAAAGCAAAACACTTTTATTTTATGCCGTCTGAACTCAGGGGTTGTGTTGGATTGTTAATTAGTTTATTTCTTCGGTCATTGTGAACATCTAAGGTCATTCAAAAGATCACACACATTACACGACAGGAAAAAGAAAGAAAGAAAAAAAAATATGTATACATTAAGAATGTCAACCTCTAAATGATGCCTGACCGAAAGGGGTTTAAGCTGAAGTCTAGACTTATTTTGCCTTTTACAACTGAAACACTACTGTCTGTCCAAAGATGACACAATTTCTCTCATACCAACGATGTAAGCACAAAACTTAAACAATCAAAATTATATTAAGCATCCTCGATCAACTTCTTTTCTAATGTTTCATTCAAGTGTTCTATAATATTTAACTTGTACATTTTCTTAAATGCATGAATAGTTTTGGAGCAGAAAGGTGATTGAAACCCTCTCTCTCTGTGTGCGTGCGTGTGTGTGTGTGTGTGTGCGTGTGGTTTTCTTTTATTTGGTGAGAAACATTGTGCATTTATACCTTTCTTTTTCTTTAAAACAGTTCAGTGAGGGGCTGGTGAATTATGTGTGTGTGTGTGTGTGCGTGCGTGTGCGTGCGTGTGCAAGATTTTTTTTTTTTTTTTTTTTTTTTTGACTCTAAGGCGGGACTTCCGGTTTGGGAAGGCGGGACTTCCGGTTGGGGGCGGGACAAAGGTCGTGACGTCACACCTGTCAAAAGTTTGAGTGATTGTAGGTACTATCTCTCTCTGGTAAAGACAAGCCACGCCCACACTAAGTGTGATTTTCCACAAAAAATTGTGTCTTGTCAGCTTGCAAAGCCCTATTCGCACGGGATTAGTTTTACCTAGGGACCACATGTAATAAATAAATGACACCGCAACGTCTGCTTTTTATGTGGTGCATTTGCACAGGATAACTGAAGCCTGAGATTTTATTGAAATGTACAGACATCTGAAAATGTGAAATGGTGTGAGTTGATGTTAAAACAACTTTGCAGGCTTTTGACCACAGCTCGGTGCTGTGTTACTGCTAGCGCTAGCCAGGTGCATTAAATATAAGGCTACAAACAGAGGAAACAAAAAAAAAGATTCTTACCTCACAGTGCAAAGCAGGACGTGATCCACAATCTGCTTCTGATATTGCTCTTTCTCTTCAGCCTTCTCTTTTTGTTGCCGTACGTTATGGGTCGATAAGGTTTTGCTGGCCCGGGACCCAAAAGGTTTTCTAAACGCGCCAATGAAGCCTCCATTCTTCGCCAAAAGTAAATAAACATGCGTCCCGGTGATACGGTCTGTGTTTACCACGTACTGAGATTGATTATGAGCATATATTCGCATGCGCACTACCGGAAAATAAATTTGCTAATATATATATAAAATTTTGTTTATTTTTGTTTTCAAAGTGAACTGACATTTTTTATTAGTTTATTGGAGTAGGTTAGGGTTAGGGTTCCATGAGCGTGCATGAGCATATATGCTCATAATCGGTCTCAGTACGAGGTCAAATCAGACATCAAAGTTCTCCATGGCAGTTCTTTTGGCTGTTTTGGACAAATAAAAGGTTTTATTTTCATTTTCTGCTGTGCTGCTGATTCATTAGAGGAGTTATGGCCTTATGATTGTAAAAGTTTGTAGATATTTTATATTTGTGTTTTGAAAGTTTAGTGACCTTCATGATGAGAATGGCTAAATTAGCGGTGATTTTGCGCTGTCCCTGGTGCTGAAACATGACAGATTTTTACAGCTGTCACTCTGAGTGAGAGACGATGTGCTTCGAAACGGGTGATTGTCCGTGCTTCTTTAAAGCTGATTCATCAGTCTTTCATTAAACATTTAGGTTAGTTGGTTGTTTGTGTTCACATGATATTATTGGCCCATTTAGTTAGCAAAAGGTGCTTTAAAAAATGTTTTATTCCGTGACATTTTGGTCTCTCTCTTACTGCCAGAACAACACGAGGCCTGTGTTCCGGGACCTGATGATTTTCAAATTAAGCACTGGTTTTCTTCTTAAATTATATTCCCCTTCTCTCTGTAAAAGTCTTTTCTGCAACCCTTTTGGAAGTGAAACTTTACTTGCTTTATATATCATTTGGACACACAATACTAGGAGCCACTTATGAGAGCTGGGGCAACAGCACAGACCCTGCCGTGTTAAAATTCATTTGATGAACTGGTGTTAAACAGCACATCAGTGATTTGAATCCTCCCATGGATGCTGAAGTGGCCGCCCCTCCACTCATCAACATGGAGCCTTCTCTGTCATTGTGGGAAGAGCAATCAGTGTAATAGAGAAGTGGGCTGCACTGAAGGAAACCTCCCTAATCAAATTAAAACTCAATCCTTTACTCAAGTCTTTACAGCGGCTGTGGGACCATGCGGTCTCCATGGCGACAGAGAGCTGATGATCTGAGTTTATGAAGGAGCTGTGGACTTGGTTTTAATTTTCGGGGCGGTAATGCTACTCACCTTGGTTGCCAACTGCCTTAAAACCACACAGAAGAAGAAGAAGGTTTTAATTTTCTGGTAGCAGAGAATAGCCCACACCGGAATTGCCTCTGGGTCATCACATGTGTGTTTGTTCAAATCTACTTTACCATGACGTGCTACTCTGTAGCACTCACAGCTTGGATTAAATCATGGTCATGCAAGATGGATCAATCCATTACGAGAACAATCATTTTCTGAACTGAACCCACCCTGTTTCCTCTCATTACCACGAAAGCAAAACAGAGGTACAAAAAAAAAAAACACACACAGTTTTGCCCTTTTTTTATTTTTGCTTTAACTGTACAGCCGAATAATAGCTGCTACGTTTGCACTAGGAGAAGCCATAACAAAAAAGATTTAGTTTATACAGAGCACTAAAGTCCTTAAAGCATTAAACACAAAACTTGTTTTTTTCATATTTACACAGGATTCAGTTATAAGAAGCTGTATAACAAAGAAGAAAAGCAAGACAGTCGCTGGTAAGAAGTGTAAAATAAAAACATGTGAGCTCACTGTAACATAATGAAAGTATATTTTAAACTATTTACAAACATTATTCAATAATACATACTCAAAACCAAATTGAAATAGAAATTAACATATATCATCTAATCCTCTTTGAATTTTATTTGGATTCTGAATTAGATGGTATGCAGGTTTGTCCTTAAAAATGACCTTTTCGGGCTATAATGGCCTTGCCGAGATATCATAAAACCTAATAAAAGTCAGAATGTCCTTAGCTCTCCGCATAATGTATTTTATTCTTAGAGATTAATTGCTTTGTGCTGAAACCAAGCCTGGTTATGCAAGGTGCATGAAATATCTACTATAACTTGTATGAAAGCTATTCATACAACTTAAGTTTTGTGTAATTTGTTGCAGTAAAATTGATAATGAATGTATTTTTACACGTTTCAAATCATGTTTTACAAAACAGAAGAATGGTTTTAAATCATGTTTCTTTATCCCAGTACCCTGATTATTCCTTCTGGACTTGAATTATGTCTGAATGGCCTTCCTCCAAACTGTGCATATGAAACAATATGGGAGTAAGACTTGTTTTGTTACAGGCCAGTTTTTTTGGTAAACAGGCTTTTTATTATTGTTACACACAAAATCAAACAACATAGTTCTATCTTAGAGCAAAGGGTTGATCCTGTGCCATATCGTTCAAGGACACTTGACAAAGTTCCAAGCATGCATGTGTTTGATTTGGTGGAAAACAAAGTAATCATAGGAATCTCAAACAGGCATGACGAACACAAAGAGACAAACGCCTACCCTGGGAATCAAACCTATGGCCATCTTCTTGTGAAGCAAACCCATAACTCCACTACACAGACATTTGGTGACACCTGGCTGTGCTAATGCTCCCTGACTCTATGGGATTATCAAATTTGTGCTTTCAATACAAATAAACTGGGTTTACTTGCTTTGGTGTTTTTCTTATAGCATGACAAAATGCAACTATACAATACTACTACTATTTTAAAGCCTGTTTCAAAGTGTTTAATAACCAAATCCTCAGGTCTCAGAGTGAGGTACAGTATCAGGTATCAGGAAAATCAGACCAAACAAACTCATATATCAGCAAAACCTCCTTCAGAAGAAAAGGTCTCAGGTCGTCAGATGAAACTGCCTCGTTTGTCAAACTAAACGTTGTTAAATGACAGCCTCAAGCCGTAAAACACAATATGACGTTGTAAGAAACCAGAAATACACATGAAGTCATCAATACGTGCTGCTTTGGAAACGAGAGTAAGATGAAAGCTGTCATTTTGTGTATTTATTACTAAAGGTCAAGATTAATCAACGTTTCATTTAACTATGTATTTATTAATCAAACAATACGTTGATATATCTTAACTTTTTAAAAATACAAGGAAAGAACAGCTTTACAACTTAAGGCAGGCATTCATTGTTTGATTTTTTCATTCGTACTCAGCTCCAGCTCAAATTTTACGACTCAATTGTCCCAATGTACAAACTCACGATTCATGTTCTCACACAATATAGGGCCGAGACTCTGACACGATCTGACTGCTCACACTGTACGTCCATACATGACACGTCGGAGTCTTGTTTCCCGAAATGCAACGTAGGAAGAAGAAGAACCCATAAGTGGAGAGACACTTGCAAATCAGAGCCTTAAACATGAAAAGGTGGCGATGTGATGGAACAGGAACTGGGTGGACAGATGTGGGCAGTACAGCCCGTCAATTCTACAGCGGTCCTACAGTGTTCACGCATGTGCAGGTTGAGAGTTTGAGGTAAGTCCGTGGCACTTCTTCAACAGTGCGCCAACCTCATGAGGAGCAACCAGGATTTCTAACGATTTTCTTGCGACCATACAATTGCTGATTTGGAGCTGGTCGTGAGGTGTCATGGCGTGTTCACACCAAAGCATCAAAAGCAGCAGGTGTACATTCACAATATATGGTGGATGCGCTTCTAGGGAGCGTCGGAAGTCCCGCTACGCATCCAGCGCCTCCAGTGCGGCGCGTTTTGAAGCTTTTTGTGCGGCGGATGCTTTTGACGTGTGTCCGGTGCCTACAACGCAACCGACACCGAAAGGTGGATTGTTGAACTTTTGGGGCATACAGCGCGTCGACCAATCAGCAGCGTTCCCCAACCGTGACATATTCAGAATAATGAGAAAAAAAACACTAACCGGAGGCGGAGACAGATGGACAGGTGCTTTTTCTGCTGGCAATAGAGCGCCTGTAGATGGTTTCCTGGTTGGAGATGCGAGCACCAATGCAGGTCAGCAGGTCGTCAAACTGGGCACGGGATAGATGGAAGTAGTGCCGAAAGCGACTCTGTCTGAGCGCAGCTCTGGCGAATCCAAAAACGGCGACGAGGCGCAAATAAAGCCAAGCCACTCTCTCGATAATGTAAAACCGATGAACAGGAGTCAGATGTGGCGTGTTCAGCAAAGAACTCCAAAATTTATTTTCCATTCACCCACACTTCTCTATAGCCCTCTAACATGAAACACACTCCTTCTCAACATAAATGTTCTCCACCACTTCACAGTCACTGGGTGAATTATTAACGTAACTGATCGTGACAATATTATCCATTGTATGAACACCACCAGCAACAGAGAAGCCCCTCCCCTCGACGCGCATCCTGAGCATCTTTGACGCTGGTGACAAGCTTGTGTATTCAATGAGCATAAGCGTCCAACTACGCGCGTGAGGCACGATTTTGATGCATAAAACGCATTTGGTTTGAACGTACCATTAATAGCTTCTCATGACCCTATGTATACTACACGATGCACAACACACGATTTAGCCGATACTCAGCCCAATCCCAAAAATAGACGCACTTCGTCATGTGTTCTTTCGGTTCCTTCAAAATTGCCTTGTGTACTTTGGTTCCTTCAGAATAAAAATGTCATGTCATGTTTTAAGGCCTGAGGCGGTGCCTTTTGACTGCGCTTGGTTTTGATAAGTGACGCCGTAAGATTTGAAAGAGGTTTTACTGAGACAGGAGTCCGTTTGGTCTGATAAATGACAAAGATTTTTCTAATGCCTGATACCTCACTCACCTGAAGATGTCCTGAAATGTATACCGGTCAGATAAATAAATACAAAATTTACACTATATACTATGTACCAGATTGTTATGGTTTGTTTTTATTTTTTTATTATTCCAATTGATCTGAAAAGGTCATATCCATGTAAGTGTGTCCAGAGTTAAAGTCAAATAAAAGCATGGTTATTTTTCTGCAATTTGCCTATTTTCCTCTCTAGAAATATTGCATCGTTATCGCAAGCCTAATCTTGTCTATCATTTTGTATCATTCCACCTCTACCTATACAACTTACTTGTGTAACGTTCTTTTTCACGTTTCCACATTTAAACATTGGAACTGAATATTATTGGGTCATTAATTTTATGCTTTATACTTTTCAGCTATTTGATTTGATCTTGCAGTTTACGCATAGTCTTAAACATTTATGAAATGTGGGTACAAACCCTAAGTGGTAGCACAACAGTCCTTATGACTGAAAAAAAACACGACAGAATGAAGTCCATATCGATTAAAAAAGCCTGTGGGACTCGAACCATTGAAAACTGTGAAGTGCACAGGAAGCATTTCAAAGAACTTTTTCTCTACTTAATTTTGGTTCAGAAAGTTGCAGAAAGAGCCCCAATGACAACTGGTCAGCTTTTAACTGAGGCCTAAAGTCTTTTATATCTAAACGTTTTTTTTATTGATTGTGATGGTGTAGAGAAAAAGTTATCCATTTTGTAATCCCTCTTTAGCAGCTCCTCCTAGTGCACAGAATGCCCTTCTTTAAATGTTTGAAGAGGTTTATGTTTAAAAAGGAGAGTTTTAGATCTAAATGAATAACTATAAAGCCTAAGTCAATATATCACTGTTCTAATGGCTTGATCTTCAGTAGTCATTGTTCTAAATCCCATCATGGATTAGGCCTGTTTTATTTATTGCCATTTTATAGAGCAATTTTATCATAAAAACTCTTTAACCATAATCACACGTCAGTGAATTCAGGAAAAAACTGCTGAAGAGATTTTTCTTCTTTGCTGCTTCATCAGATTCCAAGCGTCTCATATTGCAGCAGTAACTCGCTAATGGTGCCAATTCCATGAAAATCAGAAAAAGTTAAACAAATACAACACAATGAACAAATTTGTGTTCAAGCAAGTGTTTGGAGAGCCAGATTAAACAACGCTAGTGCTCAACGACCAACCTCATTGCTTTACTCATCTACCTTATATCTACTACCTGACTAGCGCTAGTTCAGGCAGGCACGGAAGTCAAGCTAGCCCAGCCCCTTCATCTGTCAGTAGCTGTTAACTGACAGAATCCATCCCCTAATTCAGTTAATCATCCACCTGATCATGTTCTATGCTTTCCATTGGTTAGAGTTAGTCTCAGTGCTGCATGTAAACCACTGCAATATGCCTACTTCTGCACGCTTCGTCCGCAAACACCTTGTAACCCACCCTCGTCCCAGCTCCTCCTCTTCTGTCTTATTAAACAGTGTCTTCTGTTGCAATCTAATGTCTGTGCTTCTGTTCCAGGGGGTCATGCAGACCGCTCTCTCTGCTTATGCCTTTCCATGTTGCTCATGGAAGAGTGAGGGCAAGCGCCCTTCAATTGGGGCATTCTAGAACAGAGCCTTACTGCCAAATTTAAACTGCATGCTAAATAAAACAATTTGACTAAATTGATCCTGACTGAATTGGGGTTTTTGTTCACTGTGGACTTGCTGTCTACAGAAATAACACAAGTTAGAACAATAAAGGAAAGTATATTGCATGTTCAACCATGGCTACCAGGGCTTGGCCAATAAATCAACCACACTTAAGTATTAAATGTTTTTTTCTTCCCTTGTTTGTATATGTTGTCTCAGGTTAACACTAAAGAAGTGCAATCATTTTTGCGACATCTATGCTTGTTTTGTTTTCGCAAAAAAGTAATAATCCATTGATTATTTTGCTTAATTGTGACCCTCACCAGCCCTCCCTAGGGAAGAATAAACCAGGCTTTATTAGAAGGAAAAACATGTAAAAAAGGAGGGCCACCCGTGTTACACCCATGTGATTGAGGAAATACAAGGAAAACTAAGTTTTGGAGGGTAACACCAAGAAGAATAATAAAAGCAAAGCCAGAGGAGGGATGCTGCACCCACACCAATTCCTGGTAGCATGAGTATCAGACGTCATACCAAATCGCCCCACCATTTGTATTGAAGTAAATTAACCTCAGTGTGCATTTATGCAGTTTTTCTCCCAGAAATAACCCAGATGTCCCTCTCAAATCAATTGAAAGTTGGTTTATTCATTCCTGACCTCTGCAATGTTCGCTAAAGATGCTGTGATTTGCAAAACCCATTCTTCCAAATAGCTGTCTGTGCAGATAAAAACAGCACTTACCATTCCATGCACCCTAGGAGTGTAGCATTGTAAGTAGAGGGTGTGCAAAGCCTTATATTTCTGGGTTATGTATGTTTGGCTCTTTGTCCAAAGCCCAATCTACATAGAAACACTTGCCAATGTTTTTGGAACTCTCAGCAGTCTCAGGCACACACGCCTTGTTTACAAAAGTCTATGTCCATTCTGTTTGAACCTAAAGCATTTACGAGATTAACCTCGTCTAGTCCAAAACACACGAACATGGGGCTTTTGAGAGAACATCTAAGTGCGTAAACCTTGTTTTGTCGTGAATGAAAGCCTGTGCAATATTGCCACCAGGCTAAAAAGGATTTGGTATTGAAGCACACACTAATCCTATAACCTTGGCTAGCCATATTTGATTTACTCGGAAATCAAATGTTGTTTTGCAGCCAGTTCAAGTCATTGTTTAAAAACCAGATTCAAACAACAGATTTATTATATTTAATACAACACCGTTTAACTATGGATGTACTTAAGACAAATGCAGATGAAATTGGTTTTCTCCATTGTCAATGAATATAATAAAATTAGAACGATGTATCCCAGAGTGGATAAATAGCAGGTTGAAACAAACTGGAAGGCTTCTTCTTGGGTCAATTTGAGCTGCTTCTTGTCACAAATATGGCAAGTGTTCCCAGTTATAATGTAAACACATAGTACATAAATGCATTGTAAGATCAAATCTGGTGCAACCTTGTAATTTTTTTTTACTGAGACAGGTTAGTTTTACACTTTTTACAGTTTATCATTGGAACTGAGTGATTATAGGGTCATTAATTTGATGCTTAATACTTTTCAACTGTTTGATTTGATCTTGCAGCTTACACATAGTGTTAAACATTTATGAATTGCGGGTACAAACCCTGAGTGGTAGCACAACAGTCCTCATGACTGAACTAACATGAACCTCCCACGACACAGAATGAGATCCATATCATTTGGTCTGATAACAACCTTTTAAGGTACATAAACTACCCCAAATAAATAGTTAGAGAGAAAAATGACAGTTAACATCCTTATTTGTCTTCCGCAATATTAATATTAAAGCATGTAGGTTGACAAGATCAGTGCATTTTAAAGAAGCTGCTGACAGTTCAACTTGCAGCTCATGTTTTGATGATTTATCAGTTTTTAAAAAGTGAGATCTTCAAGCCCACTGTAAGTGTTCTGTTAGTTTATCATTCCTCAGTGACTCTTCTCTGAAGCTTTGTTTAGGGACTGCTGAAAGTCATGTCACTGAACTAGAGAGAAGTTCATTGAAATCCAAGCTCCAGCAGTATCCAGAATTCTCTCGACACAAACGCTCAGAGAGCCAGTTTAATAGATTTTCCTCTCCAGTACCCACTGACGCTTCAACAGACATGGGTTGTATTTAGAGATAAAGTGAAAAGGGCAAGAAAAAGCATGGATCACAGTTAACATCTAGGAAATACATAGTGATGAACACACCAAAAAGATAATTCCTATTTTTAGAGGACTGTAACTGGTTTGAAAAAATATGCTGCGTGCGGTCGGTTGCTTGAGTGAGTTTGCTCAGTGAGGCTTGTTTGCTTTGTGTTGATGATTAACACATACATAGGAGGTTTATTTCCTGACAAAGTTTAGAACAAAAGTACTTGTTCTTCCTCAGTCTTATTACGGCGTAATGACCATAACGCTTGCGGTGCAAACTGCAGAAGTTAATGTTTGGTCTAACTTCTCCTAAACCTCTTAAAAAACAGTCCTCAATAGAAATGTTGCATTACATGCACATTTCAGGCCTTCATTTTCATCCGCTTATTGTTTCTACCGTCAGACCAAAATTCCAACAGGCTGTTCTTTATCCTTACCTTCGTATAATGACTGTTTTGTGTTTCAGTCTGATTGCAGAGAGACAATGACTCTATGTTGGGAAACTTCTCTTTTAAAGTTTTCCTAAAACTCTGTCGTAGAAATCTGTGTTACTTCTGATTGGAGATCTTGCTGGATCCTCCTCGGGCGAGATCCTTTGGGGACCCAGTCCAGGCCTAGTCATGCCGGCTTCTTCCCTGAATCCGTCGGTGCACACACGGACACCGGATCCCTTGTGGTGTTGCGACCTCTGGTCAAGCTGTTCTGCTCTACGTTGGTTCGACAGGGAAGGCAGAAATCCCTGAAGCACCGCTTGAAGTTTTCATCCAAAAAAGCATATAACAGGGGGTTGAGGCTGCTGTTGGTGTAGCCTAAAGCAATGCACAGGTGCCAGCTCGCGTTCACAAAGGGATTCCTGCTGTCAACCTTGACCATGGTCCTCACAATGATAAATATGTGGATTGGGGTCCAGCAGATGATAAAGGCTGCCACCACCACCAGGACCATGCGGGTAATGCGACGCATGTTGCGGTCTTTCTCCTTGGAGCCTGAGAGCAGACGAACGCTCCTAAGACGTAAGATCATGAGGCCGTAGCATATAGTGATGACCATCACAGGAACCACAAAGGCAAAGATGAAGACGCAGATCTTGGTCACAGTGTCCCAGTACCAGTCAGGGTCAGGGAACTTTAGTGTGCATCTGGTTCTGCCTGTATAGAAAAGACAAGAACATTAGACCTATAAGTGGAGAGGGAAGTTATTCTGCACATGGCTAAATTTCTTGAATACTAAAAATCCAAACTCAAGTATGCAACTACAGTAATTCATATCATACTGGAATAGTGCATTGGATGTATTATTATGCGTTCGAAATTCAAAAATTATTTCATTAATTCAGTTTTCAGTAAGGTAACATCAGCTTCATTCAGGGTTGGGGTCAATTCTAATTGTAATCGCGTAATTGATAGTCAATTGCAATTATGATTGTAATCGCGTGATTGATAATTAATTACAAATATGGCGTAATTATAATTGTAATTGTCATGAACATTCTATAAAAATGGTCAATTATACTTTAACGCAAATCTGGGGAACCATGTTACAGTTCTATGTACAGTTCTACACAATATGTACTTAACATTTATTCAAATATTCATATCAAGCACATCCCACATTTTACCATTAAAAAAAATTTAAATCGAGGGCTCAGACGCCCACACCAAAAATATTAAAACCTATATTTCCATGGATTAGGAAGCCTAACAAGGTAATCAATAGATAGGACAGAAAATAGATCATAGATAATTATTTTTAGTGAATTTTACAGCTGATTTAGGACCCGTTATCATAAGAGTTGCTCACAGTAGGCTAACACAAAGGGAAGGTTCCATGTTAGTAGGTTATCAGTAACTGTGATTTATTGTCATTTACCTTTAGTAATTGAGAACATAATTGTAATTGACTTAAAAAAAGTAACTATAATTGATTGTAATTGGAAAAAATGCTGGTTACTGTAATCATAATTGAATTATAATTTAACATGGATAATTGAAAAAGTAATTCTAACTGAAAAATGTAATTGACCCAAACCCTGGCTTCATTGCTGGATGATGCTTTGTAATTCAAAATTGAAGCCTCTAAAATGCACATTTATTTGAATTAGTGACACATTATGCAGAAAAACCAAATAAATATCTCACCAGTTTCTAATGATGTATCTGTAATAGCCATGATCATAATGGGAACACCAATGGCAGAGGACAACACCCAGATGAGCACGTTAATCAGCTTAGCCTTGGCTGCTGTTCTGAAGCCCAGAGCCCGGACCGGATGGCACACTGCGATGTATCGGTCCACACTCATCATCGTCAGGGTGAAGATGCTGGTGAACATGTTGTAATAATCGATGGCAATGATGAGCTTGCACAGGATTTCCCCGAAGGGCCAAGTGTTCATCAGGCACTTGGCGCTCTGGAACGGCAGTGTGCTAGTGGCCAAAGCATCGGCGAGAGCCAAGTTAAAGATGTAGATGTTTGTGGCGGTCTTCATTTTGGTGTATCTGGTTAGAATCAGAATGTAGAGAAAATTAATTGGTTCAAAGTTGGTGTTTTTAACTGATCAAGCTTTGTTAAATGACTAGCCTATGCATCCCTCTCTGCCCCATTATTGCAATATTTATATATTTCATCGTTAACCATTCTAATCCCTACATACCATTCATGCTATTATCATTAACCATTGTTAAAAAAGTTATACTGGCAAACTGGAGAGATCGAACAAAAATATCTGTAAACCACTGGTTAGTGTCACGGTGTGGTGTGGGTGTGGACCCAAATGCAAAGAGAGATGGGGGCAGAATGCAGGCATAGTGTTCTAGGAACCAATCCATGTTTATTCCAACAAAACTAAAACCCAAAAAAGGCAGCACGAAGAAACCAGGGAGCAGGCAACAAAACGCAGCAGGACACAAGGAGGATAGACAATGATGTAAGACATTAACAATGATCCAGCAAACACTATGTCCAAGCACTCAGCTAAATAGTGTAGATGGCCTGATTGGGAATCGGCCACTCCTGGGTGGAAACATGAGGGAGCTAATCAGTCACCAACCAAGCACACAGATATCACTGGGGGGTGGAGCCACAAGCAGGGTTACCTGAAACACAGACAAGAGTTAAACACAGGAGGCCAGACTCAAACAGAATACACAAAAACACAGAATAACTTAAAGAGGACCCCAAGGGCTAAATAACAAGACCGAACCTGACAGTTAGACTTACTCACAGACCACTTAAGTCTTGAAAAACTAACAGCGTCCATAAAAAGCAATATCCCATCAATTAAGAAAACCTGGTTCTCCTTTTTACATTACCTCTGAGAATGATTCCTCTGTATTCCTAAACTTGTTAATGGTGAATACTGTATATGAACTGAAATGTGTACTGATGTACAGAAATCATCATTGTTATATTCTTTTACATATGTATTTTTATAACATGGTTTTGCCCACGTAATGTCCTTTTTTGCACAGGTTGTCTTTCACTCCTGTATTTCCTCTTTACCACTGTAATGTGTGTGTATTTCATCTGTATTTAATTAACAGCCTTTTAGTTAATTATGTACTTTTTTCCTTCTCTTTCTTGGCAGCATGAACTTATGAAGATATACAACTTATGAAGATATACAAAGCGCCTGTATTGTCCTACTTGTTTAGTTCTTTTGTTTTGTTTTTTTGCATATCTGTCAAGATCTGTGTCTGATGGTTTCTTTTTAAGGTATCATGCTTTCAGGTTTTTCTGGTGGAGAGTTCAAAGTCAAAAGTCAAGTCAAAGTCATCTTTATTGTGGATACCACTATATGTACAAGACATGTAGAGAATTGAAATTACTATTCTCTCCGCCCATCACATTTACAAACACAAAAACATGACAATGTAGAATAAATAAAACATAAGGACAGAACAACACAACAATTATTTACAATAAATTACAATTACAAGTTGGGGTTGTGTCTTGTAATTCTATGGTTGTGAACCCTGTAACCTTGTTGTTACAGAAAAGTTAGGAATGAAAGAACCCAGGCAGGAAGCTGCTGACACTGTTAACTCATTGACTGCCAAAGACGTCTAAAGATGTCAATTGTGTTTTTCAACCCTGGTTGCTCGGAGACAGTGTGATGAAGCTCTCCCGTGAATATCCAGCTTGTACAATGATGTAGTGACCAACTGGTGCCGTGTTGGTGGCAGCAGCGCACCTTTGGATGATGGGCGGAGCTCTAAGGAAGAGCAAAGGAGTTTACAAGACAGAAAATGACACTACGAGAGTTAATGGAAAAAATGATGGGGAGAGAAAAATAATCATTTTGCCATCAAAAGCCTGTTCGCAGTGTTGTTTTTGTAGTTTTATAAAAAGAAACCAATACTGAGGTGTCCCTATAGCAAAAAAAAAAAAATGCTTCAAAGTCACTGACTGGTTTTCTTCAGAAAAAGGCTTTTTTCTCAGCTTTTTGTCACAAACTGGCAATTTGTGTGAAACTTGCCTCTACTCAACTGCTGATTACAGAAGAATGAAACAAGCTTGAAACACAATTTTTTTATTTGATGAGAGTAGATACTTGAATCTTTCAGAATCTGGTTTTAGATTTCAGATCGTCATAGGACAAAATATTCTGTGGGTTCTGGAAAATCAGTGAAAATCATCTAAAATGCCTGCCAATATGGGATTGGCTGCTCTGAAAATGGCTGGCAGTGATGAGTTAATGCGTAAAAGCGTGAGATTATTCATGATATTAATCCATTGGATGATAAACGGACAGCGCTCAGTTTCATTTTATTACAACACACACGTTTTTCTATTCATGTAGGCCTATTTATCACACACACTGGGATGAGAGCACATTGATTCACAGTCTGTAGTATGTTCCTGCTGATGTGGTCAGCCTCACTAGCGTATGAATAAATGAATTATTTAATTAATGACTTCACCTGTCCGCGCATACAGAGACACAGGCTTCATCAGATATAAATCTCTATCTTTCCTAAAGGATGACATCGGTAAATGAAAGATTGCATTGATGTCTAAATATTTTCTCACCTGTCAGCTGTCAGATCAGATCCACACAGTGACGTGTTCACACATCACCTTTTATTGGACAGCTCATTTTCTAAGAGAACTGATTGGTCAGGAGGCGGGACTTTAGTACTCACTAAGATCCTAGCTAGAGCAAAACCTACTCCCGACCAGGCTAGTCTTTCAGTCTAAGTTTCCATGGTGATTTAACTCCGTAAGACGTTAGCGAGCTTCGTAGTTCAGCACACTGATTAAATCCTGGAAGTTTGCGCGATAAGAGGTAATCCCGCTTCGTAACATGGGCCCTTTATGGATATGAACTTTACTCCTGCCTCCTTCTTTATTCAGGCCTACCTCATTCACCTCATATCTGGGAAAAATTTCAACCTATTAAATGCTTTTAATTTAAAAAATGTAACACTTAACCTGATATATTCGGTAATCAAGATTACCACAGTATGGCAACAATTCCAGTAACATCATTTTGTCTTCTTTTTTGAAATATATGTTAAGGGTTTGTTTATTGAGACAAGGTTTTTCAGGAAATGTTTTTATCTCCTGACATGTTTCGACAGCCTTCCTCAGAGGTGATAGGCCTTGATGTGTCCCTACCTTTCCTTATGAGAGAACTAGGTGGTAACCACTGTTTATTTATTTTTTAAACAAGTTATTGTTGTTGTCTCTAATTCAAGGATATGAAAGCTGTGAAACATGGTATTATGAGTAAGATCCGAGATTCAATCCCTCGTGCTTTTTGTGTGAAGGGAATTTGTAAGTGTCACTGTTTTGCTCCCAAATAAATAGTCTGAGGAACAATGGTTTTTGGCCTCTGATGAGATTGAAATAACCTGAAAAATGAAAAACACTACTGCCGCAGAAGTATGATTCATTATTCATTGTAGTGAGCTGGACTCCAATTTCTTTTTCTTTCAGTGTGTGCGCAGATAAAAAAAAATGTTTATGGGTTTTGGAAAACGAAAATGTTGCTGTATTGCTTGGAAGATTTATTAGCTTCTCTTTCGGGACACAAGCCTATTTCTATCAACGTTTCCAAGTGCATTTTAGATGCATTTGCATCTGCATTTTTTTTACTATATTTTTACTAATTGGCTTCAGGTTTGCTTTAGGTTTCCCCATTTCACAGTAACGAAACTGCATTCATGTTTTTGTAAGAGAACTTGATTGTGCTGATATTCGATCATCTATTCATTTTTTAATGAATATATTAATCTCCCTGAGGATTTTGAGCTTGTTAAATAAAAGATGTACAAATGACACACAAACATGTTCAAAAAGAGTTCAAATGTTTTAAAAGACATAACTTTGCAGAAGAGCATACATGACATCATGCTAAAAGATATTATTTTGCTATGAGCTATGTGAGGCTCTACATTACATCATCAAAGAACAATCTTAAAGGGCCCATGTTATGCTAAATTAACTTTTCTGTGCTTTAAACATGATAAAAGTGATATTTGAGCTTCATACACATGCCCAAAGTGTTTTTTCATTGATTCCCTCAATCGTTAGTTAGAGGGTTATTTTCTCCTTTCTTACTGCAGGGTGAGCACAAACACCTCGCTCCAATTAGATGACGCGTTCCCACTTTGATGACAAATTTAACGCGGCACTGAGCTGGAGAAGCCGCGCCTCCTGGAAGCTCTTTGCCGTGATTGACATGTAAACAGACACGCCCACAGAGGTGAGCATTTCAGCGTCCTTTGCGCAGTGCTATGTATGTATTTTCTACAGTCTATGTATGTACCGGTGAATGCCCCGCCCCCACACTCTGTCTCGTGTTTATAAAGCAGCATGAGCTCGGCTACGGAGTGGGTGGGAGGAGGGCCGGCTGTCCTCTGGTCCTATGTCATCGTGAGGGGAGGAGGAAGTCAGTGTCCCGTCTATAGACATGCCCACTCATGAATATACATAAGTAGGCTGCAAATCAGCCCGTTTGTGTAGAGTTGCTCAAAAAGTGACTTTTCAGAGGCTAAAACTCTGGAAAACAGGAAGTTTGGGAAAATAAACCTCAAATACTGTTTTTGGGGTTCTTAGAACAAATGGAGCATGATTCCATGGACCTTTAAATACTATCTCATTGTTAAAAGATGATAACATTTATATACCCATTTGCCAATCAATCATTTTAGGAACCTATGCTGATTCATATGTGCAACTCAGTCAAGTGATTTTGAATTGTTGGTTTTCATGTCATGGTGCCAGGGGTGGACTGGCCATCTGACATACCGAGTCGTCCACCCGAAGTGGGCCGACCTGTTTTTTTTTTTTGTTTTTTTTACAAGCGAGTGCAGAAAGAGATATTAACAGTTGGCCAAAGATGGTCAAAAAGTGGCAAAAACGTGACAAGAAATGAGTGAAAAGTGACTAAAGTGGGTCAAAAGCAGTTAAGAGTGGCCAAAAAAGAGACAAATAAAGAGGAGCCAGGTGATATGTAATGGCAAAAGGTATAGCTTTAATGAGCAAAATGTGTTAAGCAATAGTGAAAAAGGACAAACGTGGAACAAAAAAGGCAAAATGTAGGGAATTTTTAAAAATGTTATCGGGCAAAAGTTAGCTTATTTTGGAATGAAAAGTGGCCAAAAAAAAATAAACGAAGGACAAAAATTGGATAAGTGTGTAAAAAAGGTTGCTTTAGGCTGAAAAAAGTGAAAATAAAAAAAGGAGCAAAAATGGCAAAAAATAGTTAAAAAGGGGTTAAAGTTTCCTCCTTTTAAGGTTTTCTGGGAGAATGAAAATGAAAATGAAGACTTAAAGAGCCACTTGTTGCACATCACTGACTCAATAATGGCTTCTACATGGTGTCACTGATAATGTAATGGACTGGTCTGGATAGAAAATGCCAGGGCTGAATTTTAGTCCCAGTTCATACCTGCATAGCGTGCATGATAATATTATCGCTAACGTGAGTTAAGTTTTCTGCTGGAAGACATAGTTTACCACCTTTCAGAGACATAAATCGTAGCTTTGTCCAAAGACAGAGCTTGAGTTACAGCTATAGAATGAAGTCTGTGTGACTTTATTGTCAGAGGATTTTGTTAAATGCCAAAAATGTCTATTTCAAACTGTTTTTTTGGGCCTATAGACTTTTTGTTGGATTTAATATAGACTTTCAAGTGAAATAAAATCCAAGCAGAGCTTTGTTAAATGAGGTTGTTACAAGTTGTGACAGTTGGGTGCACATGATGTCTGCCAATAAAACAAGGTTGGCAACTCACGACACTTTGACGCCCATTTCATATTACCATTTGTTATACAATGTTTCCTAGAATGGTTCATTGAGAAATAGTGCTCATAACAAATGTATTTCATTTGAATGTGAGTTTTGGTGTTTGTAGTTTGTTTTTTTTTACTTTGGGATTGAACTGTAATCAACCCATATACAGGAGGGAGAACATGCACAAACACTGCACAGAGATAATAATAAAGTCACACTCACAACTTCAAAGAATATGACAACAAAATGTATTCATTGCCAGTAAAATTGTTTCTTGACCAAGTTCTCTTTGACTTGGTTTTATTATGCTGTTAGATTATGGCACCATTTTTATGGTGAGCTATAGCTGGAACTGACCAGAATAATTGTCACTTGTGAGGCTGTGTCAGTGTGAACGAGTCAGTCTGAGAATGCAAATTTCACAAACAGAAATCTGGGTCACATTAAGCAGTTGAATTAAAAAAACAAACAAAAACAGAAAAAACGACGGGTTGGTCTATTCATTCTGACCACAATCAGTCTGGAAATCAAGGGAAATTCAAAATAATGGAGCTGCACTTTGCTACTTAATGAAAGGGAATGTTTTCAATAATGTTTTGTGTTTCATCTTTTGGAAATACATGAAGGGCATCTGCGTAAGATACAAAGAGTTTAAAGAAAGCTTTGATAATAAATTCAGTTCTAATTTATGGTTGGTTTTCTCAAGCACTGCATTTACTGAAATAATAATAAAAAAAAAAAAAAAATGAGCAGAGGTCTTATCTCATAATTACAATATCACAACTCTAATTGGTAGTATCATTATCGGAGATCTGAACAGATGCATCCTGGGAACCTTTTGATCTCATAAGCCTGCTTTTCATTCTTTCTCAGCTGGAGATATTATAACTTTATCATAATAAATCTGTTTCTTCAAAAGACGAAACTTGCCTGGCCTTGAGAAAGTATTGACGTGACCCAAGGCACGAGTAGAACATGTTCTTTGATAAACTTTCCTGTTTTAACTGTGAGAAAATAACTGAATATCATTACATTTGTCCAATCTTTCTAATCCTGCATCTTTGTGTCTAAAATGTGTTTTTATGATTCTGTGATTGACACCAGCTAAACTAACACCTAATAGTCATATGAATGCACTTAGTTGTTATTGTGTATCAGCTGTTTTGCGATGTTAGGATCAAAGTTGTCTCTGGCCGCGTCCAAATAGTCCCTCCTATCTCCTTTCCAATCCAGCCATGATAAGGAGCGTTCCAATTCTCTAAAAGCTAAGGAAAGGAGGCTAAATGCTTCCTTTATAACCTCCTTTAGCCTTGGAAACACATTCTTTGAGTTTTACTTTTGTTCCTCGTAGCCTCTTTACCTTTAATTTACAATCAAACCTTGTGATATTTGAGATTATATCAGTGATTAGAGACACAGGGGAAAGTGTTGTGAATGTGCTTTTAGTAGTACAATTTTCAAAATTTGTACACCAAGGCGGACGTCACTAACCTTCACCGCCGACTGATTATTACGTCATCAAGTGGAAGTGCGTCTTATTGTCAAAACAACATGATGGCCTTTCCCTAACTCCTTTAGGAAGTCCCTAACACCTTTCCTTAACCCTGTGACGTCATCCACGAGGTTAAAGAAAGGTGGATAGGAAAGGAGATAGGAGGAATTATTCAGACAGTGTTCTCATATGTAGAAACCAAGCAGGGTTACCAGGTGTGACAGAAGTGGCTCATTTCACAAACAAGTTGTCAGCTGCCTTACAAGTAGTACAAAACAAATACACAAATAATTAAAATATTAGAAAATAAAAATGGAATCTAAATAACTAAGGGCTCTATTCTCCCGTCTGGACTTAAGCGCTTTTTTGCGCGCCTGCAGTTACGAACTTCTCTCCTACGTGTATTCTCCGGTCCAGGCTGCTGACACGCCCACCACGCGTAAGTAGAGCAAAAGCGCGTATGTGTGAATGAAGGCGGGTTGAAGGAAAGGAGGCGGTGATGTCATTTTTTTTTGGACTGTCTAGAAATCACGGAACGTGGAGTTTTCCCAACGCTTGTAAATGTCATAGAAATCTGTGAAAATTATAAAGTTCACTTTTAATTTGAAACGCCTTCATTGATAAACAATGTAACAGGTTGATTTGATTAGATCATTGATCAGATTATTGCATCTGCCACATGTCTGAGCCATCATCATCATCATTGCTGCAAAGCGTGACCGAGTTAGATGCACTGGAGAAATGAGGAAATAACTCGGCCGCAGAGCATCCTGCTTTAATACAGAGGGATGTTTGCAGTGAAACAGAACTATTGACTTCCATAATACACAGTTTTAAATATAAATAGTTTAAAGTGACCTGAGCTGAGCCTCATTAAAATATGTGTGGGAGCAGTTTATGGTCCATCCTCATCTGCATATGACAGTTTGTTTCACTCTGTAGTGGATTAATCTGTGACTTTAAGTTGGACATAGTATAAAAATAGTTGAATCACTGTGACCAACGTGTACAGAAGTCTGCGCCTTTCAGAGTTTTAATTAGAAGTCCGTGTGGCTTGAAATGTAACTAAGTCCATATTTTTTTATTTATTTTTTTTATTTAACCTTTATTTAACCAGGAAAAAAATCCCATTGAGATTAAAAACCTCTTTTTCAAGGGAGTCCTGGCCAAGAGGCAGCAAAGTTACAACACTGAACAGAAATACATTTACATTACAATAAAATGACAGGATAACATAAGAATCAAATAAAACAATTACAGACAACTGAGGCAGTCTCAAATTCTCTCAGTTTCATTTTAAAAGCATTCAAGGATAAAAATTCAGTCAACTTCCAGTCTCTTTGCAGTGTGTTCCAAGCACAAGGAGCTGCATGTGCAAAGGCTTTTTTCCCCAGCTCTGTGCGGGCAAAAGGAACTGTGAGCAACAGCTGATCATTGGATCTCTAGTGCAATATAATGTTTCACCTTATCAGGGCGCTGCAGTTATTCCAGGGTTAGAAGCGCGTAAGAGGAAAAGGACTTACGCACACCGGAGAATGCGCGTGAAGCCAGATTTGAATGGAAAGGCCCACATTTCAGGGCTGCTCCACCCACAGTGCATAACTGGGATGAAGGCATGTAGTGACTGACTTATGTACAGGGGGAGAATAGCACACAGCTAAAAACAGCGCCGCTGCGTGTCTTTTTGTACTTAAACTCATGAAAGAATAGAGCCCTGAATGAGTAAAGGACACCAAGCTACAACAAATCATGTTTACCAAAGAAGAAGCATACATTTGACAATTACCGTAACACTGAGCTGTCAAAGTAAACCTTGGTTTTTGACTGATTATTAACCTATTGTTTTATTATTCACAAAGTAATAAGAGACTATCTGTGTTTGTGTTTAAGTGTGAGTGAAAATCATACAGTTATTCTATTATTCATGAAGATAAAAAAAACAAAAACTAAAAAAAACAATGTTCTTTAGCAGAAGTGAATTCAAACACTTTGTCCAATCATTTTGTGTCCTTTAAGGAAGCACCAAGCAAATCGCTGATTTTTAACAACATGTGTTTGATATCCTTAATCTGTTGTGGGCTTTTACTTTCAACAAGTAAATCGATAAGATTTTGAGCAATACAGAAGTGCAGCCCGTGAAGTAAATCCAATCTCACTGCTGTGTCTTGAACCCCGGGGTAACAGATTGAGAAAATACCTCCTGAGGAGAGATGAGACTTTAAATGGCATCAGCTGAGCAATAGATAAGAGAAACGCTGTGAACTGTTGATGGCAGCGTCTCTCAGCAGACACAAGCACAATGCTCTTTCTGCAGGGAAACAAGAACCAATCTCCAGTGAAACTTCAATCTTGTTTGGTTTGGAACCTACATTTAAAGGATTAATTTGATCTTCAGTCACTATATAATTACACTGTGACGAGGGAAGTGTAGAATAGAAGGAGGAAAAAAGATTAAGAGGAATAAAAGTTACATTCGTCACATTAGAATGACATCTTTTTTTTCATCTTCAACACATAAAAGACCAACGAAACCCAATATATCACAACCCTTAGCAGTGTTTGCTCATTATCTATACGAGTACAGTACCCTTTCATAGTATGTATTCATATAGTGGGAGGAGCTTAAGTAGAGTTGTCAATTATGGCCAAATGAGTATGTGTTTGAAGGTTGGATGTACAAAGAGGTGTACATACTCTGTACTCTGTAGTGTTATAGAGGGGTTTATTCGTGGGTGCAAAGTAAAATAGCGTGTGTGATTTCCCTGGTTTAATTCTATGGGACATGAGCATGATAAATGTGTTTGTTTGTTTTTTTCACTCATTGTTATATTTTTTTGTTTTGTGTATTTTTCTGTAATGTATGTTTTTTGGAGTCATTATGTGTATTTTTGTATCTTTCTTTGGCTTTTTGTGCTTCTTTGTATAATTATTGTTTTTTGTTGCCATTTCAGTGTGATTCTGGAGTCATTTTGTGTATTTTGAAGCTTTTGTGGTGTTGTTTTCTGCATTTCTGTTAAATATTTTGTTTTTTGTTTTTTACTCATTTTCCTATTTTTGTTGTCGTTTGGTGTATTTTTCTGTAATGTATGTTTTGGAGCCTTTTTCAACATATTTACAGTTATTTTGTCGGTTTTTGTTGTAATTTTGTGTGTTTCTGTAGTCAGTTTGTAAATGTTTATGCATTTCTGTTGTTATTTTGTGTACTTTTTCTATGTTTCTATAGATTGTTTAGTTTTTTGTTTTATTTTCCTCATTTAGTATATTTTTATTATAAATACCTTCAGTGTGGTGAGGGCGTGTTTTGAGATTGAGACACTGGGACCGTTCACGCTGCTAAAAAACATGACGCATGCACACACAAACATGCGCAGTGTTTGCTGGCTCGGGTGCGCACTCGGCTGTAGTGCACACACGTGACTATGGTATGCAGTGATAGGCTGTAGTGCAATACGTGACTAAAGGCTCCGGCAAAGGATGATTTTTTAATGAAATTATTCATTAAACGGACAATTTCAGTCCAAACAAATCCCACGTTGCACAGCTTTGAACCAAGCTGCAGCTATGTAGCAAGTATGAGCTGTGTCTGTCCCTGAATACCAGAGATATTTGAGGAACACACACACACACACACACACACACACACACACACACACACACACACAGATTCCTTGCTTTAATAGATAGATACAGGGGTGAACTGGGACCAAAATTCAATTTCTCCCACAATTCAAAAGGTTGTGACACTTTTTCAGACTTTAGCAAACCATTGCCAATAAATATCCCTTTTTTCCTATATTTTGTCAATTTCTGCAAGCTCTTTGACATTTTTATCAAAATGTTGTCCTTTCTTTAATTTTTTGACCACTTTTCATCCAAATAATCTAATAGTAATGTACTCTATTTTTGCCAGATTTTTGTGGAGTATCCAAACTATAAATGTTTTGAAAATCTATTGTATAAGCAATCAGAAAAACAATGTTTCTATTAGCCCTGATACCTATTTGGCAGCCATCTTGGATTTGAGATAATGGACGCCATAAAATGGTTTTTGTCAATCTTTTGGCTTCTAAATAACCTAGAGCTTTTATTTTAACAGCTAATTTATCATTTTCTGGGCCAATGATTCCATAAGCTAAATAGTAAATTGTTGTCATCATGCAAATTGGCTTTTTCTTCCATTATGTCCAGTACACACTAGCAGCATTGGAATCATTGGCCCTGAAAATGGTAGATTAGCTGTCAAAATAAAAGCTCCAGTTTATTTAGACACAAAAATGTTTTTCATGGCTGCCATTTTGTAAAATCCAAGGAGGCGCCTATTTGGGACTTGGTCAAATGGAAACATTGCTTTTCTGATTGCTTGTACCAGGGTTTCCCAACCAGGGGCACGCGTACCCCTCGGGGTACATGAGCACATTGCAGGGGGTACATGAAAAAAATGTAAGAATTTTTTTCAAGATAATAAAAAATATTATCAGTCATTTCATAAGTGCGTTAATAAAAATGGTACATGTGCACTATGACTTGTTTTTAAATTTTAAATGCCTGTTTAAAGGGGACATATTCAAAGAAGCGCCTTTTATGGTAAATGTCATAAAAGCTATATAACACAGGCTCAAGGGGTACACAAGACAAGAAAGGTTGAGAACCACTGGCTTATACTCTAAGGTTTCCAAAAATGTATAGTTTTCATACTCTCCACAAAAATCCAACAAAAGTTAAAATCTAAACATAGTGACCATAACTTTTGCCCAATAAATACCACTTGTTTAATTTTTTTTCCTACATTTTGCCTCTTTTTGTTCCACATTGTGCCCTTTTTCACTATTCTTTGCCAAATTTTGCCCATTTAAGCTACCCTTTACCATGACATACCATCTGGTTCCTCTTTTTTTGTCAAGTTTATGGCCACTCTTGACTGCTTTTGACCCATTTTATTCACTCTACACTCTTTATTGCTATGTTTTTGTCACTTATAAAACATTTTTAGTTGCCTGTTACCATGTCTGCCTCCACAAAAAAAAAAAAAACCTACCACACTGTAACAGCCCACTTCGCCCCGACGCCCCCATGTAGGATGTTACAATTGTTTACTTTTAAATGCTCTGTGACCATATACTTTCATGTGCAGTCCATGGAGAGGCTAAAAATGTTTTGGGATTTCAACAGACAAGAGGCTCATTTCTGAATTCCAACTTTGCTTTTTTTACTGACCTTGATGTGTGACAGTTTTCAGCAACCATGTACAGTATGTTCATTACAGCGGTGTGTGGAGGCAGAATCAGATTGAGGCATACAGGTCCACAGGAGACATGTACCAGAATAAAAAATGTATATTGTGCACAAGTTGCAAAATCTGTCTATACTCACACTGCTTGTGGGATTTTTCTTTTATGGATTACAGTACCTGTCTTATTTTTGATAAGGCAGTAGCTTTATCCTGCAGAGGAAGTATTATAATAATAATACTTCAGGAACAGACAGAAAAAAAAGAACTTCCAGCAACACATTACTGCGCAGCCTTCAGTCATCATTATAAAGTATTATTAGAAATCTGTGAATATAAAGGTCTGCGTGAAAGGTTATAGTTTGTTCATCTTCGCTGAAAGCTGACAGACCGCAGGTAGTTGATAAGGTTTTCCCATTTTGATTTCTTGACATTTAATGCTGCCAGCTTAAGGTTCAAGGTATTTTTTTACAACTCCAAACACATACTGTAGCAGTGCCAGAAATGAGTCACATTTGTTAGGTTTTTTTCAGACCTGCATGTCCGAGTTTATTATCAGCACGAGATGCAACAACAAAATCTAGACTTAGACTATATTGTCATTCAAACTTGAACTTAACAGTACAGATAAGAACAAAGTTTTGTTGCATTGGCTCATATTGCAAAATAAAAAAAGATATGTATAAAAAAACAGCTGCAAGTATTTACATAAGGGAAGTAATATTTAAAATAAAAATAAAAAATAAGGTACAGATATAAATAGATATCAATAGGAAAAGCTCTGTGTAAGATTTCTATACAGATAAGTATATTGCACATTTTTTTAATGCATGATACTGTATATTGTCTATTTTTTTTCAGTCCCTTGAGGTAATCCGTTTGTGGGGGTCTGAGGGGGAATGAAGGGATTATTTTTTGTTCTTATGGCCTGAGGGAAGAAGCTATTACAGAACCTGGAGGTTCTGTTTTGGAGGCTGTGGAACCTCTTTCTAGAGTCCAGCAGTGAAACAGTCCATGGTGGGGTTGGGACGTGTCTCTGCTGATTTTCTGAGCCCTTGTCAGACAACGGTGTTTTTGTGATCTCCTGGAATGGAAGGAAGTGAAGTCCTGAATATTTTTTCTGCCGTCCTCACCACTCTCAGGCCCCAGACCAGACAGAGATGCAGTTGGTCAGTAAGCTCTCTATAGTGCCTCTGTAGAAGGTGGTGAGAATAGGAGGAGGGAGGTGTGCTCTCTTCATTTTATTATATTCCATATTTTCCTTCTTGCTTCTCTCGACGAGGTCAGCACTCTCTGTTTCTCCCTCCCTTCCGTCTTATCTCTCTCCCAGCTGCTGCTTTGTCAGGTCTTGTGAAACTAACAAGAGCCTCTCTCTGCAACTCATCCAAAACCGGAATAATGGAATTAATTAGTTGGTCTCTCAGTGCTATCGATCAGATTTTTTCGACGCAAAGAACCAGGGGTGGTGACCCCGCATGTCCAAGCGGGACGTTTGCGGCTGGATACACACTTGACCCTTGGAACAAGTGGCGAGTTGTGTGTCTGTCCATCCTTTCCGTGGAAGACGTGGAGGACATCTACATGATTGGAATAATGATAGTAGGCATGCTGCTGATCGGAGCTGGTGGCTTCCTAATCTATCGAAAAGTCCGTACTACGCTGGCGACTGTTTTGGAAAAGCTGCCAGTGATTTCTGAAGGATGTAGCAGGGCTCTGAACACTCAGACTCATGTGTTGATCGATATCAAAAGCAAGCTGCTTTTGGATCGTCTACGCGTTATGATAACAACTGGGAGAAGTTGGAGGCCCGGCTTGGAAGTGGAAACTAGGCCATTCATTGGATTACAGCAGAGAGACCCAGGACAGAAGGCTATTGGAAATTAACATAGCCTGTATCAAATCACATTGCTTATCTCCCTTTCAGCTCCCCAGCTAGCCAAGGCTAAAGCCAAGGTTGTCTCAACTCTTATCACCAGGAAGTTTCTGCAGACGGCGGCTCTTACCCCCACTCCCTCCCCCCGCTCCTTCCCTACATTCCTCCTGGAACTGTTGATGCTGAACTTTTCCACACGTCATCTGGTTGTCAGTAACGCAGCTACAGGTCTTCAACTTCAAATGCCTCGTCGGCCATCTTTCCCCACCTCCCAACCGCAGCTGCATGGAGGCGTGGTTGCAGCGACTGGCAGCACGCCCATGTCCCCAAACGGCTGGACTCCTGTTGTTCTTCCCACCTGACCCCCTCCCCCAGCCAACCTCCCGCCCAACCCTTCCTACATGCCTTGTCTCGAGTTGTTTGACTGTGTCATGCTTACATTTATGTTTGCAGAGGCGGTTTTTTTTCCTGGTTTCACACTGCTTTCTCTGTTTAGGGAAATCAGTTTCAAACTGGCAGTTTTTTTTTTCCCCTCACCCCTCCTCTCCTCCTGTTATTGATCCCTTTTTCACCTAAATATGTGGGCGCCGCAAATGGCTGCTCCGGTGTGTTGATGTGTCTCCTTTCACTGCAACTACCTAGTCAAATTCCTCGTATTGTTCTAAACTGTACCTGGTCAATAAAAGATTCTGATTCTGATTCTGATTCATCCAAAGCAAAAGTGCATGTGCTGCTGAGCTCTTTTTACAAGAGCTCCGGTATGAAGGGACCAGGTCAGAGTCTGTCTGTTATCTGCACCCACAGGAACTTTGTGCGACAATGATCTCCTTGGTTTTGTCGACGTTCAGAACCAGGTTGTTGGTACTGCACCAGTCAACCAGATGTTTCACCTCCTCTCTGTAGTTTATGTTGTTTTTGTCACGGATGAGGAACACTACTGTGTCATCCGCAAACTTCACAATGTGGTTGGTAGTGGACCTGGCACAGCAGTCATGAGTCATCAGTGCTCAGAGAGATGTTGTTCACCCGTACAGAATGGGGTCTATCTGTGAGGAAGTCAAGCAGCCACTATCTATCTATCTAACTATCTAACTATCTATCTATCTATCTATCTATCTATCTATCTATCGTGGTTACAACAATAATGAAAAATTCCACAATTTCAGCGATTTTGGTTTAAAAAAAATCAACATTTAGTTTGACACATCCTAAACAATGATTATTATTTCCCACTTATTAAAGCGGATAAAGCTTTACTGCTCAATTTAGCATTAAAGGAGCAGTATTATGAAAAAAAAATCACTTTATAAAGGGTTTCATACAATGATATACATTCCTTTAGCCTCATTCAGAGGGCCAAAGTTGAAAAACGTATGTTTCCTTAATTCATCGCTTGTTATTCCACATTTTGTAAAAAGTCAGCTACAAACGGGCAAGTTGGATTTTTGCCCAATAAGTGGAAACTCCTCCTCCTTCTGACAATCCTGGCTCCTCCTACTCTACATAAGAATGTGAGCTCCTCCCTCTCAAACTACCTCACAGGTAAAACAAACACTGTGGTTTAATATAGAATATACATGATACTTTATTGTGATATGTAAAGCTACATACTCGAAATTTGTTCTCTGCATTTAAAAGCCAGTGAGCAGTTAGGGTTAATATAAAAAAACTGATCAACGTTCCACAAGAACCAGTGAGCCTACGATTACAAGCCTGCTCCCTTAACCACTAGGCCCTTTATACACAGATAATATATTCACATTCCGTATATAGATTATCCAATTCATGGATTTTCCTAAGTGCAGTGTGAGCATACACAATCAGTTCCATTTTTAGTAGCCGTTATATTACCTCGTATCACCTTTGACATGATCTGACCCAACGTGACGCAGCGGTAGGACAAAACAAATGATTACCACCTTGAATGGACTATTCATGTGATTAGAACAGGTGACGACGAAGTGACTTCGCATCTTAACACTCCGGTGAGTGTTTGAAACAGATGACTCAGCTGACAGACAGACTCCTGTCCTGCTGATGTGATAAGCACACCCCGAAGCAGCGTTTGTTGTCATGAAAGGGACTTTTCAGAGGGATAAAACTCTGGAAAACAGGCAAGTTTGGAAAAATAAACCTCAAATAATATGTTGTTGGGTTTCTTAGAACAAATTGAGTTTTATGAAAAATAGCATAATACTGGACCTTTAAACTACGGAAGTAGTCATCTGAATCATTTCTGCAACCCAAAGAAACTAAAGAGAATAACAGCTGCAGAGGTAATATGAAATGATGAGGTTTATTAGGTTTGACTTCCCATTTACACACACACATATCCACATGCATCACAATGACTAACAATGCATGTATATTAATTTGGAAATAAAGTAAATAGTATTAGCAGGGATAGCTACTTAGCAATCTTCCTGATGGTAAAGTAACATACAGTGTTCACTCTGACTCTAAATGTGTCTCCAGGTGATTTAACTGAGCAGGAAGTCAAGTGCAGCCTATTTGCAGTGTGATGGGATATTATTCTCACCTTAACTTTACTAGAGGGAGAAAGGAAGAGAAAGAGCAAAGCTGATCTGAAATTGCGAAGAGCTTTGACATTTACCAAGGTGATAACCCACTTCACAACCGTTGCGCATTATCCTTTAAACCTAGTTTGTTCTGGAAACACACGGAAAGCAAGAGGGACACACAGATACAGTCAGTTAACTCTAATAATTGGAGTCATCTTTTCCTGAATGTGTACCAAGCTGGTATTTTATCTTCAAACTGTATGAGAGCACTGCTGATGGCTCACAGCAGGGTTGGGGTTATAATTGTAATTGCATAATTGATTATTAATTACAAGTATGTCATAGTATTGCAATTTGAAAAATCTGTTGCTGTCAAAATCATAATTAAATTGTAACTGAGTTCAGATAATTGACATTGTAATTGCCATGAAAATTCTATAAAAAAAAAAAAAAATCTATTTTATATTATAAAGAATTAACAAAAATATAATTCAACAAAACACTGGGGAACCATGTTACAGTTCTACACATATGTAGTTAACAATTATTAATTGTTACTCAGATGCCCAACCAAAAAATATTAATATCTATATTTTCATTGATTAGGAATAACCAATAGATAGGAAAGAAATAAAATAACAGATATTAGTTTGTAGTGTATTTTACAGCTGATTTGAGACCCGTTATTATAAGAGATGCTAACAGAAAGCTAACATAAGATTAACTTTTATTAGGTTATCTATTTCAGGCTCAGTAAACGTGATTAATTGTAACTGAACTTTAGCAATTGAGGACGCAATTGTAATTAATTTTCTGAGGATAAAAAACAATTGCGACTTAATTGTAATTGGAAAATGCTGGCCACTGTAATTATAATTAAATTGTAATTGAACATGGATAATTAAACCCAATTACTCACTGCGAGAGCACTCTTACAAAACAAAAAAACACGTCACACTGCATTAGCTAACATTAGCATTAACATTAGCAGCATTAGCATTAACATTAGTATAGTATTAGCATTAGCATTAACCCAGTGCTAGCATTAACCTAGTAATAGCATTAACCTAGCATTAACACCAACCTCGCATTAGCCTAGAATTAGCTAAGCATTAACCGAGCAGTAGCTGAACATTATAGCAATAAAGTTGAAAAAGGTTGAAAAAGTTGAAACGGGTTGAAGATTAGTAGCCAACCAGATGGTTTTAGATGTCCCTCATTCCATTTTAAAATCCAGAGATTTCCGTGGCAGTTCCCACCCTCTGGAATGCACTACCACTAGCTGTGCAAACTGCCAAGAGCCTGTTCTCTTTTAAAACGTAGCTCATACTCACTGGTTTGTCCTGCGCTTCAGCAGAGCCTAAAGAGTTTCTTGAATCCTTTAATGTTGGCCGTGGCTATTCGAAACTGCCCCTCTTTTCATAAGAAGCGACCCTCATTGGCCCGTTTAGGTGCCTTAAAGGCACACTGTGTAACTTTTAGCCACTAGGGGCGCTAGACCGGGAACTGTCACGCAAACTCCCCTAATGCACTAATGTCGCAAAAATCAACAAACAGTCAGTCAGGCCAGCCTCCCTTGTCTTTTGATTGTGTATGCAGACAGTAGTTGACCTGTAAATTCGGGATAAGGATTGACTCTAAGGGCTGGGCTCGCACCGCAACTACAGTCTGTGGGCTGGGAGAGCAGCCGCCACCGCCTCCCTCCTCATCTGGCCACAGGAGTCCCGGCACTCGGCCTTCCTCACGGCGTCGGTGGTGTCGCCCGTCCCCTCCGATCCTCGGCGAAGGGGACTGACAATGGCGATGAGGCCAGGGAGTAGAAGGCTGCTTGTCCAGTCCATACTCCAGCCCATAGACTGTAGCCGCGGCGCGAGCCCAGCCCCGCTTCACACCCCAGCCCTGAGAACCAATCCTTATCCCGAAGTGTTACGGATCTGACTTGCCTTACTAAAGAATCCATTAACCCAACACAAAACTACCATATTGTGCTCTTTTGGCTGTAAACAGAGGCTAAACAGGTTTCAGCTGCCCACAACAATGGCGCCGGGTCGGGAAATGTTGTGACGTCACGTGGGAACTATAGATAAAACGTTATCCAGGAATTCTCCAGGTCACATGACCTGGCCAAAGACGGTCCGTCTCTCCAAACTTACATAGTCAGTATTTCAAGAGGGAAGCCCCGCTCGGAGCATTGATACTGTCAATCGCTGTATATTGGCATGAGGAATCATTTAAAATAACTCATATGGGTCAACTCTTTAGGTCAAAAAGTCCACAGTGTGCCTTTAAAGTTTTGTCAGTTATTTTAGATGATATTTATTCTTAACTACCCCGCTAACCCTTTTTTTTTTAGCCCTAACCCTAGCCCTTACCCAGGAAATATCTAAAATGTTTATTTTTTCGTATATGTATTTTTAAAGGTGGAATTTCTTGTGTTAAATATGTTAAAATGAAAAAATATAAATGACAAAAGTGGGATTTGAACCCACATTAGCAGAAGGAAGGATTCTTGAATGTGGTACCTTAGACCACCATATCAATAGACACTTTGTTAAATGTTTTTCTAGTGGTGTCTTAAGTCTTTTGTTTTATGATGTATATTTACTCTCTTCACTGTAAAGCACTTTGATATGCTGCTGGCTGTTTTAATGTGCTATATAAATAAAGCTAACATTAACATTGAACATGTTAAAGGTTGAATGGTCAAAATTGGTTGAAGAATGGCTGGGGATGAAGGGGTTAAAATTTCCAATATAAATGAAAGGAAAAGAAAAAGTGTAATAAGTCAAAAAGTTTTAAATGTTACAAATTATAAAAGTACAAGCATACATCTCGGGAACATTCTGAAATTGTTGATAGCTTATTTGTCAAAATCGTACAAACGGAGGAGTTAACGCAGACAGAAGAAAAAAACAGGTAACATTAGTGAGGACGCCTCACTAATAATCACTCATGCACTATAGCAGCACATCAGATTTGAAACAGATGCCTCTCCATCCTTAATTTCATGTGCCCCGAGGCAGGTGTTATCTAGCAGGTGAGGAAGCTGGAGGCGGAGGAGGAGACGGCTGAATGATAAAACCCACCCTATCCTACACTGTGGTGAGTCTCTGAAGCCGTCACTGACAGCTTCTTGATCAGTAATGCAGGCTGAGGCTGAGGGCTCTCAGCTGCACAACAGCCCAATCCACAGGGTTGAGCACCCATGCACACTGATGGAGAAGGGGGATTAGAGCTCCATCATGAAAACAGAGGCTGAAGAAAAAAAAAATAAAAAATTACGACGTGTGCTTTATTTATAAGCTGTCGAAAAAAAAAAATCAATTATAGATACTTTTTCTTTAAATCACATTTGGCATAGCTTTTGAGGTTCCCAACAGAATATCAAGTTTTTTCAGTAAATCAGATTGTAGTGATTTTAATAATTAATGTACTGATGGAGCTGCTTGTCAATACAACGAAACACTTTAAATATGTAGGAAGCCCTTTAGGGAAAAGATTTTTCTTTTGAAAATGTGTTTTTAACAATATTCATGGCAATCATGAAACAAAATGTAAAAAATGCAATACAGCAATATTAATGTTGCTTCTTTTAATTTACTTGAATTATCTCAGTTTCTAAGGGAATATCAGCGCACTGTCCTCCATAGTCCTGGGTTTATGTGTGAAATTACAAAGAGCATACATTCATTATCTAATCAGGAGACTGGCAGTATATGACCTAAAGAAATCTACTATTAAAACAAACTCTACATAATTTAAAGGATTTGAGTCCCTGGTGGCGTAGTGTGCTACTGATTGTAGCCTTTGTTACTTTGGTCCCAGCTCTCTGCAGGTCATTCACCAGGTCCCCCCGTGTGGTTCTGAGATTTTTTCTCACCGTTCTTGTGATCATTTTCACCCCAGTGGGTGAGATCTTGCGTGGAGCCCCAGATCGAGGGAGATTATCAGTGGTCTTATATATCTTCCATTTTCTAATCATTTATCCCACAGTTGATTTCTTCACACCAAGCTGTCTCCCCTTTGCAGATTCAGTCTTCCCAGCCTGGTGCAGGTCTACTATTTTGTTTCTGGTGTCCTTTGACAGCACTTTGGTCTTGGCCATAGTGGAGTTTGGAGTGTGACTGTTAGAGGTTGTGGACAGGTGTGTTTTATACTGATAATGAGTTCAAACAGTAACGAGTGGAGGACAGAGGAGCCTCTGAAAGAAGAAGTTTACTGTGAGAGCCAGAAATCTTGCTTGTTTGTAGGTGACCAAATACTTATTTTACCGAGGGATTTACCAATGAAAAAATCCTACAATGTGATTTTCTGGATTTTTTTTTTTTCTCATTTTGTCTCTCATAGTTGAGGTATACCTATGATGAAAATTACAGGCCTCTCTCATCTTTTTCAGTGGGAGTACTTGCACAATTGGTGGTTGGAAAAAAAAAACTTTTTTGCCCCACTGTATATATCACAACTTTATTCTCCGAGTGCCCGAGATGACGAACATAAAGCCGAGCAGACATTTTTAATTTGTAAGATTGCTGAAAACTTAAAGTATTTGTTATTTACTATGGACCTGATATGTAAAAGTAGCCTCTGTATATTTTTAAACCCGTGACAGAAACAGCTTGGACACTCATACAAGAATTAAAACAATACATTGTCACATGAAAACTCAAAAAGAAAAAAAGAAAAAGTAAATCAGGCCTAAAGAGAACGGTTAGAAATAGTCAGACCTGGAGAGAGAGGCAGCCTGATCCTGATCCGCAAAGACATTTGAGGAACATACAGACAGACAGACAGACAGACAGACAGACAGACAGACAGACAGAGATTCCTTGCTTTTATAGAGAGATAAAGGCTTAACAAAATGGAAAAGTTGACCAACCTAAAGTCATATGTTGTTCGTCAAGCTGCTAGAGCTGTGTCAGGGCTAAAAATAACAAAAGCCATTCAGACTGCTAGGATTGCTGTGCCCCATACTAATGGAAATGATTCCTGATGACCTGGCCCTTGACTGCAGGGCACGAATGGAATGTTACTAAGCTTGTTTCTTTCCTACAACCAGAAGTTAAAGTCTGTGTAAAGCAGAAATAAATGTATGCTATAAGTTTGTCACACCACAGAAACATGTGTCATTGACCACTGAGCCAAAGTTGAAAGATGAAAAGTATATCAAATGAGGTCTCAAAATCATGGAAAAACAAGCACTTTCCTCTGCTCTGAGACGCTGGGGGCGTGTCAGTTGGAGGCGCTGGAGCCACGCCCACGAGCGGGAAGAGCGCCGCCTCCTTACTGTGTCTATGGGAGAGAACAATGTGAAAGCGGCTCCAGCTTCAATAGTGCTTCCGAAAGTGCTCGGATCGGGCCAAACGAGATATCAGCGGAAAGGCCTGCTCCGCCCGGTTCCGAATTTGTGCATCTCTCCCTGGTAAAGTCAAAACTGCCCCCGCTAGAGATGAAAAACAAAATTGCGGTGTTAAATGTGCTAATCTTATTCCCCGAGTCCGAATATTTGGTTTGTTTTCGTCTAGGGGACGAATTGCGCCCACTGAAGGTGGAGTTTGGTGAGCTTCAGCAGCAGGGTCGGGTTTATGTTAATGAGGGAGTGAGTGACGTGCGCGCGCTTACAATTACAGTTTTATATTATTATTATTATTATTATTATTATTATTAATAATAATAATAATAATAATAATAATAATAATAACATGATCATTGTGCAAAACTGCGATAAATTGACTGCAACACCTGTAGCTGTTATAAAAAGGAACACACTCTAATGCGTAAAGACGCACAGTGGCTTATCTGGCACTGCTGGAGGACATTGTGCGCGGGATGCACCGAAGGGAGAGGATCTTCAAAGACCAGCGAGACCTAAAGGCAGGACCCCCCTAGGTCTTAACATGCTCCAGGGTAAATTATAAGTAACTCCCCTACACTGGTGTCAGTCTGTGTTTTATGTGTCATGTGATGTACAGGTGCTGACTTTAATTAAATATGTGCCAAATACAATTTGCTGAAAATTATTTCCTAGATTAACAAATGCAGTTAGCCTGCAGCTTTCTGACCCGCTAATTTACAGCACAGTGCAGATAAAATAATACAGAGTAAAAGCAAAAATCCCTAGATGACGACAACATCATTCACATTGTACTGTGATACTGTTACTTTTTCAGATTTAAATGAAACATGATGCTGCAGTTTGCATGAGGAATGCAACAATGAATTTTTTTGGCCGAAACTGAAACACCGAAATAAATTATTATGCAAATTAGTAGTCCCCCATTGCACTTATGGCACTGAATGTGTACTAACCACTAAAATTACAACATTGCAATTGTATACATGAATATTATTGCTTAAAAGAATAAATCAATTTAAAATATGAAAAATATTTATTTAGCACAGACATTCCAACAATGCACAGTATAAAATGAAATAATTCAATGTTTAACGTGACCCCACTCATAAATTAAATAATAATGTACAGACCTATAACTGACTGAGGTGCTGGAAGAGAGTCACATTAAATATGTTATCTAATTAAAACACAAACTGCATTGAAGTTCTTGATGAAAATCAGCTTCTTGGTTTATTTATTATCCAAGCATGTTCTTTAGACCCACACACAGCTCTGTGTACTTGTGTGTGCTGGTTTAATTTTAATCCCATCAAGAGATAATCTTTATAACGCGTACCATTTACAGTCGTGATAAAGTTCAGACATGCACTGGCAGCAGAGTTGTGGCACAAATATAACGGCATATGTGCCTTGCTTCAAATTGTTGCGTTGGTGTTCCACGGTACTACAGTGTTGACGTGACAGAAACATAAAACACACTTAACGCTCCGTCAACTCTGCTTAGAAAACTCTTCAGTGCTCAGATGTATTAAATCCAGCCGCTCTGTGAGTCTACGGACACGTTCGTCTGTTTCCAGACAAGCGCACAGTGACCGCGCTGTTCGTGTCATCACAACATTGTTACAGCTTGTTTCACATGTTCATTCATTGTGGTGATGTATATGATGCTTGCTTTTAAAATGTAATCCCCCAAAGTAATCCCTGTTGTTATTAAAAAAATAAATACTTGTAATCTGATTACACGTTTTTTAATACAGTGCAATGGATCACAGTTACATGTTTTTTGTATCCTGATTACGTAGCACTGTTACTTGTAATCCGTTACTCCCCAAGTCTGCCAATACATAGCCACTGCAAGCGGGAATTGTGTGATCAGGTGTCGACTAGTCAACCTGGACAGAAAGGTCTTTGCTTTGACACTGCTTTTACTTGAGCCATCAAGTAAAAGCAATGTCAAAACGCAAATGGAAAAGACAAAGACAAAACGGAAAAAGCAACGATAAAATATAAAAAGAATTTGACTACATTTGTATATTTTTTCATGATTGATTCTCTTATTTCCACATTTATTTCCTTTTAATTTTGGCACTCCTGTGATTCCATACTCATGTGCCGTCAGCAGCAGCCCTCCACAGGTGGCACAAGCATGATCTCAAACTGTTCATTGTTTCAATGGCAGCCAGAGCTATGATCAGCACTGCGAGAGGAGAGCACTGTCACAATGAGAAAGGAAAAGTTAAAGAAAGCGGGGAGGTGCATCAGATACTTAGGACCTTGCTAAAAATTGTAAAACCGGAGATGTGTCATACACTGTGTGTACAGGAAAACATCCCACAGCCTTGTGTGATAAGAGTGAGCTGACAGAACGCCCAGACACTGCTACATCAGAGGCAAGCGACACTCTTGTTTCCTCTGTGATCCCTCATTTAGCAACAAGCAATCAGGAAAAACACAGAATAATGCTACCGCCAACTGTGAGAACATGGATCCAAGGACCTGGTGGGAGAAAAATGGTGCTCTGCTTGATTGATGGTGGAAGCATTTCATTCATGAGGGACATGTGAAGGCTCTGAAATGGCCAACGCTGGGAAAAGAGAGATTAAAAACTGCACACAGATCCCAGCGATCAGTAGTTCAGACACCACAAATAAGCACTGCTGTCATAAGGGTGTCTGTAGAAATCATACAACATCAAATGGAAAAAAAAACAGCTGCTATTAGCTGCTTCTCAGCTGGTAATGGAAAGAACACAGTCAGTATTGAATGGAGCCGACAACGACTGCAAAATAATGACTGGCAAACTTGAGAGGCATTGCTAGTTGCTGTAGAAACAGTACTTGGCTGGGCAGTGCAAGGTCCAGTATCCATGTCCATCATGAATGAGGCTACATGCATGCACACTGGTATAAGTGAGAATACTGATGTACTGACTAAACATATGCATGTATTTTGAGAAACAGATGCACTGGGCATCACTAGTAGAGGTCAGAACACACTGACATGGAGGCCAAAAGCTTGGACTGACAGAACAGTCAAAAACACAGATGGCCGATATGAAGTGGAGTCACCATGGCGACGTGATGCTCCAATAATTGCCCAGAAAAGGTTTGAATACCTAAAATTAAAACAAAATTTAGTAACACTTTTCTTGAAGTTGTATAAATAAAGGCTGACACTGTCATTATTATCACATGACACCTGTCATTAGCATGAATAAGTTGTCCTGAAGGCTGAGTAACTAAACCCCTGCTTTCTCCTGACCTGCCACTAGGAGGGAAATCAAAATATGCCTTGATTATGGGCGGGGCTCCTGGAGCAGTTAAGACACGCCAAGTCAATGCTACAAAATTTCCAATTAACAATCTATGCTATGTTACCTAGTTACTTATTACTCACTATACCTCTCTATTCACTGTTCTCTCAATCCAACCTACTCACCACATATTGTACAGCCCACACGTGCTAGTTTTTGTAAAAGGGGCGGGGCTAACAGTGCTTGTTTGTGATGCAAGATTGTCCCAAAACATTACATGATCTTGTTCTCAGCAAATAGGAAAAAAATTTCAACCCATAGAGGGCAGTCACTTTGACATTTTACAACAAAATATGCGAAGTTGAAATAGTTTGACTAAAATGTTGAGAGTTGGACCAGGAATAAATTAATTAATTAAATATTTGGGCTTTTTGCCTTTATTGGTCATATATATATATGTTGGTACACATACATTGAAATTTGTCCTCTTCATTTTAACCCATCCCTGGGGAGCAGTCTGCGGCCATTTTGCGGCGCCTGGGGAGCAGTTCGTGGTTAAGGGACTTGCTCAACATCCTCCACAGTGATGGCCCTGGTTTTGGAGTTTAGTTACTCTTTAATAATAATAATATTAAAAATAATGCATCAGTTTTATATAGCGCTTTATCATAGACACTCAAAGTCGCTTTACAGAATTAAGGCATTATTCTTTCACTCCACACTTAGTGGTGGTAAACTACTATTGTAGCCACAGCTGCCCTGGGGCAGACTGACGGAAGCGAGGCTGCCATCGGCCCCTCCGACCATCACCAACACTCACTCACACACTACATTCATACTAGGCAATGTAGGTGAAGTGCCTTGCCCAAGGGCACAATGACAGATACCACTGGGGTGACTGCCACCCCACTGTGGCACCTGGAATTCTCAGTGTACAGTATTTCTGCCTGATAAATGTTATTGTGATTGCATTCTTTCTGGTTAATATGAATGGTGCTCTCGACCTTCGTTCAAGAGAATGCCAGATTTAGAAAGAGCCTTCCAGATGAAAACACACCATAAATTAGCCTTAATATGAAGCGGAAACTACCAAATCTGGCAATTCGGATGTCGGAGCTGGGAATAACGATAAATCTGAGTTATCAGCAGCACTACCTCAGATTCTGTCGCCACATTTAATAGGGCATCTGTGTATGATCATTTAGAATAATTCTGGATTTTGTTGTTAACAATATACTGATGTTTAGAATGGTCTCCTTGAAGGTTTCACAATTTTAAGTTTGTAGAACCCGTCTGCTATATATTTCCAGGACTAAAATGGAAATTGATGTGAAATGTTTCCAGGCTTGAAAAATGAGAAAAAAGAACTAGAATACTACTGGCTTGTTTTTGTTTTGATCATTTGTGTGCTGCAATCTCTGCTCTGGCTTTGGATTGCAGCATGTATCAGTGCTTCTCACACTCGTCGCTTGTGGGCATGAGGAAAGGAAATGACACATTGATTTGTTGGGCAATGCACTCCAAAGTTTTCCTCTTTCCTTGTGCTGAGACTTTATACTCTTTTATTTTCCTCCACAGGTCAACAGCAGACACTGCTTTTAGTCCAGTTGGGCTGTCTAGTTTTAATCCATTTCGTCATTTTTTTTGTCATTCTGCCAAATGAAATCTATTTTTATAAGGGCACCAACAATCAAAAGAATTTCTGACAACTGCGTCTGCATCCACCATTAATATCAAATGCATTAAGTGATAACATTACCAGCAAGGTAACAATAAGCAAATCAATGTAATAATCAGCATGTGAATGAGCTACGTTCGTATATTCTTATGCTGTGTACAAATTCATTTTTTTTTGCTGAGTCTCATCATCATGACATAAACTACATTTTATGATTACACATTTCTTAAACAGACAGTAGATGAGGGACTGTAATCAGACTAGTAGCCTCAAAGGCATGAGTGGCACTTGTAAAAACCACAACAAGCCTTGAGTTGATGGGTGCAGGAGCGAAAATGGAAAGCACTCTATGAAACACACTTCACATGCAGCCAGGCCAACTTCGTTTGTGATAATGAATCAGATTCATTGGATTTGTAGCTCAGCTAAAAACTGGAAGCAATTTGTGGCCAATAGAGTAAGGGGTGGTAATACTGACCGCATTTCAACTGGATGCATAACAGTTGCGTAACGTCTCTCGGCTCCACCGTCCATCAATACCCACCAGCTGCGTCTGTGATGCGCACTGTTGCAGCTTCGTTGGACAGCGGGGATTGCAGGGATTAATGAGATTTTGTAAATTCACGTGATGTAGCGAATTATATACAACCTTTGTTGGGTCCTTCGAGAGGGGCAGAAGGAAATTGATTCAGTTCTGCTATGGAGATCTTCCGCTTTTGTGGAGGTTATTGTGATTTAACCACGGTTAAGTGCAATGTTTATTTCTACATTATGTATATACGAAACAGATAATAACAGATCTGCCTTGAACACTGAGTATGTTATTTAAAAAATAAACCAGATGTTTCATATTGTGTCTGTGCACTACTTCCTGTCCCATATGAGCTGATCTTTTCTGAATTTATCCGCCATGCTCCAATGTCCAGCAAAAATAGAAGTTGGGCATCGGGGGGTGCGGTCGGGCGTGGCGGGGTGGTGGGTCTCTGGGGGGTGTGGAGGGGTGTTGCTGGGGGCTCCCTTTGCAGGGTTTCTCCGGGCGGTGCCGGCCTGGTGGGGCGTGGGGGTGCCCCTTCCCTGCGGGTGGGGCTTGGCGCTTGTCTCGTTTCCTGGTTGCCTTGGGGGCGTGCCTCGCGGCGTGTGGGCGGTGTGGGGGGTGGGCGCGCTGGGGGGTGCCGGCGTCTGCTTCGAGGTTGGGGCGGGGTTGCTTGGCGCTCCGGGGTGGTGCTCTTTGCTGGGGGGCGGCTCTAGCTGTTCCGAGGGTTGAGGTCAGTATCGGCCACTTGGTAGGTCTGTCCTGCTATCTGCGGGCTGGCGGGTGGGTGGGTTCTGCGCCTTTGGCTGGGATCTGCTGCTCCGCATCGGTTGTGTGCCGTTGGGGTCCCTCTCTCCTGTGGTGGCGGCCGCCGGTCGCTCTTGCGCCGGGGGGGCATTGCCCCGTGGCCTGCGCTGTCCGGTGGGGGGCGGGACCTGGGAAGCTGTCTTTGTGCCGTCTGGGGCTGCGCGGTCTGGCGGGGGCTCGCCCTTGGGGGTTCCCTGTCCTGCGGTGGTGCCCTTTGGGTCCGGCGGGTCTGGCCGGCTGGCTGGGCCGGTCCTGGCGGGGGTCTGCCGGGGCGGGTGGTACGGGCCGCGCCCTGCCATACCTGCGGGTGCGGCCCCGGCTTGGGCGGCGCCCTGTGAGCCGGGCTCTGCGGTGTGGCTGGGCTCTTTGGTGGGGGGTTGGGGGTGCGTCTGGGGCGCATCGCGCGGGCGGCATCAAGGAAAGGCGATCTGGCGCGCTCTGGGGTCCTTGGTCGGTGCGCCTGGGGGCCGGCGGGGCAGCTTGCAGCATCCCCTTGGTGCCCTCGGCAACTATGGGCGTGGTTGTCGTCCCTGGGGGCGCTGCTCTCGGTGCTGCTTCCGTCCCGGGTCCTTCTGGCCTGGGGTCCGGACCCTGCTGGCTCTGGGCCCACCGGCTGCCCGTTCCGCGCGGCTCTGGCCGTCTGCTGGGCGGGGGCCTTGACTCCTCTGCTGGGGTCTCGGGCGGGGGGCTCTCTGGGCCCTTCCCTCGGGGGGTTGGGTGCTTGGGTGTGGGTGGGTGGGGGGGGCTGGATGCTGGCGGGGGGCCTTGGGGTTGGGGGTTGGGGTCGGTGGGGGGATGCGCTGGGTGCTCGGCTGCTTGGGGTTTCCTCGGATGTGTGTGTGGGGGGCGGTGGCTGCCCCTCGGCCTGGGATCTTGGGGGCATCTGGGGGTTGCTCGGCCGCGGGGGGGTTGCCTGGGGCTCCCTGGCCTCCGCTCTTTCTGCTGGCCTGGCTGCATCTGCGGGCCCAGGGCAGTTCCTGGGTTTGCAGTAGCGTTTTTTTTTTTTTTTTTTTTTTTTGCACATATGCTGGTATACGAAGAACAGTCTATTCTTCCCCACCTTTTCTATTTCCTGCCTTGAGTCTCTCCTCCCTGCTCCCTTTCCCCTTCCCTTCCCCCTCCCCCTCCACTTAGGTGTAACACTGCTCTTCCTTTTTATATCCTCCCTATAATAAAAAAAATTCTTACCCTTCCTTAGGGAGGGCTGGTGATGGTCACAATTAAGCAATACAATAAATCAATGTATTTTATTGCAATAACAAAATATGCATTGCTGTCTCATAATGATTGCACTTCCTGTGGTGTTGACCTTTGACAGCATGTGCAGACAAGAAGAAAAAAAAAGTAAAAAAAAAAAAAAAAAAGAGTGCTTCAGGCAATCATTTGTTCCCACTGCCATCCCTGTTTAACACCACTACTTAACGCTATAAACTGTCACCACACTAACCCCCCTCACCCCAAGCCAATTCCTTATTTATCATTTGCACATATGTTGTTTTTCCAATTAATGTACGTATGTCCTACATTTTGCACTATTTTGTTAGTATTTATTTTTGTTCTCACTCTCTGCTCTTATACCGTGTTGCTGCAGTATAATTCCCTCTGGGGATCAATAAAGGTGTATTCTATTGTATTGTAGTGCAGAACTACATGCAAAAATGCATTATGTTCTTACCTATAAGTTGAAAGAAAGTTGATTTGTTTTGTTTTTAGGGTGGTGGGTGGTTTGACTTAGAAGCGCTTTTCTTTAAAAAAAATAAATAATTACGGACCATTTTTCGACTAAAGCCTTGATAGAAACACAAAACACGAAAACAATTGCTAGTAATACAAGTATATATTTGCTACTGTTTACGACTGACTGTGAATCCAAGTGCCTCTCTAAGATGATAAGATCCATTTAACCTTAGCACAGTTATTTCGAAATAAAGTTTCAGGATTGAGGACAAATCAGCAGCAACTGTATTGATGTGGAGAAAAATTAAGATCTCGAGTCAGTTTTACTTTCTTCTGCTGTGTCTAACCTGTAATCCAGCAAATTCATGTCCTTCTACCCACACACGAAACATACTGTAATTCAATACAATGTCATTGCGTGTGTGTGTGTGTGAGAGAGATATGTGTGTCTGTGAGTGTCATTTACTCAAATGAGAATGAGATGTCAAGTGTTATCAAGGGACCCAGAGATAAACCATGGAATACACTCAAGAGCGCCATTTCTTTTTATCCCCAGGTTTTAATTAGGCAAATAAATTCAGCATGGCTTGGACGGTTTGAAAAATAGCAGGAAAACAACAGCAGGTTAGTGTCACCACAACTTTTGACTTGAATGCCGTCAGCCCTGCGCCCTCCCTCGTTCCAGAGATCACAGATGTTCCACTGTAGATAACAAGCTCTGACCAGGATGAAACATTACTGGCTTTGGCTCTAACTCACTCTCACACACACGCACACGTACACGCACACACACACACACACACACACACACACACACACACACACACACACACACGCTGTACGAACAGCCAATTACACCCATCACTCACCCCATGTCAATTGTGTCTCCCTATCGCCTCTTCTTCTTTTTGTGTGCCTTGTACTTCTTTATTTCCATTACACAAATTTGAATATTTATAAATTTACATTTTTCAGATATGTCGTTCTCTTCACCATCAGCATGTGCATTTATTAATCATATAAATCCAAATAAAGCTCCAAATCTATTTTGAAAGGATGGCCTCCAGTGTTAATTTATCAACTGGACTAAAATGAAATATTTTCACAAATTCTTTTGTTATGTTCGAACAATACCAGGACATTACCCACTCTGATTGACAGATTAATGTACTCACACCTACCAGTGGAAAAGACAAGAAATTGGTTAAATAAACCATCTGGTACTTTTAAATGTATGCACTGTCCGCATTGTGATAATGTTGCACAAATGAAAGAGTTTACAAATGTTCATACCCAAAAAAAAATGTACAAACAAAAGGATTTGATTAATTGTAACAATGCTTTCGTCATATATTGTTTGTTTTGCCAATGTAGAGAAGTTTTTTTTCTACAGAAAGACGTTTGAAGGATATGTTATTCGAACCAGAACTCAAGATAACCCTATGGCCAGACACTTTAATAAATACCACAATGCCAATGATTCTGTACTGCATATTGTGGGTGATGGGGGATAGAATCCACAAGCTTAATCAAAGGGAAGCTTTCTGGATCTATCAGTTCGACGCTTTACATTTCCTGGCTTAAATGATGATTGTGACCTTTCATGTTTTTTGTTGGGTTGTCTCATTTTTTATAATTTTTCAAGTTTGTTCTCTCTTTTGTGTGTTGCTGATTACTTAAACCACATCACCTGTTTTTCCCTTTCATTTTTTTCTTTTCATTGTTCTGTTTGTGTCGGTGATTGGCTCCCATCACAAGGTGTGGGAGGGGCCAATACATGCTACCAGTGAGTGAGACATGGTGGGAGGACTCTCACCTTACCTTTCTTGCTTCATGTGACGACTTTTAATTGGCTGATGTCTATTTATGGGTGTGACAACAGCCAGGCATGTTTGTTAGACCGGATCAAGGCCATGCTTGGTCGAAACATGTTGGCTTTTTAATGATTTGGCCATTACAATAAAAGCTTTTTAGTATCTCCTTCTTCAATTTGATTTCTTTTTAATTTTAGAGTGCCTGGTTTCCCCATTTTTTTTTTTTTTTTTTACAATACTAGGACAATATTCATTTTTTTTTTAATATTTACTATCCAGTATTCTTCGAGCTGTCCAAGCTCGGTCTATGTCTTAGGTGTCTCCCTGCTCCACCACACCTGAATCTGATGAAGGTGTGTCATCATTTTGCTCTGCAGAAAACCTGCTCAAGCCTCTCCAGTAAACGATCATAGCTGTGTATCATAAAGACATCAATCACCTCCAAGACCCCTGAAGTAATTTCTTTCTACCACAGCACTCCCAACACGCCCATAACAGCTCCAACACTCGAGTTGTCACCCCAGGCAAACATCGTGAGGGAGCAACCTCACGCGTCATGCAGGGAGCCTTGGATCATTTACTCTTTGCACACCAAAAATGATTGGACTCTAATGTAGATATATCAGAGATTCATGGCAGAGCATAAAATGGAATCCAACGTGTTTGGTAAACATTCATTTTTTTTTTTTTTTTTTTTTTTTCCCCACAAGAAATATTAAAACATTCGCATTTAACCAGACCTGTTAATTATCCATCACATCTTTTTTTACACACATAATTAGTTCAAACTCTTACTTTCAATAGCAGTTACCAGGGTTGGGGTCAATTACATGTTTCACTTCAATTACGTTTTCAATTACCTATGTTCAATTACGATTACAATTACCAGCATTTTTTTTCCCAATTACAATGAAATTACAATTATTTTTTATTCTCAGAAAGTGAATTACATTTATGTTCTCAATTGCTAAAGTTCAATTACAATTAAATCCCTATTAATAAATAATAGATAAATAACCTAATAAAAGTTAACCTTCCTCTTGTGTTAGCTTTCTGTTAGCATCTCTTATGATAACGGGTCCGAAGTCAGCTGTAAAATACACTAAAAACAAATGTATCGGTTTTTTTTTAAATGGTAAAACGTGGGAAAGCTTGTTATGAAACATATTTTAATAATTATTTACTATAGATATGTGTGGAACTGTACCTAGGACTGTAACATGGTCCCCTAGTTTGGCGTAAAATTACAATTGACATTTTTTATCAAATTTTCATGGCAATTACAATTACCAAGTCAATTATCTGAACTCAATTACAGTTTAATTGCAATTGTGACAGCAACAGCTTTTTTAAATAACATTTATAATTACACCATATTTGTAGTTAATTATCAATTACGCAATTGTAATTGTAATTGACTCCAACCCTGATAGTTACACAACAATGTCACTTTTTATTGCCTTCAAATATTAGATTATTTGCTTGATAAGTGTGCTTTAAATTAGTGTATGGATTCGATGCGCTACAAATCAGCGCGTAAAAGCGAATGAACCTCATATTAACTATATAGGCTGTTAGTGGATGTCCACCATTACGCACTATGTAAGTGACTGGTGAAGTGTGGTGTTTACCTGACCACTCCGTACATGACCAGGATGTTTCCCAGTAGTCCCACCACACAGATGACGGAATAGAGCGCAGTGATGCATATGGCTATGATTATATCCCCGGCGCACCTCGGAGGGCTTCGCGGTGCCGTGAAGTTCACCAAGCTGTCCTCATATGGGAAGGTGACGTTGAAAGGGATGACAGAGTACAGGTCGGACAGGGAGATCTGAGCCTCAGGGACCGTGACGGGCTCCATGCTGCTGTCCGCTCCACCGGTGCTGAAAACTTGTTCTCACAGGGAATGTGTGAAGAGGAAAATGATGTTTATGTGAGGAAAATAGGGGTGTGGGTGTCCAGTTGCAGGTTGAAAGTGGAACAAAGCGGACTAAAGAGTGTCCAGAGAGAGTGGAGACGCACAGCGAACACGCGTAAAGGATTTCTAACCAGAAAGAGCAGGGAAAGAAAGGAGGAGAACGGGAGAAAGTCGCTCGTGTCTGCTCGCTCAGTGGTTGGTGTTGCTCTTATATCCCCCCCCCCCCCCCCCCCCCCCCCCCCTTACACACACACACACACACACACAATCTCAACCCCTGCCACTCTCCTGTATCCGCGAGTCGACGTCAAGGCTGCGTAATTACGCACGCTGGAGTCAGCAGGGGATGATAGCGATGAACCAGGAGTGTCAATCACATGTTCCTTCAGTGGCCACGGCCACAAACACACAGTTCTCATCTTTTGAGTCAAAATAAAAACATCATCTGCTCTCCCTATGTTTTTGGCGGAATCTGTAAACACCCCCTCCCTGAGAAATGTCAATCCATCAGTGTTGCAATGACTATATCACTGCTAAACGTTAGTTAAACATAAAATACACTGAAGGTTTAGAGCAGAGGTCTGCAACCTGCGGCTCTCGAGCCTCATGTGGCTCTTTGACTTATTTGCAATGGCTCCCTATAGCTTTGAAATAATATTGAAATAAAGATTTTTTTTTTTTTTTTTTTTTCTTATGATGAATGACAATAAAGCTAGGGTAGGTACTTTCTCCAGATTAACTTTTTAAGTTTTTGGTTGAAATTGTCTTTAAAAAGGAATGAAGAGAATCTGTCAACTGTAGCAGCTGTAAACCTGTAATAACTTCTACCAATGGAAAAAAAAAATTAACCGTTTTTTTTAACCAATCACGTCTCCCTGTCTCCCTACTCGCTCTCGATTTCTTGCTACATGAGCTCCCACTGAAAGCGCGTCACCGTTGACAGAGTTAAAACTGAGTTTTTAGTCACATTTAACATATACTGTATAATGGTAAAGTTTATTGTTTACTTACTGCTGAATGAGACATGAGACAACGTTTCTACACAATACAAGCGATGAGCTGAGCTCCTCTTCTGTAGCAGCTGTGCGCGTGCATGTGAGTGAGACGAGCACAGAGGGGAGGAGCGAGGGGGGTAAAGTCGGAGCCATCGGGGAGGCGACATTCAAAATAAAGCTAGCTTTGGAAAATTGGGTACCCTACCTTTAACACATAATCAAATCATGATTGAACACTTTTGCAACTTCAAAATAAACTCTGCTACCTGTCTACTTCACCCCCTACAGACCATCAACTTGACCATGAATCATGTTTATAACCTTACATTTTTAATCCTTGGTAAGATAACCAAACAAATAGACTTTTTTTTAGAGAATGAAGAAAAGTTAGGAAAGTATATTAAATAATTTGTATTACATTGTATTATGTTTTCCATCCATGCACATACATTATCAAAAGAACAGTGCACTCTTCTATTTATCTCCCACTAAGTGCTAATTCACAGCTGAGTGGATGGAGTTCTAAATGATATCGTTCATCTGTAATACTGAGAAAAACACCACTCGGTTCCTTATTGAGTGAGGGAAGGAAAATGTTCTGTTCAGAGAATCCAATTTTAGCTCGACATATTTCACCTACCTGAAGGTTAGAACACCAACCTGTGTGCAGCAAGTAGAAACTGAGAATACAGTTTGGCAGAGGTGAAAGTATCCGATTAAGTACTCACGTTAGAGTATATTTTTCTCGATGAGTAATTTTACTTGTACTTTGTACATTTTGAAATAATTAATATGTTACATATTTACACCCAACTGTAATTACTGAGTAAATTATTAGTGTTTTTGTTTTAAAATGATCAACGAACATTGTGAAACTACAAAAAATGAAATAACCAGACAACAATCAAATCAGATTAAATCAGATACTTAGAGCCTGGGAATATTTTTTGAAATGAATTAGTTGGCGTTATTTTATTTAAAACAAATAAAAAAAAAAAATGTACACTTTGTAGTGTTGTGTTCAAGACCACATTATCCGAGACCAAGACTTGCCCGAGACCAGAATGCACCGAGACCAAGACAAGACCAAGACTTTCAGGAGCCGAGACCGAGTCAAGACCAAGACCATAAACATTTGTTTTTTTTCAATTTAAAAAAATATATAAATAAATACAATTTTGACAAGGTTCAACAGTTAAATAACATCTCTCTTTAATTTTAGTTTATTTTAAATACTTTTGACGGACAAAAAAGGTGCCTGCAAAAAATTAACTAAAATATTAAAACTACTACTGCTACTGATAAATTCACAATTATTCTACATATTTGAAAACAAGATTTTTATGTCAGCTGAATGTACAGCAAGTGTTTAAAAGCATTTCTGCCAAGAAATAATGATTGTTGATTCTGATTCTTTGAGTTGTGCAATTCAACAGGTCACAGATTTCACAAGATAATTTTTTAGTTTGAAAAAGCCTTTACACAGGTTATTTTTATTAATTCACTTAGTTGATATAGTTTAATTTGGTTGCTGTAATGTAACTAGGATATTCAATTAACAAAGGTTTCCAACTGTAACTGTAAAAGTGAAACTCTCTGAAATAAAACTACAAACAAGATGTCATCAGACTAAAAAACATAGAGCTACAGGTAGATGTGAAACTAAATAAAACAAGTAAGTAAGTAAGTTAGTAAGTAAGTAAGTAGTTTATTTATAAAGCACTTTTTGCAAATAAAACCACAAAGTGCTGTACAGAGTTGTGGTAAGAGTACAAGTGCAACACAATAGAATAATAAAACAAGAGTGCATAAATATCATAAGAACAGCAACATTAAAGGACGAATAAAAATTAAAATCCAGTTAACTAAAAGCTTTACTGTAAAGTGTATTCTTCAGCAGTTTTTTAAAAGTGTCCACACAGTTGAGCTCCCTGAGAGACTGGTGCAGGTTATTCCAGAGTCTGGGAGCTACAGCCTGGAACGCCAGGTCTCCTCTGGTTTTAAATTTAGTTTTTGGGGTCTTTAGGAGACTCTGACCTGAAGACCGAAGGCATCGCCCTGATGAGTAGGGGCACAACAAGTCCGAGATATATTTAGGGGCCTGACCATGTAATGCTCGGAACGTGAGAACTAATATTTTATATTCTATGCGAAACCTAACTGGAAGCCAGTGCAGAGTAGCAAGAATGGGGGTAATATGGGATGTTCTAGAAGCACCAGTTAAAAGTCTGGCAGCAGCGTTCTGAACGATCTGGAGTCTGTTTAGGGTCGACTTATTAAAACAAGTAAAAACAGAATTACAGTAGTCAATACGAGATGATATAAATCCGTGTATGACCAGTTCCAGATCTGATTTTGATAAAAGATGCCTCACTTTAGAGATATTTCTCAGGTGGTAAAAACAGTTTTTAGTCAATTGACGACAATGTCCCTCCAAAGACATGGACTGATCAAAAACAACCCCAAGGTTTGTGAGGCTGGTTTTAACAGATGAGCCAAGGGAGTTTTTAATTAGAGGGATGTTTTTTTATCAGGAGCAATGATCAGAGTTTCTGTTTTGTTTGAATTCATCTGGAGATAATTTGATGACAGCCAGTTTTTGATACAGGATATACAGTCTAAGAACTCTGATAAAAAGTGAAACTCTGAGTCATTAAAGGAGCAGTACAACTGGTTATCGTCAGCATAAAAATGATAAGACACATTTTTAAAACCACGGATCAACCGACCAAGAGGCATCAGATACAATAAAAACAAAACAGGCCCCAGAACAGAGCCCTGGGCTACTCCACATGACAGGTTGGACATATTGGACATAACATCGTTAATAGCAACATTAAAGGTTCTTCCATTAATGTAAGAGGTAAACCATTGGAGAACAGTACCAGAAAACCCCATCTCAGATTTGAGTCGATCAACCAGTATACTATGAACTACAGTATCAAAGGCAGCTGTCAGATCAAGTAAAACTAAAACTATGTAACGACCGGAGTCAACAAACAAACTCAAACCCTGGAACAGTCATGTGACAAATCAATCAATAGTTCTTGTTGAGAATTATTATTATTATTCTGGATACAGTGGAAACAGAAACAAATAAAACATAGTTATATAATAGTTTTTATTGTGGGGAACATATTATATACATAAATGTAATTGGAGCATAAAGCCACAAAAAAAACACCACTTTGAAAAGATAATAGACGAATATAAGACCTCTACAGTTTTTTTGAGTCATTTTGCGCTAATGCAACTTGCGGCGATGACACGCTGGTGACGACATAATCCAAAATGGCGGCGGCCCGGACTACAGCCGACACTATGTAATAAAAGCCTTAAAAGACATGGATATAATGAAAAGAGTGGATGGACAGATGCATAAACATGCAGACTTTCACACGAACACACACAGACTTATTAAACACACACGGACCTTGGTAAACACGGTAAACGGAACAGGCTGCATGGGACGGCTGGCACTAGGACCCAGAGCCGGAGTAAGTGCATCCTCCGTACTGCATTCACAGGCTGTAATATCACCAGTTTATCATTTTACCTGTTGTTAGAGCTACTGTCTTTACCAGGGAGATAATATTTATTACTGGTGATTGTTTTCTGGAGTTTTACTGAGATTTTTACCTGTGATTAGTTCATATCTCCCTTCCGCTCCGTAGTCCAAACTGACACCGTAGCCAGACACACACACACACACACACACACACACACACACACACACACACACACACACACACACACACACACACACACACACACACACACACACACACACACACACACACACACACACACACACACACACACACGCACGTCACTCAGTCACATGAAGGAAGGTTGCGGTCATTATACGGGGTGGATTAAAGAATGAATAAAATATTGTTTTATCCCGTTCTTCTCCGTGTTATCACATTATAAAAAATAGCAGGAATTAGTGCTGGTCTAGAACGGTCTTTACGTTAAATCCCGAGTCCGAAAATGCTTCAGAGTCCGAGACGAGACCTTTAAAATTTGGTCTCGAGACCAAGACCGGTCTCGACTACCACAACACTAACATTTTGACGAACTTTGTCTTATAATTTGTGGTAAATAAATTAAGTTCCAATTGTGCCAGATTTGGTCTCTTCCTTTTTAAGTTTATACATGAGATGTTTACTGTATGCAAGGGAACCGTGGCAAGATTTATTACCAAAAATAAACATGGGGGGTGTAAGTAACTAGTAACTTTTACTTTGAGTACTATTTATTGAACTACTTTTTACTTGTACTTGAGTATTTAATGTATGACTTACTTGTACCTGTACTTGAGTACAATTTCCATCAAGTAACAGTATTTCTACTTGAGTAGGATATATCAGTACTCTTTACTCTTTTCTTACCTCTGCAGTTTGGCATGAGATTGCAAATCTATGGACAACATAAAAATGGACTTCTGTTATTGCCTTGTATATGAAAAAGCCTCATAGATTTGTATACTGCAGTAACTGTCACGCCTTGTGGAAGTGGTGGCGGACCCAAGCACAGAGAGAGATTGAGGCTGCAGGCAGATGGACGTTCATATAGATCCAGTCCATTTTTGTTGTAAAAGAATAACCTAAATCCAAAAACGCACAAGGAAAAAAGGGAGCAGGGGACTAACTACAATGATCCAGCCATCATTCTGTGTCCAAACACTCAGCGAAATAGTGAGGGAGGCCTGATTGGGAACGAGTCACACCTGGATGCAAAACATGAGGCAGCTAATCACTCACAACCCAAACACACAATGAAATAAAAAAAACATTTAAAATCATCAGTGAAATCCTTTAAAATCATCAACAAACATCAACAACAACATGACCAAAAATCTCTCTCTCAATCATATGCAGTAGAGAAAAAAAGTGTCTTTAACTTTGATTTAAAAATGTTCACATTGGATGCTGACTTCAGCTCGGCTACAGTTTGTTCCACTTCTTTGCAGCATAACAACTAAACACAGCGTCACCATGTTTCCTGTGTCCATAGATCTGAGAGACCTGCGGAACCCACGTCAGACTTAGTATGAGTAGTACGTTAGTATGAGATTTTGAACACAGCCACTAACATCACTGGGAGGTCCACACATGAGCACGAAGACCTGGGAACACAAAGACGAGAGTTACAACAACTAAACATAATTCAACAAAGACTCACAGAAAAACTAAAAGAGGACCATAAAGGCGGGCATACAGTGTGCAATTTTTTCAATCATTGTACTCCACCTGAAATTGTGCGACTCAATTGCAGAGTCTGAATGTGCGTAGCACACGATTCATGTTCTCACTCTATACGGGCCAACACTCTGATATGACCTGACTGCTCACACTGTACGTCCATACATGACACGTCGGAGTCTTGTTTCTGGAAATGCAACGTAAAAATTTAAAGAAGAAGAAGAACTCTGAAGCGTCGCCATTAAAACAGAAAAAGAAGAAGAACACCTGGATAGACACTTGCGATGCTATACAAAAAGAACTTCAAAAAAGAAAAGTCTGCGATGCAGTACGGTCCGTCAATTCTACAGCGGTCCTACAGTGTTTCGCGCATGCGCAGTGTGAGAAGTTGAGGTAAGGCGGTCCGTGGCACTGCTTCAACAACGCGATACCCTCACGATGGACGCCCAGGATTTCAAACAGATTCAATTTTCTTGCAACCACATGATTGCTGATAGGGAGCTGGTCCTGAGGTGTTAATCGCTTCTTGTGACCTTATGTATACTACACGATGCACAACATAAGATTTAGTAGAAACTCCACCCAATCCCAAAAATAAACGCATGAGTAAAAAATTGGCTCAAAATGGGCCAAAAATTATACAGTGTATGCCTGCCTTAAGCCAACTGAAACTAAACAGAACCTGACATTAACTGACAAACAGCTGCATGTAAAGTGTTAAAAAAAAAACACACACACACACACACACACAAAATGATGGTTGAACTAGTAAACATGTACACATAGTGATTTTTCCCATTTCCCCTGCTAGTGTCTTATTAAATCTTGCTTTCTGAAAATGACATTACCTAGCTTCAGCTTTCCTCATCTTGGGTTTGTGGCGTCACCATAATGGATTCCGCTTACCTTAAATGGAGGAGCCAGTGCTCTCAAAATATTAGCACACACCATGTACCATCTGTCTAACAAGGAGCAAAAAGCTGGGTTTCTGCTTGTTTTTGCTCCAAATTCAGACTGTTACAGAAAGCAGACCATGTTTATTTGACAGATTTGATAGATCTTGTATTTATACATTCTATGTATTGGTTAATATTATGCCAAACAATCAGTGCTTCATTGATCCTGGATGGTTTCCATGGCTTTTTAACAATAGTAGAAGATGTCAGAAGAACATTCTTGTGTCTGAGAACCAGATGAATGCATTACTTCTCTCCCCTGACTCCTCACCTGTCGTCCCGGTATAATTGAACTGCCTGTTTCTCCACTAATCCTCCTCGCTTTTTTTAATTACTGGTGCGAGTTTTTCTCTCACTGGTACATTTTTCATTTAGTGTTCTGCTCAATTCTGTTCCCTTCTCTTTTAATACTTGCTTCTAAAAAGAAAAGAAAGTATTTTCTTTTTATTCCATCAGACGATAAGCATCACAGTGGACAGAAAAAAGAAGAAACAAGATACAGGAAATAAGATGAAGTACATGGTATTCTATGAGAGGCAACGCTCAGAAATGTAACACTGCGCGACAACCTTTATCAAGAAATACAGATCATTTTACAGAATACGCAATGTCTTTGTAAGTTTCATTTGTGTCACAGGAGCTCTGTTAGAGCAACATGGTGTAGGAGTGGGAAAGGTTTCTTTAGTTCTCACTGACAATGATGGGAATTGTACTCAAAACATTCAATTAAAATACCATAGAGAATAAAAAATATTTTTTGTAACAATCAATATTTCTCACAATGAGAAAGTTTCTTTACTCATTTCTTTCCCATCATCCTACATGTGGCTGTGGCCTTGTCACTTTTATTATGTCTCACTCGTGACTCCAAAACTGCTGTGATGGATAATTTGAAGTATAATTCTCATACACTGACCAATGCAGCATCCATGTGTTTTTGAATTTTCTTAAAATATTCAACCCCATTGCTAAATGTATACAAAGGGGCATTCAGTTTAGTTCAGGCAAAACCAGATCAAGCATTAAACTGCTTGTTTTCATTTAGGACTCGGAGCTCTTGTAAAGTGAAGCACAATTTCAGAGCAGTTCAACTATGATGGCGTCAGCAGTCAGTCACGAAGTTCCTGCTGCAGCGATAAAAGTCCAGTACGAGTTTTTTAGCAATAAAACATGTCACATATCACAGATATCACAGCTTTGTATGTCTGTACAAATGGTTCTTTGGGTAAACATGTATACTGATGACTCACCAGTATACATGTTTACCCAAAGACAGATTTGTATAGGCATACAGAGCTCATTTGGAGGAATTACATAGTTCAATTACAATTACAGCTTCAGATATCCATGTTCAATTACCACTTGTTATGGCAATTTTTATATTCATCATCATATCGTCAAATGTATGTTCATTTGTACAATTTGTCATGTTTTAATACATGATGACTCCATTACTCTTTGCACTTTTGAACAGCTGAATCATGTTAGATTAAACAGTACAGATCGTATTGTACTCAGTGCAACACAGCTGAAGGCCAAAACTCAAACTCACATGCAGATACACACGAACGCACACACTATCAAGGATAGATAAGAGTGGCGCCCAATCTTCCTCATAATATACACGTCTTCATCATCCTCAAATGTTTCCACTGTGGGCATCTGACTCCCCCCTTCTCCTTACCTCAGGGTGGAACTTCTTATGTTATCTGTATAAAAGCTTAAGCTGTGAAACTGTTAGACAGAGCGGGTCTTGCCTTTTTGCTCTGCCACGAGCCTTTTGCCTTTCATTCTTTCAGGATGGAAGCTTCTTTTTTACTCCTTTTTATTTTATTTTATAATAAATCTTTTTTTATAAAATCATCAATGCCTCGCCTGGACTCCATCATTCAACCAGAGCAATAAATCATGTCTCCAAATGAGGTCAACCGTAAATTTGCCGTAACAAACTCAATTATGATTATGGTGACCAGCATTTTTTCCAATTACAGTTAAAATTACAATTATATTTTTTCCCCTGAAAGTCAATTTCAATTACATTCTCAATTATTAAAGTTCAAATTCAATGAATCACAATTACTGTGCCTGAGATAAATAACCCCATGAAACGTAATATCCTCTTGTGTTAGCTTTCTGTTAGCATCTCTTATGATAATGAGTCAGTTTTGGCCCATGTCTTGAATCAGCTTACATACTGTATACTAAAAACTATTATCTACCATGCAATTTATTTTTCATCTCTTGGTTACCTTGTTATACTTCCTTATCCATGAAAATGTTGGTTTATATTATTTTTTTTATTTTATGGTAAAATTATCCTCAAGAGTATAGACATGAAGTGGGAATTGTTGATATGAAACTTTTTTTTTTTTAATAATTATTAACTACCAATGTGTAAGGCATAGAACTGTAACATGGTTCCACAGTTTTGCAGTCAATACATTGTAATTGACAGTTTACAACAGCAACTGATTATAATTGACCCAAACCCTGCTGGTGATATTATATCACAGAGGAACAGTAGGCTAGACATATCAATCAAGAACCAGAATAGTTTATTGACATTGAATGCAAAGAAAAAAAGCACCTCAGACTTCATGCTAAAACAGACATAAAAACACAGAACATACATAACATGTGTTTACATATATGAAAAGGTCTAAATTAAAATAGTCACTCAGTGATAAATACATACAAATCGACCCCCCTCTTTTTGGTTTTTCCTGTTAGAGAATACTTTCTATCGTAATATTTCTTTTGGCGATTAATTGGTAATCAGAGTGAGATTTTGGTGATGATAAGTTCTTAGAGTTTGTCATCAGGTTTCTGTTTACTTCACAGATCCTCTATAGGTGTGATTTTCTACCATGCTATTAAATATTAGTATTTTAATAACTTTGATTAAGACCCTGTGGCACCTTAACCATTCAGAGTATTAGGGCTGGACTGTTACTTTTGATATATCAAGGCAAGGGCATCCAACTCATCTTAGCTTAGTTTAAGTTTAAAACCTTAAAATCAATATACTGGAACAACATTCCAATTCCATCACCATTAATAATAATAATGGCTTGGATTTTTCAGAACACTCAAAGCACATTACAGAAAGCATTATTCATTTACACCAGTCACTAACATCATACTGGTGGTGGTAAGTAAATAAATAAGTAAGTAAGTGAGTAAGTAAACTTTATTTATAGAGCGCGTTTCACAGGTAAAAACCACAAAGTGCTGTACAAACATTTCAGTATCATCCCGTCTAAAGAAAACATGGAAAAACAGTCACAAATAACAAGGGAGACAAGAACGGGAGAACTGCTGGTCGCCAAGGGCATTGGCGGCACCCCAAATTTAGATGAAAAATGGGGAAAACAACATAAGTAGAGGTTAGGGGGAAAAGCAGATTTTGAACACAATTCTCTAAAGGAGAGCAAAATACAAAACCAGGAAAAAAAACACTCGGCTAACGTCAGCTTGTTAACTCCTCTGATTGAAGGACTTTGGAAAGTTTGGAGGCAGGGCAAGAGAGCAGCGGGGAGGGAGGGGGCGAGAGGGATCTGAGAGTTGCGGACTGCACCTTTAACTTTGGTATCAGGGCCTGATCCTTTCCGTCACTCTTCTTTGTGGATTTTTACCGGACTGCTTTTGTGTTGTTTTGTGAGCATTCGTGTTGTGTTGTGGGGTTTGTATTTGTGTGCGCTTTCATTTTGTGTTGTGTTGTGAGCTTTTACGGCCACCGTACTTACCCAAGGAGACAGCGACAATGACTTAGATAAAGCAGGATATGAATCCCCAACCTTTCAGTTATTGGAAAACCCACTCTACCACTGAACAATCAAATGAGGATGAAGCTATCAGAATGAATGATGATGTTTTTGTCTACTGTTTGATATAGTAGTATAGGATTCTGTTCTTTTTATCTCGTCTTCTTGCTTTCTGTGGGTCTGACATGGTGTTTGTTTCAGTCTTCCTCATCAGTGTGTGTGTTAGGTAAGAGAGTAGTTGTCCTTTCCTTCTTTGTGTTTTGAGTTTTCCTGTTTTTAACTTCTGATTTAGTCTTTCAAAAGGACATTCACCTGAACTGTCTATCTGTTCTCTGCATTACAACCTACCCCAGTATTTTACAATACCTTAATATGGTGACTGCCCTCTGAGCAAGAAAAGAAAAGAAGAAAACAGCAGAAGCAGAATGTTTGCAGCGTCATGCCCATTGGTGGGAATCGAATTCTTTGACTTACGCTGTGGTGAGCAGTGCTCGAACAAAGACAGCATTGATTAGACTTTTTCAGTCCTCTTGGGAACAAAAAATGGCGTTTCTTCTGGTGAAAATGATGTTGACTGTAATACCATTTATTTTTCTTAAAAGACAAGCCTGTGCAAGTGCATTAGATATCGTATAGTGTATTTCATTTAATTATTGTGCAGCGGGAGGTGGTTTTCTTTTGTTCGTGACTGTGGTCCCAGTTTCTCTCAGTATTACTGGCTTAAATCAATTACGTAAATAACCAGTTCAATCTGGTTCGATCCCTTCGATTGTTCATGACGATTCTTACTCTCGATGGGATATTATCGGAGCTCAGCAGAGTTCATGTGCTGATAGATGCCTACATTTGCTCTTATTGGGTCCTTCTGCAGGTATTAGAATTGAATAAACTGCAACAATCCAATGCTCTTCAAGTATCTACAGCTTTCTTCATATTTCAAAGGTAATTTGGTCTGCCTATCTAATAAAGAGGTTGAGATATAAGACCTGATTTTGGTGATCGAGAGCTTCATCTTTAAAGCTGCGCGAGGGGTGTGAATAATTTGTAGTTTTTTTTGTTTGTTTTTTACTCATACATATACTAATTTATCAGACATATCCTGAATACAAGTGCTAAGATGTGTGTACCCATTCAAGTGATACAAATACAGCTGCTTTGTTTCTTTGGAAAATAAACTGGTTTGGTTTTTCATTTTTGTCTTTATTTGGAACATGAAAAAAAATATTTACAAATGCTCATTATGTTTGGGAAACTAGGGAGGCCTGAACCTCATCTGAAAAAAAGGAAATGCACCATATCTTTATCCTTAATATGCTAGGAAATAGAAGAAAATTATACAGCTATCATAAGTGATAGCTGGCGATTTAAAATTGTCGGACTCCAAAGTAAAGCGGTGTATGACCTCAGCCCACAAGTGTTATGGAAATTACTGAGAGGTACGTATGAAAAATGGCAAGGGCCTGGAAAGCACAACAAGAAGTAAAGTGAAGAGGAAAACAGTCTAAAGATAGATGTAAAACTCAAAATCAGCTTTCCTTTTATAAATGTTAGTTAGTTAGGTCTGTATACTTATAGCTTGTAGCTTTATGTAAGCTGGGGGCTCCCAAACATTGTCTTAAATAGCTAGAAATGGTCAGAGGTGTAAAGACTACTGATATATCGTACTTAAGTAAAAATTACTAGTTACTTTCAGTCCTGACTAGAGGTTAGACCGGACCCAAAATATCCAGCCCGACCTGACTCGGGCCTCAGTCGTACAGCTCGACCCAACCCAAGCCCGACCAATTAACTTAAATTGTAGGCCCAAGCCCGAAGCAAACCCGACCTAAATTATAACTTTATTGAAAGTCTTGCTGACAGTAGACTAGTAGCGCTGCGCCTCGAGTGGCAAGAGGAGAGGGGGGACGCGCACGCACACACCGCAGCTCTGCCTATAAGGTATTATAGCATTCCACAGAATGTTGAAAAGGACAACAACGTTCTTGCTTGTGAGTTCTTTATTTCCACACAGAACTGCGGTTACTGTCAGCCGTAACCACGCCAACACAAAAAAAAAAAACTCGACCCGAAATTCGAGTCGGGGTCGGGCCAGGCTCGGTTCGGGCCTAAAATCTAACCTCTACCCCCCATGTTTATTTTTGGTAATAAATCTTGCCACAGTTTGCTTCAATACAGTAAACATCTCATATAAAAAGGAAAGTCAAGACAAAGTCTTGCACAATTTGAATTTAATTTGTTTTCCACAAAGGTTTCTGTATAAAATAAACTTAAAAAAAAAATAAATAAATAAATAAATAATAATAATAATAATAATAATAATAATAATAATAATAATAATAATAATAATAATAATAATAATAATAATAATAATAATAATCAGGTTTTAAATATAGCTACATTTATTGCCTATAAAACTGAGAAAATAACCTCCATTCAATGCTATTTTGCGGCAATGGATTACGCTTGATCGGCTATGATGTGATGCATTTGATTGTTGTCTGGTCATTTCATTTTTTGTAGTTTCACAATGTTCGTTAATCATTATGAAACAAAAATAATAATAATTTACTCATTAACAGTTGGGTGTCGAAATGTCATTAATTACTTTATTTTTTTTTAAATGTACTTAGGTACAAATAAAATTACTGATTTAGAAATATAATCCAAAAATTACAAGTACCCGAAAAAACAACTCAATTACTTTCACCTCTGGAAAGGTTTTTACTGTAGTGGACACAATTCAATACCCAGCATTAATATCAAGACATCCGCACGACATTTCAAATGAAACGATACTCAGAATTACATAATCATTCAAATTTTAATACCAATCATTTTGTAATGGAAACGCCTCTAAATGAATGTGTTACTAAATTCTAAATTGGCTTCTCCTATTAAACTTTAATAACATGAAAAAAATAAAGGAAATTCGATGTTTTGCATCACTCCAATTCCTTTTCCATCATGAGCGTGTGGTAGAGATATTGAACATTGGAAACAATAAAATGAAATTACAGGTGAGCCTGCATTCTAGCATTGATTAAAAAAAAAACACCCAGGGATCTCATGGAATAAAGTAATAAACTGTAATAAAAATAGGCCAAATAGACACTGTTGTTTGAAAGATAATTCAGTGTTGCCATATGAGAGGTGCTTCTTCTTACAACTCGAACGAATAATAAAAGAGCAAAAACTAATTCCATGCATGCATCTTGCAGTTTGATCCTCAGGGATGATAAATGTGTTTGAGAATAGAGCAGGAAGCTTCATTCACTCCAACCTTCACACCACCTCAGGCAAAATAAATGTCTAGTCTCTGTTGCCAATGGAATATTCACCATTCTCTACCAATCCACAATGGCTACATTTGAATTCCTCTAAGATTGACAAATAGGACAAGTAAGGATTATAAATATACTGAGTGGTTGATGGTGGCGGTCTTCTGGATAGTGCTACTCTAAACAGGAAAATGCCCCCTTTGGATTCAGCAAATATAACAATGTAGAGCATGGCTATTCAACTATTTGAACAGTTGAATAGGCAAGGCGAGCAAATGTATGTGTATTGCACATACACAAGGCAATTCAATTTGCTTTGCATGATTGAAAGCAAGAGAGGCGTCAGATCTGGAAGCAACCATAGTGAAGATTTAGAAACAACATCGGCGGCGTGTGGGGGGAAGGCCAAAGGGTGATAATAATTTGCTTTTGTTTCAGGCTAACACTCTTTCTTGTAGCCTTGAGTCTCTGGTATCAGTAAATCCAGTATGTGGCATCAAACAGCAATTGGCCGAAACATCCTCTCCACCCTCTCCAAGATTGATTCGATTCCACGCAAAGGCTTCAAAGTATCTTCATGCTTACTTTTGAGTTTGTTCATCATGATTGTTTGAGAGTTCAAAGCACTGCCCCATCTTTCAGAGATGACTGGCAGTTTTTCCAAAACAGCTGCCAACGTAATCAAATAGCTGCCAGCTCGGATCAACAGTATCCCTACTATCATGATTCTAATCATGTATACAGTATATCCTCCACATCCTCCATGGAGAGTAAAGCCAGGCACACAACCTTCCATCTGTCCCAGGAATGCATTGTGTATTTTGAGTTTGAGAAAATTTGATCAATAGCATTAAGTGACCAGCTGACCAATTCCATAATTTCAGGATTTGGATGAATGCAGAGAGAGTCTCCTAGATCCACAAGACAGCAGACAAAACAAGCAGCTGGGGCAGATAGGGAGGGTAGGAGCAAAGAAGAAATGTGACCACCTTTGAAGAGAAGCAGAAAAGAATATACAATTGAAGCGCATGTTTCCCTCCGCTAAGGAGGAAATATTTTTTCACCGTTGTTATGAAACAACATTATGCCATGGAAGATTCCAATAAAGTTAGATGGGATCCAGATCAATATACTGATTCTGGATTAGTTTAAAAAAAATAAATCCTTTTTTTCAATTTTTTTCAAAAATTCATACCTCGGTTCGTCATTGAGCAATCATGACTCAGTCATGTCGGGTTGGTTCCTCAGTTAATCCATCAAGTTTAATGTGCATCAGATCTGGACTGCACGTTTCATTGCGATTTTTCAGGAAAAGAAAACATTTGGATCTACTATATCATTACTAATGGGATAGAAACTTTTTCCAAGCTTTCAAAGTGTGGATTATCATATATATTAGAATCACTGATACAGATAATTGCCAATAACAGGCAAAGAGGAGATTTTCTGCTTGGTTGCAGGGTTTTGTGCTCTTTGGGTGCTCTTGTTTTTCTACTATTTGACTCATTAAAAGAGAAAGAAAAATAAACAGGTGTATTTGTGTATTTTTAAATGAGGAAATGTTCTGCTTGGGTCTTGATAAGGCAGGAAGTTTCTATTTTATATCTTAAAGATGCAGTTTGTAGAATCTTGAGACTGGCATGGAAACAACCACATACCCAGCCTCTTTCCCTCCCTGTTTCAAAGCAGAAAAAGTTTTTGAAATGTATTTGTTTTCAAGGACACGTTCAAAGGAAGATTTTTGTTTGCCATGGTTTTACAGCTATCATAATGATGCTAATGTATGCACATACTATCGTTAGAATGTGTGTTTCCTCTCTGTTAGTACTAAATTGTATTCCTTTTTTAAATAGCAAATAGCCTTTTCAATACATGCCTAGTTAAATCTTTAGTTCTGTTTGGGCTAATCATCCCACGCTATTCTCTAGGATTTCAATTTGTGCTAAGTTCATATTTAATTAGAGAACCATGAAATGCCAGTTACCATTGCAACATGGGTTTAACATATTTTCCATTGTAGGCCACTCATGAAGTAAGGTTTTAATTTTAACTCAATGGCTTACATTCAGTTGATTCATTATTGAACCCTAATCAGTCAAATCAGAGAGATTCATTGATGCACTCGTGCTGTGGAATCGTTTTTACTCCTCTCTCATTTAATGGAGGAAAAGGATAAAAAAAACAGGACGGGATGACTTATTTTCACATGCTATAACCACAAATGTCACTGTGGAATATTGTATTTTCCCCACAGTTTAGTTTAAACACCTCATTGTAGTTTGAGTTGTAACATTTCTTCCACTGCTTTTTTTGTTGATTATATTATTTGATGGAAGGCAAAGGAGAACTATTATTTTCCCACTGACATTATTTTATTTTCTCATAATTTTTCTGAACTTGATTAAATACAAGAATTTGAAATGCAAAACTAATTGAATCACCATGTCAATTCTAAGAACAACTAAAAGCAACCAAAGCAAAAAAAAATAATATTTAATTACTTTTTGTAATTTATCTCCCTTATTATTTTCACTGTAAACTAAAAAGAGACTGAATTTAACTCATTTTCCTTTTTATTTCTTAAAGCTATGCAGCCAGATTGTAGTTGACAGACACATCTCACTGCCTGTTCTCAGCTGAAAGGTGGCCTTAATTCTTCTTTATTCAGGTCACCTTTATTGTCTAGGGTTTGGGTTCAGTTAACATTACGCTTAATCAGTAATTGTAGGACAGCGTCCTTGGACAGATCCGTAAATCATAGATGATTGACCATGACCACATCGAAAAAGGACGGTGTCGGAAAAAGTGCTTCACATTGCAGTTTTTCTCGATTGTTTACACACATTTTCTGAAAGCATGCCTCATACAACTCTACACACACATCACAACACACACACTTTGAAGAAATAAAGCATTATTGCCTTGCCTTGCCCAAGGACACAATGACAGATGCCACTGGAGCGACTGTCCACTACTGTGGAATCTGGAATTCTCAGTGGTCTCCCATCTAACTACTAACCAGGCCCAGACCTGCTTAGCTTCCGAGATCTAATGCGATCGGGCAATGACAAGTTGGTATGGCTATCCTCTCAAAATGGTTTTGTTTTTTAAATGACACACACAAACCATCATATGAATATACTTTTATCAGAACCAGCTGAACACTGATGTGCTCAATGTAAAACACTGAGAGGAATGGAAAACACTTCTTCTGTGCTAAACTAACTACAGACAGTGAATAGAGGGTTTTCACAGCGCATCACCAACCGATCCATCATCCCAGAAGTTGCCATTTTGGAGATATGCAGCAGGTTTACAAATAGCACACACAGGCAAATCCCGAATTTTGAGAAGAAATGGTGAACACTTGTCAGGGTTTTGGCTGTACAAATTAGGAAGAACAATATCTGCATTTTATAGTCAGTAGTTCTACATCAGGAGAGCAGTGACATGAGACTAGTTCACTGCTCTTGTCTGACCAAAACAGTGTTAGCCCCTAAATGCTAACCGTCTCATCAGGAACGGATGGTTTCAGCCACGTTTCTGTGAGAAAAATAGCGCAGAAGTCCGTTATCTCCCGTCTTGCATTTAAATCCAGCTTCAGGTGGTCCAGTTTGTTCTCCAAGGAGTAGACATTAGAAAGCAGGATGAAAGGAAACGGCGTTCTGTGAGGATTAGCTTTTAGCTTGGTTGCTAGCCCCGCTCGGCATCCCCGCTCCTGCTTCTGATCACTCCGCTTACGTCTCCTCCGCTGGCGGACACCGCTGGTACGATGCTTCGCAGGCCGCTGGATGTAGCAGAAGTAGCAATCCGAGGCTCCGTAGTAAGTCCAGAGTAGTCGCATCTAACGGACTATCACTGTTTGATTTTCCTAAATCTAAGATTGCCTGGGGGTCGTACACTATTTTAGGGTAACTACGCTCCAGGTTCACTGTGAAATTATTCGAACCACAGCCGACCTCCAAACTTCTATAAGATTTAAGATCTTCCACTGTGTCGGGCTTGGTGAAATCCAGGTAGTTGACGATATCAGGATACATGATAGACGGAAGACTGTCCGGGTCGTCATTGAGGAAGTCGACTCGTATGGATCTGCACCACCAATCTTTTCCAAACATTGTGCCCTTTCCTGCAGACCAAGTCCTTCCCTCTATGCCTTTGCATCTATAATGCATTTTGAGGAGCTTTTATGTGATTTATCCATTGCACAGTACACTTCAGTGAGCCTCCAACATGTAGTGTCAACATCCGCTTATCTCCAACATGGCCACGCATCGGGGTTACTGCCCAGAAAGTGACGTTGGTGGAAACCCTCTATACACAAGTGTGTTATGATATATTTTAGAATATTGGTTATATACACAAACACATGGCAACATATATATTTTATTTTTTCCAACAAAAGCAATGTACACAGTGTACATACTATCCAAATATTTTACACATCAAACTGATAATTTTAACGCATACAGTTACAGTGAAAACAAACTGTACTCAATGAGTCCTGTATTTATATACAGTACTGCAATTTTCCAGTGAGAATAGATTTCTTACCTATTCTCATAATGGACAGTCCGGATGATGATGCCACTGTGCATATGCATTTATTTGTCTGTACCCTTTGCTCAACCTCCCTCATTGTAAGACCATGGTTGATCACATGGTCAACCGAAGTGGCTCGAATCTCATCAGAGATTACAGTCCTTGGCTTTCCTCGTCCTCCTCAGCTTACTCTCACTCCTCTGGCTCTGTTTCCAATGTTGGCATCCATTACTCTGTAACCCACCTAAAATTAGCACAGTATTAAGTGGTTATACACCTTTAATGTGAGTGTACACGAGTATTACCGCATGTGCCCAGTAGTAGGTGCTGCAGGTTTTGCTGTAGGCACACCTCCATCTTGTGGAAAGGCCAGAACACATGTAAGACACTTGGTAAAAAAATGTGATAAAATCATTATTTAGAAGTTTCTAACCGTGTATTTTGGGGTCTTAGAGCAAAGCTAATTGCCAGAGGTACTGGAGGAGACGATTTGTCCAGTTTTCCGGTTGGTTTTTGATTGACCTTATTCAAGACGGACTGTTTGATGAGAGCCTGGACTGGAGCTGCTGGATCCTAAGCTGAGGACATTCTGGACGCTTCAAGATCTTCGCTGGACCTGGGCCCCATCGTACACCGCTAAGTTGAGATATTGTGCACAAAAAGTAAAGTGTTAAAGGGGTAAATCAGACTCTGACCATTTTCTTTTATTTTTTTCCAAATTTACATTGATCTCTTTTGGGTATTTTTTTTGAGTTGAGGACTGAACTGAAGAAACATATGTGGAAATTATAAATAAATGCCGGTTTTGTTCATCTTGATTATAAACAGTGGTCTACTTTTATTTTACCTTTATTCCTCCTTTAGAACCTAGATTCTTGGGTATGTGTATGGATCTTAGTTGTTCACTTTATACATGTTTCAACTCCAAAACAGAAAAGCTTATTTGTTGCCCTGTTATGCTAAAGTTTTAAGTGCTAATTGCAGTTCAGTCAAGATCGCTTTAGTCAAAAATAAATGATTTATTGAATGTAATCTTAAATCTGGTGATATGGGTCTGTTCCGGGACCTGCTCGCCCTTCCACTTACTTCCGTGGAAAGCGATAGGTAGGGAGAACACTCCTCCCCGACCTTCCATGAGCCTTCATGGAAAGGCTAAAGCAAGGAGAGCAGTTTGCAGAAAAACTCTGGAAAAGAGCAGAGCAGATGTTAATGACAACAAAATGACGCCCATTCAGTTGGATACAGACTGACCTGGAGGAGTTGGGGAGGAGGTGGGTTGCGTGACGCTTGCTGAGGAGGTATGAGGCAGCTGTCACGGTTGAAATAGTGTATCCTGTATGTTTTGGCCAATAGGGAGCCAAGAGGGGAGTCGTCTGGGCTGTTGGTTGATAGAAGGTGTGTTTAAGATCAAATAACATCATTTCATTCTGATGAGGTTAAGCTGGCTTAACATCCGCGGCCTGCCTGAACTAACGCTATGGTCAATAACTGTGTGACAGGAGTTTGCCCATGTGATGAGTCAGTGAGCATAGTATGGCAATCAACTTTAATGAGTGTTTTCCTTGTGAAAAAAGAGATTTTCTTAATGAAAATTGTGCCAAATGCAGACAATTGTGTGGAGTGTTTTGAAAAAAGTGTGTTTTACAACTGAAATGTAAGTGTAAAGCAAGAATTGTGCTTGTTGTTTAGCAGGACTGGTTCAGGGGGTTGGTGTATGAGATACATGTTGTGGTCATTGTGTACCAGTATTTGTGTGGAAACAATAAACTTGAAATGTTATTAGCATGTCTGGCTTTTTACACCTAATTTAGTGTGTAGAAGTGATGTTTTTGCTAAAATGGGGGTCACCAACCAAAAGGTGCAGATCGTATAGTTATCAATAATTGTGCGTTTCACTTTTGAATCAGACTTCAAACCAATGTTTGAGGGTGCAGTCCTGTAAAAGTAACCCATTCATGCACTGTGATTATGACACCTAGACAGGATTAAGGTTGGCCATTGAGACAAATGTTAATAAATTGTTTTATTTAGCGTTAGTTTTCCGCTGTGTGCTGTCAGGTTGTGTATTTCAGCTTTAAGGGAAGGCACTTGTGTGGCACAGAAACTGCTGATCTATGTTAACAGCTTGTTGATTTAGAGCTTAGACAGCCAAGACCAAGCAGCTCTGCTGGCACCAGAATGACAGATTGAAAGTGGGCAATTAAGTTTTTATTTGAAAAATCATAAAGTATTTACCCTTCTAGACCAATGCAATCCAGATCATAAATAACACAAGTTACATCTTTAATCTAAGTGAAATTTCATCACTGTAAAGTCAAAGCTTATTGGATACTGGGCTGATTGTAAAGACAGAAGAGCTGATTCAGAGTAAAGGATGACTCAGCAGACATTGTTGACACAAATATGGAGCTTTGCCTTTCTATATACATATTTATACAGTATGCTGTGTCGTGAACCTGGCAGTGTTTGATGGTTTTTCTAGTGACTAAAACTGGAGAAAATAAACGCTGACATTTTAGAAAAAAAAAATCATAATCCGTGAGTTGCATCATATCCCACCAGAACACAGTTCATCAAATGGCAGTGCAACACTTCCAAGCATCTCACCATTGCGTGGTAAAACCACACAATGGGAATTTACAGGGTAAAACTGTTCAAGTAAAGTTTGCCAGTGCCCTGATTGGCAGAGCAAAAATAAAGTGGGCTTGGGTTTATTTACTGGGTCATTCCATGTCATTTCACAAATGGTCCACACAATTTGGTCTGAAAAAAATTCTGAAATGTGTATTAATTGTTTCGTGATTGTTTAATAGGCACACTGTTAATTTTTAATGTGAATGAATACTTTTTGAGATATGGACAATTTAGTGAGATTTCAGCTTCCAATATCTTAGGTACTACATCATACAGGAAACTGAATTTTTTTTCTCAGAATATACAAAACACGACAGCCCCTCAAAATTGGAAGGCTTGACAACAGATCAGAGTTTTTCTTGCATTCCTACAAGCAGATATTGGCCAATGAAAAAAGACTGCCAGCAAAGAACCAATGCATATATGTGACTAATTATTAATCATGTGAACAGTCTATGTTCATAGCTCAATATTCTGAGAGAGTAGTCGGAGCTGTTTTTATCATACAACATTTAAGTTTCCTATGTGGTGTATTTTTTTTAGATATTGGAAGCTGAAAATGGAAGAGAAATAAGGAGGCATGAGAATCAACACAAACCCCCTCTCACTAAATTGTCCAGATGTCAAAAAGTATTCATCCGATTAATTTAAAAATGTACAGTGTGACAACTTCATTATTCAAGAACAGAAATTTCTGAGACCAAAGTGCGAAGGATGTCCTGAAAATGTGTTGAAATTACATGGAATGACTCCACTTATAAATGAGTGCAGGTAATGATAAATTACTTCACATTTGATTGCTCTGCCAAACATCCGGGCAATCTGATTTTGAAGTTTGCAGATGACACCACGGTAGTGGGAGGGATAACCCCCAGCAATGCATCAGCCTAAAGACTGGAGATGGAAGATCTGATGGAGTGATTCAGGAACAACAACCTCTGTGTCATTGTCGGAAACATCACTCATTTGGATTGTGTAGTGTAATTTGTAGATGATCTCTTACCTTGTATATATTTGTTTTTACATTTGCATTGTATTTACATGTGTATTTGCACTTGTATTTAATCCTTATTTATTAACAGTCTTTTACTTTTTACTTTAATCAGGTAGGTATCTTAGTGTTTCCTCTTTTCACTTTGCAATAATTTGTTTTGACAACTTCAATGATTATAATTTCAACCGATGTAATTAATCAAACATAATTCGGATGTTTTGCTTTGACACATTTTGTTCCATTTCTTTTCACCCTTTAGTTTCCATGGTGAACTGACTCTTTTAAGTTCCTCTGTCCTGTTGTCTTTTGTCCCCTTGTTTGCTATAATGGGGTATTTTCTCATCTTTTTGCTTGTTCAAATTAACTGGTGTATTTTGTATTCAGCCTTGTCAAATGTTCACACTGTCTAAGGCTTTGTTCACACGTAGCTGGGTATTTTCATAAACGTGTATCCACCCTAAACCGTTTTTTAAAAAAAAGTATCGTCCACACATCATCCTTTTGAAAAAAATTCCATCCGCACAAAACCGCATAAATGTGCTATCCACAAGTGAATGGACGTCAGTCTCAAACGACAATGTTGTTGGCAGCTTTAATATTGGGGTCCCATAGCTTTGCACACCTGCCTAACAATGTATGTAACAGGAGCCCCGAGCTTCCCGCCCCACCGCAACAGGGAGCAAGTTGGATTTTTGGCTGAAAACAATAACAAGAGCGTGTGTTAACTTTTCCCCAAAACAGTAGCGACAGAAAAACCAAACAAAACAACAACAAAAATGACAGAAAAACCAAACAAAACAACAACAAAAATGACAGAGAAACATATAAAAACACACTAAAGTTGTTATTCTGTCCTGCATGAATTGTCAAATTCATAATTTCTCTAAATGTTGCCATGAATATTGATAATGATTGATAAAAAGGTGATATTTAAGTTTTTTTTTTAAAAGTGTCCACTGTTTGTGGGGCCCTGAGGTGGTCTGGGAGGGCATTCCACAGGCTGGGGGCAGCGGCTTCAAAGGCCCTATCGCCCATTGTTTTGAGCCGTGTCCTGGGCGGGACCAGACGGTGCTGTTGGCCTGACCGGTTCCTGGTTAAGGTGTGTGGTGTGAGCAGTTTAGTGAGGTAAGTGGGGGCTGCACAGTGCAGTGATGGGTGTGCAGGAGGATCGTATATTCTATGCAGGACTGAATGGGGAGCCAGTGCAGTGTACGGAGGATGGGGGTGATGTGCTCGTGTTTCCGCACCCTCATCAGGACCCTGGCTGCACTGTTCTGCTCAGGTGCTGCAAGGTGTCCAAAAATGGTCCAAAAGTGGCAACAAAAGAGTAAAAAGTGACTAAAATGGGCCAAAAGCTGCAAAAAATTGGGGAATAAAGAGAAACCAGGTGGCATGTAATGGCTAAGGTTATGCTTTAATGGGTAAAATGGGGCAAACAATAGTAATAAAACAGCAAGAATGTGGAACAAAAAGATAAAAAATGTAGGGAAAAAATGAAACAAGTGGTATTTATTGGGCAAAAGTTAGATTATTAGGATGAAAAGTAGCGAACAAAATTGTAATAAAGGACAAAAATTAGATAAAAGTGTCAATAAGAACTTGCAAAAATGGACAAAAAATATGAAAAAAGGGATATTTATTTGCAAAAGGTAGCTAAAGTCAGAAAAAAGGGGCAAATATGGGACAAAGGAAGTTGCAATATGTAAATAGGTAAAAATGGGTTAAAAAGTGTCCCACTTTTAAGATTTTCTGGGTGAATAATAAATCAAATTAAGACATAAGAGCATCACTGACTTAATCACAGCTTCTGGTGTCGCTGATAATGTAGTGGGCTGGTCTGGACAGAAAATGCCAGCGCTGAATTTTTGTCCCAGCCCACCCCTTAGCGTCGCTGTACGACGTCTGTCACTAGGCAACTGTGGTAGCACCATGCGCTGGCAGCCAGCAACAGACATACAGAGGGTCGGATTTGGGGTCCTGCATATCCCACTGCAGTCAGTTTGTTTTAGATTTTAAATGACTGTCACATTTAATGTTGTGTGTGTTTGACAGATGTGCATTGTACTTTTGTAAAAATACAGATCAAATTGCATGCATATGGCTTGCATTGAGTTCTCTAACTATCACTGCACCATGAAATTTCTATACCGTGTCTAATTTTTATTTTTTTTTTATTTGAGTGCTGCCAAGAAAGCTCCCAGATAAGCTATCTGTCACATGCTGTATGGAAAAAGTCGGTGGGGTTTTATAGCTCCGGTTTTGCACAACCCCTCCCAGAAAAAACAATAAAAAAACACGGCATTTCCAATGTTTTGCCTTGTTTTTTACCTGCACCTTGATTTCACTGCATATCAAGATTCATAAACATTGATATTTTTGAGATTTGAGTTTTCACAGTGTGAAAGTGTGGCCTTGTATTGCCTCCAGGGATGAACAGCTTTTTAAAGAAGTGTCTTTATCTTTGTTGGAGCAGATGGGTTAAAAAGAGAGAAGATAAAAGAAACGTCAGGACACATTAGCCTCATCTTTGTTCCCTTCACACTTTCTGGAAATCGACAAAATCTGGATTTGGCAGGGACTGAATTTCTGTCTTGACATATGGTCAGTGCTGCTGTTTTGTTATGTGTATGCCAGGGTTCCCCACTTTAGGTAATAATGTTGTCTGAGCCTTTGTTCTAAATTTGTTAAAGTTATTGATATTTAAGACTCACAACCTCCAAATGAACTGTGTCATTTCATGTTTATCTAACTCGGTGGTTCTCAAACTTTCAGCCCACAACCCCCAAAAATAAAGGTTCCAGAGAACGGGGACCCCCACTGTTCCTCGAGGTGGTTGAACACAGAAATGAACATTGAAGAACAGCCATGTGGAGACAGGGCCATCTATAAGGGGCAATAAAGGGGAGAGCTTTTTGGGACCTATCCATAAAGTCAGAAAAATATGGTCCTTTGTTCTATGCATCAGTGATAACCACATGTATTTATTTATCTAAATAGTATCCACTGTTATCCAATGTTTTTAATATTATTTGTGCCATAGTATATAGTCATTTTAAAGATGCAAATACTTGTTTTAATCAGAAAAAAAATGGTTAAAAGTGATACAAAACGGTGGAAAAGGTGATGAAATGGGATTTTAAAAACCACAGAAATTGGATAAGAGTTGCAAATTTGAGTGGCCAAAAATGGGCAGAAAAAGTGGTGTAAAGGGTTCAAAAGGTCATGATTGTCAATAATGGGCATGGCTAATCGTGAATGTGATTAAAATGGCAAAGATAAATATGAAATATGGTGAAGATGGGTAAACATGTAACATTTGGTTGGATGAGTGGCGGAAAGGGTTTATAGGTGCCGAGAATGTTTTGAAAGTGGAAAAAATTTGCAGAAAATGCATTGAAATTTGATAGAGAAGTGGCAGAAATTGGAGTAATGTAGCAAAAATGAATTAAAAGAAGCAAAACTATGGCAAGAAAGTGATGAAAATAGGTTAAAATGTGGCAAGTTTGGTGTAAAAAGGGTAAAAATAAGCAAAAATTGGGCTCAAATTGTTAAAAAAATATTCTTAGTTTCTTAAAGGCATCTGGCGACCCCCTCCCAGTGTCTCCCGACCCCAAGTTTAGGAACCACTGATCTCACTAATAAAGAAACTTACCCAACTCATCCGTAGAGTTCTTTTCATTTGACTCTGCCTCACTCTTTGTGCTTTACTCGTTTGTGTCATGACCATTTCTGTCTTTACTTTGGATGTCGTCTGAGGATTGACAGCAATAAATGTATGAGCCATGAGGTTTTTTCTTCTTACAAAGTTACTAAAGAGCATATTTATTGCTGATGGGCCCCACGGTTCCCAACTCTAATATTAAAGCCTTTCACAACTGTTGTCCTCTTGTTTGGACACAGGAGTAGTCTTTTGGCAGTCATGCTTTATGAACAGTCCCCGTGCCAACATCACATCAAAGCGTTTGGCATCAAAAGTGAAGCTGGAAACAAATTAAAGAATTCTATGAAGTCACAGTTAGTTCTCTTTAGCGTCACTAAAGTTGTGAAACATGCATTAGATTAAAAAAAATAAAAATATTCATTAAGATTATTCTAATGTTTTACACAAATGAACAGAAAGACTATTGGAAAACTTAAAGAAAGAGCTTTAGAGTTCATGCTGATACTAACCAAAAGTTAGAACCAAAAGTTCCCAGCCTAACCAGCTTGTGATGGTGCATGGTTAGCAAGCAGAGAGATTTAGAAGATAGGTAATTCAGCAACACCATGGCTGTGTTCGAAATTGCATACTAACGTACTACTCATACTAAGTTTGATGTCAAAATAAGTATGTATTGCGTTCACATTAGATAGTATTGAAGATTGAGTACGCAAGAAAAACCGGGATGTATACTATATTGGGACATTTTCATCAAGTATGCACAGTGGTCATACACTAGTCATACTCAATCGCCCCAAGATGCATTGCGAGTGGAATGTAAAATCGTTGGGACCGGCTTCAAGCTAAAAATCAAACATCATCTTTTCAAAACAAAAGCATCTCTTTTCGTCATCCATTAGTTTTTTAACGCTTTTGTAAATATGGCTCTAGTTTCGAAGTTAACCGGACATTTTGTCAGTAGCACAATGGAGGCAAGGCAAGGCAAGGCAAATTTATTTGTATAGTGCATTTCATACACAAGGCAACTCAATGTGCTTTACATGATCAAAAAGTGCGACAGACAACAACAACATGACCAAAAATCTCCCTCTCGATCAAACGCAGTGGAGAAAAATAGTGCCTTTTATTTTGATTTAAAAATGTTCACATTGGAATCAAATCTATCACAAAAACAGCTTCCACCACCTAAAGAACATCTCCAGAGTGAAAGGTTTAATGACTCAGAAAGATCAGGAGAAACTGGTCCATGCTTTTACAGTATCTCCATCAGACTGGACTAATATAATGGTCTTATACTTGGTCACAACTTGGTCACTTTCTCGCTTAAAATGTTTTCAGAACTTTCAAAGGTGGAGGATTAACAGAGATATTTCGCCTCATTGTGCTTCAGGTTTTTGTCGATGAATTTTAGGAAAGTACTTCAGTGGGAATGCTCATCATCCTAATCATACTTATAGTATATAGTAGACAGTATATACTCATTGAGTTTGTTGTGTATTGTACGGAGTATGCCATTTCGAACAAAGCCCCTGTCTTGATTGATCTCAGGCGTGGCTCATTGGGCTTAATCACAGCTGCTTTATATCTTCTAGGAAGTGGCTAAATGCAAGTGGTTGGAGCAAACTGCGTGAGACATTCCTGCATAGGAGAACTTTAAAAGCTAACATCAACAACAATGATGATAGACAATAAAAAAAAGACAAGCGCAATCTTAGAATCTCAACTGTGTGTATATGTGGTAACAGGGCTGGCTTTAGGTCATTCGGTGCCCTAGGCAAGAGTGGACAATGAAAAATGAAAGCTTGATATCCGGAGTTTCTGAGAAATCTATGTTTATGTATAATTCTTTTGAATTGCAAAAAAATACCTAACTAGTCTTTTCCTATGGTCTACTGCCGGTGGTCATTCATATACGTTAATGTATATAAATCCCTCCTTCGTCCTATAGACCCCTATACAAATGGAAACGATCGCCGAGTGCGCCAATAGGCTTTGGCGCACTCCGCGCCAAAGCCGAGACTGTCAATCAAAGTGAATGTGGAACTGTGCACGGAAACAAGGCCCCATGTCACAACAGCAAACATGTAAATATGATTTTAACTCTTACCTGACCCATAGACCTATATCAATGTGACCTGATGCAAGGTTGTTATGTTCCGCGATGTGCATGCAGGAAAGTAGAGGCGTGGCTTCTGGTAGATTGGCAGAGGCAGTAGGAGGAAGTGTATGGCATCACATTAGTGCCAAAAACCCAAGCACTTAAAAACTGTCATCGCGCACAGCAAAGACCACTCTCTGCGTGCGCCTTGCCTTTCTGCACGTGTGCGGTGCCTCTCTGCACGCGCGCCGTCTCGGTCTGTGCGCTCGTGGGGATCTCTCCGCGCGCGGTGATGTTGAGTTTTGGCACTTTGGGGGCGGGCATTGCATAGACGACACCTCCTGTCTGATTGGTCACTTGAAAAACGGTCAGAGCCAATCAGAGGTACAGTAGGGCGGGTCATCACAGTGTAAAGTCAGCGCGCAGAAAGTGATCTAACTGTTCCAGTTGTTATACGCTTGGGTTTTTGGCACTAAATTGACGCCATAGAAGTGAGGCTGTTTAGGGCGGGACATCAAGACGTTTCTCAGAAACTCCGGATATCAGCTTTAAAATAAAATATGAAATTTTCAGTTTGAGGAAATTTGTACTTTCCTGTTTGGTTTTTAATATTAATTTTCAATTAAGAGAAAATATGTATAGTGATTGTAAAGGGTGCGTTTCATGTTTATTATACCTTTTTAAATTATTTAAAAAAAAAAAAAGAATTGGGGGGAGGGGGACAATTTGGCGCACCTCCAGCAGATGGCGCCCTAGGCAGCCGCCTGTGTTGGGAAAGCCGGCCCTGAGTTATCCTGATGGGGTTAAACTGAAAGTTATAATAATTCTGAGGGGTAATTCTGAATGTAAAGGGTTATACCAGGGTTGGGATCAAATATATCTGTAATTGCGTAATTGATAATTAATTACAATTATGGTGTAATTATAATTGTAATAAAAAAATCTGTTGATGATGTAATCATAATTAAATTGTAATTGTAAAAAACATTAAAACTTATATGTTAATTGATGAAAGTGGACAACCGTCGGTGCTATTGGTATGGTTACTGAAGTGGGGTTAAGTTATAACCCAATATCGAAACAATTTTTAGGGTTAGAGTTAGTATTAGGTTTAGGTTAAGGTTTTGTCTTAGTCACGCTACCTAAACTGACCAATGACTGACCTATCATGTGACCTAAACTGGCCAAATAGGGGCGCTGCTTACAGATAGAATGTCGGTATATTGATATAGCAACTGTACAAATAGCCACTGCCTTAAATGATTAGGAAGCTAACAAGGTAACCAATAGATAGGAAGGAAATTAGATGATAGTATTTTACAGTTGATTTAGGACACGTTATTATAAGAGATGCTAACAGAAAGCTAACACGAGAGGAAGGTTAACTTTTATTAGGTTATTTATTTTAGGTTCAGTGATTGTGATTAATTGTAACTAAACTTCCTCAGTAAGTGAGAACGTAATTGTAATTGACTTTCTGAGGATAAAAGATAATTATAATTTAATTGTATTTGAAAAAAATGCAGATTACTGTAATTGTAATTGAACATGGGTAATTAAAAACATAAATGCAACTGAAAAATGTAATTGCCCCCAACCCTGGGTTACACTGACTCTGAGGGGTTCCGAGTATGGATCCACACTTGCAATTTTTTTGGAAAATACAGTTTGTCTAGTTCACTTCACCAGATGCTGAGGACTCAGAGTTCACCGTTTATTGTTGTTGCAGGAGCAGCACAGCTTTACAAGTCAAGATGCTTGTTTACCTGACAGAGCCTACAATCGACATATTGACGTGCTGCTTGTCTGAGCCTCTACTAAATATAATCTCAGTGAAGAGGACCAAGACCAAATGATTTGGCATGATGCTGATGCTGCATCTAAGGCCGAGGTGACAGGCACCAATACGACTAATCTGATAGAGCTAAGTCGGCCGCTGAGTGAGAGCTCCAACAGCACAGGTATCAACAACATTAAAAATTGACCGATTTTTCAATCTCCACCTAAAAAATTCTGAGAAACGCCCTCAGCTCGAGGTGTTTTCATTTCAATTCATTATATTATTGTGGCAGATCAAATGACTCATATATAGCAAAGTAGCTTTATGAAGTCATTTTTTGTTTTTAACAGACTTGAACCATTTCCATTCCACTGTATGTGAGACAGTCTATCACCTTTAGTTTTGACCATCGGAGGAGATATTGATGTGTACTTTTGTCAAACTTCAAATAATAGAAAATACAAATGAAATTAAACATCAGGTCCATATACTGTATAGTGCTATAAAGTTTTGAAAAATACAATTATTGAACACCAAACTTGTTGCTTTTTCTCTCTTTCAGATAATAATATTTATCCAGTGACTCTGTTCATTTGTCAGACATGGACTCATTTTGGCTCTAAACCCTGTCATCGTGTCCAGTGTGGATTGGAGATGCTTGCCTTTAGAGCCAAAGCCGACAAGTAACAAAGTACAAATACTTAGTTACTGTACTTATGTCATTTTTTTCTGGTATCTGTACTTTACTTGAGTATTCATTTTTTAAATACTTTTTACTTTTACTCCTTACTTAAAAAAAAAAAAAAAAATACTTTCTACTCCTGATGTTTTAAAAAAAAATGAGCTTGATTCGTTTAATACCTTCGAAGATGTTGCCATGATGTAAAAAGATGCAAAATTTTGGTAGGTTGATTTTTTTCTGTGAGGCAGTTCTCTTAGTATCATGGTTAACATTTTCAAGTTTTTAAAAATGTTAAACTCAAAACTGTTCCGGGTTTGAGCGTTTTGAACATTTTTATTTCATTTCATTTTTACACATGGGTGCTAAAAAAAACGGATTGAATTTATTTCCATGGGAGAAATACGGAAGGGAGTGAGGAAATGTGACGTGTTTGTTAGTGTGCTGACAAAGCGACTCTGAAAATGGATGGATGGATGGATGTATGGATGGATGGATGGGTAGACAGATGGATTGATGGATGGATGGATATTTATGTGTGCTGCTGCTCTGTCACTGATGGAGTTGCTCAGTTACAACTGCGCTTCAATGTAAAGTCCTATGTTTGGTCCTGGTTGCTTTCTCACATGGTTAAAGACTGCATCACGCTTCGCTTGAGCCAAACCGAGACCTACATTTTCAGATTGTTTGCTCCACACTAGAGTTTCAGTGACCTTTCACATATCACAAAAAGACTGAGTATCCGAGGAAGGGAAGCATGGTGCGGAGCAATGAGGCATGTGTGCAAGCACCCTTAAACTCAAAGCTGCTCTTGGTTTTGTTGAGCATTTGCACTTTTGTTTTTTCTTGACACATTTTATTTCCAAATTTTATTTATTACAATAAATTCTCAAAGGTAACATATTTAACTTACGTATATCCTTGTACCAGTATTATACAAGTTCTGAAAAGGATAAGAGATATGGAATTTGCTCAGTACTGAAGACTAGTACTTTGGCCACCTCTGGCTAGCACTGTCCAAGTGTCCATGCTAGCTGCTACATGTTTAGCATTAAGATGGTAGCGGAGGCTACAAAAGCTGCGGTGATCAGCAAACTCTTTCTTGCACAATTTGCACACAACTGGGCTTTTGTTTTAGTGGGTTTTTTAAAGGCAAAAATAACGCCAATGAAGCTGAGAAGCACGGCAGTTTCTCCTCTTGTATTGTAGTCTGTGCATCAGCATTATGGGTATATCGGGAACTCTTGAAATGAGTGCTGTTTGGAGAGCAAAAAAAATGATACATTTTTTTCTGTTTTTAGTGAATCACAGATGTGTTTACAGAGAAGTCGGGGAGACAACCAAGAGCACAGAACAAATAGTACAGATGATTCAGAGGACAAGCAGCAGGTGCTCGTTTCCAAAGCAGCGGAAGGTGGCACATGAATGCAACACACATTCAGGTTAGGGATACAAAATGTATTTGAGTTTATTTATGTGTCCTGCAGCACTTTGCAGGTGTTATCTTTGCTTTTTTTTAATTATTTTTTTAATCTTGTCTCAATTTGTAAATCCAACTTGTCCTTTCTAGTCTTTTTCAATTCACAACTTCTATTTTCTATGCTCGTCAACCACTTTAGTTGTTGTCTTTATTGCTGTCTATTTCTGTGTTTGAGGTTCTGAGTTGTTTTGTTTATCTGTTTATTGCAAAGTTTTTTTTGGTAGCTTTGTTTTTCATTTTTTATCCCTACAGATCAGAAGATGTGAGTTTGACCCCCACTGACAACTATCCTGAGTTTACTGTTCTGATACATGCAGTCGTTTGTAGGTTTATTGGAGACTCGAAAATGGCTGTATAATGTATAGATGATGGAAATGTGTTGAGTAGGAGACAGTAGCTTGGTTTCCGTTACAGATTTTTGCAAAATAAAAGCGATGTTCCTAAATGTCAAAGTATAATTGCGCTTTGAACTTATTTCCATTGAAAGTTGTTTTTGGGCAGAAGCCTCGTAACTACTGTGAAATCTCATCCCACGAGACTTGGCTGCAGGAAGATGAACGCTCAGAACCTCCTTATAACACTCTGCATTGCTTTGTTGTTTCTTGTCTAATGTGGCAGTAATCATTTTTAAGTATAATGCTAAGGTTATTCTGAGAGTCTTTTCTCCCCACTGTTGCTAAATGCTTGTTCATGTGGATCATGTAGAGTTATTTCTTACTTTCTTACTACGCACCATATTTTTTTGTTAAGCTCGCTGAGATGACTTTATTGTAATTTCCAATATATAAATAAAGTTGAGTTGAGTTGAGAATCGTCCCGGGCTCCTCGTCTGTTTACACGTACCGCATCATGTTTACCCAGAGAGAAGTGTACCAAGTACCTCATGTCATTGGACCATATGTCACGTTCTGTGACGTGTATTAGCGGAAAAAGTGTTTCCATAGAACTTTTGCGACACATTTCAATTACGAAACGTCTGAAATTCCTTTTTAGCATTGAGTGTTTTTTTTTTTTTCTCTCGAAATTCAGGTGTTTTCCATACCAGTTTTTTTCATTAGATTTTGAACATAGATTTTGCACATTTCCAAGGGTAATGGAGAAGAAAAAGGATGACGTAATGGATAAATATAATCAACCATTGTTCTTTTGTCTGCACCGAGGATTCACAATCTCTCAGGTTATCATTTTAATAACAGAATGTGCAGGCACCCTTTTTTATTTTGACCTTATAATTGGTCTAATCCATTTCTTTTGTTACTTTAAGTGTGGAAATCAAGAACAACGAGGTGAACTAAATACCCATGGACAAGTTCTGCTTAAGGAATGTGAGGTAAAAATATTGATCTTGTGACAAGTAGAGATCAATATCGACAAGGTTGCGTTCTAATCACCAATACTGCCAATTTGTCATGTGATGAGATTGTGATGACCTATGTAGCCTATTGAAAGCAAAACACTAATCAGACCAAAGTAGCCTTTTAGATTCCCCCAGAGTAATTATTTTCATTAAAACTTTGAGTTCAGGCAAAATGAAAAACTGCTCCTGGTCTCAAGAAAGAGCATTTTTATCTTCCTTTTTAGTTAAAATCCAATGCTGTTACAAACAAACTATGGGAGGACACAAGTGTGAAAGCACCACATCTAGTGAAAGCAGACTGACCTTAAGGCCTCCAAATATCAAGCATTCAAAGCACCCCACTCTACTCAGCTTGGGATAAAACAGCAGGCTTGCAACAACAGGCAGGGATTGATTTATGGTTAAGTGAGAGGATTTCAGACATGACTGGCATCCCAGCATAGGCAGAATGATGCTGCACATGACTTTCACTGCAGTCTCTATAGCTGCTCTGATTTACACAGTATCGCATTGGCTCAATGGTTCAGAAATATTCAGAAGCTGCCACCTCACAAAGCAGGGCTGCTCAGGTGTATAAGGGATTCAACATGGAGTCTCTACAGCAAGAGGTTTGAGTATGTGTTTGAAGACAGGGCAAAAGTTAAACAGATGAGTGATGACAATGGAATATCGTTCCTTTGTAAAAACAGAGACACTGTAGGCAAAACAAATACAGAGCTTAAGCAGCAGAACTAGGGGTATGGTGGGCGGGGGAGGCAGTTTCACACCCTCCATTTCGAATCTGAATCAGAATCTGAATTCAAAATCAGTTTCTCTGACTTAGATTTATCTCTTGCATATATTGGAAGCATAGATCTATGCTTTTGATGACATGCATCCTTCCTGACTACATAAAGTAGCCATGACATCTGCCATATTTACTGTATGGAGTAAGGCTGCATCTGACAGCCCAGTCAGATAAAGGCTAATCCAACAAACATTTACCAACAATTAAAATAGTCAAACATGATTTTTGTCTCGTGTGCATTGTTGTTTTGATTTTCTGTGTTAGCTCAATGTCATAAATAACCTAAATTAAAGCTGCAGTATGTAGAATTGTGAGAACCAGCCCCCACGTTTCGAAACGTATCATCCCTTACCGGCATCCTTGTGAATTAATTGTCTATTCTCTCCACTTTATATATGCTTTTCTTGGATTTACATGTGATGTATCCAGTCTATTCTTGCACTCCCTCTGAAACCAGTACATGGGGCATCCTGCACAGTCACTGAGTCCGTTGTGCCTGAGTATGTTTGGGACTTTAAACTGTTGCTTCTCTACCTCGGTCTTCCTTTTCCTGCTTGCTTTATAATAATAATACATTGGAAAGTCTGATGAAAAGTTGGCATTTTTAAGGTGACGATACAAACACTACTTTAAATTAATTGTGGTCAAAGGCAAGAACGTGTATGTGAAGTGTTCATTACATTACATCCAGGAGTGAAGACTTTGTCCACATCCGTTGTAAGCAACTCAAATTTAATGAAGCGCCTCACGACTCATGCATCTAAAAGATGTGAATTCTTTGACATATAGCAACTTTTTTTTTTTTTTTTCTTTTAACGCAGTTACTTTTTTGAACAAGTAGTGAGTAACTATAACTAATTACTTTTTTAAAGTAATGTTCCCAACACTGCTCAGTTTTCCGTCCTCGTGCTGCCGGTGAAGAATGGTGTCTCAGGTGTGTGGGAGCATGTGTCCCCTCCTTGACCCTGTTAATGGTGTTGCTCCCACGTCCCCCACACACCTGGGACACCATTCTTTAACGGCGGCGCAAGGACGGAGAACCGATATGGTCCTGGCCCGATCAGCAGTTTTTAACGGGGGTCGCTTATTGGGGTTAACTGGTGTAGGACCTCACTGAAGGCCCAGGTGGGAAATGCATGGCCTGCCACTGGTTATAAGAGAACAAGAATGAATGAACACAGTATTGTTTATAAAAATGGAACTTTGAAAAATCAAACCACACATTTTTTCATGCATCTTACAAAGATTGAAATGGAAAAGTAATCACTCCAGGAATTAAAGCCCTGATCCCCTTGTGAAAGTTAGAGGACATGATCACTACACTAACACAAACTCCAGCTAATAAAAACAGGATGGTATATCATGGCAAAGGCATAGATGCATGCATTAATTTAATTGATTGTTTGTCATGTCTTCTTTTATAATAATGACTTCAATGTTTCTTTTAAACAGGCATCCTTACTGTACTAACACACCGTGTCTGGTTAAAAGAAACATTTAAATAAGTATGCATTCATTGTTTGAAAAAGATAAACGTAAGTCAGACACATTGGGTTTAAATTCAGATTATTCATTTTGTTAAAGTGTAATGCAGTGCGGTACGGAGGCTGATGTGGTGCGAGTGGCAGATGGGAGGGGTTGAAGCTTCTATGCTACTGACTGTCAGGGATCGTCTGCAAAAAAGAAGAAAAAGAAAGCAGATGCGGCCCAGGGACAGCAGTAGATTGACCTAACTTCCTCTATAGTAAGGCCAGGCTGTTAAACTAGATTTCTATCAAACAGATATCACACACCATTTTTTCTTTATATTTCAAATGTCTTAATGATAATGAATGCAAAGTTAGAGTAACAGAAACAAGCTATTGGTCTACATATATCATCCATATCCTCGTTCCTTTTTTCAGGGTTGCAGGGGTCTGCAGTTAATACAGTTAATATCTTTACGTTCAGTATAAAAATAATCCAGTATATAGATAAACCGGAGAGCACTCATAATCAGTTTCACTTTTAGTAGCTGTTATGCCACCTTGTATCACCTTTATGGGATGATCCGACGTGTTTGTGACCCAATGCCACGCAGCGGTAGAACAAATCAATGGACTATTGTCTTACATGGACTATTCCTGTGGTCAGAAGAGGTAAAGTGGAGAAGGAAGACTGTTAATGATTTACTGCTGCTGTTGCTGTGATAAACACACACGCTGAAGCAGCATTAAAGCAGCGTGTGTGTTCATGCCTACTCATGCATATGCATAAAGGCCCAAACAGGATTGTTTTCAGGCAAAACTCAAGAAAACAGGTGAGTTTGGGAAAATAAACCTCAAACAGTATCTTGTTGGGGTTCTTAGAACAACTGGAGATGGGTCAAAAATAGCAAAATACTCAGTCAACTGTGAGAAGCTCAGAATCTGGAACGACATGCTATTATTAAATAACTTATCCATATTAATTGATGTGTGCTTTCCCCACCCCTCCTAACAAAAAATCATTCACTCCTTTCAGAAATGCTTCCAACGTCCATGCTGCATAAATTCAACAGCAACTAGAAAGAGCTGCATTTCCTGAAGAGAATGCAAATGAGAATGTTCAAAGTTAAAACGCATTTGAAGGCTGCAGGGCAAAAGTTACCCATACCACACAGTATTTAAAGAGCCATAACTCAAAAACAGTACAAGATATAGGGGAAAGCTGAAATACTGGAAGAAAGAGCTGAAGTTATACAACATTTTTAGAAGTGTATTTACTTTAATGGGTTAAATTATGCTTTTGTGAAAATGTGAACGAAGCTCCATTAAGCCATAGTTTGGTGTTTCCACCAAACAAAAAAGAGAAAATGTCACTCTTCCACCAGAAACAGGCACTACAATCTTCAGTCATCCAGCTTCTGATGAGCATGCTAATAGCAGAGCACAGCAGAAAGTAGTGCAAGCAATTTAAACAGCTGAATTAGGGAGAAAAGCAAAATTTTCGACTGGTTTTGAAATACAAGAAGACAGGAGAGTCATAATGATGAGGATGCTATTTTGCAGGATAACAGAGCTAACAAAAAAGTTGTTGTTAGTGTTAAGAAAGCTGACATCTAATTTTAGTTTTCATTTATATATTTAATTTTGCAAAACATTAGCTTTGAAATCAAGCATGATGTATGCAATCTGTATTATTCTATATCAGGTATGAGAACATACTGTATATACATACATCATTTAAAATGTTCATACCTCAACTAGATACATACACTATACATTGCACTACATTCTTTAGTAGCGCAATTCATGGACACATGAATGTGCTTTAAACAGGATATTATACATAAAATATATCCGCAGTTAGTGGATTAGTGTGTATTATTAATTACTTTTTTTTTTTTTTTTTGTGAACTTATGTTCATCTAATGATTGGTTTGCTGGGGATGTTTATGTCCATAAACACAGCCTGTGACTGTGTATAAAAAGGTATGAGCAAGCGAGTCAATGTATGACATTAAAAATGATCATATCTAAACGTGATCATATCTGGTAATGATTAGATAGCTGCCAATGATTGAATAGACAGAACTTTACTACATCTTTGTCTATTTCCCTGTTCAAATCTGAAGAGCTCAACAGTAATTCTGATGACTAATATATTATTTGAATAGTGTTCATTTTCTTGCTTTTTGTATAGTGATTTGCCATTGTTTAAGGTGATTGTTGTTTCTCCCAAACGTGCTAACCACAGTTTCCAAAATAAAATCCTGGACCACTGTTTAACTTTTTTATTAGTTTGAACAATTCTGAATTGTGTTTTAGTTTTATAGTAGAATCATAAATGTGGAAATTCCCACATTCCTAAAGAGTGACTAAACCCCAAAACTACTCTTTTCTACTGAAAACAATTGTGTTTGGTATGAAGCAATGTTGTTGATTGATTCTTGTCTGACCCTAAACATTTACATCAAAGTATTAAATTTCGCACATTTTGTTTTAAAAATCACTTCAAAATTACATCAGCAGCTGTGTTTACATTACCTTTGGAAATGCGCAAAATCAAAATAGCGCAAAGAAAACTGGTAATGGAAACACCTGAATTTCTAAAAAAAAAAGAAAAAACACTCAAATATTGTTAAAAGGTTTTTACGCTTTCATGAGAATGAATTTCAGACATTTTGATATTGAAATGTTTCTCAAAAGCGCTATAGAAACACTTTTACAACAAATTAGGTATGTGCGATATATTGTCGTTCACAATATATAGTCAAAAACATTCTCACCGGTAAGAACATGTGAAACGCAATATCTTTTATAGCTTTTATATTTCATGTGTTCACAAGACAAAGCCGGTGACTAATGTAACTATTGATATTATTACACCTAAATATCCTGAATGATTAAATCATCAGCTTGATCTGGTTTAATTATAGAAATCAGAAGGATATATTTATCAACCATAACTTCATGTAACTCATTATCAAATATGAAATGAACAAGATTCATCAGCAGTAAAAACATTGAGTTATTTGTGTTTTCCATGTGCGTATTTTTTTTTTTTTTTAGAAAATAAATTCATTCCAAGTGAGGAAAGAAATGAATTACATACAATAACACTAATAGAGTGACTCACATGCACTAATATATTCCATGAAATATCAGCTCATGAACTCTTTGAGTCAGCAGATATTGTAGCCTTTTTAATGTGTCTAATGTTGATATATTCAAATGTATTTGAGTTTGTAAGGAACCTTTTTTACACTAAGTTGTGAATGTTTGTATTTTTATTTTTTATTTATTGTGATTTTTATTGTTATCAAGATAATACCAGAAATTATTGGGATGATTTTTTTTAGTCAATATCACCCATCCCTAATGGAAACAAAGTGCAATTATACTTAGTCGACATCTAGAAATATCGCTTTTATTTTGTGAAATGGAAACCCAACTACTATTACTGGTATTCTGTGGAAAATGTTGTAGTCACACAAAGGGGCTACTTGGATTCAGACTTAAGAGGAAGGGGGTACTTGAGCCACAAAAGATAGAGAACCACTGCAAGAAAGCGTTAAAAACTAAATGAAACACAAGACCAACTGAAAAACAACAGTAAAGCCCAACTAACTGATGAGTGAAAGAGAACACAGCACCACATGCTCGTTGGAAGATGCACAGATGAACAGTTGGAAGATGAATGAATAAATGAAAACCATAATGTATAACCTAAGGTTGATGGGCAGTAATTACTGTATGTGCTTAAGTCCTGCTGAATAGTTCTAAGTGTCTCTAAAAGGAAAGATATAAAATGAAGAAAGCAGGTTTTCTAACTCTAATAACAGTAATGCTGCTCAAGATATTTGTGAATCACATCTTACGTAAAGACTTTATTATTGATAACCTTTTATCAAAGTCTGTTATTTTACAGTAATCAAGGACAGAAATAGGTGATCACAGGGTGCTCTTTCACAACATGCGCACAGTATTTATTGAAAGTACCCTTGACAGGAGAGAGGCATGAGAGAAGTCAATTCATGTGAAAAGCTGTGTTCCCTTTGTCGTCTTTGCCAGATGAGCAATCTTTTTCATCCTTCATCACTCTTACAGCTCATTCACTTCAGCAGATCAAACATCATTCTGCGTAATGACATTTTTGAAAAGAGGTGCAACATTTCTATTTCAGATGCTTTGTGAAGAAACAATTCTTTCACCGAGAGCAGCATTTGGCCACAAAGCCCTTCAGTGGTTTCTTTTCATTGTTCCTCTTAAGCTCACTTGTGGTTCATGCAGCCAAAAGGCAATATGTCATAGTTAAGAAGGATGCCAGTGAGAAGGACCAGTGTCCCACTGGCAGAACTCAGAGACTTTTGCTTCACAGTGTAGTGGAGAAAAACAGCCTGTATACGGACATGCCAAGTCACTGTTAAGTTTTAAGGTCATGCTGCCAATGCTTGGACAACCTTCAGTCACTTCACATTAAAACCCACAGTTTAATCCAATGCAGATGTCAAAGTTGGACCACATTATTCATTTGGGATTAATCAAGCTGTGCCCTAATGAACCCTAAACATGTTTTGGTTCTCTGGTCTTTTTCTATTCAGTGATTTTATGTTACAAAAATCTAACTTTGTTACACAAAAAAATATCCTAAGAGCCAAAACAGAAGAAACGTTTACTGTGTTAGTTTGCTCCACTTTTTTGTAAAGACATTAACATAACGTAAACATACATGTCAACCATGAACGATACCCTTTTGTCCTGATTCCATTTTAATCCCTATCCCTATGTCGATTCCATTTAAACTGTGATTCTGATTTTACAAGTTTTGCGATTCTACAGTGACAATTATCATACTTTAGTTTTCCTTATCCAAACAGTGAAACAATATACATGTCACAGTTCCAAAAAACAATGCACATCACATCACATTCAGTCAATCAGTGATTTATTATTATTTATTCAGTGATTTATTATTATTTCAACTTAAATAAATAACAAAAGAAAAACTCCATCAGAAAAGAGGTAAACATGTACAAAACAACACATTTGTACAGAACTTATTGAAGTTAGTCAACAGAAATGTTTAATGTTTGTCAAGCTCGTACTTGGGAATGTGAAGGTTTTTGTGTAGGAACCGGAGCTGGTCATCATACTCGGTATTTAGGCTGCTCCGCTGAGAAGTCACAATGTATTACAGTGTGAGGATCAGATGCATTTTTCTGTCCGAGCCACAGTTAAAATCTCTATTTTTCTCCATCGTATACTATCAACACATTAACGTTTGTGTGGAAAGCCTGATTTATAAACTTTTTACATTTCTACATTCAGAAATGATCAATGTGCATTAGTCGTCATCATCATCTGTCATCAATGTTTCACTTATTTGGGCAGTGGCTGTCCGTACGGTTGCCTTATCAATATACCAACATTCTATACGTACGCTGCGGCCCTATTTGGCCAGTTTAGGTCACATGATAGGTCAGTCATTGGCCAGTTTAGGTCATGTGATAGGTCAGTCATTGGCCAGTTTAGGTCATGTGATAGGTCAGTCATTGGCCAGTTTAGGTCATGTGATAGGTCAGTCATTGGCCAGTTTAGGTCATGTGATAGGTCAGTCATTGGCCAGTTTAGGTCATGTGATAGGTCAGTCATTGGACAGTTTAGGTAGCGTGATTAAGACTAAAGCTAACCCTAAACCTAACCCTGAAAATTGTTGCAATATTGGGTTATAACCTAACCCTAAACCTAACCTAAAGACGCTACGTACTTCAGTAACCGTACCAATACCACCGGGGGTTGTCCGTACAGCAACCGCACAAATACAGTAGACACTTTCTATTATTTACTCTGGCTTTACGTTGGACACAGTAGTTGGACATCATTTTGAGCAGCGTGGACAGAAGTCTGAGGTCTGCCAGAGTTTCATTGAATTAGTTTGCACATCAGCACAGCTGATCAGCTCCGCGACGCTGCTCCCATCGCCCTCCTAGGGAAAGAAGTGGATGGCACGCTTAAAATATAATGAAGTGTAACAAATTTTGTTCCGTCTAGAACTGGTAAATTTGAACATTAGAAATGTTGATGGTCAATCTTTTGGCATGCTTGTGTTGTGTAGCTCGGAGGAGGTGTGCGTGTAGCGAAGCTATGATGGACAGGGTTGGATCCATCTCATCTGACATAACGCACGTAGCCACGTGCACTGGCTTCATTACCTGGATAAGTTCATTCAACATTCCATCCAGGGTCCGAAGGTCTGCTGCTGTACGTCTTGCTCTAGCTTTATGTCTGGATGGTGACGAACAAGATGAGCAGTAATGTTGGTTGTGCAGAGTTTAATACAGCTTTGGTCGTGTCTAAATCCGTTCACCATGGAATCAATCAAAAGTATGTCCATACTTTCACACAGGTGCCGTTTTTTTTCACGGTTGTAGGTTTGTCCGCCAAACTGAAATTGCACACTGCTGCAAGTCTTCCTCCAGTTTGCAATCACTTGATGGTGCATTACCGCCACCCAGTGGTTGTCCACAAAAATGTGAAAAATGCAATAAAAAAATTTTTTAAAAATGATTCTGGGAAGCAGAATCATTTTTAAAATCACAATAAATCGTAAAATCTATATTTTTTCCCCCACCCTTGATAGACGGTGGACACTAAAAAGTTTAAAACAAAACAAAACAAATCAAACTAAATGCTGAGAAAGTTTAGTGATGATCATTTTTATTTCAATTCATTTCTTTGTTTTACTAGTGATTCTATGTCTTTCTGGGGACTGTTGATACCTAGTCATAGAATGCCAGAAAAAATGCTAAAAGGCAACTCTGTTGTTTTTGTCATGCTACGTTGGTTTCATTGGCAGATTCAGTGATACTCTTGGCCAATAAAAGAGTACATTTTTCATTCTATGCACCAATGACTAAAGACCATTGTGAATACTGAAACACACAAATTGATACGAGAGTATCTTGTCATTTAAGAAAACATTTTAAAAAATATTGTTTGGAAGTTATTAACAAATACAAAATATATCACTTGGAACGTAAAATAATAAACACTTTACTTGAATTTTATACATCAGGCTGACATTACAGTGACATTACATTGAGTAAAGTGTCATAAAGGCTGTCATTAAGCCCACTAGATCCCTCCGCCTAACCTAAAAATACCAACATAGCTCCAAAGGTGTCATCATTTAGCAAACAACACTTAATGACAGCCTTCATGACACCTTATTCATGCTAATGACAGCGTAATGTCAGCCTTATATAAAAATAATGCATTGGATATATATAGCGCCTTATTTTGGTTACTCAATGCACTTTACATGGCATTATTCTTTTACTCCACACTTAGTGATGGTAAGCTACTATTGTAGCCACAGCTGTCCTCCAGATACCACTGGAGTATAAATCAATGTGAATTTAAAACAGTGCTTTTTTAAATCAAAAAACCACATTCACATCAATGCTTATTTGATAAATGCACAATGCAATACTGTAGGGATGTAAAGATATATCCTAAACTGGCTAAAAATAGATGCAAATAAGAGGGGATTAAAATCAATACAGCACAGTATGTGCACAGTATCTGCTTAAACGTTTTAGTGCTACTTATTCAGACGTCACGTCTCGCACACTCGGCCAAAAAAATTCAAGTTCTATTAGTTTGAAGTCAGAGCAGGTTGTGGCAGCATTTTGGCTTTCTGAAGTTGGAAAAAGGAAAAAGGTGAGAAGATAACAGTAAAGACTAAGACTGCAGGCACACACACGCACCGCAGAAATCAATTAATGAATTCTCTTTATCTTTATGTCCTTGCATTACAAACGAGAGTCTCTGCTGTTTCACTATGTATTAAAAATAATAGGAGTTAAGTGCATCATTACATCCCAATCTTTGAATTGAGTTTTTCTTAATAAAATTTAAAAAAAGATTAAAATTTAATTATGGACCGAATTGCTGGTTGAGTGTATCCTTATACCCCTACTTTACAGTGTTGTACCTGAACATGTTTAGTGAACAAGAACTGAATGTACAGCATTTCTGCCTGATGAACATCATTGTGAGCGCATTCATTCTGGCATATGTGAACATCTATATTTTATAGTTACTTATATACGTATGTACTGTATTGCAGGGTGGCTAATGCTCCTTTTCATACAAAAGTAATCGTTTTGTGAAACCGTGATAATGTGCTGAGATGTTTCAGTGCTGTGTATGGTAAATACAGTGAAGTACAGTATATATAGTACTGTCAAAAAGAAGCAAACTAACAATTAGTGGTTGTATTTTTCTGCAGGATTACCATGTATTTTGAGCATAGAAAATATGAAGTTGATTTTATTGTAGACCTGTATATTTAATATGGTAAATTCTACATACACAAGTGTAAATTCAACAAATCTTCTCCACTTTCTGTATACTTTCTCTGCCTGCACACCAGCACAAGAGGGATGGAGAACAAAGGCCCACACACCAGGGGGTTCAGAGGCTCTGAGGCAAGACTTTCACGGTATAGCAACAAGATTTGGAGCAGGAACACACACCGGGTCTGCTCAGGCTGCCTCGGGCCGGAACATGCCAGGCAGGCCCTTGACGACCTTGATTGTGCCGTGTTCACAGTGAAGAACCTCCACAGACAGCTAACACACCAAGCTAGTCTGTCTGAGCAGGACCCTTGCCTCCATCCGCACGGCACCGACGTCGCAACAGAAGAGGAGACAGGGACCTTTGTGGAGGCCACAGCGAGGCCTGGGGCTCCAAGCTCGACCTTGCCACTGTCCCACCACCCAAGGAAGATGTTTTTATAATTTATAATGTCCTTACTTGCATTTTCAGTTCATGTTTTAATCAAGGTAATTTCCATTATCATTGTTTTGATTATCATTTTTAACAAAACATATCATTTGTTAATTATCCACTCTCTCTGTCTGAAGTACCCCCTATAGTGCCATTGTACCCCCATTTGAGAAACCCTGGCTTAAAGTATACTTTCATTTATGATAAAGTGAATGGTTGTGAATATGTCAAAATGCTGTTATTTTCCTGTAACCCAGCTTTAAAAATGATACCTTTGACATTTGGTTTGATGCAGACAAAGTTAAAATATGACTGACTGCACCTTTAGGTCAAACAAAAGAAACCAAACATCATCAGCTGTTACCACTTCTATATCTTGGCTGCTGTTGCTATGGTGAGGCTCTGATGACTTCTTCTTCCCGACAGGAAAAAAAAGGCCATCAAAATTATAGCTACCCCGCACGCGTTTTTTGTCATCTTCTGGATTACACCTTCAACACTGCTGCTGCAGTGCTGGGTTGCTCTGGTGATCAAATTGTAGTCGTAATGTTCTGAGAGCTGAAAAGAGTTGGTACTGAGAGGTCTGACCGGGGGACATCACAGAGATGAAAAATAAAGAGCTGATGATCAACGAAAAATCATGGCACCAGTAGCAGTAATCAGAAGCTAAAGAAGGAGCCATAGTGTCAATAATCAAGGCCTGATGTGCATGCTACAGTAATCACACCACAGACAGGTCACGACTCAGGGGGGCTAGATTTGGCTGTTTGTCCCTCTCTCTCTATATACTGTATATATATATATATATATATATATATATATATTTTATTTTTATTTCTTGACGAGCGAGTGGAGGCAGTCGTGGAACAGGCAGTGACGTGCCGTGACCACTAGGGTTGGGTAGGCACATTTGCAAATCGAGACCACCAATGACAATTTCATATGTTTCTGCTGGCAAGTGTTATTTCAATTCAAATCAATTTTATGTGTATAAAGCAATTTCCAACAAAGTAATCTCAATGTGCTTATCAAAATATAAAATTCATAATAAAGAAAAAACCCAACAACATAATGAAATATTTGTAGATCAAATGAATATTGTAAACTTGGACCATACGTATTAAGACGTTTGTCAGGATGGGTCAAATGCTTATTGCTTGATGGTGTTAGTAACACCGTTTATATGTTTGTTGAACCAGACCCTGACAAGCATGTGGCAGTAAGTCAGCAGCTTGCCTGTGTCGCAGTTATGGAAGAAAACACACTGAACATACATTTGTTGATGGTCTATGAAGAATTGGGGGAAAACTGATTTTTGTCACAGTGAAAATGTACAACAGGAAGGAAAACACAGTAACGTGACAAAAAGTTGACATTTAAAAAAATCCTGTGCGTGGTATGAATCACACAATATGTAAAAGCCTTAAACAGAGCCTTGATATCAGTGCTAATTTTAACAGCACATTTTTTATTTAGTTTTAAGTCGTAATTTTTTGACTAAAAGCCAACTTAGTTTTAGTCAAAACTTAGTCGTGAGGACTATTTCGGTTAAAAGCTGCACTGTTTTGCCGACAAACAATTTTAACATCATTGTGTCCTAGTTTTCAATATCAGTTGAATTTGAGATATCTACAACTGGATTATTTGGTAATTTACACAATAAATAATGTTTTCTCTGTCATTTTATTTTTTCCTGAGGGCCAAATTGGATGCTCTAAAGGGCCGGATTTGGCCCTCGGGCCTTGAGTTTGACACATGTTTTAGATGACAGCTCATGTGGAACAGTGGGATAAAATAAGAGGTTAGGAAGGACCATATAGGGCCCTGTAAAATACATTTTATTTTGGTCCAAATTCTGTTGTCCCATTCATTTTTTTAAATTCTATTTAAAATATATATATTTATCATAATTTCTGAAAATACTAGTTTTTAACTCTGGTGAGGAAACTAAATAAATAGGAATAAAAAAGAAAACCATAATTAAACAAAAATGTATATTATGTGTGAGGTACAATTAGGTATATATAATTATTATAATCGTCCAATCACCAAAGGGTTGTGGGTTCGAATCCTGCTCTAGCCAAGTCATTGTGTCCTTGGGCAAGGCACTTTACCCACATTTCCTACTATGAATGTAGTGTGTGAGTGAGTGTTGGTGGTGGTCGGAGGCCGATGGTTCACTGTGGCAGCCTTGCTTGTCAGTCTGCCCCTGGGCAGCTGTGGCTACAATAGTAGCCTACCACCACTGTGTGTGGAGTGAAAGAATAATACACATCAATGTAAAGCACTTTGAGTGTCTATGAAAAAAGCACTTCATAAAATACAATGCATGTTAATTATTATAATCATTTTTATTCTTTTTAAATCATGTAAATCACGTTGAATTCTCGACACATATACATCTGCCTTGTTTTGCTTTAAGGACGATTGATTTTTTTTTATAGTCGGAGAATCCAGAGAAAACACAAGAAAACTGTTTATAACTATTGTTTTTCTAAACTTAAACACACACAAAATAAAAACAGGACACATTAAACAGGAAAATGAAATAATACTCAGAGATATGGAACTTTCCACACTTTGAAGGATCCATTCTTTCTCACTCTTTGTTACGGAGCCGAGCAAACACCCAATTAGACCAGTCAAGTCAAAAATGTAACAGAATTTATTGAGACCAAAAATGAAGGTAGTCGCAGTCCAGGAGCCAACTGTGGAGGCAGCAGGGCAGAGTCTGGAGGTGAATCAATATCTGTGCAGATGAGAGGTAAGTATTAGCAGGTGAAACCCAAGGCTGAAACTTCAGGAGCCAGAAAGTACAAACACTAGGAACTGAGCCAAAAAACAAAGGTACCACGTAGGATAACTGACGATCAGACCACGTTATATACTGGAGCATGTTGGTGGTGATGAGCTGCAGGTGAGTAACGAGCTCCAGCAGCAGTGCCGACTCCTCCCCACTCCACACCAACAAGGACAGACAGGAGCAAGACGGAGGGGAAAACAGAGGACACAGGAGGGAGCAGCCACCATATCATGACACTCTTTGCAGCAAGCAAAACAGCAAATGAAGTTTCTCAGGGAACCTAGTTTTCCTTCCTTCTTCTTGCTCTTCTTCTCTGCTTTGTCCTGCTCTTTCTTTCTCCTGGCCTTCTGTTTGTCCGTCATGCGGGCGAGCTCCTTCAGTTCAACGCCCTCCTCCACCAGAAGATCAATTTGCAATTGCTGGTTCTCCTTAACCGTAGTCAGAGTGAGATGTTTCTTCTGCAGATCTACAAACATGGTCTCCATGGCGTGGATGGTAGCATCCTTTTCCTGGAGCTGTTTAGTAGCCTCAGCAGCGTTCCTCTCATGGAGCTCCACATCTTTGTGTAGAGCCTGTAACTGTGAGCAGACGTTGCTCAGCATGGTCTCATGGGACGTGATCAGGGTCTCCTTCATCGTCTCCCATTTTGCTTCCATCTGAGCCACAGTGTCCTTATGGTCGCGCTCCTTCAGACACAATTCCTGCTCCATGTGCTGCCAGTCAGTGTTCACCTTATGGTGCGCTTTCTTTAACACGACCAAGTCCTCGTTCTTTTTCTCCAGCTCAGTGGTCATCCTCATCTTCATGCTGTTGAAGTCACAGCGTTCACTCTCCAGGCGCTCCACTTCAGCGTTGGCTTGTTGGAAAGCTGCCGTTAAAGAACTGATCTTCTGCTCTTTCTTCTCCAGCTCAGAGCACATATTCTTCACCCAGTCTGTATTCATCTGAGCCTTTAGTGAATGGCTGACCTCTTTTTCTGCCAGTTCTTTATTCACCATCATCAGTATCTGGTTCTCCTCTTCCAGGTTCTTCATCTTCTCAGACAATGGAGACTTTTGTTTCTCCTCCTCAGCCTTACACGTATCTCCGCTGTTGTAAGTTGCCACAGAATTCTCCATCTTCCTCTTTGGATCTCCAGTAACCTGTTTAAGTTGTAATTACTCTGTCTCTGAAAACACTTCTGTCCTCAATGAATACCACAGGTCAGACTGATCATCAAATTCACAGTGAAGACTTTAAGTTTAAGTGGCTTTGATCTTTCGGAACACTGCTGCAGCAGGAAGTAGCTTTTATCTTTTTAGATGATGCTCATGTGGAACATATAGGGCCCTATGGATCAATTAGATTTTTTGCTAGATTTATTTTTTTCAGTAAATATTAGTTTTTTTACTCCTGTGAGAAAATAAAATAATAAAAGAAAATGTAATTTAAAACACTGTGTAAGCTACAATTAAAAGGTCTATCTTATTTTTTTGCATGAAAGTTTTTATTACCTTTTATATCAGGAGTGTCAAACTCATTTTAGTTCAGGGGCCAAATACAGAGCAGAACAGATTTTAGGCTGGAAAAAAAACGAGAATTTTAACATCATTGTGCCCTAGTTTTAAATATCAGTTCAATTCATTTCAAAATATTCTTGATTTTACCCATTTTTGTGTAATTTAGAGGAATTTTGTAAAATTGTTTGTGAGAAATTGCAAGACTTGTGGAAAAGTTGAGTTCTTTCCACAATTTGCAATTAAAAATGACTAAATTCATGTGATATAAACAAAAGAAAAATAAAAGCCCTCAAAAATATTGTAGAGTTTCATCAAATTGGTGACTTTGAGATATCTACAACTGGATTATTTGGTAATTCACACATTAAATAATGTTTTCTCATTTTTATTTTCTCCTGCGGTCAAAATTGGATGTTCTAAAGCAGGGGCGTCAAACTAAAATACACAGTGGGCCAAAATATAAATCTTGGACAAAGTCATGGGCCATCATTGATATTTATTTATTCATCTTCCTTCAGATAACATTGAACACTTTCATAAGGCTCCAAACAAGTTTTGCTTTGCTTTACATTGAGTTAAAACAAGCAGAGTTTAAATCTACATTATACAACGAAATATTGCAAAACAGAATTTCAGATAAAAAAAACATCAATGGCATTCATTTCTTAAATAAAATTCAAATAAAGTTAATATGCCTCTTTTTTATTTGCAACCTTTTGCTTTAATTGTGAACAGTAACCTTTTCCACAGGCTAATAATATTTTAAAATTAAAATAACAATAATAAACCAAATATCTAATAACAATATCTTTCAAGAAATGCGCAACCATCCAAACCTATTCCCTGAAGTAGCACAAAAAAAGTGCATAAAGAAAACAATAATTGTAGCTCAGTTTGCTACACACTGATTTACACTAATGTGTTCATCGCTAGTTTATCAATGTTTGGGCTCAGGCTCTGAGCTGAGGAAATCCTGAGGATCAAGCGAAGGTGTTCATCAGTCAAACGCAGTGACGTGCCGTGACCACTAGGGTTGGGTAGGCACGTTGCAAATCGAGACCACCAATGACAATTTCATATGTTTCTGCTGGCAAGTTCAATTCAATTCAAATCAATTTTATTTGTATAAAGCAATTTCCAACAAATACATCTCAATGTGCTTATCAAAATATAAAATTCATAATAAGAAAGAAAAAACCCAACAAGATTCACATGAACGAGCATTTAGCCATCTAACAAAATCAACATCATAAAACACCATTAAAGAAACATAAACAATTATTTTATATAGCCTCCATACTCTCCCAACAAGATATGTTTTTTAGTGTCCAAACAAATATCTGATGTAAATACAGTACACTGACTGTTTTTCTGACTGTCCAAGGCTTCTTCTTCATTTGTATTATTCCTTTATTTATTTCATTCAGGATTTATTTTTAGTTAAATTGCATTGTTTTGAATAGTTTATGAAGGGATTCTTTTGACAATGAAAGATAAAAGAAAACAGTACAGCATTTTCTAGTTTTTTTTTTACCTATAAAAATAAAGTCTCATTTTGTAAAATAAATCATGAGAGAATCATATCGTGAACCCAGTATCATGAATCGAATCGTATCAGGTTACTGCTCACAATGTATGTACAGTAAGTTGTTTGTTTAGTTGTCTATTTACTTCTATTACATGTATTTATTTATTTATTTATTTAATTTTGGCATGTCAAGGCCTAATAGTTTACTTTTAAACAGGGAATGTATTCTAAATCCTTTTTAGTTTAGGCTCTACTTAGTACGACAAATGGCCAGGCAGTTATTGTGTCTTTCTGTCCTTTAATGTAGATGACTGTTAGGGGGATATCTCGAAAAGTTCTGAACAGATTTAAACGAAATTTGGTGAGCTGATAGATAATGTCAAAAGGAAAAATACGTTTGATTTTGGAGATGATCCGGAAGGTACCGTAGAGTATCCAGAAGAAGGTTTTCAGCAAGGATATTTCAAAAAGTTATGAACAGATTTAAATGAATAAATACTTATTTCAGTTCAATTCAGTTAATTAGCCGTTTGCAGCATGAAAACCACATTGGAAAAACATGTGCAAAGAGCTCAAAGTGCACTGTCAACTTTTAAAAAGACATTTCACAATAAAAAAAACAAGCAACCAACAATCAATCAATGCCACTAAAAATACTATAATGTAAAATACTGTACAATAAAGAGTCACATAAAACACTATAGGGTTAATTCTGTACAATACAAACTCCATACAAAATTAAAGTGCCTTGTTTAGTCATCACAGCTTGTGGGAAGAAATTGTAAGATGGCCCTGGCAGGGTGGCCCGAGGTGTCATTCACTATTTGTAAAGTCTGGCTTTATGTGTGGCCTACAGCAGTGGCAAAGTACAGCCAATGGTCCTGCTGGCTGAGCCAACCACTTTGTTTAAAGCATTTATTTTTATTTTTTTTGATTTCAGAGTGAGAATATGAAACCACGCAGTAATATAGTAAATATGTGCTTTCTTTGATAACTGCTGGTAAAAAAGCAATCACAAGATGCTGGTTGCTCTGTGACCCACCCACAATACATGATTGGATAGATACAGTAAAGGACATTTATCTTACGGAAAGGATTACCTTCTCTCTTCATCTTCTGAAAAACACATCTGTTAAGTTATGGACCAAGTGTATCAGATACATTAGCCCTATTTTTTTTTTTTCTTTTTTCTTTTTTTTCAGTTTTCTAAAGTAATTCACTTGACCTTCTGTATTTTGTTCCTTGTTTTGTAGCATAAAAATTGTATTTGTGAGAGGCAAAAGATGTACCAATATTGTCTGAAAGTGTGCACTGTATTTTAATGCTCTCACAATATAAAAATAAAAATGTAAAAAAAAAAAAAAGAAGAAATTTGGTGAGCTGATCTACACTTGGTTGGGGGTTTGCACTCACCGAGTTCTCTTGTTCTATTAATTATAATTAATAGTACATATAAATAATATGTAAATTCAATAATCACTAACTCTGGTCAGACCTACAGCATTTTCCAACCCATGGAAACCAAACAAATCATGCCGTAAATTCGACACAGGACCAACACTTAAAGCAGCAGTTTGTAAGTTTTTTTGTTATCATTTGGTAAAAAATCCATAATCATATTTGAGCATATTGTGATCCAAAGTGTTCTGAGTAGGCAGTGAATCTATTCTACTTCTTCTGGCCCAGTAAATTCAGTTTATAAATCCAGAAGCGTCACGCTCCTGGACTCTGGATGTCAGCCAATCAAAGAACTTTCTACAAACACGTGTGCTCCATTAGCTGCTTTAGGCATTTCTATTGGCTGCTCGACTGAAGTCAGGGACCATCCGAAGTAAACGTGCGTTTGCGGACGTTCCAGCAGAAGTCTCCATAACAGCATAAGGCTCAACAGTTACACGGTAAAACAAGCGGAAAAAGGCAGACCGAGGTGGAGAAGCAACAGAATAAAGTCACAAACACTAAGGAGGAATGGATCGCTTTCACTTTGAGTCTCGTGGACCTCCGTGACTGGGGACGGTCAGCCGCACACTCACACACACTGGCTTCAAAGGGAGATCCAAAATAGACAGGATAATTTGTGTGTAAACCTAAGAGAAGATTATTCAAAGTGAATAGTCCGGATGCGGGTTGCCACTCAGAGCAGCTGAGATCACAGCCCTCTCTGTGTGTGCTTATGGCAGGGACAAGCTGATGGCAGCAGCCGCTGCTCGGGACAGTTACTACAGAGTGATACATGCATTCATGTCAGAGTTTCTAAAACACCAGATAAATCTCCACTAACACAAGATACCGTCCCGACATTTGTCATGAGTTTCTAATGAGAAAAAAGTCGTAAGGAGCGTTCACAAATCATACCAGTAAGGGAGGTTGAGTTTCAGTTTCAAAACGTAGCAGAGAGAGGATTCTACCTACTGCAGCTTTAACTTGCATGGACAGTGCATTCTCAACACATTTGTATTCTCAAAGATTTTTTATGGAGTGAGTCACACTTAGCCATTAACTGCAGTGACGTGCCATGAGCACTAGGGTAGGGTAGGCAGGGCGTTCCAAATCGAGACCACCAATATCAACACCAATGACAATTCCATATGTTTCTGCTGGCAAGTGTCAATTCAATTCAATTCTATTTGTATAGCGCAATTTACAACAAAGTCATCTCAATGCGCTTATCAAAATATAAAATTCATAATAAGAAAGAACAAACCCAACAAGATCCACATGAACAAGCATTTAGACATAATCAACGTCGTAAAAAACCATGAAAGAAACATAAACGATCAATTAATACAGCCTCCATACTCTCCCAACAAAATATGTCTCATGACACGGCAGTGCATCTGTTGTTTGTGTTGGAAACACAGAAACACGGAGAAAATGAGAACAATGTTCTGCACTGTAGTGAACAAGGACACAGGACAGATGAACAACGTGTTCCTTGTCTGATCTAAAGCGCATATCGATTCTGTAAACCTTATCTTGTAAAGCCATTGGTTTTACGATTTGTAGAAGACTTAGTTTTCTTCCTCTGATGTCGATCAATTGCCCTTCATTCTTCATATTTTGTTCCTCCAATGCTTGGTTGTTAACACCAATTCAACAGATTGGATGCATGTCATGCAGTGCAGTGCACCTTATTTCGGGTTAAACTACATGCTGAGACAAAGAGGATCTGCTTCAGGGGGTCTCATTCTTTTATATCTGAGATAATGATTAACCAGACAAAACCAAAGCAGTTTTGAAAAACTCACATGACCTGTTTCAATCTCAAAAGGTTGTCTACACTGTGGGGAAGCTCTGAGATCGTCCACACCAGTACCGTGAGCAAAGTGGGGGCCAGGGGTGACACTGCCCTCCTTGAATTTAATTGGCCTCCCCAGTTGACGCCCTAGCACAGATTCAGCTGTAATTGGTCAAATCCATGAACCTTGAGCGCAGTCAATGCAACACAGAAAGCGTTTGAACTCTGACCGTGGACAAAACAAGTAAATAGGATCATGCAGACATGGATCTACCATAAGCTGCAATGAATGCAGGTGTGCCAGTCTTTACTATCACAGCTGTGATGCACAATCAATACAGACATCCAGCTAGTGGAGAAAACAAGAAGAAAAAGGGTAAAGGCAGAAGTAACATCTGTGTGGATAGACTGCCGACAAGGTTAGGGTTGATTGACACAGCACACAGACGGGTTTCCATTCTTATGCTGCGTTGACATCCAATACGTCTTCTGCGGCACCGGACGTGTCTGCCCCAAGAAACGTTCTTCAGGTTTTGCAGAATCTAAAAATGTCCCCATTTGCTTCATATGGGCTTTTTTAGCGAAGCACCGCCCACCAGCGATACATCCAATTCGGTGAGTTTCATTGACTGTTGAAGTGAGGAGCTGCGCTCCGTTTTCTTCTCTCATAAACATAAACCACCAGTGAAAAAAGCCGGTGTGATTAGCGGCTAATGCTATCCTAGCTCAGTGCCGACTTTCAAAGATGAAAACTACAGAGAGAACTTTTACCTGCTACTACCACCTCCTCACTGATTCTCCTCCACGCCAAATCCTTCCAAGTCCGGTCCCGGTTATAAAGTCTGTGTCATACAGCTCCAGGTGGTCACACACAGCTTCTACTCCATGGTTGAATGGGTGAACAGACCGGTGTTCGTGTTAACGGCCTGACGTCATCGTCAACAAAGACGCTGATTGGCTTTCCACATGCAAAACAGTCGCAGGAGTTCAATATTTTCAACTCTTGCGAATGTGCAAATATGACAAAAAATCAGGAAAGCGCCCGAACGGCCAACGCTCTTGACGCTCGAAACGGGCCGCACAGGAAAGATTTTGCCTCTGGGCCGCATCTATCCATTGACTTTGTACAGAAATTTTGTGACGCATCCGGTGTGAACGCAGCATTAGGGCTTTTTGTTTCCAGGTTCAAGCACAGTTTTGCCTTCATCTGCTCTGTGAACAGCTGTGATTAATCACAATGAGCTCCACCTGTGATCAGTCAAGACAGAGTCCCTCCCTGAATCACCGCCCTGCTGATCCTCTCTGCCTGCTATCATGCTTCAATCACAGTCTTTGGTTGTGGTGCGATCAATGTTCTGTACTGCAGGACAAAGAGCAACAACAAAGGACTGCTCATTGAAAGTTCAATTAAAATGATAAAGTCTGAACTGTTAATGTTGCACTATAATACATTTGAATGAAGGCAACAATTTGGGATTGTTAATGCTGTACTGTAATAGTAATTTTTTTCAGTTACATGTATTTTCTTATTGCTTTACTAGTTTATTTATTTATTTGAACAGTGCACATTGATGAAAAAATAATAATAAATAAAAATTGTAAATGCACCAGAGTTAGCTAAAAAGCTAATTTGCATCTGTTGTTTAAAAGGCTGTTGTTAAAGTGAACTTTTAAGACTTGATTCCACTCAAGACTGACTGACCCAAACTTGGAAAACCAGCTTCGAGTGGCATCATCATCACTGCCAGCTGACATCAGGTGCCTCGCCAAAGAGAAACAGTTACAACCATCGCAATCAGGTGAGTCTCACATGCATAGAAATGCAGCAATCATGAGGCTTAGAGACAGAGTGGTTATTTACTTTTTGTTAGTTTCTTTTGCAACTCTATTGATGGAACAAAACTCGTATCTTAATATTTTTCTTGAAAATGATATAAATAGATATAAATCAATAAAGTCTAACCAGAAAGACAAGTCTGGATGGAATTTGCTGATGCAAAATGCCACACAGGCACATTTATTAACAAACAGCTGCACATTATGTGCCACTTTTCTCTCATAAGGGACAGCATGTGTGAGTGAGTTCTGTAGTGTGGCTTGTTTAGGGGAACGTCTGCGTTAGAAAGCACTCAGAAATCTAACTGTGCTTGTCATGCTGTTCTGCGAAGTAGTGACAGCAGCGACTTCTAAAACAAGTATTTTAATACAACATTTGAATACATCAATATATATATATATATATATATATATATATATATATATATATATATATATAGGTGAATAATATAGGTGACATTGTTATTCAAAATACAAAACTCAATGTATCTTGAATGTCAATATTTTGCCCAGCCCTACTATCTATGCATTTATAATAGTATGGCCCTCGGAGGTCTTTATAAAAATATGAATGGCCCTCAATATGAAAAAGGTTCCCCACCCAGCTGCTGCTGATTTACTGACTACTAACTCCACACAGCAACCAGCTTCTGTCCATGTAAATAGACTGGAGCACTATCACATAGGTTACACATCATTAAAGAACCATTCGGTTACATAACAATATGACAGACTTGCAGCATAAATATCATCCATTTCTCATTAAAATAGTATGGCATTAACATGCCAATGGTACCTCATTCCTTCCCATCTGGTTACTGTTACACAGTGAAAACAACAGATTGTAAAGCTGTTGTTTTCACTGTGTAAAGCTGTGTTTCATGATAATAAAAGCATATTGCACAATAATTAATTCAAGTCTTAGATACCTGCCTTTTTGTTACTGACACGCTGTGACAGAATGGTTATTTTTAATGTGATGGTGGTACTGTTTATTTACATGGACAGAAGCTTGTGTGTCAGCATTTTGTTAACAAAGAGAAAGGTGGGAGAGAGTAACTGAACAACTAAGCAAGGTAGCTGGAAATGGTGGAAGGAGAGAGAGGGAAAGAGGGGGAGAAGGACAGCAGAAACATGACAAACATAGAATACAAGGCCAAGGGACAGGAGGCGGGGGAGAACACAGCAGTGGTGAGGAGATGGAAGAGGAAGAGCATCTCGAAGATGAGGGGGGAGAAAGAGAAAAGGGTATGGACATTAAAATGGAAACAAGAATTCCTGAGGCCCCACCAATGATCTCCCGTTAAGATGGTTCATACAGTTTGTAAATGGCTGTTGTATTGTACACTCAGTTACACTGAATAAAAAGAACAAATGACAAAAATGTGATATTTTGCTAAAATATGAATATTATTATGGTAAATGGACCTGATTTATATAGCTCTTTTCCCTACACTGAAGTAGTCTCAATGTGCTTTACAATATCAGCTCATTCACCCATTCACACTCACATTCACACCATTAAGCTGCCATGCAAGGTGCTCGTCAACCACTGGGAGGAACTTAGGGTTCAGTGTCTTGCCCAAGGACACTTCAACGCATAGACAGATATAGACTGGGATCTTGATCAGAAGACGACCCCTCTACCACCTGAGCCACGGTGACCCCAGTAATATAAGTAATGGATGACAAGTACTCACGTTACTGTTATTTAGTTACTTTTATGAATGCTTGTACTGATTTGAGTATAGTTCTAAATCAGTAATTTTACTTGTACTTAAGTACGTTTTAAAACAAGTCAAGTAATTTATTACATTTCTACACCCTACAGTTTGTGCCTTCTCCTCGCCCTCCGCCCTCTCTTCTGTTTCAGGTGTCTTGATGCTTGAGCTGACGGTTCCTGATCAACTAGTCTGGGACACCCGGATGGACAGATCAATGGTTTGCGGCTCAACTAGTCTGGAACACTCGGATGGACAACCCTTCTATCCTATTAAAATCCTTTAAATCAAACAACTCCCCCGTCACTACAGGTGTGCCCCGGGGCTCAGTCCTGGGGCCCCTTCTCTTCATTATTTACCTCCTCCCCCTTGGCAATATCTTTCATAAATTTGGCATTGATTTTCATTGTTACGCAGATGACAACCAGCTCTACCTCACCAGTAAACCAATTCATGGTTAAATCATAATCTCCTAAAACTCAACAGTGACAAATTAGAGCTTCTCCTCATTGGTACAAAATCAACATTCTCCAAATCCAATAGTTCTCCATCCAAATCGACAACTCTGTCTCCGTCTCCCCACAGGTTTAGAGTCTGGGTGTTCTCCTAAATGGCCCTTGGCACGCGGATCATAGCTCTCATCAGCTGTGGCTGCTACTGCACTCACTTCAGATTGCGTGCAAACGACACAATGTGACCAAACCCGACCACTAGTTCTAAATGTCTGTCCGAACCCGGCCTGTCCGGTGCCGTTGAGTTCTGTCAGGGTTCTGTCAATGTCCATCCTCTATCCACAGTATAGTGGGGCAGGTACATGTGATTTTGGGCCAGGATATTTCAGTTGATGATAGAAGCATGCAATTTGATGTGTTTGCTATGTAGATCATGTTTTCAGAAAAACGTGCTAGCCATCAAAAATTCCAATATGGCAGCCATTTTTCTAAGATGGATGCCAATGCATGGAAAAACTAACATAAGCCATAAAAAGCGCTTGTTTTTTTACATCTCGATGTCAAATTATTCACTTATTTGTTTTCCTTAGCTTACTTTTTGGTACATAGGCTGATATAATGCACTAATAAATTATTTTTGTACTCCCATGGCACCTTGAAGCATCAAAAATAGGTCAGAAATGTCATTGCTTTCTGCCTAAAAATCAGGGTTGAAAGGGTTTTTTTTTTTAAATTAATTTTAGCAGAAATTGCTGCCCCTGAAAAGGACTGCTAATGCTGTGGTGGTGAAAAGGATGGGCTCTTTACCTAAAAAATGCCCCAATGGCTAGCAAACTACAAAGCCTCGAACAGTCAAGCCCCACCCTAGCCTTCTTGTGGCAGGGGTGATTTTGCATAGTCGCACCTGAATTGACAGGTTGTGCCAACGCGGGAGAGCCAAGCCAAGGATACCTGGATGATATACAGATCGGACGTGATTAATGATATTGGATGAACAATCGGGATAGCTGTAGGGCAATAGCATGAACCTACGTAACTGCATCCCATACAACAAAGTGGGCAAAAGGTGGTAAAAGAATAAACCCTCGGCCTATGCCAATTTCTGTGATGGATGCAGAATCCAGACGAAAGATTGACTGAAGTAAATGTTGCCTTTGTCAGGAGGACAGGTGTGAGATGCCAGTGAAGGAGTTTCTAGGCGCCACGAGAAGCTGGTGACCGACAACATGACTCTGTCTAGCCCTGAGATAGACTAGCGTCCTATCCAGGGGGGGTTTCACTGCACTATGTCTGCTGGGATAGGCTCCAGCATCCCCTGCAACCCTGTAAAGTATAAGCAGATATAGAAGATGAGAGGACACAATCAAACAATGCTGCGCTTGGTTTCGCCTGTATGCGTTTTTCTCTCCCTGATGTTCCAAGGACTGTTTTCTCCTCTTTCATGGGTTTATTTAACTGGGGAAATGTTACAATGGAAGACACTATTTAATGTTCATGCCAGATCTGAAGGCCATGTAAATGCAATGTTTGCGTGGACGAAAAACCACATCAATATAACAAAATATAAAATAAAAAGTTCACTGTTTGAAGTAATGAATGAGTAATTAGTACCACTTTGAGATACTGTTCTATTTATAGCTGGAAACACCAACAGTAATTCTTAATGGAGTTTCTTTCACATTTTGAAAATCCTATATTTTATCTATAGATTTAAACCATTACAATTTTAAATGTTGTACAACTCTTTATACCGATACCTACAGCTTTTTCCTGTGTTGACCCTGTTTTTTGAGTTAAAGCTCTTCAAATACACTGTGGTTTAGACAAATATTGCCCTGCAGTGTTCAGCTTTTTCATTTTCACACGCATTTCAGCAGAGCTTGCCCATTTGCATTTTATTTGGGAAATGCAGCCTTTTTTAATAGGTAAATAGTTTCATAGCTAATCTCAACATACAAGCCCTGTGAGAGTTCCTCTGATACTTTTAAACCCACATCACATAAACTGATCAGATAACAAGCCAAGTCATTATACGAGGTGCTGTAATGGCAGAGCATTACAATGTTAAGCTGTTTATGAGCAAATTAAAACCAAGGTTGAGGTCAATAGCACATTGTTTTCACGTTTTGTTTTTTTTTTGTTTTTTTTTTTTTTTTAATGAGTTCAGCCTATTAATGTGCCTTGAGGGACAGAAAGTCAAACTGAAGCTGATTATAAAGATGAAACTCTTTAAAACATCTGCTAGTGAAGTGCGCACTGTCATACATCCAAAGTCACTTTGGCAGCTGGTTTTTAAAAGGGTGATAAAAGCCAACATAAAATACCTCCTTATTTAATTTAAATTATCATTTGAAACACTTTTCAATCACATTTGCTCTGTGCACTCTTGGCCCTATTCTCCCATGTGTGTAAATCAGAAAAGCTGGGCAACTGCACGGATTCTTGCAGCACTCTATTCTCTCCTTGCATTTAAGTCTGTCACTGCATGCCTTTATTCCATTTCCACGCTGTGAGTGAAGTGGCCTTGCACATACTGTACTTATGCATATTCTCCCATCTGCTTAAGCTATTTTCCTCCTACGTGCTTCTGAACCTGGAATAAGTGCAACACCCTGGGAAGGTAAAACATTATATTACACTTGAACTTTGGACCCAGTTACAATTTACACCACAGAATAATAATATTGTAAATAGCAAAATTATGTGAAGCATTTTGGTCCACAATTGAAATTTGTAAGAAATGTGCCATACAAATAAAGTTTGATTGATTAATTAAAATAAACCTCTTACGTTCTCCTTTATTGGATAAGGCCTTTTCAAATTAAAAGTGTGCTTTATCTTTTTCACAATTTTAATGATTTCCAGACAGCTGGAAATATCACTACATGCTGTAAAATCACTATACTGCTGTAATTATATTACTGTAGACTACTTAAGGGTTCAAGTTAATGATTAATCTATGATTATGGTCCAAAGCAACATCAAATGCAGTTTTGTTCATTAAGGGACATAAAACTTGTGTTGCTGGCTGGCTGGCTCCCCCCCCACACCACACATGAAGTGGGCCGGTCTGTCAATGACTCCCGGACCACAGATTTCATTATAAGATTGGGTTTTTGGTCAGGATTCTGGTTCATAGAGTTAAATTAAATAAATATTATGTGTATAACTCTATTTTAATTTTGGCAACTGGAGGCAAATATCCCTATTGACTCTAAGGGTAAAATGTGTTATATTAATATTTGAGGATAGTAGGAGGGTTAACCTAACAAACATGTTTCTGGTTTGTTGTGGAAAATCAAATGGAGGAAATCTGCATCTGATGGCAGAGAGCTGCTCATTAGAAGTTTGGCTAAGTTCCTCCTTCTTAATCTTTATTGTTTGTTCAGGACAGACATTATTAGACATCAAACATAGTGATAGTCATGTGCGTACACATTATCAGACACATTTTCAGGTTTTTTTTTTTTTTTTTTCTTACATTCAGAATAGTTTAAACAAGTAAAGCAATCATTGAGAGCAGTGCTAAGGCTGTTACACCTTTTTCTAAGATGAGCTGCTGCAATATAAACAGAAAGAAAGGCACACCACAACTAACTTTTAATTATTATTATTATTTTTTAATCAGTTCTACCTACAGAATCAGAAACTGGTGTGACACAATGAAGTTTAAAAGATCACTTACAAATGTATTCTGCAATAAAATAAAAGTGTAAAGTTTGATCTTCAAGCTACTGGTGATGATTCCTAACATTTTAAAAACTGTACCTGTATTCTAATCCTCTACTGATGCCAGTGTGACCCCAAGCACACTGACAGAGCAACTTCTCAACACATTTATGTTTGTGTCACGGACTGAAAGTCGTGCCAAAAACCATGGCGGTTGTTGATTGTGTGGCTGAAATTTAATTCAAAGAGAAAAAAAAAATTGGAAAAAATGAAATGCAATGACTTGGGAAGTGACATGATATCACATGATAAACAAACCACGACAAAAATGACGTCAAACGAACCACAGTCTGGCAAAGAAACACAAGGTATCACAGTTAGAATGAAATAAAAGCACTTCTTAAACATTAAAAATGTAACTTCAAACACTGTAGTCTAAACTCAACAAAATCCCAAAAGACAAAATCTTAGATAAAAATACCAACCGGGAAAAAAAAAATCCCAATTGATGAACGCCAAAAAAAAAAAACAATTTTAAAAGAACCCAACTGAAAAAATCTCAGCACACAAAATCCTAATAGACAAAATCTCAACGGACAAAATACCAATTGACAAAATCGCATCAGAAAAAAAATCATAATTCAACCAAACAAAATGTGAATCAACAAAATTTTAAAAGAAAAAAATCTGAATCAACAAAATAACAAAACATAAAATCGCAGCAGAAAAAAAAAAAACTGTAACATTCCCAACCCAAAAAATTCCAGCAGACAAAGTCCCAAAAGACAAAATCCCACTGGACAAAAATACTAACCAAAAAAAAAAAAAAAAAATCACAATTGATGACCACCAAATAAAATACTAAAGAAAAATTCACTGCACGGACAAAATCCGAACAGATGAAATCCCAGTGGAAAAAACCCAATCAACGAGATCCCAACAGTTAAAATCCCAGTCTCATGTGCAATATAAAATAATATGATTTTCTTATGATTAGGATTAGGGTTGAACACAGAAACAAGAGTTCAGACACAAAACTACATCACAGCTGTGCACAAACGGAAATAAACTAATAAAAATTAATGTAGAAAAAAATGATTTTCCGTGATGAAATTGGGTGGACAGAAAACAAACAGAAATTAGGGAATTAACTTCCTGAGGAAAAACAAATAGCAACAGCAACATGTAATGGGAGGATATCACAAATATTAAACAAATGGATAAATGTCTATCAGGTATAGAAAAAAGTGAAAAAATAAAGTTTTCTTGCATGTTCTTCTTTCTTTCTTCTTCTTTATTCTTCTTCCGAAAAAGTCTTCTTTCCCATGTGCGAACAATCACCAATTTTTGTATAAATCCCCAGTCCCCTCCCAGAATGCATCAGCTGCAAAATCAGGTGTGTGTGTGTGTGTGTGTGTGTGTGATTAACATTTTAAAGGGCTCGTGAAAATGTCGTATAACAATAAAGTGTGTGTGTGAATACATTTTACACACAGGAATAATCTTTCTATCTAAGTTTACAGAATCCAGCACTATCTCCATACCAGTGAACATAAACTCCAGCGTGTAGCGGCTCAGTGAAGGTGGTGTTGACTCTGTGGAGGAGAGTCATTGTTTCAGAGACGCTGTAGAAGGACAGAATACCTGCTGTGTGATCCACGTACACTCCTATTCTGGAGGACAGAAGACCAGGACCTGGAGACTTGATGTTGTTGTGATAAAACGTGTAACCGTTTGGAGAACAATTTAACGTCCATGATTTGTCATTAGATCCAAATCCACATTCATTCCCTCTCCCTGCTCTGCTGATACTCTTGTATGCGACCGATACACCAACTCCTATCCCTCTCACCTCCACCTCCCAGTAACAATGACCAGTCAGACTCTCTCTGCTCAGGACCTGAGACCAATAAGTGAACCTGTCTGGATGGTCAGGATGATGCTGATCTTCTTCCATGAATGTTACTTTTCTGTTTCCTTCTGATAATCTGAGCTCTCTGTAAGCTGTGTTTGGATCCAGAGTGATTTCCTGTGAATACTTTAGGAATCCAGCTTTGGTCATCCTTGAAGGTAAAACATCCACTCTCTCCACAGTGTGACAGACTTTGGTCCAGTCCTCCATCAGGACTTTGTGGAGATGTTCTCTGAGCTCTGACACAGCTGCTGTCACCTCCTCAAAGCAGCTCCCAGGACCTCTGTGGATGATGGAGGAGTGTGTGGACACACTGAGCGCTGACATGGAGCTGTAGCTGAGGATAAACTGGATGTGATCCTCAGTGTGGGAGATCTGCTGCAGCTCAGCGTCTCTCTTCTTCAGCTCACTGATCTCCTGCTCCAGCTTCTCCTTAAGCGCTCGGACTGCACTCACTTTAGTCTGCTGCTTGGATCGGACCTCCTTCTCCAGCTCAGAGTTTCTTTGGTGGAGGAGACGGATCAGCTCAGTGAACATCTGCTTGCTTTGCTCCACTGTCTGATCAGCAGAGAGGTTGATGGTCTTCTCCTGCTCTTTAAGCAGCTCCACATCTTTCTCTCTGTCCTGGATGTTCTTGTGGATGTCAGCTCGACTCTCCTGCAGCTCTCTCTGTTTCTCAGTCCTTTCTGCTGCAGCTAAAACTACTTCGTGGTCTTTATGTTCCTCCATGAAGCAGTTAATACAGATACACTGCTGATCAGTCTGGCAGAACATCTTAATCACCTCATCATGACGAGAGCAGATCTTCTCCTGGATCTTCTTGGACGGATCCACCAGTTTGTGTCTCTTTAATGCAGCAGATTCATGATGAGACTGAAGGTGTTTTTCACAATAAGACGCCACACAGTTCAAACAGAACTTTGAGGCTTTCAGTTTCCTCTCAGTGCAAACATCACAGGCCACGTCTTCAGCTGCAGCAAACCTTTGATCAACAGGATCATCTTGATGTCTGTTCTTCTTCTTTTCCTCCACTAACTAACATGATGTTTTTCCCCAGATCAGGCCGCCCTATGAACTCTTTTCTGCACGCAGGACAGGTGCAGATGTGATTCTTCCCCTCTGCATCCCAGTGGTTGCTGATACACGTCCTGCAGTAACTGTGTCCACAAGGAACGGTCACCGGCTCTTTCAGGAGGTCCAGACAAATGGAACAGGACAAAGTCTCCGTCTGTAGCTCAGCATGCTGCGCCATTTCACCAGCCCCAGAGTTACTTTGACTTCATGAAAACCAGTCAGAACAAGTCAACACCATCTGGTTACACCCATAAGAAAACTTGAGAATGCAGTGAAAAGTGCATTCTGGGAAATGTAGTAATACAGAGACAGACAGTGAGGAGGAGGATGAAACAATGTCCTTTTATGATTACACTTAATGCTCACTGTAACCACAACTAAACACACGCTGTGAGCCTCAACGACACACACACACACACACACACAGGACATGACACACACATACACACACTCTCCCATAATCCCCTGCAGTTCTCAGTCACTACTCTTCGGCGCTCCCCTACCTGGTTGCGTGACAACATCTCCAGCCCACACAAACAGTGTAAATCCCAGTGAGAGAACATGTTTAAAAAGCAGAAATCATGTGATTAACAGCACTTTGCTGACACATCTACTAATTAAAGCAAGAAAGGTCTGTTTGCGTGTGTGTGTGTGAGTGTGGAGCAAATATCTCCCAGAGGAGATACGTATATGAGTTCAATCTGAAACTTAGTCAACGGCAAATACCCCAAGTGTGTGCATCCATTTTTTTAGAGTAATTTGGTATAGCAAAACATTCATTTTAAGATTACGGCTCCCTCGGTAATGAGCGTGGTACTGAGTGGGCTACGTCCGGCTTCGGGTTCATGACGTCACTGTGTCGCAGTTTGTTTGGGTTCAAAAAAGAAAAGATCAATATTAAAAACGTTTTTGTACTGCTAAATGTTATTTAAGTTAATTTTAAGGTTATTTAATATTTCATGGTTATTTAAAATTATTCCCGTGATCCAAACATCCTGACTCCACTTCCTCCTCCGTCTCCATCTCTGTACCAGACTCCACTTCCTCCGGTGCCATGCTATCATTAGCGTCTCAAACACGGGAGCTCTCTGAATAGATCATTTGAAACTCTCAGCCACTGGTGAGTCTTTTGCCGACAAGTTTCCCATTGTTTAAACCATATAACTGTCCGTGTAATTGCTCAATAACACGTTGTTTCACTAGAGTTGGCATTGAACTCAACCCTTTCAATACTCCATCTGGAAAACTTGATTCTCTGTGGTGCCGCGCATAGAAGTTAAGCTCTGACCACTCGGTTTGAAGGTAAACAATGATTTTTGTTTTAAAAAAAAAGACAGCCGAATTGTAGATAATACTTTAATTTACTTACTCACTCATTTTGTTTTGCACCGTTTTGTTATTTTTCTGATTAGCGCTACAATGGCTATGGAGTTTGGTCATCAGAGTCTCAAAAATTTCACGGGTACACACACACACACACACACACACACACACACACACGCCCTCACCACACAAAAGGTATTTATAATAGAAATAAAAATATACTAAATGAGTCAATGTTTTTACAAAAAGCACACAAAACTACACCACAAATGCACAAAAAATATATACAAAAAGGCTCTAAAAACACAACATGACTCCAAAAAACATATATTACAGAAAACTACACCAAACAACAACAAAAATATGAAAATGACTCAAAATACACAAAATGACCACAGAAATGCACAAAACTACACCAAAAACGTACAAAAATACAGAAAATAACTCCAGAATCACACTACAATGATGACCAAAAACCATAATTATACAAAAAATGCACATCAAGACACAGAAAGATAAAAAAAAAACAAATACACCAAACAACAAAAATATGAAAATGACTCAAAATATAAAAAATAAATATAATTTATACAAAAAAGACACAAAATGGCAACAGAAATGCACAAAAGTACACCAAAAATACACATAATGACTCAAAATAACATACATTACAGAAAAATACACTCACTGTGCATGTGTGTGTGTGTGTGCGCGGAGCCGGTGACCAAGGAGAGAGAGGGCTGATCACCTCTTCTGTTTACAGCACTTATCATAGACAGTGCCGCTTTTACAGTTTACATGACCAACTTACGGAGTTACTAATGAATGAGTTCACTCAGAATATAGGCTTATTCAAGAAGTTAACCGCTTTATTTTGGCCCTGGTAAGTTGAGGAAATGTACAGCCTCTGCAGCCATCTCCCTGTAGCGGGAGGGAGGGGCTGCTGACAGTCCTTCACTACAGACAGTGAAGGACTGTCAGGTTCTGCTTGGTTTGTGTTTAGCACTTTTGTTCTGAGTCTTTGTTTATTCTGTGTTCTAGTGTAACTCTTGTCTCTGTGTTTTAGGGATTCCTGCTTGTGGCTCCACCCCCAGTGATGTCGGTGTGCTTGGTTTTTGACTGATTAGCTCGCTCATGTTTCCACCCAGGTGTGGCCCATTCCCAATCAAGCTTCCCTCACTATTTAGCTGAGTGCTTGGACACAGTACGACTGCTGGATCATTGTTAATGTTGTGTATTGTCAACCTTCCTCGTGTCCTGCTGCGTTTTGTTCCCTGATTTTTTCCGTGCTGCCTTTTTGGTTTTTGTTGGATGAATAAACATGGACTGGTTCCAAGAACACAACTCCTGCATTCTGCCTCCATCTCTCTTTGCATTTGGGTCCACACCATCCACAAACCGTGACAAAGACGGGGGATTTGTCGCTTGAAAATGTCAAATTTTTCAACTTTGAACTACTAGGTCCTAGTCGTTGGAATCGCGCAAGTTGGGTCGATTGAAGGGAATTTGCTTAAAGTTGTCATTTACATTGATTTTTGAATGTAATCCAGTCACTTCAGTCGTGTTCGGTGTGAACGCACCTTTAGTGTGTGCCACCTCGTGAAAGAAAAGAGCGGGGGGAGGGGAGGTAATTGCAACTCCAGGGACACTCTCCCCAAAATGGAGCGCTTGATTATAAAGGGTCATAAACCTCCCCTGTTGCTTGATTCATGTTATGTTTTGACCAAACTCTAGCACAGATGTTTTTTAGACCACAAGGAACTGTTTTAAAGGTGAAAATGGGTATATATCACCTTTAAAACAAATTTACCAATCTAACTAACCTTTATTCTTTTGACTTAGGAGGTCAAAAGTCATCACACTTCTGCGCTTTATTTGAAACTTTTTTTCCATTTAATTTTGTGCAGCTTTGAATTTTATATTACCGTTTTTATTTTTATTTTGCTGTTACATTCCTAAATACTACACATTAAATCCAAAATTAACAAATGAGACAACTTGCTAAGAATTTCAAATTTTTTTAGATTGAATTTATGGAAACAAGTTTTCACATTAAAACAATATACAGTATATATATTAGGGGTGGAACGATACACAAAAATCACTGTTCGATACGTACCTCGGTTTTGAGGTCACGGTTCGGTTAATTTTCGGTACAGTATGGAACAAAATGCAAAACATAAATTTGCTCGTTGTTTATTTGAAACTTTAGTAAACCAACAATGTATTTAACATTATACAGAATATGAAAATAAAGTCATAAGAAATACAATACTGTTGTAAAGTGCTGCCTGGTGATACTATTCTCAAACAAAAAATGCATTAAATATTACAGAAATAAGCTCACAGCTTGTTTACAGCTTTTAACAAACAAAAAGTACAGCACAGTTCCAGCATGTAACCCTTGGTTTAATATGTACTTGTCCACATTGTCTGCAGTAAGTGCAGATCTGCTGGCAGTTGCAAATGCAAAACATGAATTTGCTTGTTCATTCAAAACTTTCGTAAACCAACAATGTATTTAACATTATACAGAATATGAAAATAAAGTTTTAAAAAAATACTATATTGTTGTAAGGTGCTGCCTGGTAATAATATTCTCGAACAAAAAATACATGAAATATTATTGTTAACAGCTTTTATCTGCTGCTATAAAGACTCTGATGGTAGTTGTTACAGCTTTGGTCAGATCTGAATTGCTAGGCAGAGGCTGCTTGAATGCCGAATGTTTTCTTTCTTGTCGCAGTGATATTCGCACTCTGGTGGTGCCGTTTCAAGTGAGTTAGCATGTTCGTCGTGTTCCCGGATACATACCCGATCTCAGCTGAACAATGTCGGCACACTGCCCTCGTTTTATCCACTGGTCTTTCTCCGTTGCAGTATTTCACTCGGAAGCTGAAGTGTTCCTGTCGTGTCTCCCCAGGTGATGATGTGGATGGTAAAAAGGAGGTGTAGTGTGGAAAAAAGTCTTCATTGCAGTTGACTTCCAAAATAATACAAAGTTTATTAAAACAAGCAGAATCAAAGGAGGTCAAATCATGTTCTGAGGCAAAAACAGGAGAACTGGAGATATCAGTTCAATGAGAGCAACCAGGGTCAGATCATGCTCTGAAGAAATCCAGCTCAACAATCACATATACTGTATGGAGTGACGAGAAATTTGAAAACCATCAGGTGGAGTCTAAGGCCTTAGTCTTAAGACAAAGAAAGGAACCCACAAACTCCCATATATCAACAAACGGAGGCCAAAGTTAGACTGTTTATGTATACAGCTGTAAATGGAGGAAAGACCAGCCTGGGAACAGGCAACTTTCAAGGTTCACAAGTCAATAAACATCCCTACAGCAGAATAGCACAAAAATAGGCAAATTTCACGATTGACAGGCAATAAACATCCAAACAGCTGAACTGCAGAAATAACTGGCTACGATTGCAAACCCCATATGTTTAAGGCCACCTGTTGAAGGCCTACACTCAGCTTTTAAGTGAAAAGGTATATAGCATAAATGAATATCATATTAAGCAGTCAATACACCTCATTCCCAAGCAGGAGACTTTAGCGACAGGGGAGGGTCCTCCAGCTCTTGTTTCACGCTAGCGTTAGCCATGACGTACAGCTGCAGGTAAGTAAACACACGCAACTTCCATTCCGTTATGGGAACTCCTCCATGCACAACCCTGTACCCGAACTGAACGTCCTGTACCGTCAATTCAAATAGTTGCAGTGTTACACCCTTTTATTTATATATATATATATATAAAAAAAAATCTCTTCCTCACCCTCCGCGGGCGGTCTCTTTTTTCCTCCAAGCTCGGGCCCTCTACCAGAGGCCTGGGAGCTTGAGGGTTCTGCGCAGTATCTTTGCTGTTCCTAGAACTGCACTTTTCTGGACCGAGATGTCTGATGTATTTCCTGGGATCTGCTGGAGCCACTCCTCCAGTTTGGAGGTCACTGCCCCGAGTGCCCCAATGACCACGGGCACCACTGATGCCTTCACCCTCCAGGTTTTCTCCAACTCTTCTCTGAGCCCCTGGTATTTCTCTAGTTTCTCGTGTTCCTTTTTCCTGATGTTGAAGTCGCTTGGTATTGCTATGTCGACCACAACGGCTTTCCTCTGCTCTTTGTCCACCACCACAATGTCTGGTTGGTTCACCATTACCATTCTGTCCGTCTGTATCTGGAAGTCCCACAGGATCTTTGCTCAGTCATTCTCTACCACCTTTGGAGGTGTTTCCCACTTTGACCTTGGGGTTTCCAGCCCATACTCTGCACAGATGTTCCTGGAGAGCCCACCCACACACCCCACCCATTTCCCATTTTGGTACATTGGTATATTAGAATATTAGAACATTGGTCCTACCTCTCCAGCGATGATGTCATCAGTCCTACCTTTACAGTGATGATGTCATCCTTATGTTCCAACGTTGTTATCCAGTCACTGGAGAACCCACCCCTACGCGCTCTCAGCTCTGTCCAAATTACTCCAAAATAACGGATGAACACACTTGGGGTATTTGGAAGGCGTTGACAAAGTTTCAAGTCGATCAGATACGCTGGGGAGAACACACAAACACACACACACGCACGCACACAGACGTTCCCTGCATTTATAGATAGATTTCCTATTTTCTTTATACTTTCTTATGCTTACTCATGTAGGTCTCTGACATTCACTAAAAATGTATTATACCAATTTGTTGCTGACTTAGCGTCTGTCAACACTTTTCTGGAAGGAGTGTATTTGTGGGCTGGGCCAGAATGGTTTATTTTACATGACAGTAAAGCACAAACAGTTCTGTTGTCCAATGACATCCTATTCTCTGTAACAATCTTCCTTACCATACTAAACACCCTTTCCCGACTGGCATTGCTGTGGGGAATGCATAGTAAAGTTTTCATTAGTCTTGGCAGCTCACTGAACCTCACATCCTTCCCTACCAGTCCCCAGAATCTGTCAATTTTGTTTTCTTGGGGGAGTAGCTTGCCATCTCTCACCCGATAGTCAATGAGTTCCTCTCTCAGCCTAACTTTACTCAAACTCAACTGGAAACAAGGCCCCTAGCGTTTCCACTGGAAAAGAAAACAAGTGTTTGACTGAACATTGCAGATCTAAACTATGCAATAGTCTACCTGTCCCTGGAGTAATGTGGAGGCGAGCTGCACGGTCCAGCACTATCATGTCCCTCAGGAGTGGGTGGTCAAGGGGAAAGGAGGAGAACATCTTCTGAAGCACTGCTTCATAGAATGTTCACACAGATCTACAACAGCATAACAGTAAAACATGCATTATTGGCAACATTTTAGGCAGACTACAGCCTAAACTCTCATACTGTCAAAAGATGATATAATTACTGTATATAACTGCTAGGTCATATACTCACTGAAAGATTTTCTTCTCTGCTGACACAGGGAGCTCTATGCTTCTCATGTAAGCCTTTGTGTCTGCTCCGATAAAGAGCTCTTCATCAGCCAACTGATGTCCTTCTCCACACTCCACCTTCCTGAGAGGTACACCCACAATGGCCCTGGCTGGTATGAGGTAGCCCAGGAACTTCCTGATCTGCCTGCACATCTCATCTTCAAGTCTGTGAATTTGTACTCCCTCTGACTGCAGGAGAAATCACTACAAAAATAACAGTGATTTTTAATTTCGTTGCATCCCTACTATTATCCACTCTTTCATCAATGTTATTGATGCCCACCTAGAAGGCAATATTAAATTCAGGTAGAGGCTTTAGAGCAGCACTCAGGAACAGAAAGTAGGTCTTCGTGATTGGATCACGCAGATGGCTTCTTGCCAGATCACGGACTTTAGCACTCCTCTCCACCTCCTCATGACTGTTGAAGTAGTCCTATAGTAAATTGGAACACATTTTATGTTTAGGAATTCTCTCTGTTGTCTGTCATTCCACTACACACCCACACTTGAGACACACCCACAAGCTGAAAGCAGAGACATTGACCAATCACCGATATGATCTCAGAATGATCAACCAAGACACCTCTTTCCCAAAAGGCGTCTCCAAATTCTTTAAAAAAAAGACGCGCTGCCCGAAACTTTAGTTTTGGACGCGGGCGTTCAGGCTCACACGTGTTCCCTCATGTTTCCAGTCTTTCATTTCGTTTTTCTTTTATTTGTAGTTGCATCAGTTAGACTTTTTAAGAACCTTGCTTGCAGTGAAAGCCTAAGACGCAAAAGAGCGTGCCTGAAAGCCGACCTTCCAACATCTGAATCGTGGACCAAACCGTGGTCTCTCTTAGTCTGAAACCGGCTGCGATCATCCCAGAAGGGGTTGTGGATCGGCCAATAGAAACCCCGCTGTTTAACAAAACAGAACTCAACGGCGGCACGCCAGCGCAGCTATACTGCTACACAGACGTTGTTCCTGCAAACCCAGAACGTCTCCAGGTCCAACCAGACCACATCTCAAGGTATGGACCAGTGAACAATGGACCAACAGAGCTGACTCACTTAAACTACAATACGTCCCCATACTTACACTCCACTCACAATCCACCACATATATGTTTGTCTGTCTTCCCCCGTCTGTCTTCCCTCTTTGTTATGATTTTATTCTTTGATTTTACAATAGTTAGTCTACATTAGTTTAGAATAGTGATTCACTTTACTTCATGTAATCCTCACCTTTATTAGCTTAGAAATGCATTTCATCATGGTTTAATCACCGCATTGTTCTCGTTTCTTACTGGATTATGCAAATAAAAGGTTAAACTTAATCTTTGATTCCTCTGATTCATTAAAGCTGTGATGATGGTGTAGACTTGCTGTTAGAATCCACTTCCCTGATTTAATACTTTGTTTAGTCGAAAGAAAAACTTAGACACATTTCCTCTTTTAGAAACACATCCTTAACCAAGCTGGTAATATTGGACAGTTTTCACAATAGACCCCTCCCTTAATGGAGGCAAAAACAGCAAATGCTGCTGGCTAAAGACTGTGGAGGCTCGTAATGTTACAGCTTTAGAACGTCGTCTTGTTGTGTGTTTGGGTGCCAGAATACAAGGAATAATGTTAGTGGACGTAAAAGTTTTATAGGATTTCAATGGACACGCGTGCTCAGAAAAACAAAGACAATTGTGCTTTTGCCTCCAGGCTAAGCCCCGCCCAACAAAATATGTCACAGTGTTGACAAACAATCAAAGGGTCTATAGATTCAATGATCTAGATAGTGTTAATTGAGAGCAATCATTTTAGATTTAGTCTTAGTTTTGGTATTAAGAAGAATTTGTATTACTTTATCTATAATAATGACCAAGTCCCAATTTTAATCAAATGTGATTTCCCATTCTAAAGTTATAAAAGCCATTTCATACACTTTTTAACAGTCACACCAATAAATAAGGGACTCACAAATTAAACAATATATACAATCATTTAAAAAAAAAAATGCATGCATTTATTAGCAACATGTTCTGTGTTCACGCCCTGATGTAGACTTAAGTTTATTCTGTGCTTAAGACTCTTGTGGTTTGGCTGATTTCCTTCCACCAGCCATAATCATAGCCGTTAGTGTAACTGGCTGATTAGCTGGTTATGTCTCAAAGCTGTAGGGGGTGATTAATAATTGATTTAGCTATAGTGACTGGGGGATGTATTTCCCTGCAGCAGCTGCCTGCTTCCTCTGAGTTACTTCTGGGTCAGGAGCAGGTACGAGCTGCGCTGCATGCTAAGTCGTAGCTGAATGGATTTAACCTGACATTATCTGTATTTCCTTTTCCCAGGACGGCATGGGGCGTAGGCTCCGCATCCATCTCAGGAAGTCCAGCTTACCAACATTGTGTGGTTCGAGAAGGTACGAGTGAATCAGTGTCGTTACTGAATTGTTTGTAGCCTTGATCATTACTGATAAGTAATCTTCTTTTGTTTCATTTATCAGTGGCTAATGTTGTCAGTGGTGTTATGCTGTACATTACAGTTTGCCACAGTTGCCTTGTTTTTACTGTTTTTTTTTTTTTGTTGTGTCCGTTTTTTTTTTACAGTATGTGACTATGGGGTGCCAAGTGTAAAAATTTAGTATAAAAGTTTTAGCTAACATAATTTCATTATTTATCTCACTTTTCTCATATTTAGCACATATTCCTACATTTAACCACATATATAGAGGTAAAAAAAAAGCATAAAATCTAGATATTTAAATGTCCAAAAAGACAATATTATAAAGGTGGCCCATGGTGGGCACGCTCCATAGGCCTTAGGCTTTCAAGCACACCTCCTTATCTATTCAGCTACCGTAACCACCAATCTCAGCATGTCGCATCAAATTAACACACATCGACAAACTACAGCATTAAAACACATTTTAATAACTGTGTTGCACTGCTGTGTTGGGAGTGTACTGTGAAGTGCAGCTGGTACACCTGCCATGACTCCGCCTCACGGAGAGAACCAGCCATACATATCACCCAGGCAAGCATCGGTGAAGAGGTGGGTGGGAGCGGCTTTGTGTGTCTCTGCTTGTGTATTGGTTGAGGTTACAAGGGGCGGGGTCAATTAACATATGTACAAAACATTTAAGTTCAACATTTAGATTTAGATTTAACATTTAGATTTAACATTTAACATTTAGATTTAACATTTAACATTTAGATATAAGATTAAGCATTTAGATATGATATATAACATTTAGATATGATATATAACATTTAGATTTAACATGTATTATTTAGATTTCAACATTTAGATTTAGATTCAACATTTAGATTTAGATTTAACATTTATATACAAGATTTAAGATTTAGACTTAGATTTAAGATTTAGATATAACATAACATTTATATATAACATAACATTTAAATTTAAATGTTTAGATTTAAAGCTTTTTTGATGACATTATCTGCTGCACGGTGTATATAAATATATATATATATATATATATATATATATATTTATCCTATTTATCCTTTATTCTCTATCTATCCTTTATTTACCCCTCATCCTTTATATTTATCATTATTATTATTATTATTGTTGCTGGGTTGTTCTTTGTTTTTGTTTTTTTTTTTTTTTTTGTTTTGTGCACCAACTACCAAGACAAATTCCTTGTACTGTCCTTAAAACTGTACATGGCCATTAAAAACATTTCTGATTCTGATTCTGAAATGTAGGAAAATGCGCTAAATATGAGAAAAGTGAGATAAATAATGAAAATGTGTTAGCTAAAACTTTTTTACTAAATTTTTACACTTGGCACCCCATATGTGACCTATGACTATACGTACTATAAAAACTTTATCTGTTGTTAATTTATGAAAGTAAAGAAGATTGATGTGTTTTTAATAACTTGTTGGTGTGAATAAAAATAAAGCTTGTATTTATATTTTCTAAAATGCAAAACTCTGTATTCATTTGTGGTGTTACTTGTGTTTCTAAACTAAAAAGAATACATAACATTCTTTGGGTGTGAGTCCCATGGTGGCATTGTTGGTTTGGTTCTTACCTCTGATGACGTCCCTCACCTGTCCTTTGTCTGTGTGTGTGTTCGCCCTGCGTTGGACTGGTGCCCTAATCAGGGTGTACCCCTTTCTCCTAGTGCCTGATGATGGCTAGAGTTATGCACTTTGAAATTAAAAACATGGTATACAGCTTCAGATTAAAAGCTCAACATGTGTACACCAAAGTGATCCACATTAAGTAGATAACACAATATGCACACAAACAAACAGACTGAACAATATAACAAGTGAATTTAAATAATAAATAATATCCAATCAATTATAGTTTAGATTTGATTCCTCTAAACTAGTCCAGGGGTCCCCAATCCTGCTCCTCAAGGGCCCCAATCCAGCATGTTTTAGATGTTTCCCTCTTCCAACACACCTGAAAAAAAAATAATCAACGAAGATTATGAAGAAATAATTTAGTCAATAAAACTAAAACTGTCTACAACTCTTACTTTTGAAAATGTAAGCACATTGATCAATTTGACATTGTATATTAGTATATTCCCCACTGGTACTGCTGCATGTTACCTTGCATTCCTATTCATGCTACTGAGGTTTGCAGAGCAGATACCTCCAAACTCTGAAATATACACATGATAATAATGACATTGTTTGCATTCTGAACTATAAGCCTTGTGGAAATCAGTGGTTTCCTGCTGAAAATAAAAACAGGAAGCCATGGGAGAAACAACATAGCACAAAGTCATCTTCCTCAGGAGAAGGATCCTAATGTTAGTGATATTGTACAAGAGGCGATATGCCCAGTGGAAGTAAGATGAGTCAAAGCGGAAGATCACAGAGGAGTGAACTGCAGGAACAAAGATGAATCAAAAATAAATAAGCTTTCAGGTTACACCTCTGTCAAAACAGCTCAGCAATAGAAAGTGGGTTCAGTCCCAATACAGATTTTCTTCCTTTGGAAACCAGTGGCTGGAAATATTTGTACAATGTGGATGTGGAAGGTACTTGTTTCAAGACTTGGTGCATAATTAAGAGTATTCTTGAGCTTGGATGGAATTTATTTATGCCATTTTATGTCACAGATGGGTCCAGCTTGGTTTTTGATATCTACCAAATATAGCGTGTAAGACCTCAAACAGTTTAAGATTAAACATCAATCCAGGTTTAATCCACTTTTAAAAGAAAAAAAACAGTCAATGCAGGAAAAAATCTAACAATTAATTCAATTGCCTGGAACAGTTTTTCTCAAATGGGGGTAAGTGCACGCCTAGGGGTACGCAGTGGCACTACAGGGGGTAATTAAGAGAGAGAGAGAGAGAGAGGAAAATTTACAAAGGAAAGCATTGGAAACATGTGGGTTTAGTGATGTTTATTTTGTGTTAAAAATGATAAAAGTATTACCAGCAATTCACAAAACACCAACAAAAACACACAAAATAAAAGAAAAATATACTGAATAATAAATAGAACAGACAAACAACAACAAAATGACACCAAATACACACGCACTAAGATGCACTAAGGGATAAAAATACTATTACCAGCAACATGACAACAAAGACACATTAAATGAGAGAAAAATACACAATATCACTACAAAATACACAAAAACAACAGAAGAACATACAAAACAACCAAATAACACCAAAAACACACACACTGAGATAGAATAATTCATTAATACCAACAATTATAGGCATAAAATATGGGGGGGATGGGGGGATTACAACCCCCAATATTCAAACCTAACTAATTTAACCCCCACAATATTTTTTTCCAAATGTAAATTCCAAAACATTTCATTTGAAATTTTCTGTGTTGATGTGTGATGTGTTTTACAACCATTTACTTTTTGATTATGTAAAACACATTGAATTCCCTTGTGTATGAAATGTGCGTGATAAATACATTTGCCTTGCCTATTTTTTTCCAGTTATTTATTGTAATTCATGTTGTGCAAGTCTAATAAATAGTTTGAAATGGTACAAAGGTAAGCACTGAAAAGCAAGAGGTTAAAAAAAAGGTTTGGTTTCCCAAAACTGAAAAAATATGTACATTTCAGAATTATACAAATAGGCCTTTTACACAATTTAAAGATGTTCTGCAGCAATGGAGGTTGAATCAGCCTTGAAAGCTGGTGCTACTAATTCCTACATGTCTTCCAACTTTTCCTGATTACTGACAAACCCCCTCTGTCTGTATAAAAGCAGTGTTGGAACACACTGTGGTACCAGACCCTCATGAGCATCATGTGAACAGTATTGTTCATGGATTCCATTGTTTCTTCAATTGCTTATATGTTCTGTGCTTTCATTTCAGAGTGCAATGAAAAAAACTGGAACAAGTTTGGTGTTCTAAAACTTATATATCTATATAAATAAATAAATAAATAAATAAATATATATATATATATATATATATATACACAAAATTCACGGTTCAATACGTACCTTGATACTGAGGTCACGGTTTGGTTCATTTTCAGTACAGTATGGAACAAAATCCAAAACATGAATTTGCTTGCTGTTTATTTGAAACTTTAGTAAACCAACAATGTATTTAACATTACACAGAATATGAAAATAATGTTAAAAAAAAAAGTACAATACTTGTAAAGTAATGCCTGGTAATAATATCCTCAAACAAAAAATACATTAAATATTATAGAAATAAGCTCACAGCTTGTTAACAGCTTTTAACAAACAAAAAGTACAGCACAGTTCCAGCATGTAACCCTTGGTTTAATATGTACTTGTCCACATTGTCTGCAGTAAGTGCAGATCTGCTGGCAGTTACAAATGCAAAACAAAAAATTGCTTGTTCATTCAAAACTTTCGTAAACCAACAATGTATTTAACATGATACAGAATATGAAAATAAAGTTAAAAAAAAATACTATATTGTTGTAAAGTGCTGCCTGGTAATAATATTCTCGAACAAAAAATACATGAAATATTATTGTTAACAGCTTTTATCCGCTGCTATAAAGACTCTGATGGTAGTTGTTACAGCTTTGGTCAGATCTGAATTGCTAGGCAGAGGCTGCTTGAATGATGAAGTCAGCTGCGTTTGCACTAAGGACGTTTTTTTTCTCGTCGCAGTGATATTCGCACTCTGGTGGTGACGTTTCAAGTGAGTTAACATGTTCGTCGTGTTCCCGGATACATACCCGATCTCAGCTGAACAATGTCGGCACACTGCCCTCGTTTTATTCACTTGTTTTTCTCTCCGTTGCAGTATTTCACTCGGAAGCTGAAGTGTTCCCAAGCAGGAGACTTCAGTGACAAGAGCCTCCAGCTCTGGTTTCTCGCTAGTGTTAACCATGATGTACACGGGCTGCACGTGTAGCTGCAGGCGAAAGTAAACACACGTAACTTCCGTTCCGTTCCGGGAACTCACCCGTGCACAACCCTGTACCCGAACCCAACGTCCTGTACCGAAACGGTTCAATACAATTATGTGTTGTTACACCCTTAAAATATATATATACCATCCCCATAACAAGTTTGACTACAGAACTCACTCACACGTGCTGTCCTCTACAGGAGTGTGACGACCTAAAGTGGGTGGGATTGCAGGTGTGGTTGTCTCTATGTTGTCTGTCTTCTTTTCACAGAGCTAACAACTGGATTGGACTCAGGTGTGTGTGGCTGCTGGGAGGGCGTGGCCTACCCATTAAAGTCACCTGACGACTCCCTGCTTGGCCTGGCTCTGGCTGGTTGTGGCTGGATTGTTTGTGTCCCAGATGTCATGGGGAATAAACTCTAGTGCAGACATTAATCTACCTCTTATTGTTGTATTCTTGTCATGGTCGTAAACCTGTGACAGGGGAAAAAGCCAAAAGTGGCACATATTGTGCAGCTATTTGTTAATAAATGTGTCTGTGTGGCATTTTGCATCAACACATTTAAACCAGAATGTCTTACTGGTCAGACTTCATTAGAAATAATATTATCGAGATTTATATTGTATGTCAAAATATATTGACATATGAGTTTTGGTCCATATCACCCAGCCCTAGTAGGAATGCTTACAGCGTTTCAATATCAACAAAGGTAGTCCTACCAGATTCTAATCACCTAATTGTATTTAGTAAGTGGTTGCAAAGTGGTTATTTTAGATTTCCTCTACACTTGTCTTAAAATATAGGGATATTGGAGATTGGTTGGGGTGGTGGGACGGCTCGTTGTAGGCGCAAGAAAATTTCCCATAATTTCAAATCCAAAACTTGACGGGTATGCTCAATCTCAGGTGCATGGAGGGGTCAAAAGTTTGCTGCGGCTGCTGCTCAAATTAAGAGGTTGTCAAAATCTCAAACAACAATTCTAAGTTAATGTTGGAAACAATGCACCAGAATGCAGTTAATTACATGCATTTTATTAAAATTATTCTGGGGGAGGACTCCTATACCCCTCAGAGGGGATTAACATCAGGCAGAAGATGACTGTCAATAAATCTAACCAGGAGGCACTAAATACTGTTCCACTTATTTACAAAATGAGATTCTTTAAAATGTGTGTTTTCACTCATTCATTCCATCTTCACAATCTATAGTTCTTTCAGTAAAATGTTTGTAGTCTGACAAAGGGAGAACGTGGATTCAGAAATGAGAGAAAGGGGTGCTTGAGCCAAAAAAGACCTAAATGACTTCATAACATCAAAAGTAAAACAACAGCTTCAGAACGGCCTCAAATTGTAGATACAGTACTCAAAACAACTGAGAATAAATGTCCATCAGTCATTTGCAACCTGTCTGTTTTGGCATACATTTGTGGTCCACTCATGTTCCTACTGTGACACAGTTCACATTTAAGGACAAATATACTACTTAAAACATGCTATGTACTCAAATAAGGACACAGTAGTTTTTAAATGAGTTACTTATTTATCACAGGAATGGAGTTGCTATTTGTTGTTTGATTGGCATCACATTATTATAAAAAGAATGAAGGCTGGTTGTTCATTTGTACCTTTAGAAAAATGCAATGGCTGCTACACACTTAATTCATAGAGGTGAATATAATATCCCTATACATCATTTATCGTACATCATTATCACTGGCATATAATGCCTTCAAAGTCCTGTGTAGGCATATTAAACCAATAGCCCTATATCCCCACACCACCACCACCAGCAAGTTCATTATCACAGTCTCATGCTGCACACAAACCGCTCATACAATGTTGCATGTAATATCACACACCAATATGCTGCCAGGTGATTGATGTTTCCAGTGAACGACTTCCGCCTCTTTATGTACCTTTGAAATCTTAAAGCTTTTCCTGCTTCCCTTTCATGTGTGAGACCTTTCAAATGGCAAACCTTTAGCATGGTTCAGTATTCACAGTCTCCAAGCTTGATGATGCAGTGAATAAAACTCTATATTATAATGTACCTGCTTCAGGCAAGACCTTGTATATCCCATTAGACGAGACTTCCATTAGACTATTAATATTATTCATGTTGTATGTCTCATTTTGACAGAGTTTGAATATATGCTGTTTGTATAACAGAGGCTGTGTGTGTTTATTGATTTGTGTAAAAACTGTAGTGTTATAGTAGTATAACCATTAGAATAAGATTTTAAAGCTTTTTTTTTTAACCTTGGCTAAAATATTTGCTTCCCTCATAATCACATGTTTTTGAGACTATGAATCATGAGACAAAATGAATGGTCTTATTATTGTACATGGCTTGGCTCAGATTACTTTATTATTCCAAAGGTTTTCTCCAAGGTTCTGTATTTGGGCCACTTATGTTTTCTCTAATAACAAAAAAGAGAACACTTGACACAACAGACTGGTATAACATCAGACCCCAAATACTGTGTACCTTATCTAAATAGATGAGGTGAATACTCCAGAAAGCAGACACATCCTGGAACAGAACAACCGTTCTGGATCGGTGCAGCGTGGTGGGGACGGATGCACATCGCTAACCGGTTTCGTTTGGGAACCGGTTCTAAGTCAAATAATTCTTTGGAATTGCTAACAGGAACCACTTACGATTATGCTAGCGATCCTTCCCGCCAACGTAAACAAACGTACCCCACTCTCAAATTTGCAATGATATCACGTCACACACACAAGCTGCTGCAGACTAGAGCAGAGGTGAGCTGAGCAGCTACATGCGAGTCAACTATCTTAAGGCTGGATGTCATTTTTTTTTTTTTAAAGGGACGACACCCCGTGGATCGTCACTTGCAATTTCTGCAAGAGGGATCTGTGCTCCAAAGGCGGTAACAACAACTTAGGCTTGGGTGGTATTCAAATTTTGATATCATTATACCGCCTCCCTCTTTTACCACGGTATAAGGTATAAGGTAATACCATGACTAATTAAAAATGATGATGTAAGGCTCAGCAGTAGCAAAACAAATCAGAGTCGCGCTGGGGGCGGGGCAAATGACCGGGCCTTTTAAACCCAAATAATAAAGCTCATGAAAACATCATTTTACAACATACACATAAACGCAACAACGGGGCTTACAAGCTTTGACACCACAGAGAGCGACTATGTCATTTTGAAGTCCATCAAACGGACATGAAGTACAACAAGAGAACAACAAGAACATTAGGCTACATGGTCACTAATATTGAAACAACACAAATTCAAAGCATCTCAGCGCCACGGATAGTGATCGCTTTATTTTGACATCCACTTTACCCATTTCTACTCAGAGCCTGTATCAGTAGCTATAAAGTTTAGTAAAACTGGCACAGCGGCTCACATGTTCACAAACACTATTTCAATATGAAGTAGTGCTGCGGTTTGTTCCCTACTCCCTGTACGTCCTTGTGTCTTTTTGGATTTAAGAGACATTTTGGATTAAACATGGACTGGTTCTACAAACGTTATGTCTGCATTCTGCCTCCATCTCTTTCTGCATTTGGGTCCACACCTAACCCTGACAGCGGCTCATTAAAGAGCCTTAAAAAGACTTCAATATACATTTTAAATAAAAGGCCTTAAAAAGTATAAAATGATCTTAAATTTAGATCAGATTGGTTTTAAATGTGCTATAGTCACGTCACCTCGATAATTTCTGGTGAGTACAAAGTGAACGCTCTTCTCATTCCATTCCATCTTGTCTGCGCTTCATACACAGCACAACCAAAGGTTTGTTATTTTCATGGCAATTCACACCATTTACTAGTCAGGCTCATGTTAGTACTACAGACAGACCGAAGAATTATAGTAATCAGCGCTCAAACCCCGCAGAAAGTACGCTCTGTTTCCCCCACAAACAGTGCGCGGACACACAGTGATGCTGCTTTCTTGCGTTAGCGGCTGCCTGACGGAGGTTCAGTGCAGATGTCCGACTGTCTCTGTTAAACTGCATCAGTTCTGAGCATTGTCAACGGTCAAGGAGGATTTAATGCACATTTGATATGTTGACGTCACTTTATAGCACAGCTGTAGGCAGCAGTGAGAGCCGCGCTGCACACACAAAAAAAGAAAAGAGTGATGTGCACAGCTGTCCTCGATCTGCTCCATGGAACAGAGGACAGGGACAGAATTAAGACAGGCTTTAATCGTCTACTGTTGAATCAATCCTTTTTTCTGTACAAGAACATGGATTATCCTTATATTTGATATGTGGATTATGTTAATACATCCAATGTCTCATGTAAACACTGCGATTGTTTCCCCATGCGCTGATCTAATGTTGACATTAACAGTTCTTTGTTCATAACGGCAAGCTTACCACTAAAACAAGTATTGTCAATATGGCACGGATTTAAATATCTAATGTCTGTCGGGTTCGGGGCAAAGCTTGAAGGTATATATCTGTTTAAAAGCAAATCGGCACCGCAAAAAGCCAAAAAAAGTATATATATATATATATATATATATATCTTTGTCACTCTTTTTCTTTCTCCTCATTGTCCTCCATTAAATAAATTATATATAATATTTAAAGCAGAACTAAGTAACTTTTTCACCTTAATAAATCCTTCTCATAATCCCTGTGAAGGTCATACAAGTGTTTATGGGGTGATTGGGGGGGTTTTCATCTCTCTCTGCTGTCTCTGGCCAGAAAACTGCACTTGCAACTTTCCTGCCATCAACCCAGTGGCAGACGTACTGCTTTACAACAGCCCAATACAAACTAATGCTAGATTATGACCAGCCTCGTGGCTGCACACGGTTGTCTACAAATTCACTTTTTCTCAAACTTACTGTATATCATGGCGGAGCCAGCGAAAAAAAAAAAGGCAGAGAAGACCTTTGTCCGAGGAACGGAGCAACTTCATGCAGTCACAGCTCAGCAGCAACACACCAATCACGTACCGTCACAATTTGGGATTGGAATTCTCAGCCACTCCTAAAATTTGGCATGCAAGGAGGTGATTTCACGCTGTCAAAAACATTCTTCTCTCTGGCAACAACTACAGAAAAATCCATCTCCTCTTCAAGTTTAAGCATATGGGAATGGTGGCGGAGACTCCATTTTTTGCAATACAGTCTGAAGAGAGAAGTATTGGAAAGCGAGTAGAGAGAGAGTGTTGAACAGGCTTCGACAGAAGACTGAAAATGACACTTACCAAGTACAACTATTTCAATGTTTGAATGTCAATAAATGTGTCATTGTTGGGAAGCTGATTACATTACTATATTTCAGGTGTAATCTTATCTCTTTTTTTTTGCATCAGGTGATGGCAGGACGAGCTCCCCAGGTATGTGTGAAAAAAGTCTGTTCCTTACCCATTGTTATACGTAGGCCACTGTGCACATTTTTGCTCATACACTATGATTGAGCTCGAGACTCGTGATATTGTGCACATTGTGAGCGAGGACAAAAGGAAATGGGGTTGGAATTCAGTCATCTTGAAGAAAGTCTGTTTTGAAAGTACAATAGACTGCCTCCTCAACAAAATCCCTATCAAAGAAGTAGTGTCGGATGCTCACAGACAAATATCTGCCTTACTAGGTAAGTATAATCTCCACTCAAGCTCACATCTCATCCAAAAATGATTTATTTTATGAAATACAATATCTTCAGAACCAGTACATGGAAAATACAAGGATTGGAGTTTAACCCATTCGCTGGATTTGCTAGAAGCACCTTCAGCACCAGGCTGATCCAACCACGGTGCTCCACAGAACGCCACAGGAAATCATTCCTGCCTGTGGCAATCAAACTGTATAGTTCATCTCTGTGATTTCACAGCTTAATTGTTGTACATATCTAAATCACATTTGTTATTATTTTTGTAAATATCTGAATCATTTTGGTATATATTTGATTATTTTTATTATTATTATTATTATTATTATTATTACTAATATTATTATCGATCCTACTTTTTTTCTACTACTGTAATGTGTGTGTTTCTGATCCCTATTTTTAACAGTCTTTTACTTAATTATACACTTATTTATTGTTTATTCTTTCTTTTGTCTTTAACGTTTTTATTGTTTCATTTGTGATGTGTTCTGTGGCTGTAACAAAAACAATTTCCCCCTGGGATTAATAAAGGAATTCTGATTCTGGATGTTTGGCATGCTTCCAAAAATCTTGGAAGGAAGCTCTTCGAAGTAAGTCATATTGCAACAATTACCATATTATATGTACATCAGACCCTAACTGCTATTGTTTTGAATAAACACTGGCTGAAAAAGTACATCACATTCAGGTATGTTTATGCAGTTAATCTATTTTTTTCTTTATGTTTTTTTTTTTTTTTGTACTTGTTTTGGAGGATTACCTCAGATTTGGAGAGTTTTCAGAACTGTGTTCTGATGTATGCAGCGATGCGCTTTGCCTACAAGTATAAAGTGTACAGGAACCAGGGTTTTCCTTTCTGCAATTGATTACAACTACCACAATGGCCACGTGCATTGATCCAACAGAAAAGGAGAAAAATATATGTATTTTTACTGTATATACTTTTTTTTATTTATTGTTGTGAGGGGAAAATGATGTCGAAACACTGGAGTGTGCATGTTACAAAAGAGGCCAAGACGTATGCCTATATTCCCGACCTTCAGAAGGCAATTCTCAGGAGAAGATTAGAGAGTGGGTCAGGCCTTCTTCAAAGAAGAACCCTTTCAGAAGATGACCCTGAACGCCTTGGATTGGTTGGCACAGAAGACCCCCCCCCCTCACCACACACACACACTCACACACACACTGCTGAACTTGTGGCAAGACACATTTCCCGGGGAGCAATGGCTCTAGTAATGGAAGACTGAAACAGCATTGTAGTTTGGTATCGTAACTGTTTTTGTTCATTCTTATTTGAATAAAATTTATGAGTTTTGTACTGCAGGTGAATGGGTACTTTGGGAAATAATTCCGAAGATGTACACAATTGTAAAATATTCTTGAACTAGGATAGAAGTATAACAAATTTTCATATGTACTACTTTCATTGATATTAATAAGTCATGGAGGCCGGCGCACTCTCCACACACAACAGCTTGCTATGACCACTCTATTGCCCTCCCCTAAACGCCCATGTTGCCAGAGCATCCAATGTGAACATTTTTAAATCAGAGTTAAAGGCACTCTTTTGTTTTTCAACTGCGTACTATTGAGAGGGAGATTTTTGGTCATGTTAATGTTGAGGTAATGTGTTTGTTGATGATTTGAAATGTTTTTACTGCTAATTTGAATGTTCTTATTGGTTTTTAAGCTGTCGAATGTTTTCTGTTGCACTTGTTGATCATGTAAAGCACATTGTGTTGCCTTGTGTATGCAATGCGCTCTACAAATAAGGCTGGGAAAAACAAAATTGCCGAAATGAGGTTTTGAGCAGAGCAATAACAGTCGTAGTGGTCAGCCTGCATTTAAGATTTTTTTTTAGGTGTACGTTATGACGGGTGACATGACGCAGAAGCAAAACTAGGCCTTCATCTTGGATGTGTTCTGCTGAGGATGAAGAGACCAACATTGTCCCACAAAGTCCTCCACCAGGCCCCTGTACTCCCTCTCTATCTCCACTACATCCAACAATAGCAGGGGTGTCACGTGTGCAGAACTCCAACTCTTACTGCAAGTCAGATGTGCACAAAACCTCAGACACCATATTTTTATGATTCTTTAGGGTGTTTTGAACAAGAAATCAAACGTAAACATTGCATAAGTTGGGATTAACTTGTTGTTTTGGCTTAAAGTTTAGGCCAGGGGTACTTCTAAAACATATTTGGAATTGATGTTTCCGGATCCATTTTTATCTGTGTACCAAGAAAACACAAATGAGGTACCAAATTAAAGCTGGACTTCAGCTCATTTCATCAAATACAATAAAAATGTTTAGATTTTGTTTTTATACATTTTAATGAGCAATATATGATAATACTCCTTGTACACATTCAACGCTGCCAAATATGACAATGAATTCCATATCTCAGGTTTGATCGTAATTACCATTTATTACCAGAAACTGTTTAAAAACCTTTAATTTGACAATTAAACAAAGATTATGTTGCCTCACAAAGTTGATGTGTTGTTTCAATATTAATCCTATTGCAACCTTAGAGGAGGTTGTGATTTATAATCGGAAACAGGCGTTTTTGGTTTTTAGTGTACACCAGCTGAAGTGATCTTACCTACGCACAGTTTTATTAATGAGGCCCCAGGTACGCGTCCGCAGCCATGCTGCTCTGGTTGTCCAGGTGAGAGTGATCTTTTTGCAGCAGGTATGGGGGGAAGGGGGAGAAGGTTCAAAGATGCATTAACCATCCATTTATCCATCTTCTGCCGCTTATCCATAGCCGAGTTGCTGGAGCAGCATCTTTAGCAGGGAGGCCCAGACTTCCCTCTCCTCCAACCACTTTTTCCAGATCTTCATGGGGATCCCGAGGCGTTCCCAGACCAGCCAAGAGACATAGTCCCTCCAGCGTATCCTGGGTTTTTCCCACACCCCTCTGGAGAGCGTGGGAAAAACCCAGATACGCTGGAGGGACAATGTCTCTTGGCTGGTGAACGCCGCACTAGGGAGGCGTCTGGGGGGCATTCTAATTAGGTCCCCCACCTCATCTGGCTCTTCTCAATGCAGAGAAGCAGTGGCTCTACTCCAAGCCCCTCCCGGATGACTGAGCTTCTTACCCTATCTTTAAGGGAGAGCCTAGCCTGCGAAGGCAACTCATTCTGGCTGCTTGTTACCGCAATCTTGTTCTTTCGGTTATGACCCAAAGCTAATGACCATAGATGAGGGTAGGAACCAAAATTGACTGATAAATCCCTCTTCACCACAATGGATCGGTGCAGACTCCGCATCACTGCAGACACAGACCAATCCTCCTGTCGATCTCTCGCTCCATCCTTCCCTCACTAGTGAACAAGACCCAGAGGTATTTGAACTACTCCACTTGGGGCAGGACCTCATCCCAACCTATTCAAGAACAGGTTCAACTCTCTGAGTGTCTCTCTATTCCTGGAGAAACACCTGCTGTTTCTCCTTCTGAAACAGCAGGTGGTTGTGGGTTGAGTCTGGAAAATATTTTCTGTGTGAATAAAAAAAAAGATTCTTACTTACATCCCAAATATTAGTGGAAAATATTTTTTAACTAAAATGCTATAATTCAGTTTTTCGCTTTGACCAAATGTTAGAAAACTGTATAGAATTCTATATGAAATTGGGAATCATGTCATTTGGAAGAGAATAAGTAAAAGTAAAAAAAAAAAAAAAGGATTCCTCGGTGAAGTAGAACAAGCTGCTTCCATTGTTGCGAATGCATTTGTCTCCAAATGTTAACAGATGGCGGCTGGATACCAAACAGCACCAAGACAAGCGTCTCCTCAGCAAAATAAGCATAAAACCTGAAGGTACTTGCAAGACGATTTTAATGGACTGTCCCAGTGTCCCTTTTGTGTGTGCAGTGCTATTATTAAAGATCCTTTAAATCTGTTTGTTTTTATCTTTGGAGACAACATTTGTTTTCTTATTGTTTTCATATGTTAACTCTAGCATCTGAACATGTCTTGAATACAGGTACATCAAAAAAAATTTGAATATCATAAAAATGTTCAATATTTTTTGTCACTCATTTCAGAAAGTCAACGTAAAAGCAGTCAGGGGGCTAGATTTTTTTTCAAGTGAGACCTCAGGGGGGGTAATTACACTTTTGGCCTGAAAGAACAAACACTGACTCAACACATGGATATGCTGCTTGAAATTATTAATCAAAAAGAAATGGCATTGGCACCACAATAGCCTCACAATGAGTCCTACAAGTACATATCAGCCGAAAACAATTTACCCTCTAAAAACGTAATATTGTCCTATCCATGCAAGTAGCCTACATTTATAAATTAAAAATGCAACAAAATAGACAAAAAACATCTATAAATAACGTAAGTGTAAACTGTAAATTAATTTGATCATATTTATTAAAGGCTTGCACATAAAAACATGCCAATGCATAATTTGACCAGTTAAAAGAAGGCCGATGCAAGTAGGCCTAAACGAGTCTCAGAAAGTAAGTGCCAGAATAAAGTAATCCAACAATAAGCCAAGTCACTGAATATCCAGTAGGAATTAGTAAAACAAAAAGGATCTGGAAAAAAGAGCCAAATATGATCTATCTTAAAACATTACATTGGCTCAATAACAGATGGCACATTAACTTTACCAGTCATCACCAGTACACAGGGCCAGATTTACACTTTGCTGTACCTTGGGCAACAATTTTCAAGGGCCCCATCATCACGACCCCAGGGTTACTATAATATGGCAAAATAATAAATAAATTCCAATAATATACATACATTTACTCACTACACCAATATCTAACTGTCATCATGTGCATTTTGTTGTACAGATGTGCAAATGCTCATAGAAATACAAATGCACCACTATATCCTCTTGTCAAAGCCCCTCACTCATATATGATGCTATGAAAATAAAACACATCAGCATCAGTATAATCTGGCAAAACCTAAACATCTGGAAACCTGTCAATTTCTCTCAAAGAAATACTGATCTGGCAAAATACACTGGAGTGAAAAAATTACCTATATTCGGTATATGTTTCTTTAAAATTTCTGCGTTTCTGAGTTGCGTAGAGCAGTTGTTCCCAAACTTTTTGTGCCCAAAGTGCACCAAAGGACAAGTAAAAATCTGAAGGCACACCTATTGTGTAAAATAGCCTTTATAACACGTGTTATCACTCATATCATGTACAATATCTGTAAATGTGCATAATTATTTATGAAAGCCAAATAAAATGTAACAATGAAAACTATATTACTCATGAAATATATGTTTACAAAATATACATGTAAAAAATTAAGTACATTTTGCCTTTGAATAATAATTAGGGCCCTATAAAATCTGTTTTTCCAAATTCTGTTTTCCACAGTAATTTTTTATTCCATTTTTTTTTTTTTCTGAAATCATTTTTTTTCAGAAAAAAATAGTTTTTAACTCATGTGAGAAAACTAAATAAATACTAATAAATAAAAAAATGGTAATTAAACAAAATGACAAAAATAAGGTAAGATACAATTAAAAGGTAGATAAGTTGTAGTAACATGGATTATTCTGACTGCTCCTTTTTAATTATATATGTCATATAAAGATGTATGAGAACAGCATTAAAGTCACCCAATTGCAAATTCCACTCAGGGATCAATGGTTTACTGAATCTGATCAGGTTTATTGATTAAGTTTTGATCAACTTAACTTTAATTCACCTAACTTAAATGATCCTGATGAAGTCATTCCAGACCATAATAATTAAACAACAACAAATGGATGGTCTCGTCCGCAGCAACAAACAACTTTATACACAGATGTTGTGTAGCACAGATGAGATTTTGTTAACACACAGGAAAGTGGCTCTGTAATTAGGAGTCACTGATGATTTGCGTAGTTTTTTGGCAGTTTAGACACGGGGTTTTGGGTGGTTTAGGAGCTGTTTGAAGCGGTCGGGATGGGGGGGGGACCGGGCGGTGCACCTCGCAAATGGTCCCCGGAAACATTTCCCCATCAAAACATTTTTCCTTTTCTTCACTATGACGGCGTTTTATTTATAGGGCACTAAATAATAATGTACAATTGTTGTCCCAAAATCCCACGGCACACCTGGACTTGCCTCACGGCACACCGTTTTGGAACCACTGGCGTAGAGGTTGGTTTTGCCTGGCAGCCTCTCATTGGTCAGCCCCTATAAGCGGGCCCCTGGGCAATTGCCCACCACTTGACAGCATCTTCCCCATTTTTTTAAGCTAGGTAGGGTGCTGTCCACATTATACTGATGAATCTCCATGTGAGTGTCAGCATGTGCAGCAAAAGATGATTCAAAAATTGTACCAGTTTTTTCAGTTGCACAGCAGTTTGAGAGTGCCCTCTCACAAGCGGGACAACAAATATTGCAAGGTTTCACTCTGCAATGGCAGCTTTTGTCGCATGTACTTGCAATATGAGGAGTATGCAATGGACACATTGTTTTTTTCTGTTTTAGTTGCTGAAACAATTCCTGAACAAACAGACACTGTTCACTGTTGCTGTCATCATACAACCCTGCTGAAGGCCTTGAACCAGCGGTGGGTAGAGTCAAAATATTTACTCAAGAGTAACGTTAGAACGGGTTTTATTGGTGATTGAATTGGTGGAGATGTAAAGCTGGATGTCATCTGCATAACAGTGGAAATGGAGACCGTGGTGGTGGATAATGTTACCAAGGGGTAGCAAGTATATGATGAACAGGAGGGGACCAAGCACTGAACCCTGGGGGATGCCTTGGGACAAAGGAGCTATGGAGGAGGAACAATTATCGATGTTGATGAATTGTTTTCTGTCAGTGAGGTAGGATTTTAACCTAGAGAGAGCAGTGCCAGTGATATTGAGTGAGTGTTCTAAGCGGGATAGAAGAATATTGTGGTTGATTGTGTCAAAGGCTGCAGTGAGATCAGGGAGGATGAGGATTTTGAGGAGGCCAGAGTCTGATGAAAGGAGGAGGTCATTGGTGACTTTAAGGAGAGCTGTTTCTGCACTGTGCTGGGAATGGAAGCCAGATTGGAATATTTCAAAGAGAACACGTTGCAGTATTTTTGATAGAAAAGGTAGGTTGGAGATGGGACAAAAGTTGCACTTGCTGTCTGAAGTGAGTCCAGGTTTCTTGAGGATGGGGGGGACGGCTGCCAGTTTGAGAGTTGTGGGTACTGCACCATAGCAGAGGGAGAAGTTGATGACTGAGGTTATGAGTGGTGCGATGGTTGGTAGACAGTTTTTGACGAGACTGGATGGGATGGAATCAAGAATACTGGTTGAGGACTTCATGTTGGAGGTAATGATGGGAAGCTCAATTGGGGACACAAGGGAGAACTCAGACAGAGGTTGGATGATGAGGCAGAGGGATGCAGGTATGGCTGAAGAGGGGAAGAAGGTGCTGTAAATGGTGTCAATTTTGGTTTGAAAAATTAAAGAAAAGCATTACATTTATCAACCGTAAAGGAGGAAGAGTTTGTAACAATTCACCTGTCTTTTCCAAGGCAATAACGCTACAACACACTTTCAGGTAACGGACGGATCGGTCTACCAGCAGGGATGAATGCCAACACACACATTAACACATAAAAATTGTTTTGGCTTATAGGTATTAGCCTTGTATGTCAGGCAGTTTAAAGCACATCCCACCCAAACGCTCGAGCGTAAACCCATGTACAAACAAAAAAACAAACACAAAACTACGCTCTATGGCGCGAGAAAACGATAGTTTAGCAGTCCATCAAAAGTCCATGCACGCTGAAGTCCAAACCTCGACGCCTTGTTCCCCTTCAGGCTCGGTCCTACGGGGTAAAATGAACACACTTGTAGCAACAGGTAGCTGGCTACGGGGCCATAGGCAGCCCGGTTACTCATAAGTCTCTGGTCTTTGGAGACAGCAGACGTGTTTTCGTTTGCTCCGATAACACGACCTTGGCTACAGCTGGCTACAGCTGAACAGCCTGAAAAACTGGGCCCAAGACTGAAGGAAAATGGTGAAAAAACCGCAGGGAGGCCCTTCAGAACCCAAGTCGGGTTTGGAAGAGGTCAAGGAGATGATACGCGAGGGTCTACAAAACCTATCTGCCGAGATAAAGTCGTTGGAAAAGACGCTGGAAAACTCACTGGAAAGACTACAAAGCGAAACAAAGGTACTGAAAGAAAAGAATGAAAGAAATGCTGAAGAGATAAAATTGTTGAACGCGAGGGTTGAACAGCTGGAACAAAAGGAAAGAGAGAAAGATGTCATCATCACAGGCCTAAAGATAAAACCCAGGAGTGACGAAGAAACAAAATCGATTGAACAACAGGTCATTGACTTCCTGAAGTCGAAGGACATTGTCCTGAACCCTGACAACATCAACTCCTGCCATCTCCTGCCAAAGAGAAATGATACCAGAGCTGTAAAAATAGCCTTCACGAATATAAAATTCAAAGGAGAAATAATCAAGCAAAGAAATAAACTCAAGGGAACGAAGGTGTACATCAATGAAAACCTGACAAAACAAAATGCAAGCATTGCATGGAAGGCACGTCAAATAAAAAAAGAAGGAAAGATTGTCAAGACTTGGTCAAAAAACTGCAGGATTTACATCCTGGAAGAAGAGGACGGAAAACCAGTTCTTATCAAAACGATGGACAACTTGGGAAAATACGAAGGATCCACCTAAACAACAACATTACTGATGGTAATCATGGATATGGACCCAGATCTATATAAACACTGGAAACAAAACTCAGACTGTGATTATTTTACGGAGACTGATTTAAATGTGAAACCAAGAGTAAAAAAGGTCTGTCATTTATTCATTTCAATTGCTAGGTGGTGGGGTGATTAAGGATTACATTAAATTTTAAATTCAAAGTGTTTATTGTCATATGTGCCATATGTGTTAGAAACACGTTTTTTTTTTTTTTATACAATGAAATTACTGCCTTGCTTATGAGCTGGGATATAATAATGTGTTTATACAAGTTAAATCTAACAGTGGAAAATACAACACTGCCAATAAAACTAACAACAGCAGTTAGAAACACGCTTATGAACTAAGATATATTACATTAAAATACTGCCTTGCTTGTGAACTGGGATGTAGTGATGTGTTTATACAAGTTGGATCTGATCCCATCATCAGACAGTGGAGGATACAACACTGCCAATGGAACTAACAACAGCTGGATTACCCTTGACGTAGAGACAAAACAAGGTGACATTGTGGATGAAAAGGGAAAAACCTTCCAAACACCTTCGAAAGAGGAACTATTCTTGAACTGGAGGAATGCTAACAACGTCTGGCAGGGAACAAGGCGAACACAAACAAAGATAGAGAGGACAACACTGACTACAGATGGACGTTCAGAAGAAATCAAGAATGTTTGACCAGAGAGACATGTAAACCCATGTAAATTTGCGATGGTAAAACAGGGGACGGGACCCGGATAAGCAAACTGCTTCTCTCGTCTCCTTTTTCGGCATGTACAAAAAAAAGAAAAAAAAAAAAAAAAAAAAAAAAAGTGAATGTAACCATGTCGGAAATAAACTGAATAAATAAAAAAATAATAAATAAAAAAACACCAAGCAGCTGCCCTCCCGTGCATCCGAGGTCGGACCAGATGATCCCAGCAGCTCCTCGAAGCCTTTTTCTACCCGTCAATGGATGATCGAGGAAACCCCAATGGTACAATCCACAAAGAGGTAAGCTTCCCGGTATTGCAGCTCTGAGCAGTGTCAAGTTGGCGTGTGACGTCACAACACTACGCACCCTTCGCGCCCGCGACCTGATCACCTCATATAGGCGTGACATCTCCCATTCACAATTACTTTTATACAGCTCCATTAATAAAACAGTACTACTGCACAATAAATGACATTTAAAAAGGGTTGGCTCACCCCTGCTGGGTGACACACATGTAGGGACCTATGGTGTCCTTACAAGTTGTTGTCAATGTGTTTGAGGAGTTCATTTATTGTAAAGAAGAGAACTTTGAGGTTGGATGAGGTTGAGTGGATTAGGTGTCAGTAGTAGGTGGACCGGGCTGTGTTGAGAGCTTCCATGTTTTGTTTTAGGTAGTCAAAATATAATTAGAAGTGAACTGTTAAACCGGTTTTCTTAAGGAGTCTTTCAAGCTAGTGCTTGTGGGATTTCATTTTATGGAGTTGGGGAGTGTACCAGGGTGCATAGTGTTTGAATGAGACAGTTTTAGATTTGCTGGGGACCAGTTAATCTAAACAGAAAGAGAGTGTGTTGTCATAGTAGGTGGTGCATTCAGAAGGATTATTAAATTGGCGGGGGAGGGGAGGAAGATATTTTGTGGTTTATGGAGGCTGATAAAGCCGAGGGGTCAACTGATTTAATGTTTCTAAAGTTGATCTTTCGTTTTAGTTTTGGAGTGGGAAGAGGGATTAGATTGTGCATGTAAATAGCCACACTGCAAAAAAGGGGGGTCTAAAAACAAGATAAAAACACTAAATCTGAGGGAAAATGTACTCAAAACAAGTGAAATTATCTGTCCATGCAGCAAGATAATTTCACTTGACAAGATTTCTTAAATTAAGATTGTTAAATCTAGAAATAAGCATGTCTACAGAGGTGTTTGGAAGGCTTAAAATAAGCCAAACATGCTGGTTTTAAGATGAGATTACTTAAAAAGTAACTTTTTACAGCCTCTAAACAAGTGAAATATACTAAATTTAAGCATAAAATGCTGGTTTTAAGATGAGATTACTTAAAAAGTAACTTTTTACAGCCTCTAAACAAGTGAAATATACTAAATTTAAGCATAAAATGCTGGTTTTAAGATGAGATTACTTAAAAAGTAACTTTTTACAGCCTCTAAACAAGTGAAATATACTAAATTTAAGCATAAAATGCTGGTTTTAAGATGAGATTACTTAAAAAGTAACTTTTTACAGCCTCAAAACAAGTGAAATATACTAAATATAAGCATAAAATGCTCGTTTTTAAGATTAGATTACTTAAAAAGTAACTTTTTACAGCCTAGAAATAAGTGAAACATAACTAAATTTACGCATAAAATGCTGGTTTTAAAATGAGATTACTTAAAAAAGTAACTTTTTACAGCCTCAAAATAAGTGAAATATACTAAATATAAGCAATTACAAACAAAATCTTTCTTACTTTTAGCAAATTTAGCTGAAGATTAGTTAAGAAAAATATTAAATTTAGAGAAAAATACTACACTATTAGTGAAGAATGACTAAACTCTGTCTTAATCCAAGCAGGTTTATCTTGAAAATGAATTAAACTAAGATAGATTTGCAAATTCAAATAACAACCAAGCAGTTCAATCAATTAATAAATCAAATGACACAAAATATTTACACAACTTACATTTTTAATTCAAATTAAACAGATTTGCTAGTTCAGACAACTCAACTGAAACAGGGGTGCGGCCGCGACCGTAGCGTCTTTTTTTCTTTCACTTAACTTGAAATTTTAAGCCCTTTCGCTCATATTTTTAAGTTGAAACCATTAGTTACATTTTACAGTGCAGGCCTCGATGAGGTAAAACAATTCAAGCAAATAATTAAGTGACACTGTAATAAACTTGTGGAATACACAAAACCATTGTAAGGCATGGGTAACAATAACAAGAACAACTGACATGACAAAATACTGCTTGACATTCAGCTACTTGTCAATGAATGACAAGACAAAATACTGCTTGACATTCAGCTACTTGTCAATGAATGATTTCCAATCAGCCATTGCTTTCTTATATGCACTAGTGGCATCTTGATCGTGGATTGTGTCACCAATGACCTCTGTTTGAATAACAGAGAGGAGCGTTGCAACACATTTAGGGTATGTTAAATGCAACGTGTAGTAGTATGCCAATAGCACCAACATCCCTTCTGAGAAATCTTCCTGTGGAAGGGTGGTCACAGGTACATTACCAACAGCCACGATGGTGGTTGATCCATCAAAAAGCAGAACTGGGGAGGAGAGAGGACGCTTCTCCAGATACAGGGTGGGGTCTTCGCCTGACTGGAACAGAAAAAAAAGAACAATGCGTAGAGAGTGAGAAGACATAAAAATGTATTGAAAGTGTATGATCATTTTTAAAATGAAACTATCAGGTTGCAACCAATGACTTGAGCACTCTTAAATTTAAATTCACGTTTAAAAACTCACACTCGTTATTATCAGATGAATTGCTTTACAATAGTGTAGGGGGGAACATGTTAAACTGATGTAGGAATTTAGGATTGATTAATACCTGATACAAGCTGATGCAAGGTGCTAATGTTTCATCAGTGAATGAATGAATGAAATAATTAAAGGTTTTGCAAAACATTTTTTGTTATTTCCTTCTGTCAACACCATTTGAGGGACACTAGAGGCACTTCTGTTTTCCCCTTTTGACATAAATTAGGTCATATCTATAACTGTGAACTTAGGTGTATTGTTACTAAATGTGAACAAGCACAATAATGTGAGAAAATAAAGGCACTTCAAAGAGGACAGTAAGGAATCAACACAAACATTTCTCACCTTCAGGATATGAAGAAGTGCCTCACAGCTATTCCCAAGCTTCTTTGGTGGTGAAGTTGGTGAGGGGAAGAGGGATGGGAGTGCATTGAAGAGGGCGAGTGTGAAATCCACTAAAGAATATAAGAATGAAAAGAATGGTCTGAATGTTGTACAAATATCAATACATATACATATTGTATGGAACAGCAACTTACCACTGCGGACATCCAAAGGGAAAGGTGGTTTCAGGACTTTCTTCCACACACCGTAGAACTGCACCTTGGCACAGAATTCTGCCCATCTTCCTTTTACTTCCTCAATGTATCTGCTGTTGGTGCCACCTACTATGCGCCGCAGCTCATCCATTGCCTAAAACAGCATTGTGCACAGTTCAACAGTTAACAATGCATTGAAATTCAGTACACAGATGGATACACAGTAACTCAAGTACAACAAACCAACATACATTTCGAACATCTTTGAAGCATGGATATGCCTCAAAGATTTTTGCAGGTCGGTCCTCTTCCTTTGTAACATCTGCATCAATGAAAGCCCGTCTGGCCTCAAACTCAAGGTCCAAAATTTGAGCAACATCATTTTGATTGGGTTTTGCATTGGGCTTATTGTACATGTTGCTCAATGTTCTGTAGTGCCTTGCCTGCATCTTCAGACTGTCCTGGCCCACTGAAATGACAAAAAACCAAGCCGAGACATTTCAATGTTAACACTTTAACAACAACACAGGGGAAATAAAGCGTGGTTAAAATACAATGCACTATTTTTTGGGAAACTTTAATCCAATTTCATGGATGACAGGCTGAGAGGTGTGCTGAGGTGGGCTTACCAAAAACATCCTTTGCAGGCGTGGTTGGTGATGCAGACGTGGCTGGTGACGCAGACGTGGCTGGTGAAGCAGACGTGGTTGGTGAAGCAATCACAGTCGTGGGTGCGGAGCATGAGGCTGACTCGGATGGCAGCAGTGATGTTTTGGTGCCACTCTTTGGCTTCTTTCGCACAGAGGGGAGTGGTAGTGGGGATGCTTTTTTTTTTAGAAATAATGAAAAAATTCTCAATACAATTATATGACAGGGCAAAATGGGCATATATAAACACAGTGCATGTCTAGCCATGAACTCTGGTTCAACAAATGTGGACAACTATAGTTTCATTACATGATTAAACATTTTTAGTCATAAACAAATTTGTATGACGGCCACCCTTTCATTTTTTTCCCACAATTTGCATACCTGCAGAGTTGTCCTCGCTGATGTCATCATTGCTCTCAAGAAGTATGGTATTATCACTCGAGTAGCTTGTGTCTGTCCAATCTGTCTCCATGTCCTGGTTGTCTGCGCTGAAGAGAGCTGTCTTGGCCGCTCCTCTTTGTGGTACGGAGCCCTGCCTCTTCCTTGGAGATCTCATATTCTGGAGTCGCTTGTACATTTTGGTGTAGATGGTCAGCTGTGGTGAAAGAATGTTAGATAAATTGTTTGTCTTGTTGTTGACCTGTCCACAGTTTTGGTTGAGAAAAATGAAAAATATTACTTACATATGGCATATTTGTGTCAGCATCACGTAACATAGGATAATAGTCGACAATCTTCTGTGACATGGCTCTCATTTCCAGTTTGGAGGGGTATCTTGCTTGTTTACCCATGGGACTAGCACGCAGGATTGCAACCATGCTAGTGATTGTGTTCCTTACAAGTCTGCAACATAGCTCCTTTGACATCTTGTAGTTCTTTTCCTTTCCATTGCAGAGCAATGCAAAGTACTGACTACGCACCATGTCTAACTCTGAATCTGTGTACACCACATACTCTGGAGGGTCTGGCATTTTCATTGTTTTCTCAGCAGATATGGGGGTGGAGGCTTGCGGCTGGCATGGTGGCATGGAGCTAGTTGAGGGCATAATCCCGCTTCCACTGCAAGTGCTGGCATCTTGGTCCGTGGTATTTTCACACTATTAGGATTATGTAGGATGAAAACAAAATGCATTAGGACCATTAAAATATGGTACAATTTAATTTTAATAACTATTATTTATTCCAATTTGTGTTTACATTTTGATTGATGAACTCCCAAAGTTTCTTTCTTCTGAGAAAATGTCCAGGACCAGGAAAAAGATCCTTCAGGTCTTCCCGGCTAAGGCCTTTCAAAGCCTCCTCATCAACACCGGCAGCTGTAATATGACAAATAAATACCTTAAGATGAAGCAATGCCAAGCTACAGTACCAAGCAACATAAAGAGGTGCCATTTATCTCTCCCTCTGAGCTCCAACACATTTGTAAACTGTTTAACTAGTTGTCTGTGCTATGAAGCCTCCTTAAAGTCAGCGAAAATAATCATAAGCCTATCTCACAAAGATGCCAGCCCCAAATAAAATCAAGGGTAAAAATGTTAAAGTCTGGACTTTAAACATTGGGCTACCTTTATGCCATAAGTTCAGTGTTGGTCATATTTTTTTTATAGGCGGGCCATTATCGGCGTTAACTTGCTGCGTTAACGTGAGCCATCTTGTCGGCGATAAAAAAAATATCGCCGTTAATCTATTCTCAAAGTTGAGTTGGGAGCTGGGTCCAGGCATTAGCCGGTTACCAGTTTCAAGGGTCACAATTCCTGCGTTATGAGCGCTTTTTTCCTTTTTTTTAAATGTGACGTTTCGTCAGGCATGAGAGGTCTCTCATGCCGTGAAGCTGCAGCGCGGCTCAGCACGGCGCCCCCCCCCCCCCTCCCCCCGCGCACGGCGCCCCCCCCCCCGCGCACGGCGCCCCCCCGCGCACCTGCGTGTGTTGTGAGAGTGACAGGCAGGTTGTGTGATGTCCGAGCCCCGGAACTTTTTCCACCGTCTAAGCGAACCAAGTCGGCTGTGTGTGAATACTTCAGCTACTATTAAAAGCCATACGGTCATGGCTTGGAAGAAGAAGTCCGCCCGATGTTCAAAACGAACAGTGGCAGCCTACATGGAATATGACAGCGCATGTTAGGGAGCATCACCCTGTTGTTGCTAAATTCAAGGTAAAGTTAATGCTGTCTTGAAATGAACGAGGTGAAATGAGCTTGCTAACGTCTGGTATTAGTGAAATTATCTTGTTACCTTGGCAGATATCTTATCTTCTTCATCTATCCTTTTGTAATGTTTTTATTTTAAACTGATGCACATATGGTAACTAGCATGCTAATGATGATTTATTTTAGCATGCTAGTAACCATATCTACCTCAGTAAAAAAAAGAAGTTATCAACAACTTTTTTCTTTCATCAATCTTTATTGCTAAGGTGAATAACACCAGCTAGTTTCCTCTAACATGACTAAAATAATTGAGAAGCACATGTTGTTTTGTTTTGTTTTCTATATATTGTTTAAAAATATGAGACTGTTCAATTGAAAAGTTTTTTTTCTTAAAAAAAAAAAGACCGCTATCATAATACCGTGATATCATGAAACCGTGATATTTTTGCATTTTGGAGACAGGAGATGAGCCCCTGGGCTAATAAACTCAAAGACTTAGGCTACTTTTAGTGATTATTTGGGGAGCACGCATATTCTGAGGGCCTTCGGGAGAATTCAAATGAGTCATTTTAATCTAGATTAATCTAGATTAACTCCAAGATTACAGTGAGATTAATCTAGATTAAAAAAATTAATCTATGCCCACCTCTAATTTTTTTTATTTATTTACATTAACTAATTTAATTAATTCATTTAAATTATTAATCAGCACATTTGAGCTGCAACTGTGGCTATTACTCAAAAAATCAGATAATGAATAGCAAATTTACTAATTTGGTTTTCTTTAGCTATCAGCTTTTATTATTATTCCTACAAACTACATGCCAAAAGCACCTATACATCAAATATAAACTTTATTTGTGACTTACCCTCCAAGACCGATACAGTGGCATCGTCAAAAATATCCATTCAAGATTCATCGGCTCCCCGACGAATTAGGCCCAACACGTGGTAGGCTACCTAGCAAAAACACAGCCAAACAGAGCTCGTTAGTTAGCATGCAAAAGTGCACATGAGCTAACACCACCTAGCTTGCTAAGCAAGTACCCCGGTGAAAAACAATTGAAACGGTAACCGTCACAGCAACAATCTGCTCTAAAATATGATTTTGGCGACTAATATTAAAAGTTCAATTAAGTTTACTGACCTTGAGCCGCTGTTCCTTCACGAATGTAACGTGCCTCCTTCCGTTAGTCAAGCGGGGAATTTTTTTTTTTTTTTTCTCAAGCGGGGAAATCACTTGGACGTAACGTAAATCCTGACGTCATTGAGGTGGGACAGTTGGAGGACATGAGCCGACATGAACTGAGGATGTAAACATTAGCTTGTTAATAAAAGATTTTTAAAACAAAACATTTACCATCTTAAAATTAATGAAATAACATATACTCGGAGAAATTTTGTGTTCAAATAATAAATACAAATGATAGCATGAGTGCCCCCCTCCCCCCTCCCCCTCAGGGTCATCAGCCAGCGACAACAATATCGCCGAGCAAACCTGGCGCCAACGGTGCATCACAGACGGTTCGGCATCATGGCAGCGTCGAGGTGTATGATTTGTTTCGTCTTTGTTGCTCTAAGTCTTAAAGTCCTACTAAGCCACATTAATGCAAGCCACAGTCGCAGCCCGGATTTTTGGGTTTACTGTGGTATTGATGGATGTGAACAGGACTTTAGAGTTTTCAACTCCTTCTTTCGCCACATTAAACGGACGCACCTTCAGTATTTTCGGACTGGAAGCCCACCAAGTGGATGGAGTACGACGCCTTCTTCTCGCTCTTTGGGACAGGAAACATTTGGTGTGTCCGTTTTTGCCAGCTGTAGCACCCCTGCAGCGGACAGCACTGTGGCTGTCCCACCTGGTGCCTCTCTACCTGAACCGTCACAGCAGCCTGACGCTGTCGGCCGCCTTGAATCCGTAAGTCTCCACAGTTCCATTCGTTTTGACCTCTGAGGGCCTATCTCGCCAATTAATTTGCTCTCTGTGTGATGCTGACTTGTGTAAAGTGTTTTGTTTTGTTTTATTTTATTTTATTTCCCACATACAATGGTGTATTCAAAGCCTGGCTTCCTTGAATCCATACCGGGAATGCACGCATTAATCAGGAGTAGGCTATCTTACCTTCTTTTTACAGTCTATATGACACACTCTCTCTTTCATATACAGTAAGCTAATTGTCTTCAGTGAATGCTAAGTTACCTCCGTAACATGACGTTATTCACGTGAAACGCACATAATTGAACGAACTTCACACTTACCTTGGGAAGAGACGATAGAGCTGCTCAGGTCCAAGTGAGGCAAATGTGGGATTAAAATTATTTTTTCCCCTCTCGTGCGCCCTGTTCCTCATCAATTAGTCCGTATTATGGCACGCTTTTCTCCATAAGGAGAAATGGGACAAAATGTTTTCAACTACTGTAACGTTATACAGAGGGCAATAATTGGAAACATTTTCTCATAGACTGTATTATTTACGTGCTTTAGTTCATTTAGTTTTTAGTTGTAAACAAAGTAGTACCCAGTAAAGTTAAGGTTACCTCGGTAATTAGAGCTGGGTACTTACTTGCTGAATAATAACACTGCTGTCTGAGTCAATTTTACACACTCATTGTTTGTTGTAGTCTAATTTATAATCTTGAAAAAAAAAAAACACTTCACTGTAAGAAAAACAAAAAAACAACAACAATTCAAATCAACCCTGATTGTGTCTATCTACTCTTACTTTTATCACTTTCTGAAGGAGCAGGCTGTTGCTGTGACATCCAGAGCCAGACCTGATATTGCTAGATCTGCAGCGGCATTCGCCATCAGTGTCCGGGAACAGTGCCACTTGTCACAGGTAAATTTGTCTTGATGGACAAATGCTTTAATGGTACTATTGATATCGTATAATAATTCCTTGATTATACAATGTTTATAAAAAAATATAATTACTGTAATAATTCCTTTCTATATTTCAATGTTAACTATGGGCCTGTTAGCAATAATTATATGAGGGGAATATATATGTATATATATATATATTTTTTTTTATATATATATTTTCACAGAGAACTGTCAACAGCGTCATCTCGGGGGTGCAACAGTACCAAGCTGCTCTCCTTGACACACTGAGGGAGAGAATCAGAAGGGTGTTTGAAGAGAATCCAGAGACAACTGCTCAGCTCCAAGATGAGGCTTTGGCTACTTTTGATACATTCACGGATCCTTTCTCAACCACAGCATATGGACAGAATAAAACTATCCGGGAACTATTCAATCCAGTCAACCCAGAGGAAGTTGTGATGTCCCAGAAGATTTGTTGGGTAAAGCGTGGTCCTTCAAGGGTCATGGCCTTAAGAAACAAAAGTTTTTACTATGTGCCACTCATTCAAAGTCTCAAGCAGTTACTGACCAATTCTAGAATCTTCACAATGTTGACCACTGTACCACAAAGAAGTAGAGAGGGATTCTTGTATGATTTTACTGATGGAGCCCTTTTTACATCCCACCCCTTATATTCTCAAAGGCCAAATGCATTGCAAATACTATTGTACACCGATGAAATTGAAATATGTAACCCTTTAGGCCCCCATGCCTCTGCAAATAAATTATTGATGTTTTATTACACTTTAGGGAATATTGATCCAAAATTTAGGTCCAAGTTGGCTGCTATAAGACTCCTTGCTATTGCCAAGGCAAATGATATTTCTCAATGCGGTGTTGATGTTATACTAAAAAGAATCCTAAAAGATCTGACACTTCTTTACAATGGTGTTCGGATTGAAACCCCAAATGGTGAAATTGAGTTGTTTGGTGCGGTGATAGCCTTATGTGGAGATACACTTGCCCAACATGACCTTGCTGGGTTTAAACAAGGTGTTGGTTTTGCTTATAGCAAATGTAGACATTGTGAATGCTCCTTTGATGATATGCAAAGTATTTTTGAGGAGAATAAGTTTGCTGAAAGAAGTTTGGAAAACCACATCAGGCAATGTCTTGAAATAGACAAAGCAAGCACAGAACCATTGAAAGCATCCCTCAAAACCACTTACGGGATTAACAGAAGAAGCAGGCTAGTTGATTTTCCAGCATTTGACCTGATCAAACAAACTCCACAGGATATAATGCATGTAATTTTTGAAGGTGTTGCACCAATGGAAATAAAGCTTGTGTTAAAAAACCTGATTCTGTCAGGACAGATAGAATTAGATGAGATTAACTCAGCTATTATAACTTTTCCTTACTCACCTCTAGATATACGAGATAAGCCATGTCCTATTAGTGTCAGCACTTTAGCTGCTAATGACAATAAAATAAAACAGTCATGTGGACAAATGTTAATACTTTTGAAAATACTACCTTTCATTTTGAATGATATGGACAGTGAGTATGTCAAATTTATTTTCAAATTAATTCAGATTGTTCAAATTATCCTTGCTCCTGTTATTTCATTAGAAACTGTATTGCGGCTCAGGCACATGATTGAGCAACATCTGCATCAGTTCAAAGAACTTTTTTCTGAATCCAATGTCATTCCCAAGCAGCATTACATGCTCCATCTACCTAGCCAAATCATATCTTTTGGTCCTTTAGTAAGAAGTATGTGTATGCGATTTGAAGCTAAGCATAGCTATTTTAAGCAGTGGGCTTCCAAGTTAAATTTCAAAAATGTATGTAAATCGCTTGCAAACCATAATCAGTTCCTTGAATGTTGTCAAAATGAAATAGGCACTGAGCATCCAATTTTTGCTAGTGAAAGAGAATCAGGGCCTGTCTCAGCTGTCAAAAATGTTGATTATGTTAAAAGAAAAGTCAAAGATTTTTTAGGCATAGAGGTCATGCAATCTGTTGTCTCTGTGAAATGGTACATCCTCAATGGAAATAAGTACATAAGTGGGAAATCTATGATTATTGTAGCTGTAGATGGTGCTTTCCCAGTGTTCGGACTGATAAAAGATATCTTTGTGATAGATTCCTCTTTAGTTGCTTTTGAGTACCAACGTTATGAAACACTGAATCTGAATCCAGAGTTGCTGGCATATGAGGTGGCAGTTCCCAATGTTGCCCAGGCTACAGAATTTGTAAAAGAACTAATTGACTGCATTTCCTATTTTCCAGTTAGTTTCAAAGACAATACCTTTGTTCCAATAAAATACAGTCTTTGTGACATTATTGCCCACAGACAATAATCTGGAGGAACAATAAGTACTGTATGGTGTATCATACCATACACATCATGTATTGTGTTGGGTGAACCCAGTTTGCCTGTTTTCTGTTTGCTTTGCCAGTTTTGTGAACATCATCAGCTTGAAGTCAGAGAAATAAACTCTGTTTTTCAGATGCTTTTTGTGTGACTCTTGAATCAAGCAAGTTGAGTTTGTTACTGAATCTTAAAACAAGATTTATTTGAGGAGACTTTGGGTAAAAGATGTAATATATCTTATTTTAACAGTTATTTACCTCATTTTAAGATTCCCTGCCTATTTGAGACAAAAAAGACAAGGTTTGCTTGATATAAGATTGTAGTGTAAAGTTGAACACTTAAAATAAGAAATTAACTCTTAAAACAAGACAAATTATCTAACACTTCTAAATCTAAGTTTTTTTTTCTTGGTTAGAACCAAATAATTTGCAGTGCAGATGGTCAGAGATGTTGATGTTGACACTTGACAGATGATGGATTGTGAGACCAGTGGAGCAAGCCAAGTACACAATGTGACCATCGCTGTAAGAGGGGAAGTTGACGGGCTGTGTGAAGTTAAATAAAGTAAATCCAGAAATACTGCATTTATGAATCTGAAATACAACTGCGAAACATATATATATTTGTGGACCAGTGTGTGCATTTGTGAAACAGATCGTGTGCATTTGTGAATCTGAAATACAACTGTGAAACAAAGCATGTGCATTTGTGAAAAACCCTGCAAGAGTTCATTCATTATGATTAGGGATGTAACGATTAATCGTAAGGCAGTTAAAAATCGATTCATAGGTATCACGGTTGATATCGATTTTCTGAAAATTGAATCGCAGTACTTTTTTTAACCAGCAGTGTGTCCACAAGTGTAGGCGGCGGGCGGAGTCTGCTAATACTTTCTTTCTGGCCGCCTTCTACTCTTAAATATGTTAATAAATGATTCATTACCCCTTAAGCACCGAAAGAATATCTGTAATATTACTTGACTATCTGTAAAAGTCACGTTTTTCTATTAGCTCTGTCTGCTAGCATAGCTTCTCTTCTTCACTGCAAGATATCTGCATGCCAATCGACCACTGTCTTACCAGCGCCCTCTGCTGGTCCAATCAAATATGATGTAAATCAGTGCAATGACGGTTTTTTTTTTTTTAAAAGTCCAATTGTTAAGGCACAAAATACACTTTCAGTTGCACTTTTAAAAAGAAAAAGAACTATTATGCAGTTTTGCATTGTTTATTATTGAACCAAAATTTAAATTAATAGGCTTCATTTTCATTTGTATTATTCCTTTATTTATTTCATTCAAGATTTATTTTTAGTTAAATTGCATTGTTTTGAATTGTTTATCAAGGAATTCTTTTGACAATGAAAAATAAAAGAAAAATAAAACAGTATTTTCTATTTGTCTAATTTGTCTACAGTCCCATTTTGTAAAATAAATCGTGAGAGAATCGTATCGTGAACCCAGTATCGTGAATCGAATCGTATCGGGAGTTGAGTGAATCGTTACATCCCTAATTATGATACTGTTCTGATTCCATATCTGTTTCTGTGTTGCCAACACAAACAATGGATGCGCTGCCGTGTCATGAGATATATCTTGTTGGGAGAGTATGGAGGCTATATTAAATAATTGTTTGTTTCTTTAATGGTGTTTTACAATGTTGATTTTGTTAGATGGCTAAATGCTTCTTCATGTGGATCTTGTTGGGTTTTTTCTTTCTTATTATGAATTTTACATTTTGATAAGCGCATTGAGATGACTTTGTTGAAAATTGCTTTATACAAATAAAATTGATTTAATTTGAATTAACACTTGCCAGCAGAAACAAATGAAATTGTCATTGGTGGTCTCCATTTGCAACGTGCCTACCCAACCCTAGTGGTCACAGCACGTCACTGATCTACAGTATTAGATATCCAATATTGTGCTAATTTTTCAAGACCAAAACGGTTCTTGTCGGGGACTTATGGTGATCATCATTAACTAGTGGTATACTTAGTGTAACGTGTCTGTCTTTGTTACTTGTCATGCTGTCTGGTCAGTTTGGAATTACTGTCTGGAGTCTCTAGATTGGTTGTGCACCACAGATTGGGAACCAATCATCGCCTCAAGTTGGTCTGTGAATCCTGCCTCAGAGTCTTGCACTTGGGTACTGTCCTCTACCTGGAAAAGCTCTTTCTTTTGTTTGTTTCTGTGTGGATATAAAACAGCACTAAAAAAAGCGCAGTCGCTCAGAATTTATTTAGGACAAAAGTCGCAATATCCATGGCAGTTCTGGTCCAATCCGTTGGCGACAGGGTCTTGTCGATGCATGCGCACTGTAGGAAGAGTATTATGTTGATGATGTGATGATGTTATCAGTTCTTTCTCCACAGTGATGAAGGCATCATCACTGTAGAGATCAAGACATCACCATTTCCACAAAGGGGGTGCTAATGGAGTCATTTTGCCATTCACGTGTGCAATTTTCCCAAAATATAAAATTTTTCACCAGTCCTTGTCATGAGTTTTTTAACGTGTTTAGGCCCTCAAAAATGTGATCACTTTGTAAGAAAAATAATTTTAAAAAAAGAGGCGCATTACAATAGGGTAATACCATATCTTTGTAAATAGTGTGACATTGGTATAGAGCATTAATTTGAGTATGGTTCCACCCATGAAAACATTGTCAACATTTCTCTGCCAATGGTTGAATCAGATCATTAGGAGACTGATAAAAAAGAGGACAAAAATGAGCATCACGTTAGTTCAGGCAGGAATGAAAGTCAAGCTAGCCCAGCCCCATCAGCTGACAGTTAACAACTGACAGCATCCATCCCCTAATTCAGTTGACCATTCAGCTGATCATGCTCCATGCTTCCCATTGGTTTTAGTTAGTCACGGCACTGTCTTTAAACCAAGGCAACACGTTTAGTATCTGCACGTTTTGTCTGCAAATGCCTTGCAACCCACCCACCCCCACCCTAGCTCCTCCTCTTCTGTCTAATTAAAAAGTGTCTTCTAAACGTCTGTGCTTCTGCTCCAGGGGGTCCTGCTGACCGCTCTCTCTGCTTATGCCTCTCTGTAGCTCATGGAAGAGCGAGGGGGAGCTGTGTTTGCTTGGGGCTTTCCACGTAGCTGCTGGAGTGGAGAGGTCGCACAACAGGGTCTTACCCCCAAATCTAAACTGCATGCTAAATAAAACAACTTGTCTAAAGTGATCCTGATAGAAATTGCCCCAGAAGTCAAGTGTTCCCAGTTTAGTGACTGTTGCTATATTGAATGACTTTTTAGACCCATCTGGTGACTTTAAAAAAAAGAGATACAGCGACAACTAACCACTTTTTCTGTTGTTTTGGGGACTTTTTGAGATTGCATCATTGCTCTTCTCAACAAACAGGGGTTATGCTGTAAGCATTCGTTCCAAAGCAAAGCACTGGGTTTTTTAAAAAAATACTACATAAAATTGTTACATTAGGGTTAGTGTTGTCTAAAACTGTGGTGTTAATCATTTCAATTGATATTTATCAAAATGTCTTACCTGCAGTTCCTTCGCAAAAAAGTTGGTGTTTTTAATTATTATTATTATTATTAATATTATTACATTTTAGTCATTTCCTCCTCATATTTTAGATGAATTGTAACATTCTACTAATATGAAGGCATTTAAATTCTTGATCATATATTTAAGGGAAGAAAATGTCTATCTACAACAGTATCACATCTATAAAAAGCATCAGTTATCTCAGATCCCAAAGTAGTGAATCAATGCTCAGAGACAAGCATTACCACAGTTTCAGGGGTTTGTTGTATTCTTGCTGAAGGTTGCAATAGATAATGACTGGGATGCTGGTGAGAACGCCTGAGCTTAATGTTCTTAGAAACCTCATAATGCATTTTTCAATTCAGCTCCAAGCTCTCCAGCGTACAACAAAGACAGCCTCGCCACTGCTCTTACCCTATCAGCATTGGAGCAATAAAAAGTCCCAGGGGCCATGATTCTGCCAGTTCAAAGACATTTTTCATTACAGGAATGGCTCAGTTCGGCATGAGGCATGAGGCTAAACTAAAAAGCACATATTTGCATTTGCCAAACCAATATTTAAACAAATCAGGATAAATAAAAAACAGTTTGGCCTTAGAAAACGTGTAAATAACTTTTAACCCAGAAATGTAAGAAAGTAAAAGAAAGTTGTGTTCCAGTATGATAATCTATGTTTCAATAGGAATTGATTTAGGCTCACTTATTGAAGTTTAGACACACCCACATAATTTATCTGCTGCAGCTTTTTTTGTACTCCTTTTTGGTATTGAGGTTTTGTTGTGTTTTTGGATTAAACATGGACAATCATTTTTGAAAGCTACGCCTGCCTGCTGCCTCAATCTGTCTTTGTCTTTGGCTCCTGCACCACCACATCTCTGTCACGCGACAGTACTGTATCAGTAACTCAGTTTCCATTACCCTTGGAAATAAGCAAAATCTAAACAGTGTAATGGAAACAAGTGAATTTTGAAAAAAACAAGTTTTTACGCAAAAGCGCTATGGAAACAATTTCTGCAAATGCACTTTTTTTCATTACTGCCACATTAAATGTGAAACAACAAAGGAATGAGTGTTATGAGGTTCTGAGCGTCCGTCTTCCAGCAGCGTAGTTTCGTGGGATGAGACAAACCCATGTGATCACTGGCAGTGACCACGCCTCAAGCTTCTATAAGCATGGGAAGAAGAAGGTGTTGGAGAAGGTGATTATCAATTCTGAGGCAAGAGATCTCCTGGGACGAGTGGGTTAAAGTCTGGAATTAAAACATGAAGTCAGAGCAGATATGAAGGGATTTGTCCTCCATTGTTTATGCTGAGAGTGCAGATGTGAGCTGTGGACAGGCCAGAGCTTCTAAATGGCACAAACTGAAGAACCAGTGTACAATCCGTCTCTCCCCTGATGAAGATTCAAAGAGTCATCATCAGGTGAGAGACGAACTACCTTACACATTGCCAGCTCCATTGCAACTTTCAAGATCATCCTTCTCCCATTGGTCACGGCTGGGAACTAGTGAACGGAAAGTGACGACCAGTGCGTCACACCCTAACCCCTTGCCCCAGCAGCTCACACCTCATGACTGTTCAGATGATGAGAGAAGTCAGTGTTCAGATGGAGTCTTTTTAGTTCATGCTAAAAAATAATGTTAATAAAAAGAACTCCAAGCTAAATAATCCTCTCCTTCTTCCTGCTTTCATTTGTTCTACCCCAGACATATAATGAACTATGTGTAAGTTGTAAATGTACTCTCCTTAACTGAACTCAGTATGAGCAGTGCTTTCATTTGAGCCCAATATTAAGGCTCTATGACGATTTATAGAGCCAAAAATTGGTGGTCATCTTTAATTTAAAGGTCAAAAATAGGTAAAATCACGATTACAAATAATTAAATAATGACAAATCCAGTGAAAAATTAATCTTCCCCCTCCACGGTCACGGAACTGCAATAAATGACCCAATTATTCTTATGTTGGCCGCTGAATACTGTATACTAATGAGGATGGCTTCATTCACAGTTAGACCGGGTGACGTCATCGATCGGTCTCATAGATTCATAGTTATGGACATAACTTACGTTCATTTATATCATGCTTTTATAGTAGTTCCAAAGTGCTTTACAAAAGCAAATTCACACATTATAGGGACAGAGATGCCACGCAAGGCGCCAGTTGACCATTTGGAGTAAATTAGAGTTCAGTGTCTTTCCCAAAAACACTTTGGCAAATATATCCCCGCAGTATAGTGTAGCAAGATAGGAAAAACAAGTTTCGACATCTCAGCGCCGAATAGCACGTACCACGTTCCCGAGAAATCAGTCCCTGGTACCCCTGTAGCACATACGGAGTAATGGGCCCCATTCATATATTGGTATGTGTCAATGATTTGGTACCACCAACTGTCGCAATATTTGACTCACAAATAAATGAGAAATCAACTTTAATGGAAATTGCCACAAAAAAGGGGGGTGGGCCCCAATCAGATTGTGCGAGGCATAATCGTAATCTACGTTGAATTACCATACATTTAAAAATTACCGGAAATGGGGGGTGGGCCCCCGGGCCCCATTTCATCATATTCATTCATAGAGTATTCATACCAAACTGCATTCTGATCTAACGAGAACTAAAGGAGGAGTAGTTATTTGAAAAACGGGGGCCCCTGGTGCCCCCGTGACACTTAAGGGGTAATGAGCCCCATTTGGTCATTGGTATGTGCCAATGATTTGGTATCACCAACCAGCGTAATATTTGACCTATTTTTTTGCTTTTTTTTGGGACCCCCCTGGGCCTCAAATTGAAAATCGAGCTCAGAGCATCGATACGTACTCATCCATAGATTATACCTACCAGATACGTTCATAATAACAGAGGAGTAGTGATTTTAACTAGCGTACACAAGAAGAACAACAAAGTGGGTGGTGTTTGAGCCCGACCTGAAAACGTGACATTCTATTGTGAATTTTACATCAGTCGAGGCTAGGATAGGATAGGACTCATAATTTTGGGAACAAAGGACGATGCTCTTTCTCCCCGAGTTAATTACAAACAAACAACTCTGCGCTACATATGTTTTAAACTTAACCTAGCTCATTATAGGAATATTAATTCTACAGTATATTATAATATATAGTTATAGGAATTCTACAGCTGCAATGATTCTGCAATAAAAGTCAAACAAACCTGTAGCTTCACTAATTATTGAAGCCAATCAGCCGCGTGCAAGACAGCAGCTACAGTTTATTTAACAGAACAGCTGTCAAAAAATCAGTTATTAAGAAAAACATATGAAAGTACACTAATTGCACCTTGGCAGCATGGAGATGTTGGTAAAACATTTAAACAATTATTTATGGGCTTCATAACTGAAAATTGATGTTTAAAAATGCTATATTTGCTTTGGCTCCAATTGTTCACATGAGAGCAAAATTTAAAATGCAGTTTTTGAGATAAAATTCCGATACAAAAAATAATTTTAGCCATTTACTTTTTTTTAATGAACATTGGAAATGAATTTAGAAATATTTTGCTAGTATGTTTACACTACAATTTACATTCTGATGTAGTCAGCTCATTTTTTTGATAAATCAAAAGGATAAGGATAGTTTGTGTAAGACAGTCTGAAGATTGTAGCATGATTTGGTGTCAATTGACCGAAACATTGTGGGATCCGAAAAAGAAAAACTGAGTGATAAACATAACATAACATAATTTGCAATAGGTTTAAGTGTACACACGTTTCTTCATTATTTGGGCTTAAATTTGGGTTAAGTCAGTGGCGGCTGGTGAATTTTTCTCCGGGGGGGTTTCAAACTAACCAAATGTATTGCCACAGAACCCATAAACAAGGAAGAACAAATGTAGGGTTATTAGACTTTTTTAAATATTATTTGTTTGTTTTAATTTAGTTTTTCAGATTTTTTTTTTTTTTTAATTTATTTTTAAGTTAATTTAACAAGTAATTAAATGGTGAAAAAGGAAGTGGAAAATGAACATACATAATTTAAATATATTTCAAGACCTAGTTTACAAAATATGGACATATTCAAGATTTGATATCATCAAGTTTAGTTTTGTTCCTTTTTTTTTTTTTTTTTCTTTGCCTTTTCTGAAAAGTGCTTTAAATGGGTCCTACCTGTCTTTATTCATGCTGGGTCTGATCCTGACTTTTGAAAAGGCAGGGAAAGCAGAATTATTTAATTGCTTATCTTTCTATTGTCTCCAACTCCCACCGCAGACGATCCATTGACTTGTATTGAAGAGGAGTTACTGCGCATGTACATCTTTTAATGAGTGAATGAGCAACGATTAGTGCGCCCCAAAGCGGAAACACATCACCAATCAGACACACATGAACAAAACAACTTTACTCACAATCATTATCTATATAATATTTATTCTGATTATTTAATACATGTATTAATTTGTTTTGTAGTATTTTTAATTCATTATTATTATTTTTCAATGTTTTACTCAAACTTAACATGGTGAGTGGAGGGGCGGCGCCCCAGTACCCTCTATTGGCCAAAATTTAACACATATGGTTGATTTGTTGTAAATTTAACAATAAATAAAATTGAAAGGCTTGCTGTAGCGCCGCCTTTAGGAATATTGGTCTGTTTCTGCATCTGAAGCAATCTGGCACGAGCCAGAACCTTTGTGCAAAATTTGGTGATTGTATGCACATGGGAAGTAGGATTTCCTCAGAAGAAGAAGAAGAAAAGCAGGAAAACAATAGGTTTCTTGCAGTCTATGCTGTGGCCAGGCAGCGTGTGTGTACAGTAGAATAAAGTCCCACTGGACCCATGGATGTGCAGTGTTTCCAAGGCTGCAGGAGGCAATCTATGTATCTGCTTAGATCACTACTGCTTTACATCTCTACTGCCATACAGCACCAAGTACCTTAGAATGTTATTCAAGCCAAACTGGATGCTCTATTTAAATATACACAACTACAGACATGTTTTAAATTAAATGGAAGCTTGCCATTACTAATAAATATGGTGTTGTGATTCTTTAGTGACAGTAACGCAGTCACAGTTATTTAGAAAACAGCTTTTTGCTCAAAAGTCAGCAGAAAGTAGGTTCTACAGAGAGGATTATGTTGGAATACATTACTACAGCACATGGCTTTGGAGTTGTGTGTGTATATTCAACCCATTGTTTTTAGTGTATTTTACAGCTGATTTAGGACCTGTTATCATAAGAGATGCTAACAGAAAGCTAACACAAGAGGAAGGTTAACTTTTATTAGGTTATTTATTTCAAGCTCGGTAATTGTACTTTAGTAATTGAGAACGTGACTGACTTTCTGAGGTTAAAAAATAATGGTAATTTAATTGTAATTAAATTAGGTGTCATAATTTAGCAAACGACACTTAATGACAGCCTTCATGACACCTCATTTCTGCTAATGACAGTGTAATGTCAGCCTTTATGTATAAAACTTCAAGTCAAGTGTCACCAACAAATCTAATTAAATCAAGCATCAAGTCAGTGAGATGCAGAAACAACCTTTTTGAAGCTAATCCAATCATTTGATTTGGTAAAATAAGTTTAAATTAACAGTGTCAGTCGACACGCCTGCATGTTACTTTGAATTACAGCTAACAGCTACAGCTCTCCCTGAAAGGACTTAGTTTAGTTTCAATGGCCATGTTTACATGGAAGCTTTAATTCCTCTTTAAAGCAGAATAAAAGTTAATTCCTCTTTACCCTGACCTTGTAAACACTTAATTCCTAATGCTAATTTAATTTCAAATTAAAGTAAATTCTGAAGTAGGTGGCTGGTATATTAAGTTTTTAATTCCGAATTAAATAATTCCTCTTTCTTGTAAACAGTTAGCAACACTTAATTCTGCTTTAAGTTAATTCCAGTTGTTCTGCGCATGTGCGACTTGCGGCGATGACGCGCTGGGTGACAACTTATTCCAACATGGCCGCCCGGAATAGAGTCGACTCTATGCCTTAAAAGACATGGATATAATGAAAAAAGGGGATGGACGGAGGCCTAAACATGCAAACATGTTACTAAGGTGTTACTAAGACCCAGAGACGTAGTAAATGTGTCCCCATAATGTTACACAGGCTGTAATATCACCAAGTTTATCATTTTAACGGTTGTTAGAGCTACTATCTTTACCAGAAGCAACTATTTATTTCTGATTATTGTTTTTCTGAGTTTTACTGGGCTTTATTTACTGGTGATTAGGTCGTATCTCTCTTCCACTCCGTGGACCAAAGTGTGTTATTGTCCAGCTGTTGCTTCAAAACTACAATTAAAATAAAGGTGAAAACAGTTCTCATGTGTGGTCGTCTGTGTTACAGCTGACAACAAAATGTTTGTTTTTTTTTTTCCCAATAGACGTGATACGTCACGTTTGCCGCCTGTCCAATCAGAGCCCTTCCCAACCCCAAGACCTAACGCAGAATAAACCGGTATTCCATGTAAACCTCAGTTCGGGAATTACATGTAAACACAAATCAGAACATTTTAATTCCAAATGATTTAATTCAGAATAACTAATTCCGAATGAAAAAAACATCATGTAACCGTGGCCAATGATTTCATTGACATTTAAAGGGTAGGTAATTTGTGGTCCCTCTAAAGCCACGCCCCTCACTCACATGCACAGGCGCTGGTGCTCAAGATGCGGCCACCGCCTTTCTCTTCTTGCCCTTGTTAGCAGGGCAAGCTGTCACCAGTAAACGTGGAACGGGTAAATTCTCCACCATTCTACGGTCAACTTGCAGTGTCAACGCTAACTCTGTTTTAACTCTGTCACCGGTGACGCGCTTTTAGTGTGGGCTAGGGCACGCAAGCGGTCGAGTATGAGCAGGGAGACAGGAAGACGTGATTGGGTAATAAAAAACAAACAGTCTTCTGCCATTGGTCGAAGTTTTTACAGTTTCACAGCTGCTACAGATGACAAATTTTCTTCGTTCCTTTTTCAGGTCACATAAGAGCATAATTTCTGTCAAGACATGAAGACAATTTCAACCAAAAACTTAAAAGTGCATCTAGAGGAAATTACCTACCCTACCTTTAATTGATTTAATTAATTAAGTTTATATCAATTTAAGCTTATTAGTCAGGTACACATTGGTATTCATCTTGGCATTTAAGTAAAAAACTGTTTTTTGACACTCTAAATTTCTTCCCTATTCTTCTGAAGTGAAGCACAATAATTTAATCTTTAAAAAAATAAAATAGAACTGTAAAGAATGCCAAGACTTGGTCCTGGGGGGCTAAAATCGTGCATGTTTTAGGTAGCTCCCTGCTTTAAAGCACTGAATTTATACGTGGAGAAGTAGAGTCTCAGTGAGATTATGACACTCTATAAGATGCATAAACCTCCAGGAAGGAATGTGGACCCCTACTCTGAACAAACAGATGTACCTCCTTAAAGCTTCCTTTTTTTATTGTTCATTACAGAATTTTTTCAGGATGGCTCTCCTGGCTGCTGTTTTCCTGCCACTGTTTGTTTCTTGCAAAACTAAGATACTATCCCAGCTATAATCATCATTCATACACACTGCAGACTGTTATAATCCCTAAATGGTAGTAGGGGGTTTAATTGAAATAGCCTGCGTCACTGAAGAGGAAAAATGCTGGACTAGTGAAGCACAAACTGACACAACCTGGCTGATCACATCTACACTGGATACTCGCTGTGTCCTTGCTGTAGAGATCCAAAGCTTTTTGATTACATCAGTAACTCAGCTCATGGTATGTCATACAATAACAAAGGTTATTAATGAGGATATATGGCATCTTCACATATTGGATTGTATTCTGTATTATTTTGTTCTTTGCTACATTTTTTGTCTTCTCACTAGTCCCACAATTTTCAACCAATTTTAACAATGAAGGTATCAAAATGGTCAGGAAACTCAGGACACCTCTGCTATTTCCAAAGAATGTTTAACCTCTATACCTTTTTCCAATTTCATTTAGATTGTTTCAGCTTTGACCCATTTCCAAATTTTTCATCTTTCTTAAACTTTTTTTTTTCCAACTTTTGAGCATATTGTAATTCAAAGTGTTCTGACTGAACAATGGATCTGATCTTCTTTTCTTAGCCCTGTATAAGAGCTTTAGAAATCCAGTCGCGGGACGCTAGATATCAGCCAATCAGAGATCTTTCTACAGACGAAATGCTCCATAAGCTAATTTTGGGCGTTACTATTGGCTGCCTGACTGAAGTCAATAATAAAAGTGTAAAACTCTGGCAGATGTTCAAGCAGATGTTGCTATCGGGGCAATAGACACAAAAAGGAAGACTGACGTGGAGAAGCAACAGAACACAGAGGCGTGAGACGTGATTCACTTCTTAACACTATTATTTTTAACAGATAAAATAGAGTGCACCGACAATGCATAAAAAAGCGGAAGTCAAGGACTAAAAGCTTGACTAGATCTTCAATAAATCATTTCTTTCCAGGAGCCAGTGATTTAGGGTACCGGGACCATTAAAATTGAGATATATTGAAAACCAGAAATTCTAATTCATGGGGAGAAAAGATGGCAGCACTGTCCGATATGACGCTCTGTGGCGTCCACAAACAGGACAACTCCACAGGTGAAGCAGAAATGTAGATAAAACACCCTGTTAGAAGAGAGCAACTGCGTTGAGCCAATCCACATGGAAGAGGTGGGAAATGGGGCAGGTGATGATGCTGCACGCAGCATGAACAAACAACGTTTTGAGAGGTTGAAGGCTGACGTGCTCGGCTGGTAGTGCAATGTCACTTGAAAAAAAACCTCTACAAGGTTCACTACGATGGCCTTGCAGCAACATGCCAGCTCCAGGTAGGAGGAAGTGACAGACCAGACAATTGAGACCGTATACAAAGGCCTACAGTGTCCTCAACTGGCAGGGAGGAGGAAGAGAGGCAGTTCAATCTGCCACAAGAATTAAGTACCAAACATACTCAGGTGAAACAGACTCACGGAGGTCCCTCTGACTCGGTATGTGGGGCGGACGAGTCCGACAAGTGATAACAGATGGGTTAAATCGCTTGTAAACCTAAGAGAAGCGTATTCAAGGTGGAGAGAACATGTGCAATTCATTTGCAGTCTGGACGTGGAGTGTATTTCTGCTCTGCTGGGATCGCTGCGTCTACTTGTATGTGAGCTTGTGACAGAGGAGGGGCTGTGAGCCTCTAGTTACTGTCCTCACAACAGCGAGTGATACCGGCTTTCATGTCTCTAAAACACCGTACCACAAGATAAAGTCCCTATATACTGTATGTCACCTTGTCTTACGGATACCGGTAAAGGACTACGGGGGGGAGGAAGGGTTGGCCACAAATCTCACAATTCCACATACTGCACTTTTAAGCATTTCTTTACGTGCATGCAGTTGCGTGCATTTCATTACGCATATTCTCCCATCCAGACTCCTGACACGCCCACCGAACATATAGACCAAACGCATGTAAGGCTGTGAATAAAAGCGGCCTAATTTTTTTTCGGCTGTCTGGAAATCATAGAACATGGAGTTATCCTAACATTTGTAAGTCTCATTTAAATCCGTGAAAAAGATGAAGCACACTTTAAATTTGAAACAGGTTTATTTAATAACATATTGGGTAACACTTGATTTGAAGTTTAGTAAAGTTACTTCAAATGCAATATAGTGTTTCATCTTCCCGGGGCGCTGCACTTTTTCCATGTCCAGAAAAGCGTAGGAGTAAAAAATCTCAAGCAGAGGGGGGGATACGTGTAAGGGGGAATATGGCCACATTTGACTGTGAACGCCCACATTTCAGGGCCGCTCCACCCACAGCACGTAGCTGGGATGAAGGCATGCTGCGACTGACTTAAAGAGAGAAAAACACGCAAAAAAGATTCAGTGCAGTTGCGTGGCTTTTTTGATTTGCACACATGGGAGAATACAGCCCTGTATGTCTATTAGTTTATCTGCACATGCCTGTCAGTTTGCATTTGTTTTTTTATTATTAAGTCAGATTACTCTGCATTTCATTCACAGTATGTCTTAGTTTTCTAGGATTGTTTTTGTTTTGTTGGCCACCTGCCAAGTTGGACTAAGAGGTAAAACTGTAAAGCATGTCTTCTTTTAACTTCTCCCTCTGTTATCTGTCATACCTTCTTTTTTCCTAAAACAGGTGGATATCATGTATTTGTATTTATTTTAACTACATTTATAACAGGTTAAACTTTTCTGACTTGAGGTTTCTTAGCAGTTATTTCCTCTGCCACCTTCTACTATCAGCGTGAGTATAACTCGCTTCATGAATAATCAATTCAGAATGATAAGAATAAATATCAATAAAAAGTAGCCAGCTATTGAACTATAACAATTAGTTTAAATCCTTCTGCTCACATTGAGGACAATTCTGGGGTTTGCTGGTTTTCTACGCTATATTATTTCTGAAAATACCAAATTCCTCATTACAGCTTCATTGGCATATAAATCCTGTAAGACAATAAAGCTTCTATTAGATTTATAAGACCATTATCCTTTGATTAAACACCTGTTGTGCTGCATTGTTAGATTCTTGACATCCATTGTTGGATTTCTGCGTTGACTGATTAAAGTTACTGGGCCGTAATCCTACAAATCCTTCACAATGACGGTGGACATTTTCATGCAGCCACAAGCATCATTGCAGGAGTGAAATGCTGGTTGATGCATAGAAATGCTACCTTCATTACAGTGCACAACAACACTACTCAATGGTCCTGTTCCTTAATCAACACAAATTTAAACAGACATTCCACACCGACAGATTACTTTAAAAAAAAAAAAACAGAAAACAAAATAACCCAAGAGCCAAAGTCGATGCTCACGGGGTGGCAGTCGAGTGGCAGCTGAATGGTTACGGTAGACTATAGCATGCCCCGTGTCCCAGGGACTGGAGGTCTTCAGTCTTCCCCCGCAAACAGAGCCTCCAACCTGTGCTGCTGATGTTTTCCAGATCTGCTTAATACACAGACATGTTACTACTAGGGTTGGGTACCGAAAAGCAGTACCAATATGGCACCGGTTCCGACGTAAACGGTAGTAACCAGACTGAATAAAAACAAACATTTCGGTGCCTCATTTCTGGTCACAATAAATCTAATATTGTGGGATCAGTGATGACTGACAGTCTTCCCAAAATGGCAGCCAACGTAATACAGACCTTACAATAGATGATCGCCGCCAGCTCTAATGAACAGCATCCCTGCTACGATGATTCCAATCATGTGTATATCCCAAGAATCCATCATGTATCCAGCTGGAAACGTTCCATCAGGGCACACAGGCTCACCTTGGCCTGGTCTTTTCATTGAAAAAGTTTGATAAATAGCATTAAGTGACCAGCTGACCAATTCCATTGTGTTGTTTTTTTAGATGAATACAAAGAGAGTCTCCTAATAGCAGCAGATACCAAGGAGAGCAGGAGAAGACAATCGCGACTATCTTTGTCAAGAAGCAGAAGAGAAAGTGTTGAAGGCCAATACAGAGTAATAAAACATTGAGAATGAGGCAAGTCGCACACCTACCGATCAGACCTACCAATATTTATTGTTTCCATAGGCATGGTCAGTCCAGGGAGGCAGAGGTAATCAAAAAACACAAAAAGCAAGACCAAGAACCAAGGAGCGAGGGTAAACAAGAATGTCCAAAAGCAAAAACACTTGCTGTCGATTCAGGAGTTACTGGCATGAAAACCGAGCCTAGATCACAAGTAGAAACGTAGAAGCAGAACCATAGTCACAGCAAAAATGTCCCAGCACTGAACTGCACCACAGCCTCCCTATTTATCCTCAGCATACTTGAATACTTAATCTAGGTTTGATCATTAGCAATATTGTTTACAATTGTTTTCATCTGTTTTATGTGCTTTTATCTTGTGAATACTAATTGTGTCTATGTTTTTTAAATTAACTCCTGAGTCTGAAAAAAAAGGATGATGAGAAAAATAAGGAGATTGATGGGGCTGAGGGAAATATTTAGGAGGGTTCCCTTAACAAAGACAAAGCTGGCAAAGCTGGCAATCACTAATTTGCGAGGCATCTGTATTCTTAATTGTTGGAAACACCATGACAACCAACCAGTTATGCCTTGACCATATTGGGATCATTCATCACTGATTACACCATTCTAAAAGCAACCCTGGACACTATCTTTTTTTGCACACAGCGAGATGCACACCACAGACTGCATCCTTAGAAACAAGTGTGTATGTTCAGGCATGATAAGGGTTTTTCTCACAGGATATTTGTTTTTGCACAATATATACCATATATATATATATGATACAAAATATGAGTTAAGGATGTAGTGCATGGCCGTGTTATCAATTCTGCACTGCAGCAAGAAATCCCTGATATGCACACACACCACATAAATCAGTTAATTTCCCCCTATATAATCTTTATGTCATTGCAATACAAATGAGATTCTCCACTGTTAATGTCAATCAAATACCCTTCCTTTTTATTTGATTATGCCTCGATATAATTATTTTGGGGCCTTTAAAAGAATATTAAAAGCGGGTCAAACATTAAGCAAAAACCTAATGTGTTGTTGAATTGACTGCTATTAATAAAGTTGTTATAAATTGACAGTTTTTGCACTTCCCACATTGTAAAATAAACACATCCATGATCCATTGAATAAAGTCTTAATACTTTATTGCTTCCCAGTCGTATCCTGAGGAGAGCGTGACATCCAAACATTTGAAAATCTATCGGTGCCATGGGCAATAAAATTACTTCCAGCATAATTGAAAGAATTAGGCTGATTGGGCTATTGCTAAATTTGTGGATATACAGTAGTCCCTCGGGGTTACGTTCTAAAAATAACCCACAATAGGCAAAATCCGCATAGTAGTCAGCCTTATTTTTTACTATGTTTTAAGGCTGTAAAACCCCTCACCACACATTTATACACTTTTCTCAGACAGGCATTAACATTTTCTCACATTTCTCTCTTGTTTAAACACTCTCAAAGTTCAAACCTTACAGATTTTAAAACATAAACCTGTTTTAAATTACACAGCACTTCAGAGTCACACTGCTAGCGATCAGACATTGATGATGATGTCAGGCAGTTTATAACCGGTACCGGACAAGGAAGGATTAGGCGTGGAGGAGAATCAGCGAGGAGGTGGTAGTAGCAGGTAAAAGTTCTCTCTGTAGCACTGAGCTAGCATAGCATTAGCCGCTAATCACACCAGGTTTTTTTCACTGGTGGTTTATGTTTATGGGAGGAGAAAAAGGAGCGCAGGTCCTCGCTTGGGTGAATGTGTCCTGATTTGTTCTGCATCCTGATTAGCCAATCAGGACGCAGAACAAAATGCACATTCATACGCTGTAAAAAAAATGCATCCAAAATTGCACTGTAAAAAAAATCTGTGAAACACAGAGGCCGCGAAAGGTGAACCGCGTTATAGCGAAGGACTACTGTATTACAAAAGTGATTGTTATCCTAATATAATTGCCTTTTACTTGCATAAAAATAAACCATTCCCTACTTTGTGTGTTTATTTTTATTTCAGTGGGCACAATGGCCCTCATTTATCAACCTTGCATGAGCAAATAGGAGTGCACGTTTGGTCGTATGACAGGACCAACGTGTGATTTATGAAACATTCGTATTTGACCAATCCCAGCGTACAAATGATTTGGTGTTGATAAATGCAGCGACTAAATTCAATCGTCATTAACATGTTATGTCCTTAAATATTCCTGGTTTGGAGGCTCCAAAACAAAACCCAGCTTGGGCTTTTCCCTTCCAGTTTGGGAAGGGTTTATTAAAATAAACCTCCATTATATCATAAAATTATTAACAGAGACCTCGCAGCTCAGGTTCACTTCCTATATACTGAACAGAAAGATATGAATTGTGGATAATTCATGTTAAAATAGCTATTAACACTAGAAGTCCCACAGAGGTGTCAAATGAACTTTTTACCTATAAAACCCAGAGAGGTGTCATTTGACCCAAAGAGAACACAAAAATTATTTATTTTTAATGACAGTGTGGTGTGAGAAATGTGCAAAAGAACAACTGTGATTTGTTTTCAATGGTTTTTATTTGTGTAAAAAAAAAAAAAAACAAACAAAATAAATAAAAATAACGATAATAACAAAGCAACTGTGCACATATTTAGAAGAATCTCCTTCATCCTCTTATTGAGACTCGTGACATACTTGGCACTGCCACGGTATCTCTCTCCTACATTTGCCACATGTGTATTTGTGGCAATGAACACATCGCACAGTTGCGCGATTGCTCTTGCAGCAATGGTTGATCTGACACTTAGCCCTTTTCCCAGGGCCAGGTGTAGGCGGTTGTTGTTGGCGCAGTTGCTCTTTGAGTGCCTTCTTTTCACTCACATGAGAGTTAGCCAACTCTCTTGCTAGCTGAACCAGGAAGTCCACCCGTCTCTCCTGCACCCCGGTGCATGCTTGATAAAGCAGATGTGCATTGAGTGCCGCCATGTCGATCATGTTGTAGAACACGGCGACTGGCCATCGCCGTGTTCCTGTGCGCACACTGTACTCCCGCACCATCTGGTCCATCACATCCACTCCGCACTTTGTGGTGTTGTATTGGGTGATGGTGTTTGGCTTCCTTTTGATGGTTTCCTCAGTCTCAACCACGCTGTGCATGCTGCTGAGAATGTAGACGGTCTTTTTTCGTTTGGGCGCATACACCGTCAGCGTGGCACCAGTGGTGGAAAACACCTAAAAAAGAAGAAATTGTTGTTATTATAGCGGTTTTAAACACAATGACACACTCAGAGGTGTTGATGGAATAAAAAAGACCAACAACATACCTGAGTGGTGAATTCCTTGCGGTCCATCTTTCTAGTTGACTGAGGAATTTCCCGGCGAATCTTGTTGACTGTCCCGAGGATGGTGGTTTTCCGGCTGAGCAGTCGTCGTGCAAGTGTCAGTGATGTAAAGAAATTGTCCGTGGTGACCGTCCTGCCTTTGTCCATAAATGGTTCCATCAGCTTCATCACCACACTCTCAGAAAGTCTCTCCTCACTGGGACGACTGGGGTCCTTTCCAAGATATGGGAGGACATTGCAGATGTACTTTGTTTTCAAATCACAAGCCACCCAAAACTTTATGCCAAATTTGTCGGGTTTTGTTGCAATGTACTGCAGGAAACAGCAGCGAGTCTTCGATGGGAAAAGCTGTTCATCAATTGTGATGTGTCGACCAGGGTTGTAGCATGTGATGCAGTTGGTAACAAACGATCCCCACACATCCGAAATTGCAGCAAACTTATCTGTCTGCACTCGCTCACTGCGCGTAAACATGTCATCAAATCGTAGGTGACGCATGATGTCTTGGAAACGGTTTCGTGACATAATTCCAGTGATAAGTGGGTTTCCCAGGCATGCTGACCAGCTGTCACGCAGAGATGGAACCTTGGTCACCCCCTCAAAATAATAACAGAAATAAATGCCATTAGTTCATGGAGGATCATGAACCAGTCCGTCTGCTCCGTTTGCCGTGCATGCTGAATAGTCCATTCTTGAATGGGACGGAGCATGCCAACAGTAATGAAACAGAGGAAGCTCTGAAGGCGACTCCTGATTCTTCTTCTGGCCTTTGCTGTTGGCTCTCCATCTGCAGCGTACGGTTCCATTGGAGTGAAACGGAGAATTGTACCCACATGTTCTTCATGCCACACTGTGCCCTCTTTCGCCGTCTCTGTGGGCTCACTCTCCAACCGAGCTCTCTTTTCCAGATGAGGAGCAGTCGCGTCATCTGCAATGTGAACAAATTCAAATTATTCTTTTCTTCGGTTTTAAATAAAAATAAAGTCAGGAAATGAAAATAGGATGTTTGGGAAATCTAACCTGAAGACAGCTCAGAGTCCGAATCCGAATTTGGCTGAAGGTTTATGTCCTCCCCATCTGAGTCACAAGGGTTTGCATTGTTCAGGATCAATTCCAACGCTTCTTGAGTGGTAAACCTTCTCTGCATTTTGAGTAGAATAAGTGTGGAGTGTCAGCAGGTGGAAGCAGCCAGCTATTTATTCCCCACAGCACAAAAGGCTGCATGACAACATGGTATTCCAGTGGTGTCCAATTCCGGTCCTCGAGGGCCACTAATCAGCACACCTTATTCAAATGATCATCCAGCTCTGCAGAAGCCTGATAATCATTTGAATCAGGTGTGTTGGAAGAGGTGACTCTGTTTCTTTCAATGTTTGTAGTCTGTGTTTGTTCTCCCCCAGCATCAAGCAGAACGAGTTAATAAACGGGGCATTGTGACTTTAGCTTCCAGGGCACTTCCCCCTAACATTCCAGACTTCCATTGTTAGAGTCAGGCTCTCCCCCCTGCTGATTTCTCAGGTGATTCATTTACAAATGAATAGATGCAAATTGTAGCCATCAGAGTCGTCAGTTTGGTCCTAGAGTTCATTTGACCCTGCTCTGGGACTTCTGGGGGGATATAGAAATCCCTGGGACTTCTAGTGTTAATAACCATTGCTGAAGGGTTGGGTTATTGCAAAGAAAAGCATATGTGCAGCCTTTGTTTCTTCACCCTCAGCCTGCTGCTCTGAGGTGACAACAACTTCAGGATCTTTAATAACTGTTTTCTCCCTTGTGTATGTTAGGCTCAAACATGTGGACTCCACACATGGACTGTCCGCTCTCCTCAGAGCTTACAAACCTGGGCGTACCACTGCTTAGTAGTTTCCATTATAACCTACAATTCCCACGATTCTTAGCTCTTCTCTGTAGTCCTTGTTCTCCTGGGACATGTTGAAAATGTGTCGCGACTTTCGTAGCTCGTCTGCCAGTTGCTCCTCTTAGCTTGTGTTAATCTCTCCTGCTCTGTTTCACCAGGCGGGTGAAATGCATGTCAGTGTTAGATTTTAATGCGGGTCGATACAATGCCGAGCAGTGTTTTGTGTGACACCATCTACACGGAGAAGTCTACGCGGCCGTAAAATCTGACCCTCACATTTAAATGGCCTGGCGGACTCGGCGTGGAGTCTATTTCATGGATCGCCGTCTGAGTATGTTAGATCCTTAAGAATGTGACAATATTCAAATGGCCATAACTTCTTCAAATATTATTTGATTTCTATGCATGTGAAACCATTGGAAAGCTTAAAATCCACACTTTCAGAATCGTTATAAATATGCGCTCAAGATCCATGATAATAAAATCTAGAAGCTATCACCATTGTCAAATACTAAGTATGAAATTCTGAATTTTAAAAACCTAATCTTCTAATGTTTGCTTACTTTTTAAAATTATTCATGGCTTCACTGCACCCTCTCTGAGAAAATGCATAACTACTGATAAAATGTCACAAACTACTCGTTCTACTTCTAGAGAATGCAGCATCCCAAAATGAAGAGCTGCCTTTGCTAAATCTGCCTTCTCTGTAATTGCTATAGGTCAGTGGAACACACTGCCAACAGAGATTATTGCATGTACTACATTTAAAGCATTTGCTCATTCAACTAAAAAAAGGGGTTTTAGAAAATCAAACATCTTGATCAGTAACAACGTCATGAGGGAGCGGCCGTTCACCTGGAGAAAGGATTTGTTGAACATTTTGTAATCTTTCAAACTTATTTAAATTAAATGTATGTTAATGATGATGTTAAAATCAGTTTTTCGTACTGTAACATCTACCTGTCCAGGGACAACAGGTAAAATTAGCATTTTTGTTATAACCTGGTACAAATTATCTTTCCTTTTGGTCAATGTTAAATTGTACACTGTCCATCTAAATAAAAACCATACCATACCATTTAAATAACTCAACACCCCCTGGCAGACATGATCCTTGTTTTCTCATGACCGGTCACATTTTTGCAGCCTGTTCTCTTGAGGATTTCATTGTGAGCCACTCAGCCACACGACATGTTTCAGGGGACTTCACAGGGCAACAATTACTGAAGTGACGCCGATTGGGCTAAAATGTGTCAGAAAAAGTTAAGTCATGTAGCCGAGGAAATTGATGACGTTATAGTCATGTTGGACTTCCTCAAAACACAGATCACGAAGGTAAAGGAGCAATAGACTTGTTTTCTGGACTTGGTGAAGATGGTTCAGTCTCTTCACATCCAGAATGAGCAGAAGGACAAGAAAATAGCACAGCTGGAAAACCAGGTTGCAGACCTCGAACAATGTACGAGGATGAATGACATAATAACTGGGCTCATGGTAAAATCCTGTTTGTATGCTTGAGTGGTAGACGCAAACAGCAGGGATCCAGCAGCTGATATTGATACCAACTTGACAGAGCAACAAGTGCTGACCTTTCTACAATCAAAAGGAACTGAACTGGATTGTAATAAGGTTGAGGCTTGCCATGTGTTGCCGAGTATCATTAACCTAATGTCATCATCAGATTTGCAAACAGATAACAGAAGACTGCGACAAACCAACTCTGTGAAAAACCAACAAAAAGACTCTGTAAATGAAGTTCAAGATTTTGACATAACCAAGATTGATGCCTATAAAGACAAGATGAAGGATTGCAAAGAGCAAGAAGTCTGCAAGTAATGATCTGGACAACCCACCGCCGCTGGGGAACATGCAGCATGAAGAGTTTGGAGGAATTTCAAGATCTGTCTTCTCTATCTTCTTCTGTAGGTACACCTTTTCCAGTTTATGTTTGGATATTTGTTCAATGAGGTTGATCCTGTATAATTCTTTTGCTGGTAACTGGGAAACAATGGCCAACATTGAACTATTGCTGTTGGTTAAGCAGAGATATTAATTCAACCTCATATGGCATAAAATCTCACTGTGTGAAGGTGGGCTGTGGAGGTAGATGCTGGACCTCCGTGAGGCATTCCCATGTACTGTCGAGAGACAACACTGTGCTGTTAATTATATTCTAATCATTTGACATATGATTATATTCAATATCCATAGAAATTGTATAAGCAATGCAAATGCCTGCATAGCTATTGTATTCCAAAACCTACACAAACTCTTGCTGTGGCTGCAGACAGCGTCTCCTCATCTTCATCATCCTGATCCTCCTCCTGTGATGCAAGAAAACCCTATAGTCACCTTCAGAATTGTCCCCTTTGAAGAAAGAGCTCAGTGATACCTGCAGCGGGTTCAATGGTCTGTAGGATGAACAGTCTACAAGTCTACAACTGTTTGGGGGGAATATTAAAAAAAAAAAAAAAAAAAAAAAAAAAAATTTAATATATTTATAAATATATAAATATTTAAAAATATAATTTGATGGGCTCAGAAGTACTTCCTCCTGGAATGCCTTCAGCCACTGGGTGGCCCACATATTGGGTGAGGGCCAGCTCTTCAGCCTCTGTCATAGGTGGAGGGGGTGGTCCTCCACCAGTCTGCCTTCTTTCTGTTGGCTGAATAGACCTCAAATGTTACTCACTTAAAAAAATATTATTTGATGCAGTCATCTACATATGGTTACATTATCCAGTGGTTCTCAAACTGTGTTTGCTCAAGTACCCCCTTTCTCTTCATTTTTAATCCAAGTACCCCCTTTGTTCGACTCCAACATTTTTTCTAGAATACTATGAAAAAACATCTAGAGAGCATAATGATGGAATTAATTAATCTTTTTATATATATAATTTTTTGTTAAATAAATAGAATAAACGGTGTTTAATGGCTTTTTTTTATTATTATTATAGTTTTTATCATTTCTGGTCATCTCCTGCCTTGTATTTTCAGTTTATGATTTAATCAAGATCATTTCCATCATCATTATTATGATTATCATTTTTAACTAAAAATATACCGTATTAAACCCGCTATCTTTTAATGCTTTCAATTGTTAATTTTCCTGTCTTCCAACTACCCCCAGTAGTGCCATCATGTGGCACGACGGGTACACCCACATGTACCTCCATTTGAGAAACACTGCATTATACAATAAAATGTATTTTTAATTGTCAGAGTTCATGCTAAACAGAGGAAAAATAAGTAGCTACAGAGGATGACGTCAGTCAAATGTTGTTTGGCTTTTTATCACATTTATACCCTAAGAAACATATGACAATTTGAAAAGTCAAATAACGTAAGTGTGGTGAAATGATGAGATCAATATGCATTACCGTTCTGAAGGATGTTTTCATATTTCATTTTTAGCTGCTGCCAAGTTCTCTATTCGCTCGTGGGATTGACCCTAAATGAGCGTAACATATTTAATCAGTTATTATGTCTTATTGAAGTAACTGTGTCTGAATTACTGCATTTTTACTTACGCTTTCACTCGAGCGGCAATCTCCTCCCACGCACGTATTCTCTCCTTGGCAACAGCTGCGGTGTTGCCTTTTCTTCTCAGTATCGTCTCATATTTCCGCCTGCATGAGGATTTCCAGCTCTATCGGCGTGAAGTAACTCGCTCGCTTCCTGGTGGTTGCCATGGCAGCTCGTATAATCTTGGTTCCATTGATGATGGCTTTTTATCACACGCGTGCACGTAAGTAACTCAAGGTTTACATACTCAGGGTTGATTTAGTTTCCCATCGCGGGGTATGTTGACCCAGAGATTATGGATAGACTCAGAGTTTGTCAACCCTCCTTTATGGAATACCCCTCTGTCCAATAATCATAGTGTCAAATCAGCATCTTAATATGCCACACCTATGGGGTGGGATGGATTATCTCTGCAAAGGAGAAGTGCTCACTAACACAGATTTGTGAACAATATTTGAGAGAAATAGGTATTTTGTGTAAATAGAAAATGTTTTACATATTTGAGTTCAGCTCATGAAAAACTGGAGCAAAAACAAGTGTTGCATTTATATTTTTGTTCAGTGTATATATACATAGAACACAAAAACAAACCTACAAGAGACATTTTTTTTAAAAGTTCCAGTTAGATTTCCATTGCACTGATGAAAGAGGGGGAGTGATGTTCAGTTCCCTGCTGGTATTAGACTTGATTCGAGTCGGTCCAATTCAGTTTAACAGGAACTGAGAAGCTACAGAGTGGAGCTGCACACATGAGCTGTAATAAGCTTTGAAAGTGTTTCTCTGCCTGTTGGAGGAAAGGTGTGATGAACTGGATAATGAAATTGAAAGAGGATCTTATTATGTCAAGGAAAGCTGCTGAGGTTTGGTATTTTCACAAATATTTTAAACCTCAATGTGATCATTGACTTACACTGAAGTCAGCAATGAATGTGAACATTTTCAAATTGAAGTAAATGAAATTGCACAATGCATGCATATTTCCCTGTGTATGAAATTTGAAATACAAATTAAATGATATTTTCCTTTAAATTGTAAGCATTAAATAAACATCCAGTCTTCTATCAGAGGGAAGAGGGTCATTGCAAGACTTTTCTATGCTTGGGTAAAATTGAGGGCATCCTTCAGAGAAATACTGGAACAACCTATGAAGAACAACTATATACTATATATTTTCTTGTGACTGAATTAGTTAAGTACGTCTTTCATTACTGTTTGGCTGAAAGTATATTCAACTGTTTCAAAGTTAAAAAAAACTAACCTTAGGAGAAGGAGCAGCAGATGTCTCTGCAAACATTGAGGCTGCAAAAACTCCATTCATTAACCTTTACAGTTTACAGCCAAGCTGCGAGACTGCACTGGGGACAATTTGTACTCAGACATCTTTATGATCTTAAAACACAGCACCAACATCAACTGAAGGAGCTCAGAGTGGAAACCAAGATCAAATCAATACAACAGAATCAAAAGATTACAGCAGGGACACAGTTTATTGTAACAAAAGTGTAGTACATATTACTTTCTTAGTTTCTTAGTTTAAAGCACAAAACATGGGTGATAACAGCTAGGAAAACTTAAAGCAAAACTAAGTAGCTTTTTCACCCCGATAAATCAGTGACGTGCCGTGACCACTAGTGTTGGGTAGGCAGGGCGTTGCAAATCGAGACCATCAATGTCAACACCAATGACAATTTCATATGTTTCTACTGGCAAGTGTTAATTCAATTCAATTCAAATTTATTTGTATAGCGCAATTTACAACAAAGTCATCTCAATGTGCTTATCAAAATGTAAAATTCATAATAAGAAAGAAAAAACCCAAAAAGATCCACATGAACAAGCATTTAGACAAAATCAACACAGAGAAAATGACAACAACTCGGAACAGCCTCAGTGAGGTGCATCCACAAAGTCAATCCTTCCTTTTGTACCATTAAGACGTGTGTGACTGAGTGTAAACAATTAAATTTTTTCTATCGGTATCTACAGTGTCTATTTTCTGCCAAAATTTGAAATTAATGTGTACAAAATGTTGGGCAGATTCAAACTGACAAGCCAATTTAGTGAAATACTAAGGACCTGTTTACACGACAACGTTTTGCTTTGTTTCCATTTTTGCATTCACACGGCAACGTTTTCAAACTGACTGCAATGTAGTATACATGCCAGGCCAATAGATGGCGATGTGGTTTTGCAATGAACCAAAATATGCAAACACAAGTAAGAGTGTTCACGCACGTCACTCTGGAATTAAACTGAATTAGCTCCAACAATGTGTTGATTCACTTTACCATTGCTTGGATCAGTGGAGTCATATTTCATGCCTGCACCAGATTGTGACGACAATCACTCCTACTGAGAGCTATTCGCCCAAACTCAGGGTCGGGCCTAATTTCTATCTTTTTAACATGGACTCTGGTTGGACTCGGCTCGGGCGCTGCGTGGTGAACGGTCAGGTGATGTGTTTCAATAAGTACGAGATAATGCACAGATGTTTGCTGAGAAGGTGAATGGTGGCTGCCTTCTGGTACATGAATAAATGGTGTTATAAAATGAATAAATGACTAGTTCTTGACTCATTGTCCTGTGTGTGTCACATATGGAGAAGCAGGTTGCTGAGCTGTGTGTGTTACAGCAGTAAACTGGTACGTAGCATGTAGGATATATGAAGCTGTTTGTCATGTTTACAGCTTAATGCCAAATGAGTGGCTATTAAATAAAGCTGAGGTATTAAAGACCGTGTAAAGCAAATTCTGACATTTTCTTCTAAACACATTAAATAGGTCATGATGATGACAGAGAGACATTAGAAGAAGCTTTGACCAAAGCTGCTGTTGTAGTTTCCTGGACCTCCACCAGAGAGAGCTTCAAAGTGTCTGTGATGATGTCATCACTGTGGTACTCAATTTGTCTCTGGGATGAAAGAATCCAGAGTCGTGGAATCGTTTGCTCCTCCAGGCTGGTCCAACTGGGGGCCAGGGGCTGTTTCCAATTTCTGTGTTCAGGATTTAATGGGCGGGTCAGAAAGCGTGGCCGCGTTACATAACACGACCCTCATTAGCATAAACCCGACCCTGCTGCTGAAGCTCACCAAACTTCCGCGGCCTCGAGCGCAATTCGGCCCCTAGCCAAAAACAAACCACCTAGTCGGACTCATGGGAATAAAATGTGTCTCCTGGTGCCACATTTTCCATGAAATGAGCACGTTTATTCACCATAATTTTGTTTTACTCCTCTAGCGGGCGCAGTTTTGACTCTACCCAGGAGGGATGCATATATTTGGACTGGGGCAGAGCAGACCTTTGCGCTGATATAATGTTTGTCACTTTTGGAAGCGCTATCTACGCTGGAGCCGCTTTCACACTGCTCTCTCCCATAGACACAGTAAGGAGGGGGTGCCCTTCCTGCCCGTGGGCGTGGTTCCAGCGCCTCTAACCATACTTGTCAAGTTTTGGATTTGAAAATAAGGTAAATTTTCTGCCGCCCACTACGAGCCGTCCCACCCGCCCAACCAAGCTCCAGTATCCCTTATATTTTAGGATGGGTGTACAATAAATCTAAAATAGCCACTTTTCAACCACTTACTAAATATAATTATGTAATTAGAATCTGGTAGGTTGACCTTTATTAACATTTAAATACTGTGAACATTCCTACTAGGGCTGGACAATATGGACCAAAACTCATATCTCAATATATTTTCTCAAAATGGTGATATATGATATAAATCTTGATAATTTTATCATATAAAGTCTGACCAGAAAGACAATTCTGGGTTAATTTTGCTGATGCAAAATGCTACGCAGGGACATTTATTAACAAACAGCTGATCAGTATGTGCACTCAGAAATCCATCTAACTGAGCTTTACATTCTGTTCTGAGAAGTAAAAGCAGCAACTCCTAAAACTAGTATTTGATATACATATATATATATATATATATATATATTTCACGTTGCTTGTCTTTAAGTTGGACATTAACATTTTATTTTCATTATATATTTTCTTATAATTTCTCATGCTCACTCATGTGGTTCTCTGGTATTCACTAATGACTTATTAGACACATTTATTACAGACTTTACATCCTTTAACACTTTTTGAAAGCAGTATATATATGGTGGAGCTTGTGATTGGCTGATTTTTCATGGTGACTCACGTCATTACTTCCGCTGTGGTAAACACTAAAATCTCAGTTATTAATCTAACAGAACGTGTAACTGTGTCACATCCTGCTGCTCTTTAGGAAGGTAAACTCTCTGTCACATTTCACAACGTATTTACACAAGTTCTTTGTTTTTTTTGCCGGAACGTCTTCTTACATTCATCCATCTCTTTTCTGAGTTGTTTTTCCGGGTTTGTTGACGCTGTCAGCACTAATCTCGTGAGAACTGCAACTCAGGCCATTTCAGGTGGCAGTTCTCGCGAGGCTAAAGATGGCGTTCAGTATAGTAAGGCATCTTTTAATTATTATTACATTAAAATACGGGATATTTACAGGAAAATACTAATACGGGAAAATGGCGGGAAAGAGGGGTAAAATACGGGAGTTTCCCAGCTAAAACGGGTAAAAAGTATGCTTCTAACTGACACGCCCCCAGCGTTTCAGAGCATAGAGAAGTGCTTGTTTTTGTATGATTTTGAGACCTCATTTTATATACTTAGCAATTTTTTTCATCTTTCAAATTTGGCACAGTGGTCAATGACACATGTTTCTGTGATGTGACATAAATGTATTTCTGCTTTACACAGACTTTAAAGAAACTCACCGACATGTTGCGCCACGCGCTGATTTGAATAGTGGAGCAGCAATGTGTTCAGGCTTAAAGAGAGATCGACTTTATTCGGGTTCGGGCTGTATTCTGACGACTCCGGGCCGTTGGCTGATTAAAAATGGTAAATGGACTAGATTTATATAGCGCCTTATTACCACACTGAAGCAGTCCCAAAGCGCTTTACAGATCAGCTCATTCACCCAATTACTCTCACATTCACACACCAATGGGACAGGACTGCCATGCAAGGCGCTAGTCGACCACTGGGAGCAACTTAGGGTTCATTGTCTTGCCCAAGGACACTTCGACACATAGTCAGGTACTGGGATCAAACTCCCAACCTCTTGATCAGAAGACGACCCTCTACCACCTGAACCACGGTTGCCCGTGCCAACATTCAAGGCACTGCAGCCACAGTGCACCTGCCCGTGACACAGAAAGTGTTGTTTCCCTGTTTACATGGAGACAGAGGGGCTAGCGTTAAAAACTTTCACTCTGGAGCCCGTTTTTCAAAAGTTCCGTTTTTAAGCACCAAAACACTGTTGCCGTGTAAATGAACAGCTAATACGAAACAAAACTTTTGCGTTTTCACTAGAAAATGTTCTGGTGTAAATGAAGGTTAAGACAAAGGGTTCGTGAATGGGTGGCTAACCACAACGGTCACAACAAAATCCAACCACATTGCAATAAACCAAAACTGAAAACACGTTCACTTCTACGTCTGAACACATCTGAGTTAAGTTTGAAAAGTTTTGCTCAGGGCTGAAAATGGGACAGTGATGTTTGACTAATAGAATGTGTTATTTATAAATATATACAGTAATTCCTTCCTTTCTGATATGGATATCATTAAATTTTGGACTTTTCAAGGTTGCATTTGAGGCTACCCGTCTTTTTCCTGGGGTCACGTTGACTTTGTCCTCACCTATTTGAGTAAATCAACTCAGCTGATGCAGTTCTCAAGGAGCTGAAATGTGTCTCACAGCCTGCCTGTGCTTTTGACAGGACTTGTTAAATCTTATCTGTCTTATCTCATTAGTGAGCAGTAGCGGCTCCAGTATTTTAATTGTGGGTGGACCTCCAGAACACTGGATGGGCCTGTCAAAATAAGAGAGTTTCCCTTCATCTCCGTTTCAGCACTGCTCTGCAGCAGCAATAATCTACCTGTGTGGCTATTATTTCGGGCGTTGAACCCATAACCTAACTGTTACTTGCCTTGCTGATGTGAGGGTCAGGCTACGGCAGGATTTTGGGAGAAGTTGGCTGTGTTAGACCGAAACATCTCAATCGTATTGTTACATTTAAATACAGTGGTGGGTAGTAATGCAATTCATGTACTTGTACATTCATCAAATATATATATATTTTTTTTACTTGAGTAAATTTGTGAGAAAATATACATACTTTTACTCTGTTACCTTGGGCTATGCATGCATGTCGTTTCATTCATTTGTCTATAAATAAATTCAGATGAGCTCAGATGCAGTTCTGCAGCTCTCTGACAGAGACATCAGTAACCAATCACAGCAGCAGCAGCGGAGCATGGACGAAGGTGTGGCCCCGCCCCTCAACAACCTTCCTTCACCAAACTAGTATAAGAAACAGGAAATTAGCAGATACATGTGCAGCCCCACATTCAGACCCTATTTGCCTTTCAAACGTCATAAAATGCACTTCCTACTTTATCAGCCCAAAACGGTGAAAATCTCGATTAAGAATTCCACTTTAAATTTCAGAAAACGTGATAGTACGTAGGCTGAAATGTTACCTATGGTAGCAATGCTAACTAGCTAATATCGAGTGAGTTAACCTATATACTACGCAGCAGATTAACACAATGAGTACTTATGTCTATTTTGCACAATAAAAAAACAATACATAATATCACATACTGTAAATAGACAGAATGCAGGAAGCTGAAAGAGCTTAAATATGTATTATTATTTTTCAAATTTAAAAAACCACACATTCTAATTCACTTAAAATCAAATAAAATGCAGTGTAAAAAATTACTGAGCTGGCACATATTGTCACTAATCCTAACTACTCTGTATTTAAAACAAATATGATCAAAAACTCATTTTTGAGAAATAAATCTGTGGGGTCACCAGAAATTTGTGATATAAATATGAGGTCACGACCCCAAAAATGTTGGGAAGCACTGATATACATACTTTATTATGTTGATTCTGTTTTTTTATGCAGGGTATGTTTTTTTTTTTTTTTTTTTTTAAATGAATGTATGAGTATTTTACTTCTACTTGAGTAAATATATTATGACGTAACATTACTCTTACTTGAGTACTGTTGTTGTTTACTTACCCATCACTGCTAAAATTCCTCTTTCTGCTCCTCTGAGCTTTTCTGGGCAAATTTGAATAAAAACAAGTAGTTGCTAGTAGTTGTTATGCCACACCTATTGCAGGCAGAATCTGTAATGTGGGGATACTACTCTGTCAAAGTCGGATGGATTGGCGTCTTGGAGCACAATGAAGTCTCCCGTCAGTCAACTTGGTTATTATCACAGCATGTACTATATAAAGGCAAAATATTTTCAATAGAAAAGGCAGTTACTACCTTGAAGGTTTGCCTATCAATTCATTTGAAAAGTTGCTCTTCAACTGTGTTCTCATTTGTCACTATCTCACATTCAACACAACTCCCACAGAGCGAGGCAGTGAATTAAAGTTAAAAGGACGTTCACATGAGAGAATATTCTGAACCCTTGTAAAAAATTTGAAAAATCTGCTCTCTGAAGTGGTCTTTAAGCATGTTTGCTGAAAGAGCATATAGGCGCCTTTAGTGAATGTTCTTTTATGTTACTTTCATTTCCTCACTTTTTTTTTTATTACATGTCTTTCCCATACATGGAGTTTGCAGGGGGTAGGGGGAGCATTGCATTTCAGTGACTGTACAAAATATATATGAATTTATTTGTTGTAGAATGTGTAATGTATTAGTTCTAGTACTGTATAAGCTTTCAGTGAAATGGTCCCACACTTTTGAGACTTTAGGTTGGTTCTTCTTCTGTTGCGCAATTCTTCTTCATAATGTAAATTGTGAAGCAGCACTGCGCCCAGCAGTTCATGTGTGGTACAACAGCAAAAATGAAGCAGAAAGTGGCCACGGCATGATTTTATCATGCATTTACAACATTAAACGTAGCGTTGACGGAAATTGTTGCATTATTGTATATGTTGCATACAAGAATCTCAAACTCCGCCTCTGGTCATTCCTTACAGTTTAATGGGAAACAAACATGTAGACCTGATAACTAATAACCATTTATGAATCCGTTATGTCAACTATTCCAGTGTGTTGATGCATTGATGAAATCATCCACCCATATGGTTATAGCGTGTCATCTACAAATGAGCGATGTGGGAAATTACAATGTTCTAAATGCCATCATGCTCACTCAGGTGCGCTGCATAACATTGCAAAGCAATTAACATTCAATAATGTAACTGCAGTATACAGTACATAAAAATTCTGTCCAGGCTCTAATGTCTTTGATTTTGTGAGAGGGAAAGATCAAGGTGTCTATAATGTATTTGCTATTAAAGTGTATGTATAGGGACAATTCTAAATGAGTCCTCTCCTGAAGGTTTAAACTTAAGTGCAATTCATTCAATGTCTTTACCTATTTTGCCAGTTCATGGTTTTGTAGCAATAGTAGCCTACCCACCAGTTGTAGGGTATAACTAACCTGTCTCATTGCGGTCTAAAACCACCTTACTTGCCGTATTAGTGGGTTACCATATGTCAGGTTTTACCTGGATACATCCACCTTTGACGTCTGGGTAAATGAGGGTCCAGGGGTGTTAAAAATTAATAGAAATGGCCAGCTTTCCCACAGTCCCCTGAACGTATCACCAAGGACACTAATAGGCCTACTATGCAACTAGGTATCGGTATCGGGAATAACACCAGTACTTTTTGAATATTTCACAATGAAAGAAAGAGGCAACATTGAAGGAACAAAAAGACATGACGCTCTGAGTGCTTGGCTGCCACAAACCAATTATCACTGTGGCCATTTTTCTGACACCTCCTGTTTGAAACCCAAAAAGTCAGAAGGATCGCAAGGCCCAGATTTTATGTCTTTATTTGTACTGCAAAATCAAAATCACACAAACTTTTGCCCTTCTGCACCAAGGTTTCTGTCCTGCCTGAGCTCGCCAAACCAATTTCCACTGCGTTACGTCACCGCCGTGCCACCGGAGCTGATAGGTTTCCACTTTAGTCTATGTGTTAATTTCCACCGGGTCCGCTGCGGTGCGTGTCTACTCCTTCCCAGCAGCAGTAGTCCGGTGCCCTCCGCCAGATATACGCAGGGCTTCTATTTTTGGCGGACATCGGAGCACGACGCATCAATCAGCACAGAGCAAATGAAGCTAAACAGGAAGTTAAGCATATACTCCGCAATAAAATATTGGGTTACTTTTCAAAATAAAACACTTCAGATCATATTTCAAGTAACTACATCACCAAAACGTCATAATGTGTGAAAACAAAATCACATTCACTATAATGTTAGCGCTCATACTGTAACTGCACTGTAAACTGCAGCAACTTTGATTTAATTCATGTTTTACTGGTGCAAGTTTTATCTCTTCTGTGTTGGCTGAAGCAAAATAATGTGGCTATGACAAATCCAGAGAGTCCAACCTTCTTGTTCTCCTTCGTTAGGAACACTGACCTGTTTATCTGTTTATTGTTGCGTTTATAACACATACATTTAACTGCATTCTTGCGCGATTATATAAATAGTGTGAGAACTCCTCTGTCTCATGACGTCAGAGTCATCCAACCGAAGTGCACCGTGGTGCACTCAAAACGAATATTAAGTAGTTTGATCTTAAGTGGGCGGCAGATTTAAGCGGGTAAATGAGCAATTTGAACAACAATTTCCCCAAATTTGCATTTGGACGTATAAATGATACATAAAGTATGAAAAGTGCTGACAATATGCAAAGTGGCAGATATAAGTCCCTGCAAGATTTTCTCTCTAAAATTTAAATGATTTTGTGACAATTTTTTTTTTTTAAATTTTGGGAAATTATGATAAATCATTTTGGGAAAACTGAGTTCTTTGAACAAATTGAGATTTAGAATAACTGCAGTCATGTGATGAAAACATGGGAAAACTGCGATCCTCCAAATATTGTGGAGTTTCTGGGACTTAACAAAATACTAAATAAACAATAAATAAATAAATAAATAAAACAACTCTTGTAGCCAAATAAATACCTTATTTGTCATTTTCACATGTTAAACCTGTGCTAACTTTAGAAACAAACTGAGGTAGAATCTATTTAGACGGTTGACTTTCTCCCTTATAAGTTACACCATTGACTGAAAAATAAAAGCTGTGCAATGCATGAACAATTATAACAAACCTACACTTATGAACTGAAGTGACTGACACCATTACAGTAAATCCCACACTGTTCACTTTCTTTAAATTTCCACAGAAGACAATCATCATCACAGAACTATATCAGGGTGCTGCATTCTAAGTGGGGTTACTCAGTGCTTATTTTACTCCAGAAACCTGACATCTTTTAGCTTTCACAAGCGCATCAATATCAGTTGTCACATCCTGAGTGGCAGCCAATTTCAGGGTGTTATTTAAGTGCTTGTGCGTGAGTCTTGAGCGTAGCTTTGTTTTATTGATGCACATTACAGAGAAAACTTGCTCACAAAGGGTTTGTGGTTCCAAACATGCACAACATTTTTGCAGCTAGGGCTGTCAAGTTGGGGTAGCCTGGCAAGAGATACTGATAAAATGTGTCCAAGCCTGATGCAGCAAATTGGCCCTTCAAATCTGAGTCACACTGCAAGTCTAGTATTTCAAGCTGGATGTTGACAGGCAGATCAGAGGCATTCATGGTAAATGGCGAGCAAAAAATCTTTCTCCAGATCACCAAAAATCTGAAAGCATTGCTCAAACTCCCGCTATTAGTTGTGATATTTTATCTTTTTACTGCTTCATGTCTGCAGCATGTTGAGCCACGCAAACATCTTTCAAACAAGGAAAGTGAGCTGCATCACCACATGCCAGTTGCTCCTCCCACAATGACAGCTTCAGCTTGAATGCACATATGCTTTCATAATACTGTGTTACAACTTTGTTGTGCCCTTGTAGCATTTTGTTCAAGTTATTCAAGTGTTCTGTAACATCCACCATAAATGCAAGGTCCTGCATACATTCTGTTGATTGAAGTTCTAACAGGTTTGCCCTTTTTTTCCATGAACTGGTAATTTTCTACTCGTCAATCAAAGAAACGCCTCAGCACAGCACATTGGCGTAGCCATCTTACCTCAGTGTGGTATGGCAGGCCATAGTTGTGCTTTCTCTCTCTCAGAAAGTTGTCAAACTGGGGATGATACAGGCCTCTCGATCGGATGAAATAAACAGTTTGGACGACCACCGTCACCATGATGTTATCTATCTTTAATGACTTGCAGCACAAAGCCTCCTGATGCAAAATGCAGTGAATAGTCAAAAAACCACATCCTCCATTTGCCGTCTGTACTTTATCTCTGAACTTTGTCACAACACCTGCTTCTTTTCCGCTCATTGAGGGTGCACCGTAGCCAGGCTGACAGAACGGGACCAGTCCACTCTGACACGGTCCAGTGTGTTGACGAGTGTAGGGAAAATAGCTGCAGTTGTGGTATCCACCATTGGCATCAACTCCACAAACTTCTTGATGACGGTCAAAGTGTGGTTGAATATGGCCAGTTGCTCTACATCCGTAATATCCATGTTCATCAATTGCAATTGAAAACGCAAGATCAGAAATCCTCTCTGCAACTGTGTCCCTCGTTAGGTTGATGGTGGCAAAAGCCTTGCGCTTTCCAGGGCACACAATCTCCGCAGCCTTCAACATGCAAGTTTTCACAAATTCACCCTCACTAAATGGTTTTGAAGCCACTGCAATTTCATGAGCAATAAGGTAGCTGGCTTTCACTGCAGCATCACTTATGTCTAGACTCTGAGTAAATACAGACTGCTGTTTCTTCAGACTCGCCAACAATTCATTCAGCTTCTCTCATCTCTGTTGTCCTTGAAACTTGTTGTATTTGTCGCATGAAGAGTCTCATAGTAGCGACGGAGGTTATATTCTTTCAGCATTGCAACATGCTGTGTGCACACCAAACACACAGCTTTCCCATTCACTTCCGGGAATAAATAGGAGGATGACCATTTTTCTTAAAATACTCCACACTCTTTTGGGGCAATGATGGTACCGTAGAAGACATAATAGTGCAGGCAGAACCAGAAGGTAGCTCCATCTGCTCCGGACCAGCAGTACTTGTTCAGTATAAACATGTTTGCTTGCTTAACAGAATTATTATTGCAACATTTAATGGACACATTTGGAACAGCAGTTTCTTTCATTAAAAAAATGCAGTTAATTTTCATAATCTGCTAAAATAAATCATCCTGCGTTTGACACCTCTGATGTAGATCCAAACGTTCTGCTCCGAGTGTGCGCTGCTTTAAATCCACCATCTTAGACTCGTTTTTCTATTTTCTCCCTCAAACTCCTTCTGTGCTGTTTATAACCATCAGCTAATCTTTCAACCCACAGAGCGGTGCTGCCATCTCCTGGGCAGCACTATACCGCAGTAGCAGTTTGCTATATGCAGTAATGGGAGACCTCCGTCACAGTATTTCCAAGCAACCCCCGTGAAAAAACACAATTGACGTACATATTCATCAATGGCAGCGAACGTTCGGATTTGAAATTACGTATATGTACTTCAATGGCAGTGAGTAGGTTAAGTGTTTACAAGAAAGATGAATTGTTGAAATTAAAATCGGAATAAACCAGCCACCTAATTCAGATTTAAGTTTAATTCGGAATTCAATTTGCATTACAAATTAAGTGTTTACAAGGTCAGATTAAAGAGGAATTAACTTTTATTCTGCTTTAAAAAGGAATAAAATTAGATAAAAGTAGTAGAATAAAAGTTCCCATATAAATGTGGCCTGTGTGGGTTTGAAGCCTGCCAAGTAAATCGGATTTTAGACGGAGCTCATTGGCAACAAGAGCTCCAGAAGAGTCCAGGCTACCTGGGGCAATGACCTCTGGTCTACAACCTATAGATGATGCTCATCTAGTACTGCTCATCCAGGACGGAACATCATGTGGCAAGAAGAGATGCTATAAGAAACGTAGAGAGGGGTGTAGAAGGACAACAACCAAGCAGCAGGACCATTATCTGCTCCTTTGTGCGAGAAGGAAGAGGAGCCCAGCCATAGCTCTACACAGCGACTTTATTTTTCCCATGAGTTCAATGTAAGCATGCATATCTATCTCTACAAATCCAAATAATTTGATAAAAAGAAGTTAAACAACAAGCCTCATAAAACCTGAAGTTTCTACTCCTGTATTTCTTTCTTGTGTGTGTGAAAAGGTAATTAAAACTTTTTGATTCATTTGTTTGTTCTCTACTGGAACAAAACAGCATCCTGAGACATTAAACCAGTCTGTTTCCCAGCGCTTTCTACGCCTGACCTGCTTTGATCTCAAAAAATGCTGTTTGCATCTCACTGTATTGTGTCGGGTTAGCATGGTAGAAGCAAAGATGAAAAAAAGATGAAAAAAATAACTACTTTTTATTAATATGCACCCGATTCATTCACAAATGGTGGCAGTTCTTCAGGAAACTTGCACTTAGTTAACTGATGTTTTGGTAATAGTACTATTTGTTTCAGGAGTTTCTATTTATTTTAAAGGGGAAGTATGATGAAAAAATCACATTATAATGTGTTGAGCAGTGTGCTCTCATTTCATGTATTTGTTGTTGTTCCACCCCTGAGTATGAGGAAAAGATTTTCTGTTATGTAGGCAGTTGTATCTGATGATGTAATGTGATCATGTGATTGCTAATAACCTACACCTGCTGTAAACAAATAAAAGAGCGAGTGCCCGTGGAAAGGGTGACTGTCTTGCACACAGAAAAGCAAAGAGTCTGTTGTTATGTCCCGCTGCAAAATTCATTTTTGCCAACATAATGATTTTAGTACAGTGACATTATTCAGCCTCATTCAGAGGGTCAAAGTTGAAAAAGTTCTGATTCCTCCCTCCCTTGTAATTCCACATTTTGTAAAAAGTCAGCTCCAAACGGACGAGTTGGATCTTTCCCCACTAATGCATCATAATGGTGAAACTCCTCCTCCAGGCAACTCTGGCTCCTCCTACCCTACATGAGAATGTGAGCTCCTCTCTCTCAAACTACCTCACAGGTAAAACAAACAAAGCAAAGGCAGGTTGATATCAGAGTTAATATCTTTACGTTCAGTTTAAAGACACTCTGAAGCTTTTATGGGATGATCTGATGTGTTTTTGACCCAATGCGACGCAGTGGTTCGACAAAACAGTGGACTATCTTCTTAAATGGACAATTTCTGTGGTCAGAGGAGGTGAAGAGGAGTAGAAAGCGACTGTTAATGATTTACTCTCCTGCTGCTGTGATAAACATGCTGAAGCAGCATGCATATACATGAAGGCCCAAAAACGGCCTGTTTTTAGGAGCAGTCTGAAACTGACTTTTCAGAGGGCTAAAACTCCAGAAAACAGGTGAGAAACCTCAAATGCTAGGTTGTTGGGGTTCTTAGAACAATTGGAGATGGGTGAAATATAGCATAAAAGTGGACCTTTAAAGTTTACAACAATAATCACAATAATTTATAATCCCATGATAAATGCAGCAACGAGTGCAAGAAATAAAGGATAGGGCGAGCTCTGATTTCATTAGCCAACCTTTAGGATGAAAGTATTAGGTATGACTTATTCATTGTAAATTCATGATCAACTGATCATGATTGAGCTTAAAATGTATACAACGTTGCAACTTATGTGTCAATTGTTATTGCCGGCGGCACCATCTAAAGAGTACATTTTCATTTTGGTGTTTTAATTGGAATGCTTCTATGCATCTTAATAGAAAAAAAAGGATTAAATATCAATGTTTTGCAAGACTGTGTGTTCTGATGGGTTAGTGCATTACATGGTGTGTATTTGAGAGAGTGCTGGTAATGTTGGAATACTTGTAGAATATTAGTGAGGCTCCTGAACAGTAAGTTTATTGTATTGGACGAATAATTGGTTGTTTTTGTGTTTCAACGTCTCAAACAGGTAGTAATACATCCAAATAATAACATTCAGACAAGCAACTATAGCAAGGTGAGATTGATATTCTTGTTTTATCATCAAAAATAATAGAGTTCTTAGAAATCGGCCATTTATCCTGGTGTTGGTATGGATTATGATTTCCAAAAAACTGCATTTGCATTGATAATTATATTGAAATGAAATTGTCAAAAGACAGCAGGAGGGAGTTCTGAATGGATCTAAATTAATTTTGGTGAGCTAATAGACAATTTCAAAAAGAAAAACAGTTTGATTTTGGTGATGATCTGAAAAGTACTGTGAATACAGTATAGAGAACACATTTTGGAGCATAATGTGGATGTCTGGCTGGTTTGTGTGATGCCCACTAATATGTGAGCACGTATGTTTTTTGTTTTTATATTCATTTTTTTTTTTTTTTTGTTTAACATTGCCATTTAAAAGAGCACAATAATGGTTTTGTCCAGTCTCTGAACACAAACCAGTTATGTGCCTCCAGAACAGTAGGGGCAATATGAGACAGTATACACTAGAGGCAGGGCTAGATTAACACTTAGCTGTATCCTGGGCAACAATATTCAAGGGCCCCATCATCACATATGATTATATGAAAATAAAACAGATCAGCATCAGTATAATCAGGCAAAATTGACCCACTACATTAGAGAGGGAGGGAAGTGTCCTCTGTTTTCCGAAAATAAGAATAAGTCACCACTTTTAAAGCATCCAGTATCCATTTAACAACACTTATTGCCAACACAAATGTACTGACTTGATAGAGCCATCACAGAGGAACTCCACAGACAAGACACAAAATAAAAACCCATAATCTGATAGGATCAAGTGCTATTTTGTTCCTCGGCTCATTTTAAATATAAATCATCGTCACCTCAGAATTGAACAGGACAAACAAGTGGTGCAATGTAAACATTTTGAAATCTGCCAGCTTTCTCTCAAACAACAATAAACAATTTACAGCATTTTCATTGAGCCACCACAAAGAAAGAAAAATAAATAAAATGCAGTATCAACAGACACGGGCATCAGCAGACTCTGCTCCTCTCGACTGCAGACTTACGTTTAAAATCCACTTTTTACTGCGTTGTTCTGGGAGCTTTTTGCATTTCTCACCTTTGTGAACGACAATCTTCGGTACTCTATAAAATCTATTTTCCTTTTTTCGGTTAGAACGATTGGAGCAGCCGTAAGCTCCATAAAACAGGGGCATTTTGATGATTTCAGACGTCAGATTCTCAGGCTTCACTTCCTGCCCTCCATCTCAATTTTGCGCTCTCGCTTTGTCGTGATGCAGCAATGAGAGTGACGTCATGTGAATCAACAGAGCAGGCCATAGACATATACACATTCTATTGGCTGATCCTAACAACAGCTCTAGGGTCCGTTCAATAGCATAAATGTAAAACAACATCTATGGAACAGACTCCTGTCCGCTGTCAGTGAATGGACACAGTCAGTTGCGATAGCCAATCAAATATCTTTGATTAATAAAAGCTCCCCCTGTCGTGGGAAGAGTGGGGCGGGGGGCACAGTAGGTCAGCTGGGGGGGGCACGGCTCATGAATGCCCACCATGATGCTGAAACTGGCTTTAAATTTTCTGCGTTTCTGATCGCCTTCTCCTTTTTTAATTTCCGTTTAGCGCTCCCATTTAGCTGTCTGTCCATCTTTGCATTTTTTGAGTTGAATAGAGGCTGATTTGCGTCACCTAACTTTGACCCTCCTGGCCGCCTCTCATTGGTCACGGCCTGACCAATGAGGAGAGGGTCTCAGCTCCCAGTCACAGGCAGGCGCAGGGTTTCTGTGCAGAGCAACAGCTCCAGGCGGCAGACAGTTTACATTATAAGCAAGAGAAACCCAGATATTTTCCTTATGCCCTCACTGTCCAGGACCCTTTAGAGGCCCCTGGGCAATTGCCCAGTTGCCCATATGGTTAATCCGGCCTTGAGTAGAGGTGCCAACTTTTCCCCTTTGTATCCCTGGCAACAAAAGCAACTGACAACCCATCTCTGCCTCTCTTCTTTGTTATATTGTATGACAGGTTAGTGAGTTTTACAGTGTCGTCTGGGATCAGAGACAGAATTAAATGATTAAATATACATACGGTCATTGCTTTGGGACCTGTAACATTTGCGAGTGCTCTTGTTTATTTGATGTGGACTACACAATTACTTTGGACGACCCAGATGTAATGTCTAAGTGTTATAGCACATGGTCATTTGCAAAAGTCACCCACAGGAGACTTTTAAAGTGGTAAAAGTAATTGAAGTAATAAGAAAGTAAAGAGGGGATGAATGGCTGTGTACAACAACATTACAGCAGTAAAAGAGAAGCATTACAAATTAAAAAAGATAAAGGCAATAAAAAATTATTTAAAAGAAAGATAAAAGATCACTCACTAACTGGGATCATGTAGAAGGGATGTGACTACCCTTATTCAGTAAAAATACTTCCTAACATTGAAAAAAACTATTAATTCCCTCTGCATTCATTAAACTCCCCACATTTAGAAAACCTGTCAGTCTAAGAAGGCTATATCTGATTAGTGGAGCATTTATATTTATGTTTCCCTAATCATTTATTAGAACAGTTCTAACATATGGCCCCCACATCCTTACTTTAAGATCAATCTTATCTAATTTGATTCTTGTTTTGATACTACCAGATCAATAAAAATGTCTTTTACAAGTCTGTTTAAAAGGAAACGTTTTTCATATTTACATGGCCGTGTCATTTCTCTAAATATGTTGTTTTTTCTGTTTTTTTTTTTTTTTAAAGGTAGGTATTATGTTAGGTTAATTAAAGTCTCTGAATTGACTGTGGGAGTGAATGTCTTTGACTATGAATGTGTCGGCTCTGTGACCAAACTGCAGAAGGGAAGGGAAACTAAAGGTAAATGATCAATCTCATTACCCTGGACAAAAAACTTATGACTCATTGAGCTCTTATCATCTTGGAGTCCTGGCTTCATTCACGATAGCTAATCCAGAGGTAGAATACTGCACCCAAAACAATGTTACAAGATACGGCTAATGATTTATCACCCAAAATTGAAAATCGCCACCTCATGGTTTTTATCATTTACACAGCGGTTGTTAATTTATTTGTGTTAATGTCAAAATGGACTGCCCAACTCAAATATGTCAACACAACTTAAAGATCCCATATCATGCTTGTTGTTCTAAGAACCCCAAAAACATAGTATTTGAGGTTTAATTTCCCAAACTCGCTTGTTTTCCAGCATTTTAGCCTCTGAAAAGTCACTTTCTGAGCAACTCCACACAAACAGGCTGATTTGCGCCTACTTATTCATGAGTGGGCGTGTCTATAAACGGGAAACTGACATCCTCCCCCCCTCACGGTGACGTAGGGCCAGAGGAAGGCCCGTCCTCTTCCCACCCACTCTGTAGCCGAGCTCATGCTGCTTTATAAACACGAGACAGAGTGTGGGGGCGGGGCGTTCATCGGTACATACATAGACTGTAGAAAATACATACATAGCACTGCACGAAGAACGCTGAAGTGCTCACCTTTGTGGGCGTGTCTGTTTACATGTCAATCACGGCAAAGAGCTTACTGGAGGTGCGGCTTCTCCAGCTCAGTGCTGCGTCAAATTCGTCATCAAAGTGGGAACGCGTCATAATATTGGAGCGAGGTGTTTGGGCTCACCCTGCAGTAAGAAAGGAGAAAATAACCCTCTAACTAACGATTGAGGAAATCAATGAAAAAAACACTTTTATGATGTTTACAGAACAGAAAAGTAGATTTAGCCTAACATGGGCCCTTTAAAAGAATCCTCCTGAGTTACAATTTAATTTTGCAGACGCTTTAATCCAAAGCGACATACAACATGAGCAGTTTGGGTTAAGGTACCTACTCAACACCCGACAGTGATGGCCACGGTTGGATTTAAAGGAAGCAGCACCATTCAGTTTGTCCCTTGGTCCAAACTCTAACATCGTCTCGAAATGGATCTTCAAGAAAAACACTTACACAAATCAGCAGCTTAGCCTGAGAGTCTTTTCCCAAGTGTTATTGATTGTTTAAGAAATTAAACTGTCCATTACAGTTGCAAATCAATTAAATTCTTTGCTCGAATGAACACAAAACTCATCAGGAAAAAGAAGATTTGGTGACCACTGAAGTGTAATAATTGGATTCATTCATTCACCCGCAGTGCATCCGTAATACTTGATGAGGCTTCCTCCCAAAGGGGTCTGGGAGCTGCCCTCCATGAGGGGGGACATCTGTGACTCTGGGTTAGTGTCCTCCTGCTAGGTCTGGAGGCAGCCCAGAGCTGAGAGGGACACCTGGACAGGGAAGGAAGAGGAAAAATAAATGAATAAATTTTAAATAAAACTTAAAAAGAGGCAAAGGAAAAGGAGGTGTAGAGGATGCAGGTGGGTATTTTTTTTTTTTTTAATATGTATTTATTTATTGTTGTTATTTAATTTCTATTTGTTTCTTTTTCCCTCTTATCTCAATTGTATTGTATCTATTTGTATATATTGTTCCTTTTACCCACATACAGTATTTGTCTATTGTCTATTAACTTGTTATTGTCTCCTCCCCTCACCCTCTAATAGCACAATACCATTATGATAATCATTATATTATCACACACAAATCAATACAGAAGATAATATGCACAGACACAAAACAAAACACACACACACAAAATAAAGAAAACACACCAAATGGTTCTAAGTACAACATGAATACACAAAAGGACTCCAAAACCAAACAAAAATATAATAAAAATGATTCTAAAACCACATAAAGACAACAAAAAAAATTGAAATGATTTCAAAAACACACAAAATGAACCAAACACACAAAAAAATAATTTGTTAATTCCTGTGTTAACGTTCCTATTGCTCATTACTCTATTCTGTAGCGCTTGGATCAGAGAATCATGGCTTTCCTTGCTTGGTTCTGTTTTAAACAAAGCCGATACAGATGCTTTTGGTTCAGAGGCCCCAGGGATTTGTTTTAATGATTTCAAGACATTCAGGGGAAAATAAACATAACCACTCTCCTCTACCTCTGTCTTCAGTCATGCTGGACACTCCCGGGTGGCGCTGCTCTCTGTCTTGGACCCGCTTCTCCTTCTCTCCACTGAAGCCTCGTTTGATAACCTGTGGATGGTTCTGATCGCCGTCAGAAGGGTCAACTTTAGGATGATACAGGATGAGTGTCTACCTGCTGAGCATTGTTGCTTGATGCACCTCCACCAGTGCCTTTCGTGCATGTGTGCTACTCTGAACATCTCTCTGGGCATAAATGGGTCATCAGCTGGAGACCACCAGTCATAGATATTTCGCTCTTTTAACCCCAGCACATCTCCTGGTGGTGGAGCGATGGCATGGACCTCTCCCTGCCACCCCCTGCTGATGCCCTAAGTGTTATCTACCCCCCCAACTCTTATGCTTCCTCCTCAGCCATAGCCAAAAGCTGCCAGCCTCCGCTTCTTCCGCCAGTTCTGTGATGGCTTTCCGACACCCTGCTCATGTGCATCCCATGTCACGCAGCAGGTGAACCGTTGAGGATCCAACGAAGCCCCTGCATTCCACTTTGATGGGGCACATGATGGCTTTCCAGCCAGCCTCTCTGCAGTCTTCCACCAGGTCTGCATACTTTGAACACTTCTGCTTGTTGGCAGCCTCCATACCCTCCTCCCACGGGACACTGAGCTCCACCAACAGAATAGTCTTGTGTGGCTCTGACCAGGTCTGGCCGGAGCGATGTTTCTACCACCTCCCCGGGGAACTGGAGCTGCCACCCCAGGTTGACTTTTGACATTAATCTATGGCAGGGGTGGCCAACTCCAGTTCTCAAGAGCCGGATTCCTGAGACTTTTAGACGTGTCCCTGCTCCAACACACCTGAATCAAATGAATGGCTCGTTATTATTGCTTCAGCAGAGCTTGATGACAACACATTGGTTTCAACCAGGTGTGTTGGAGCAGCGACACCTCCCTGGAGGGGAGGGAGGCCCACCTCCCTCCACATTGTACCCGCCTCTTCTTGGCCCTGGATAAGGACAAGAGGCATTCATCAAATGGACGAATGCAGAACTGATTTAAAAACAGAATTTTTTTACCATGTTCTGACCTTTTCTTTGCGTAGTAAAGTAAGAATGTGGACCACCAGGTTTCAAACTCGGCTCAGAGGGACCAAATGCTCTGAAATCACACTGGAGACCAAATAGTTGACAAAGTTAACCAGTTAATATTCTTACAGAGCCACTGAAAGTGTAAACAGACAGGGATGCACTTGAAGAGCTCTCCCATGGAGACGCCTCCCACTTACAGCATGGGAGTGAACAGCTCTGCCAAGTAGAACCACATGTGAGGGATATCGATGGCGATGTTTTCGGCCTCCGGCAAAATCCGGCTTCTTACGCTGGACCTGGCATTGAACAATGAAACGTTTGAAGGTTTCTTTCCTACACACAGACCACAGCAGATGAGCACAGAGCTCTAAATCTTCTTAGAACACTTCCAATTAGGGACAAACCAAGAAAAACTGTGACTTACTGTAACTCTTTCCCACAGCGTTGAGGTGAGACATGAGCGACTGGTGGCCTTCAGACTAATTTTGTGCGACCCTCAAAACAAATACGCATGCTTCATGTTGCACTAAACGACTAAATCACACCAAATTACAAACACAAAAACGACTACACAAATGTACAGCAAAAATAAAAACAAGTATTTTAAATGAAAAATGAAGTGGACAAAGGTAAACAACGCACAACAACAGGATTCCTGCAGATCCTTAAAAAGTCTTAAAAGGCATTAAATTCATGAATCTAAAAATAAGGCCCTAATTGTCATTAAAATGTATTAAATCAATGTTTCAAAAGTCTTAAATTTTAACACATAAGTATGATTTTATGTTTGTAATTAGTTTCACGTTTCAAAAAAAAAGGTAAAATGTGTTTTTATATTTATATATATAATTTACTGTAACATTGTGCAATCACGACAGCGGAACCAACTACATAACAGGGACGTGGTTGCAGCAGGACTCTGTGCAGATGCACATCATGCTTGTAGCAACTTTTAACAACATGGGGAAATGTAAATTCAAAGAAAAATGCCATTCCAATGAAGATTTTTCTTAATGGTTTTTATTTTTTGTATATTTGTTTGTTTCATAGATTTCTGGCTATTTTTGTAGTTATCGTGTGTGTTTTGAGTGATTTCAATTATTTTAGTCTGTTTTGTTTTGTGTATTTTATTTTTCTGTGTTTACTTTGGGGGCCACCAGTTGAACATCTGCACTAGACACTGGAAAAAATTGACCCAAACCCTATGTAATTGATGTGGCATTTGTTTTATTTTATTTTATTTATTTATTTATTTTATTTTTTTTTTTTTTTATCTCCAATTGTGTTTACTGTGAAGTTGGTCTTCAATTAAATTTCAAATAGCATTAAAAAGTGTTGAATTGTATTTGACTGAAACTGTAGGAACCCTGAATAATAACTGAACATCAAAAGCAGCCCAAAGATTTGTTGATGTTCAGACTGGGTGAAAACAGTGAGTTTTGGGGGACTTTGGTGAGGGGGCACTGACCCCATGTAGTACTGCTCTTCTGAGAGGAATTTGGTCTGTATGAGGTGGTCGAACAATAAGCCCATGTTCTTCCTGTGGATGGTTCTGCGGTCCAGCGTCAAATTTCTCCCCTCAGATATGAAAAAAAAGAATCGCCCAGTGAAGTCCTCCAGGGACTCATGAACCTCCTGTTGGACACACAAAGTTTACATGAGCCATGACAGCACTATTTATTTATTTATTTATTTATTTATTTAAGTAGGGACAGTATATATTAATGAACATTCAAAAAGATTGGTTATAGCCAACGGCTAATTTCCACCTGTTGTCCTTACACAGGCTGATGTCACTTTTCATTTAATTTTAACACTGGGGCCAGAACAACTACACTATCAAGAGAACAGACAGGATGCTGTCGGGCAAAGAAAAGAACAGGGGAAAGAAAAGCAGTTCACTTCCACATACTCAGAGTTGGTCAGTCACATCATTGCATACAATAAATTTACATTATTGAGTTTCATTATCATAATAATTTATTTAAAGTGCCACTGTGCATTGCAAATAGCCCTGAATTGCCTTTTAAGAAAAAAATAATAATAATAATAAAAGTATATATATTTAAAGTGCTATAGTGCATTGCACATAGCCCTAATGTGCTTCTTTCTCTGATTTTTTATTTTATTTAAAGTTCTATTGTGCATTGCACATAACCCTAACGTGCTTCCTTTTCTAATTTTGTTTATTTAAAGTGCATTGCACATAGCCCTAAGGTGCATTATAAAAAATATTAGTTTAATATTAGTTTTAATATTAGTTTAAATCACTTGTGGTCACAAGTCTGGGTTGATCCGAGCCACTCCTTTAAATGACTTTTAAAAGTGTTAAAGCTGGGGGCTTCCCTCACTGTGGTTGGTAAACTGTTCCACTGAACGCTGCCTTTGTAGGACAGGACGTTTTGACCAAAGGTAGTTTTTCTCACAGGAACCTGACAGTCACCCCTCCTTATGGCCCGAGTGGTCCTCGAGGACAACATCACTGAAAAGTGTCCCAATGGTTTCCTAAACATAATACACAAAACAAAACAAAACAAAACAAAACACACACACACACAAATAATGTATAATATATGTAAATACATAACATCTCAGCAGTTTTTCTGTCTGTGTTGTATGTGGCAAAAAATAAAATAAAATTCAATGAAAACATTACCGCACCACCACCATGAATGACAAAGGAAGCAGCAACGTCCAACTTTAAAATAAGCAACTTTTCCCGAGTTTTATTGAGAAATTAAACTGTCCGTTACAGTTACAGATCAACTCATTTCTTTGCTCTAATGAACACAAAACTCATCAGAGAAGAGAAGAGTTGGTGACCACTGAAGTGTAATAATTGGATTAATTCATTCACCTGCAGTGCATCTGTAATACTTGATGTTACTCCAAGATAAATGTGACCTCTATCTGCAGTGTTACATCTCATCCATTCAAATCCTGTCAGGATTATCTCTACAGATAATTCATATCACATAGAAAGCTAAAACAGCTTCCATTCACATTCTCTCTGTATTTATTTTTATTTTCTCATCAATTTTATTCATATTAACCAACTGATGCTTGCTTTTTATTCTTTAAGATGGAGCTGGTACCTTTCAAAAAGGGAAACCTGAAACAGTTTTACCTAATGAAATGTGTGTTGGTGTTGTTTGTTTGAATAATTATTGTGGCATTTACAAAATGCCTCACTTATTCTTTCCAATTCGAACAGACTGTCCATAAGTGAGCAATTGCCTTCTCAAAATAGAACTTCATATTCAGCTATTGCTATTTTCGTTTTCCGTTTTCTGTACCGAAGCAAAAGAGCTTGAATTTCAAAAAAAAAGGCGTTTTCCGTTTTTTCCTTTTTCGTTTTGGAAACAAATATCAAATGAGTGTTTTTTTCATTTTTTCATGTTTTTGTTACATCATGAAAAATGAATGAACAAATGATACACGGATTGAAAAGGGTTAAAAGTTTAACATTTTAGGAATGTGGAAGGACGAAAGGCTACCTCTGAACACCTATATAGAAAAGTTATGTGTCAAATGTGAAAAAAGTAATGAATGTTTTAAGGTGTATTTCAGCATTTAACTGGGGCGCAGGGAGATATTCCTTATTAATGATATGTAGAGCAGTGGTTCCCAAACTGTTCACAGTCCCGTACTCCTTCAGACATTTCACCTGAAGCCGTTTTATAATGTAATGTCATATACACTGTATCCCTACAGTGAAATTTGTCTCTAAATTTTACCTATGCTGAGATCGCCAACACAGCTGACTGCGTGTGTCCGTGGACTGGGGGCTTAGTTTTTTATACGAGTAAACTAACACTAAAACACACACACACACAGTAATATAAACAGTGAACAAAATTGGGTTGTTACATACCATCTCAGACAGCGTCTGACTTCTAGAAACACTTTTTTTCTGAAAGCTTGTCGACAAGTCTGCCTGTGTGGTGTGATGGCTCGTCAAGACCCGCCATACGTTGCTTCTGATTGGTTTATTATTGTGTGATGCCTGCCGTGGTTGGTTATATTTAGGCACAAGGAGGCATGGGTTGGTCTGGGATTGGTTATCTTGGTCAGTCAATCAGAGTTACTCGAGCTACGGCAAGCCATAAGGACCAAAGTTCATTATCATGAAAAAAATAAAAAGAATACCGAATGGGGAAATATAAGCGTGAGAAATGTCAAGTGAGGCGTGAGAATGCGTCAAATTGCGTGACTGTTTTAGTTATTCTTTATGCACCAAAATACAGAGAAGCGTAGGCGGCGGGCGGAATCGCCTACTACTCTTAAACATGTTCATAAATGATTCTTTACCCCTTTAGCACTGAAAGAATATCTGTAATAATACGTAAATATCTGTAAAAGTCACATTATTCTATTAGCGCTGTCTGCTAGCATAGCATCAGTTCTTCACCGCAAGAATAGCTGCATGCCAACTCTTTTTTATTTATGTTAATTTATTTTACTTTTAAATGTGACCAACAATGGCTTGTTTTAAGATTCACTAGGATATAACTTAAGTGAAAACAACTGATATAAAAAGTCTACACACCCCTGTTCAAATGCCAGGTTTTTGTGATGTAAAAAAATGACACCAAGATAAATAATTTCACAACGTTTTCCACCTTTAATGTGACCTATAACCTGTACAATGCAATTGAAAAACAAACTGAAACCTTTAAAGGGGAAAAATAAAAAATAAAAAAAACTTAAGATAACCTTGTTATCTTTGTTGCAGCACCTTTGGCTTTTATTACAGCACTCAGTCTTTTTGGGTAAGAGTCTATTAGTGTGACACATTTTGATGAGGCAATATTTGCCCACTCTTCTTTACAAAACCGCTCCACATCTGACAGATTGTGAGGGGATCTCCTGTGCACAGCCTTCTTCAGATCACCCCACAGATGTTAAATCGGATTCAAGTCTGGACTCTGGCTGGGCCATTCCAAAACCTCAATCTTATTCTGGTGAAGCTGTTTTTGTTGATTTGGCTGTGTGTTTAGGGTCATTGTCATGTTGAAAGATAAAGTTCCTCTTCATCTTCAGCTTTTTAACAGAAGCCCACGAAGGTTTTGTGCCAACACTGCGTGGTATTTGGCACTGTTCATAATTCCCTCCACCCTGACTAAGGCCCCAGTTCCAGCTGAAGAAAAACAGCCCCAAAGCATGATGCTGCCACCACCATGCTTCACTGTACAGGTATGGCGTTCTTTTGGTGATGGGTAGTGTTATTTTTGCGCCAAATATACCTTTTGGAATTATGGCCAAAAAGTTCAACTTTGGTTTCATCTTTCATTTTCATTTCTTTTGTAAGATAAGGCTTTTGTCTTGCCACCCTACCTCATAGCCCAGACATATGAAGAAGATGGGAGATTGTTGTCACGTACTACAAAGCCAGTACTTGCCAAAAAATTCCTGCAGCTCCTTCAATGTTGCTGTCGGCCTTTTGGCAGTCTTGTCATCAATTTTGGACGGATGTCCTGTTCTTGGTAAAGTCACTGGGTTGCGCACATAGGTCTCTGAGGGGGGGCTCACACTCCCACACTTTGAAAACCCCAGTTCTAGGCCAAAAACTATACAAAGGCCCTCATATTCATTGAACTGTTTGTCCCGTCACAACACCAATAACCCCTGGGGAAAATTGGACCAATGTTTGAAAAAAGCAGGGTCACCTCTGGCTGCAATCCATTTGGGCTTGATTATCAGCCAAGTCCTTTTGGACCCTGCCCTTCAAATGTTTGTTCAGTCTTTGTCCAAACCAAGAAAAAAAGCCTTTGCAACCATTGTCAAAATTAAACTTGAGATCTCAAAGATCAAGACTGTCACGTGATGTTAGCAGTATGATTTATATAAGGCACAAAACTGGGTCAAATAATACAATGGAATAGATAAAGGCACTGGCAGTAGTAGTAGCAGCTCCTGTATTGTTTCTGAAGCGGTTTTATTGCTAATGATGATTTTTATCTATTTATTCAATTAGTTATTTTTGATAAAACAAAGAAACACTTCTTTCAAAAATTTTATTAAATCCAACCTGCTAGTTATAAATGCCACAGGTAGATCAAATTCTGGCCGTTATAAACTACATGAAACATTAAAGTATATCGACAGCATAATCACCAATAACATTCTCCATTTATTATAAATTAGCACATTCATATATAGGTATAGGGTGCTTAATCAATCAGATTAGAATTAGAAATGTGGGCCCCCTGAAAGAATATTGGTGTGGGCCCCTCTACCCCATTTATTGCCATTTTTTACAACTGTGTATTATGATGTTTTTCTTCATTTTTCTGTTTTTCAGTGTTCTTGATGATGCCTTGTGTAATACACCCACTTTTTGATGATTAACCCCTCAACATGTCGGACTGTTATTATGTAAATTATGTATTATAAGTTGTCTTATTCCTATTTCTCTGATTTGCAACTCATTATTACACCTCTGATTGCAAATACATTTTCAATTAACCACTCAACAAATAGGTAGTGAGTATTTTATTGTAACAATCAAGCACTGACAGGCAGAAAAAAAAAAACGAAGTGTCCTGGCTCAAGATAGTCCACAAGGTCGAGGTAAATATGTAGCATTTAATTTAAATGTGCAAGTAAGTTATTATAAAATAAATATCAAAAACTGATCTCAATTTAGGCTTATATTACCTTGTTTATTCACTGTCAGTCTGATCAGAAAGCCCAATGCCGGGTCTTTTTTTTGGCAAAGTCACTGATGAGGTCTTTGAAATCCAACTGTCGGCTTAGCTGACTTTCATTTGAAAGTCTAGCAAGGCTATTTAGCCTCTCTTGGGTTTTTGTGGATCTGAGATTGTTTTTAACTAGTTTTAGTTAAATGCCCTTTCTCTACCTGCAGCAGTCACAGGCAATGTGCAGAAGATTCGGATGGCAACACATACTTCACCAAAAATGCTCTGGAGCTGAACTTTATAGATGGAATTTAGGGGAATTTTTTGGTTTAGTTTTCTTAATTTTGGTCTCCTCTGTTCTGACTGCAGCTGGGTGCTGCGTGACAAAAACTCTGTGTGTAACTCCGCCCCTTCTCCCTTTGCGCACTAATAGCGTCGTAAATATTTACACGTATACGTACAATATTTTGCTACCTTAATTTTTCTAACTCTAACCCGAACCCTAACCCTAAAAATTAAAGGAAAGATTATAACCTTTTTTCAACATGATGGATGAGCATGCGCAGTTCGCCAGGTGTGCATGTCTACTGTCTATCGTGGGAAACTTTCACGGTACGTTTATTCTTCACTACACCAGCACTCGTTGTTCCCGTCAAACAGCTGGCTCTTAGGGCCGTTTGGTTAGTGACCGACACATCACTGTTATCCTAGTAATTTCAATGCATAAGATATACATGGTGTGGCATGTGAGCGTGTGAACAGGTTGAAGTGAGTGTGTCTCACGCCCAATGCGTGAGACTTGAGAGCTTTGACTGAACAAGAAGGCTAATAGTTTCAGCCACCCTCGGTAGTTTTACTCACCACACTTAGAGAAACATCGTTGGATATTCTGGTCCCCTGCTCTGCTGCTCCTACTCCTGGCCTCCTTTTCAAGTCTTTTCTGGTGTCCAGATTTTTGCTTACTGGGGGCCATCACCTAGCCTATCTCCCGTGCACTTCCTGCTGGAGTTTGCGTGCTCACTTGATTCCCATGAGGAAGAGCGAACCGTGGTGTGTGGACCAAACCATTTTTAAAGAAGGGGCCAAGGGGGGTTATTGAAATTATTAAAATTAAAATATTGTGTGACTTTGTGGCTTTGTTTTAGTTCGGATTCATTACTATGCATAATAATTTATTCATAGAGGCTACTGGGGGCTGTGCGTGGGCCCGAGTGGGCTGTGGGCCCTTACAAATGTCATCACCTTTCCCCCTATATGACGGCGCTGCCTACAGATACACACTATCTCCGACATGCCATCATATGAAGGTGCACCCTCATACTGTATATGATATGGCATTTGCTCGCAAAGCTTAATATCGAACAGATACAGTATACCACAAATGAGATATATACAATACACGAGTAAAAGGAACCATAAGGTGTGTGAAATCAATAAAGGCTGGGAAATACAATATTATAAAAAGTAAAAATAAGAGTTAGTGAGAGTAGATGGACAAACTGAGATCACACAAGTTACAACAAAAAGGAGAAAAGGGTTCATTTTCAGAAAGATGAGTTGATAAAGTTCAATTTATCATCAAAGTAGTACAAAGTACAACTTGAATGAAATACACGCTGCAGTAAAATCACCATCAAAAACTGATACACTAATAATAATAATGTAACCTGTATTGATCACCGTAGTGAAATTCTTCTCTGCATTTTTACCCATTTTCCATGAGGGGGAGCAGTGGGCTGTCAAATGCAGGCGCCTGGGGACCAGTTGGATTGGGGTTAATGGATTTACACAACATCCCACAGTGATGACCTGGCTGTGCTTAACCACTAGTCCACCACTCCCCAATGAACACAAGAGTCAAACAAGATCTAAAAGCAGGATTAGGGCAGTGGATGGATGGATGGATGGATGGATGGATGGATGAAAACTGCTGAACCAAAACAATAATGTACATAGAAATCTGAACAAAATTATTCTGAGCTACATCATTGATGTACACATTTTATTTTTCAAAAGTTGCTTGTGATTTATGAAGCTGTTTTGCAGCAATGACCAAAAAGTGCTGAAAGCCCATTTAGCACCATGTCCTACTCTTCCTGGCTGTAGAATAGCAACCAATCTATCTGTTCTTTCTACTCCTTACATTTGATAAATGAGCTTGTTACTTTTAAGACCTTGTCACACCAACTAAACACACCACTATCCGCTGCTGCTGCTTGTGAAAGGTTTTTCAGCACAGCGGGCCTCATTTTCAGACCAAAAACTGGGGTACCAAACTGGTACCCCTCAACAACTCCGTGCCTCCCCCATCGCCTCAGTTTCAATTTTTGGCCACAGCATTCCCCTCTCTCCCTCCATTACCAACCTTGGGGTGAAGTTTGACCCCCACCTCTCCTTCGACAACCATGTCACCCACATATGCAAAACCTTTCTTTCACCTCCGTAACATCTCAAAACTCCATCCTTTCCTCTCCTTTTTGGCTGCAGAGAGGCTCGTCCATGCGTTTGTCTCCTCCAGGTTAGACTACTGTAACGCACTCCTCATCGGGATCCCTGGCAGGAACATCCAAAAACTCCAGTATGTTCAAAACAGCGCTGCCAGGGTCCTGATGAGGGTGCGGAAATACGTCAGCAGCCTGGACCGGAGAATACGCGTTGGAGAGAAGTGCGTAACTGCAGGCGCGCAAAAAAGTGCTTAAGTCCAGATGAGAGAATAGACCCCATAGTGCTTAAAGCACAACAAAGATAAAAAATCAACATGACGAAGCAAACCGGTGTGGTAGCTAAAGACAAACATGTCTCAAAATAATAATAATAATAATAATAATAATAATAATAATAATAATAATAATAATAATAATAATAATAATAATAATTTAAGCTCACATAGTCAAGTCAAGTCAAGTCAAAGTGTTTATTGTCATCTGTACAGTTAGAAACACGTTTCCCTGTACAATGAAATTCTTGCTTTGCCGACCGCCAGTGAATGCCTACGTAATAAAGGAATAAATAATAAAGGACTAAATCGAGATAAAAGAACTATAATAAATAACAGTGGCATGCAACACTGTTATTCAACAAAAAAACCTGAACATTAAATACAAAACACCTGTACAATTAAAAATACAAATATATTAGCTATACAGAGGAGAGGTGATATATACAATGGTATGTGCAAAAAAGCTGTTTCATAATAGAGAGACATGGTGTTAGCTGTGCATGGGCGCATCTAAAGTACGAATGCAGGTGGTGTGCAAAGTACAGTGGAGAAGGGGGGGGGGGGGGGGGGGGGGGTGAATGAATAGTTCATTAGACTCCAATCACTTATTTAGGAGTCTAATGGCCGAGGGGAAGAAGGAGTTTTTGAGTCTGCTGGTCCTGCATTTCACACTTCTGTACCTCCGGCCTGAGGGTAGAAGTGTGAACAGTCCGTGTTGGGGGTGAGTGGAGTCCTTGATGATGGCGGCAGCTCTCCTGTGGACTCTGCGCTTGTAGATGCTCTGCAGAGAGGGCAGAGGAGACCTGGTGATCTCCGTAGCAGTCTTCACTACTCTCTGCAAGCGTTTGCGGTCCATGACAGTGGTGTTGCCGTACCACACGGTGATGCAGCTGGTCAGGATGGGCTCAACAATGCAGCTGTAGAAGTTGCTGAGGATCTTTGAGGACATCCCAAATTTCCTCAGCCTCCTCAGGAAGTACAGCCGCTGTTGAGCTTTCTTCACCAGCTGTGTGGTGTTGAGGGTCCAGGTGAGGTCGTCTCTGATGTGGACCCCAAGATATTTGAAACTGCTCACCCTTTCCACTTCCAGCTCCTGGATAGACAGTGGCTGATGAGGACGCCTCTCCTTCCTCATGTCCACTATCAGCTTTTTATTTTTTATCTTTGTTGTGCTTAAAGCACAACAAAGATAAAAAATCAACATGACGAAGCAAACCGGTGTGGTAGCTAAAGACAAACATGTCTCAAAATAATAATAATAATAATAATAATAATAATAATAATAATAATAATAATAATAATAATAATAATAATAATAATAATAATTTAAGCTCACATAGTGCTTAAAGAAAAACAAAGATAAAAAATCAAAATCCTGAGGACGTGTTTAGCTCCTGCCTCTCTCCTGCTTAGACAGGTGGTGGTTTTTTGTGTGTGTGTGTGTGTGTGTGTGTGTGTGTGTGTGTGTGTGTGTGTGTGTGTGTGTGTGTGTGTGTGTGTGTGTGTGTGTGTGTGTGTGTGTGTGTGTGTGTGTGTGTGCGTGTGTGTGTGTGTGTGTCACATTAACTAAGGTTGCGGCCATTATACAGGGTGGATTAACGCATGAATAAAGGATCGCTTTATCCCGTTTTTTTCCTTGTTATTATCACATTATAAAAAAGTTTATAAATAGCAGGAATTAGTGCTGGTCTTGACGGAAAATCCAGAGTCCGGGCAGCCTGAGCCCGAGACAAGACTGAGCCAAAATGCTTCCGAGTCCGAGACGAAACCCGAGACCAGTCTTGGTCTACGACATCACTACCCCAGATACAGATAGCTGAAGTTTTTGACTCCTGAAGATGGCATCAGACTGCAGGGGTCAAAGAAGCAATTTTAGCAGTTTCAGTAAAAATGAGGCTGAGAATCTGAAGAGGAACGAAAGATCCAAGTTGTGATAATTGAAGTTTGGCTGTGCTGTGGAGAGGCCACACTCTCTAAAAAGGATGATCCTATCAAATAGTGGAGTGAAAATGAGGGGAGTTTCCCTACGCTGTCAAAGCTAGCAAAATCTTTTCTGTGCATCCCTGCAACCTCCACCCCATTGCAGCGGATTTTCTCTGCAGGAGTAAAAGAGAGCAAGCCATTCTCCAAGACATGTAGAAAGGTTCACTTTCCTGGCTTTGAACAAGAGCCTTGTGCAGTTTGGGATTAAATAGAGTGTATATAGAGTTTAGTAAAGTAGAATACAGCCGTGAGCACTGAGCAAAAATACACTTTTGTTATATTTGAGTCAGGGAAAGACCAAAACTTTATTATTGTGAATAATTCCTAAGTTTCAGATGCCTACCTCATCTCATTTAAATGTAGCTACTGGCTATGTTTGATGCCAGACACAAAGGAAAGAAAAATCTAAAAATGTATTTATTTTTGCGTTGTTTAGGCCAGTGCCTTATCTTTATTTTACTCACCTGTTTGCACTATAAGCTACACAGTGAAATAATTGTTTGTTGCTACAAGCTGCATATTTCATTAAAGGTTTAATGAACTAACATTTTAATGTGTGTGTTTTTTTTTATTAAATTAGCATATATATTAAACACTTAAAGCTGAAAGCTAATGATGGTTATATAAAAGCAGCTGGTCCGATAAGCTGTATGCTTTACATTCAATTTACGTATGATCTGATTAGTCGACTAATTGAAAAAAATAGTTGTGGATTAGTCAACTATCAAGATAATTGTTTGTGGCAGCCCTAATCCACATTAGTAGAATCCTGCAGGCACATCTTATGTAAAATTGCGCACGCACATATGAAAAGCTCTCACACACGTGTTAAATTTGGTGCGTTACATGCATTGATTGAATAAACTGTTATCCGAAAGCACCCCTGGCTTCATACGCAGCTGTAGTGAAGAGGTGGGTTCAAATCAAGGTGAGCGATTATGACGATTAAGGCGGCGTCATGTTTCATGGTGGCCAATCAGAGCCAGTGTTTTTACACGTGCCAGCACACATAAACACTGCAGATTTGTGAATTGTGGTCAAAGGCAAGAATGTGCATGTGAAGTGTACATTATATCCAGGAGTGAAGACTTTGTCGACATCCGTTGTAAGCAACTCAAATTTAATGAAGCGCCTCACAATGATAATTAATTCAATTACTAACTCTTTGGGTCAAGTAGTGAGTAACTATAACTAATTTCTTTTTTAAAGTAACGTTCCCAACACTGTTGGATTGTGGGACCGAAGAGAAAGCATGCGTCACTGTCGCAGGTGTTTGAGATTACTGATGTCACCCAACCAGCTCTCCGGGGGAATAGTCAAAGCTGCAACTTTCATCAACACAATTTTAGCCTAAGCTGAGACCATAAGGAGTGGACCATCGCTAACGCGGCTACCACGGGACAGTTGACCATTCATTTTTGGGCAGTCACGATGAACCTTCAATTAGTTCTTTTTGGACTGCAGTGGGCTAATGCAGGGCACTACGGCCTTGAGTCGGGAATAGGGTAGCTAGGCAGCTATCCACAGCGTCTACACCTGAGACGGTAGTTGGTGTTTCATGTGTGTGTGAGAGAGCGTTTTCATATGTGTGGATGAGTGTTTCTTCTGAACAATGTCCCCAACGGCTGCTCATAAATGACTATTTTTTTTTTTTATTATTTCAGTTTCTGAGTGCAATAAGCAATCCCTGACAAACTGACCTTTCCTAATTACCGCTAATAATTCTCACCTCCACAAACACCTGGAAAAGGTCAGAGCACTTGGAAAACCTCCCTCGCGTCATGGTTAGGTATTTACTTCTAAATGTATTAATTAAGACTGCTGGCTAATTTATTTTCTCATTAAAAATAGCCATGGGACTAAAAATTGAGTGCTGTTTTACTCGCTCACCATCTGTGCAGAAGTGTTTATCCTTAGCCACATAGACAGGTGTGTTTTTTTTTGTGTGTTTGTGTGTGTGTGTGTGTGTGTGTGTGTGTGTGTGTGTGTGTGTGTCTGTTTTTGCAAATGTAGTTCACCAAAATAAGCAAGCTCAATGAGGTGTTGAATATTTGTCTGCAGATGTTTGTATTCTAAACCATTCTGCAAGCAAACAACCCGAAACTCCAGATTTTCTAGAAATTGGCCACATTGCTGAAGTATATCATTGTGAAAACCTGGCTGACACGCTTCCTTTTCAATTAAATATTCCAGTTTTATGACATCCAAATTAGACGTGCCTCCAACTTTGAACAGGACTGTACTTCAGTGTCTTTAACTTTAACAAGTGTATTCAAATGTTAAAAAAAAAAAAAAAAAAGCTGCCACGCCAGCGCTGAATCTATTCAGTAACGCTATCTATTGTTATTGAAATGTTGACTGTGGCTGCAATAATTATTCGAGACATGTCCTCCCTCCGATCAACAACCTGGTAGCTAAGCACCACAGGAGCAGAGGTGAAATACACGAGTTGGAGGTCAGTGTGAATGGATGTTTCAATCAAAGAATGGGTTATTTAGAAAGTTAACGTCCATATTCTTTATCTGAAGTTTAATATTGTAGAGATGACATCTGCTGAATAAATGACTCTCTCTGGCCAAAAGAAAAATACATGGATTATTATACTTCTATAAAAGGCTTAAAGGGCAAACAAAAAGCCTTTCTCTTGATTTTTGAGTTAATACATTTATCACCCAAATAGAGCCACATTAAGAAATCTCTGTGTGAATAAAGGCTTATTAACCAAACCTAAAATGGAAGTATTATTATATTATATTAATGGTTATGAAAAACAAAACCAAACAAAAGACTGCTGCATAGGAAGTAGGGAAGAAATGAGTTTATGATGGAGTTCAAGGCTTGAGGTGATAAATAATGGACCAGGTCACTAAATACTTATTTTGATGCCAAATGTTGCTCTTTTGTAATAATGGAATCAAAGTCCTTGATTGCTTTGTGGAAGATTGGCATGTTTCCTAATTTAAAGTGTGTTGGATCAATATATATATCCATTAAGTCTTTGTGGTAAAATATCTTTTGGCAAAATACTGCCTGTGTATCTCACCTTGCTGCCACTGCTGACAACAAAAAGCTGCATTTCATTAAGATTTACAACGTCCTATTACAACATGTCCATGAATAGATGAGAAGTCTAATTTATGTAATGGTGCTATTATTCCACCTTGGTAGAAAAAATAATGAAAATGTGAAAGAGAGGCAAGCAAAATAATAAATACTTGTTTAAATGTCAAATACGGCATAACTGCAATTAAGTTTTGTTAACTGAGTCTTTTTTATGGAAATTTGTCGACTCCATTTTTGCGAGTGACAATACCGTATTTTGCGGCGTAGAGGACGTAATTTTTATCCTTTAAAGTTGAGGGTGCGGCCAATAGGGATGCACATCGCTAACCGGTTTCATTTTGGAACCACTTCTTTGTCAAACCATTCTTTGGAAACTCTATCAGAAAGCCTTTGCGATTCTATTATCGATTCTTCCCGGGCTGCGGCGCCACTGTAAACAAACGCACCCCACTCGCGAATTTACGATGACGTCACACACACAAGCTGCTGCAGAGCAGTGGAGGTGAGCTGAGCAGCGACATGCGATGAACTGTGGATAAATGTCCTGATAAAAACGACGTGAAGTCTTGCTGCATTTCACAAAGAAGGACGACACCTCGGGGATGGTCACCTGTAATTCCTGCTAAAGGCGCTAACACAACCAATATGTCCAAACATTTGGCCACACAAACACAACACGGCATTATACTCAAGCAATGCCATGTCTTTGACGCATTTAGCAGCACTAGCAGCAGGTAAAATAAAAACAACTGATTAATGTTGTCTGATAATGATAAAAATAAGGTTCATTAGGTCTGCAACCTGCAGCTCTGGAACCTCATGTGGCTCTTTGACTCTTGAAATGACTCCCTATAGCTTTCAAAAATATTGAAATAAAGAATAATTTTCTTACAGAGGGTTTTATTGATTTATGACTTTGGAACCAAATAAAATCAAAATATAACAATTTGTCAACCTAAATATAAATCACATTATGCAATAACTACCTACTTCCTGTGTCTACAGACCATTAACTTTCCTTGCATCTATGCTTAACCTTAAGTTTTAAATCCCTGGTAAGATAACTAAATTCACTAAAACACTATTCTGGAAGTAAATATACATTTTAATTGAAGATTAATTTAACTGCCAACATGCTAAATAAGCATGCTTGATATGTGGCCGGAAACTAGCATGTGTTGACCAACACATTATTATATGTTATCAAATTCAAGTTATTTTTTTGTATCCCTTCAAATACATCATCTAAAAAATATATTCCTTACATAACATTATTCGATATAATTTTAACTATATAGAATTTTATACACTGTTGTCTTGATTAAAAAGGTATTTTTTAGGTTGCAGGTCCCTGTCTTAAGCCACTTGTACTCATTTCACTCTTTTTTGTTTATTGCCGACTCATTTGAGTATTGTTTATTCTCAGTGTTGAATAATTAAGATTTATATTAATAAATCTGATATTCATTTTAGCGAGTGACAGCAGAAGTCATACATCTGCTGAATATTTGTTTTGTGCGCTCATCGTTTCTGAAAGCGGAAATGCAGAACGTTCCTATAGTTTAATAAATGCGGGCTTTCCTCTCAAACAAACATAAATGTGTTGCTCATATGAGAAAAAAAAGAGATTTTAACTGTCTGGCTCTGACAAAAATATGTCTAATGCCGGTCGAGTTGGGGCCGGGCTCGGACAGAAAACTGGGGCCAATCCGCACCCTGCAATAATCTTATCTGGTAAACCCTGTTACATTCTCCTTTAACAAATAAGGCCTTTCAAAATAAAAGTGTGCTTTATTTTATTTTATTATTTATTATTTTATGAATCTTGACTATTTCATTAAAGTTTTAGTGCTTATGTACTTTAATAGAACACATACAGCAGTATAAAGCAAAAAAACGGAGAGGAGAGATGAGAAAGCTTCTACCTTGTTCAACGGATTTGATTTGAGGGAACAAAGCATGAAAGGTGGCTCTGGAATACAAAACTGTGACAACAATATATACAGTAAAGGTCAGTGAATTATTCGGGTGAAGCCTTGTGACCTTGTTTGCCTTCACTTGTTTATTTTACAGATTTTTTTTTTTTTACTGATGGGACATCAAAACAGCCCAATAACAAACAGGGTTTTCCTTTGTGTGTGGGGCTTTTAAAAGCACAGTCTGAATGCAAAGGCATAATATCAGACAAAGAAATGATTGCTGTCATTCATTATTTTTCAAAGTGACCAAACTTTCTACGACAATTTAAGAAAGCAGGATTATGACGGGCCTTTTTTCTTTCATATCATCCGCTTTTCATAATGACAACTAGTCTCACTGGCTCCATCCTAACACAAATCCTTTCCAAAAAATTAGAATATCATGGAAAAGTTGTTTAACTTCCATAATTCCATTCAAAAAGTTAAACTTTCTAATACCATTCATAGCTCCTATCCATTTACAATATCAGCTCATTTTAAAGGGATAGTTCGCCTATTTAAGACATGACGTATGCAATCCTCACCATCACTATAGTGCATACACATTGTTTCACTCAGTGGTCACCTCCCTGGTCCGAGTTCTGGCCGTTTGAAGTTGGTCAAGAAAGTAGTCCCGGTTAGTTTCCGGGGAGACAAAACTGTGCGTTTTTAATAGAAAAAAAGATATGCGTTTGAAAGCTTGATTCATTTATATCACAAAACCGCCCACAAAAAAAATTCATACCTCCAGCTTTGGCTGGTTGCCATCGGCAGAGTCAGACATGTTGTCCGCGAGTCGCGCTATCAACAGCTGATGGGATTAGGCGCACCGATGACGTTGACGGCAGCGCGGATTGATGGAAACGGAAGAGAAAATAGTGCCGATTAAAACTGGAGGTATGAATTTTTTTTGTGGGCGGTTTTGTGATGTAAATTAATCAAGCTTTCAAACGCATATCTTTTTTTCTATTAAAAACGCACAGTTTTGTGGCCCCGGAAACTAACCGGGACTACTTTCTTGACCAACTTCAAACGGCCAGAACTCGGACCAGGGAAGTGACCACTGAGTGAAACAATGTGTATGCACTATAGTGATGGTGAGGATTGCATACAACGTCATGTCTTAAATAGGCGAACTATCCCTTTAAGTATCTAGGAATTACCTTTACACAAGAATTTTCTGGCCTTTTTAAACAAAATTTCTCGACAATGTATGAACAAACAAAAAAAAATTTGGACAAATGGAGTAACCTTCCAGTTTCTCTAGCGGGTAGAATTAACATAGTAAGAATGAATATTCTACCAAAATTTTTATTTTTATTTCAATGTATACCATTTTTTTTATTACTAAAGCCTTTTTTACAAAACTGGACAGTTTAATTTCCCAATTCATCTGGAACAAAAAGACTCCTAGGATTAAGAAAGATTTTTTACAAAGACCAAAGGAACTTGGTGGAATGGGATTGTCTCGCTTCAGATTCTACTACTGGTCGTGTAATATTCGATCTCTGTCCTTCTGGTGTAACGCAAGGGGGGCTGAGTGGGTTGAGATGGAGAGTCAGAGTTGTCATACTACCTCGTTACAAGCATTGATTTACTCTTCCTTAAGAACTACAACTCCCAAAATCCAAAATCTTGTAGTGTCTCATACTATAAAAATTTGGCATCAAATTAGAAAACATTTTAAATGGCAAGATATTTCAGTGCTCATTCCGATTACACTTAATCATGAGTTCAATCCAGCACTTCGTGAAGCTGCTTTTTCTCAGTGGAAAGTCAAAGGAATACATTCGATACAGGATTTGTTTTTCGAAAATGTGTTTGCATCCATTGAAAAAAGGGTCCATTACTAAAATATACAACGAACTGTCAGATATGGAATACATGCCCTCACTCGATCACCTGAAAGAAGCTTGGCAACAGGACAATGGAATAAATATTTCTGCATCTCAGTGGACTAAAGCTCAAGAAAACGTCCACTCATCTTCAGTCTGTGCTCGTCATGGACTGCTCCAATTCAAAGTTCTGCACAGGCTGCACCTCTCCAAAGTACGGCTTTCCAAAATGTTCCATGGGGTGAACACGGCTTGTGATCGGTGAGGCCAAAAACAGGCTTCACTAGCTCACACTTTTTGGAACTGTCCAAACATAACAGCGTACTGGAATAACATTTTTGAATTGATGTCTGATATTTGTGGAATACAGTTACATCCTGACCCTGTGCTCGCACTTTTTGGAGTACCCCCAGTAACTGTTAATCTTATTAACAAGCAGAAAACTGTTATCAAATTTATTTCAGTGTTATCAAGAAGACTGATACTACTAAATTGAAATAAAAAAAGCCCTCCAACCTATAATAATTTGTTACATGATGTTATGAAGCACGTTCAATTGGAAAAAATCAAATTTGAATTAAAAGTAAATTTTCATTTGACATGGGATCCATTTCTGGGGTACTATGAAAGGTTCACCCAAATGTGTGATCGGGAGTGATTGAATGGCCTGCCCCCCCCCCCCCCCCCCCTTTTTCTTTTTTTTTTTTTTTTAAATTTAATTTATATATAATGTAATTTATTTTTAGTTTTTTTTATTTTTATTTATTTATTTATTTATTTATTTATTTATTTATTTATTTATTTATTTATTTATTTGATTATTATTATTTTTATTATTATTATTAATAATATTGCTTGTTTGTTGTTCAGTTAAAATGTTCAAAACCTTTAATAAAAATAAATAAATAAATAACTTAAACTTTCATAGATTATATATTCAGGGCCCACAGTTTATACAATTTCAAGTATTTATTTGTTTATTTTTACATAATTTGGGCTTCCAGCTCATAATACCCATAAAATAATTATTTCAAAAGAGAATACTGTGAAGAAATCACCATTTACTTCTCAGTTTTTGCAGAAAAAAAGAGGAGAAGAAGGACTAGACTGTTGGCCAGTGGTCCAAGGTCCTCTTTTCCGATGAAAGTAGTGTGTCTTTCATTTGGTAATCAAGGTCCAAAGGTTTGGAGAAAGACGGGTGAGGAACAGAACAGAACATTGCACCCCAAATCATGACTGACAGTGGATAATTCACACTGGACCTCAAGCAGGAAAGTTTAACTTTTTGAATGGAATTACAGAAATTAAACAAACTTTTTCATGATATTCTAATTTTTTGGAAAGGGTCTGTATAACTCCTCCTTTGCAAATATTTGAATTCAATTTTTCAAATATCGCATGGTAATGTAAGTTTTCAATCAGGATGTGATTTCTAGTGTGACAAGACTGAAAAGCATGTTCATTCAGTGAAAACACTAAATATGATTTGCGAATAAAATCACTTTCATGGTCCGTCGTTCTGATTTATGTGTTTCAGGCATGAATACTCAGCTTTATTTCTTTGTCTAAGTAAAATCATTGCTGCTCCACATGAGAAGCAGTTTTTGCTTTCCAACAGTGTTTTTGTTAGAGTAAATTTCAGTTTGTTAGACCACACAGAGACAGAAAGCCCTGCACGTCGATAGGGCGACGTCACACAGCATTTACCTCCACCTCAGTTTGACAGAAAAGGTTCACTTGAAGAACAGCAGGAAAACATCAACTGAATGCAGAAAGAAACACCATATTAGCATTAGTCTCTCAGGTGAAGGAAAGTCTGTAAGAAAGTACACAATCACAAAGCTGTCACCTTCATGACTATAATTGCAATTGATTATGTTTCACTTTTACTAATGTAACATACTCTAGATTTAGAAAGTTTTCTTTCTGGCAGAATAATTTCCCTTTTTAACTCTTCTACACAGCATAGGATATTATACGAGTTAACCCTCAGATCATCTTTGTGACCAAAAGTGACATTTTTGTTGTTTTTATTTGTTTGCCTCTCAATATTCTGGTCATTTTAAAGGCCAGCTGTATTACATTTTGCCACTATTGTTTTTACATTTTTATTTGCTCAAGTCCAAAATCCTGTGTATTGGACGTGTATAGAAAAGCATATATGCATCATACTGACACTTAGTAACCTTGTGACCAAATTTGTCCCATTGACTCCCAGTGTAACCACATATTTTTCATATACTGTAATCATGACCAATCATAATGCTGTTTTCAAAAAATATGTTTTAGGTGTAATGACCCCCAACCAACCATGTACATTTTAGGGAAATTTCAATGAAGGCCTGGATTTCTTATCTTGCAAAATATGTGTGATATAAGTATGATTTATTTCTTTTAAACTGTCCTTGTTTAAAAAATAATGCATTAAATTAAATTTTGCTACCAATTAATGACACAGCCAAGGCTGTATTAATTTAATCACAAAGATTTAACTTAATTCCGTTTAACATTAAATAAAAAAGAATTTTAAATGTATAATACATTTTATATCTATGGATATATTAGTAGTTAAAAAAGTAGTTAAAAAAATCTGATGCAGTGGAAGTAGAAAAATAATTAATAGACTACATTTTTATTGCACTTTTATGAGATGGACTGTTTGTGTACACAAGGTGTATGTGTATGTAAATTTAAAAGAGTGCACAAGGGTTAAATCCTCTGTTAAATCACACTAAAGTGAAAGTCTTAATCAGTGGCTGAATTGAATCTGTCTTTACCTGTCAAATCCGTGTATCATTCGTTTTTCATTATGTAACAAAAACATGAAAAACGAAAAAAAACACTCATTATTCGATATTTGTTTCCAAAACCAAAATGAAAAAACAGAAAACGCCTTGTTTTTCAAATTCAAGCTCTTTTACTTCGGTACAGAAAACGTAAAACGGAAAATGAACACCTTTATTTGTTTTCTCCATTACCGATTTGCTAAAGTACGTGGAATACTAAGCATGAATACGGCTAAAGCATGAATACGACTAAAGTGTTATGTTATCATGTTACAAACTTAATGTAAAGATTAACATTTTATCTTTTTTTAGTTTATTTTTTTAATTAGGTTTTTTAAGGCAAAAGTCACCAATTTTAACAGCTTTTTTAAACTTTCTAACAAACCTATATGGTTATGGAGGAAAACTAAAACTTCAGACTCACCATGAATTTTACACATGAAATTTCTCATTAATGAAAACATAAACAATAAGTAAAATAGTAAACAGTAAAATACTCTTTTCCACTGTTGACAGACTTATCAATTCTCACAGCCAAATCCATACCTGTCAAGTTTTGGATTTGAAAATAAGGGAAATTTTCTGGCGCCCACTACGAGCCAACCCACCCTCCCAACCAAGCTCCAGTATCCCTTATATTTTAAGACAGGTGTACAATAAATCTAAAATACCCACTTGTCAACCACTTACTAAATACAATTATGTGATTAGAATCTGGTAGGTCGACCTTTATTAACATTTAAATACTGTGAACATTCCTACTAGGGCTGGGCGATATGGACCAAAACTCATATCGCAATATTTTTTCTCAAGATGGTGAAATATGATATAAATCTTGATAATTTATCAAATAAAGTCTGACCAGAAAGACAATTCTGGGTTAAATTTGCTGATGCAAAATGCCACACAGGGACATTTATTAACAAACAGCTGATCAATATGTGCACTCAGAAATCCATCTAACTGAGCTTTACATTCTGTTCTGAGAAGTAAAAGCAGCGACTCCTAAAACTAGTATTTTGTTTCATATGATATATGAAATATTATAGTTTTCTATATCGCCAAAAGAGAAAACTCGATACATTTGGAATCTCAATATATCGCCAGGCCCTAATTCCTACATTATAAAACAGCCTAAATAAAAACATAAATGTGTATATGTGTTTATTTAATATACTTACAGTTTATATACAAGTCAACACATTTTATATTTACTGTTAATTTCACATTGCTTGTCTTTAAGTTGGACATTAACATTTTATTTTCATTATATATTTTCTTATAATTTCTCATGCTCACTCATGTGGTTCTCTGGTATTCACTAATGACTTATTAGACACATTTATTACAGACTTTACATCCTTTAACACTTTTTGAAAGCAGTATATATATGGTGGAGCTTGTGATTGGCTGATTTTTCATGATGACTTACGTGGTTCCTTCCGCTGTGGTAGACGTTAAAATCTCAGTTATTAATCTAACAGAACGTGTAACTGTGTCACATCCTGCTGCTCTTTAAGAAGATAAACTCTCTGTCACATTTTACAACGTATTTACACCAGTTCTTGTTTTTTTCACCAGAACGTCTTCATTCATCATCTCTCTTCTGAGTTGTTTTCGGGTTTGTTGCCGCTGTCAGCACTAATCTTGCGAGAACTACCACCCAGGCCATTTCAGGTGGCAGTTCTCGCGAGGCTAGTGACGGCGTTCAGTTTGGTAAGTCATCTTTTAATTATTATTATTACATTCAAATACGGGATATTTACAGGAAAATACTAATACTGGAAGATGGCGGGAAAGAGGGGTAAAATACGGGAGTTTCCCGGCCAAAACGGGATACTTGACAGGTATGGCCAAATCTCATTATATGTTATTTCCACTGATACCTGTGAACAGTTTGTTTGATAAATAATAATGATAATATTCACTGTTTGACAAAATATTAGTACCTCAAGAACATTAAAAACCCCTCATCCCTAGTTACCCAGAAACGACACTCTTAATGCCACCATGTCTCACTGGCGTACGATGACACCAAGATTTCCCTGGCAGGCCGGTGTTGTGAAAAATAATCCTACGCGTGAAAGCCTCCTACAGGCGTATGTGCACTAATAGCGTAGTAAATATTTACATTAAACACTAATTCTAACCCTAACCCACACCCTAAAAATTACCTTTTTTCAACATGACAGATGCGCATGCGCAGTTTGCTAGGTGCGCATGCCTATTGTCCACCGTAGGAAACTTTCACAGAGGTTTGGCCACCGGTGGGCCGCTGGGTGGGCCATGAGAAAGAGAAAAAGGGGAATGAACATACATGGCAAGTCTCTTTTGACCGGGAAACTCCCATATTTTACCCCTATTTCCCCCCATCGTCCCGTATTAATATTTTCCCTTAAATAATAATGTAATAATAATGAAAAAATAAATAAATAAATAAAAACATTCCTCTGCCTCTCTAAAATGAATGCTGTCACTAATCTCACGAGAACTGCCACCTGAAATGGCCTGCGTGGCAGTTCTCGCGAGAGTAGCGCAGACAGCGGGAACAAACCTGGAAACAAGTCAGAAGAGAGAGAGATGACTGTAAGAAAATGTTGCGGCAAAAAAAAAACCAAATAACTGGTGTAAATACGTTGTAAAATGTGACAGAGAGTTTATCTTCCTAAAGAGCAGCAGGATGGGACACAGTTACACGTTCTGTTAATTAATAACTGAGATTTTAACGTCTACCACAGCAGAAGGAACCACGTAAGTCATCATGAAAAATCAGCCAATCACAAGCTCCACAAATATACACTGCTTTATAAAGTGTTAAAGGATGTAAAGTCTGTAATAAATGAGTCTAATAAGTCATTAGTGAATACCAGAGAACCACATGAGTGAGTATGAGAAATTAAAAGAAAATGTAATAAAATAAAATGTTAATGTCTAACTTAAAGACAAGCAACGTGAAATTAACAGTAAATATGCAACATGTTGACTTGTAATAAACTGTAAGTTTATTAAATAAACACACGTGCTTCATATACACATTTATGTTTTAATTGAGGCTGTTTTATACTTTAGGAAATAGGGCTGGGCGATATATCAAAATTCAAGATGTATCGAATTTTCTATTTTGGTGATATAGAAAACTACAATATCGCACATATCAATATATATTATGTTATTTTGTATTTTGTTTTAGGAGTCGCTGCTTTTACTTCTCAGAACAGCATGTAAAGCTTAGTTAGATGGATTACTGAGTGCATTCTAACCCAGACCTTTCCCATAACAAGTTATACATAACTCACTCACACGTGCTGTCCCTTACATGTGAAAAAGCCAAAAGTGGCACATATTATGCAGCTATTTGTTAATAAATGTGTCTGTGTGGCATTGTGCATCAGCAAATTTAACCCAGAATTGTCTTTCTGGTCAGACAGATTTATATCATCACCATTTTCAGAAAATATATTGAGATATGAGTTTTGGCCCATATCGCCCAGCCCTAGTGGGAATGTTCACAGTATTTCAATGTTAATAAAGGTCGACCTACCAGATTCTAATCACATAATTGTATTGAGTAAGTGGTTGACAAGTGGGTAATTTAGGTTTCCTGTACACTTGTCTTAAAATATAAGGGATACTGGAGCTTGGTTGGGGTGATGGGCCAGCCAAATGTTATTGTATCAATGACCTGTTTGCATTAAAATCACTATTTGCTGTAAAATCACTATACTGCTGGAATTATTCTTTATTTGGATATTTGTATCCGCATTAGCTTCCACGAGGTGGTTGCTAGTCTTCCTGGGGTCCATACAAAGTAAAATTTACATTTCAGTACAATTCAAAAAAGTCAAAATTACAGCTGTCTGGAACAGCCCTAAACTGGGTTAAACATACCTTCAAGGCAGGCAGTTCTTTGTTTCTATTGGAGACTTCCACTCAAATAAAGTGTTAAGTGTTAAGTATGGAGTGCCTCAAGGTTCCATTCTTGGACCACTGTTATTTAATCTTTACGTGCTCCCACTTCCACTAGTCATTCAGCAAAACAATATGAACTACCATATCTATGCAGATGATTCACAACTTTACCTATCACTATCCTCAGATGACTTATTGCCATAAACTCGCTTACTCAGTGTCTCAATGACCTAACCACTTGGATGTCAGACAATTTGCTACAGCTTAACAAAGACAAAACTGAAATTATAATTTTTGGTCCAAAAACTCAAAGATGAAAAGTTGTTGCTCATCTCATTTCAATCTCTTTAAACACAAACAATCAAGCAAAAAACCTAATTGGAGTAATACTGGACAATGATCAATCAAATCTGCATTTTATCATCTGAAGAACATAGCAAAAATTAGAGACATTCTGTCAACATTCAATGCAGAAAAAAATAGTTCAAGCATTCATTTCAAGTAGACTGAAATACTGTAATAGTTTATTTACTGGCCTTTCAAAATCTTCTGTTCAACAATTATTCCTTATTCAAAATGCTGCTGCTAGAGTCCTGACTAGAAGTAAAAAGTTTGAAGACATCACTCCTGTCCTCAGATCCCTCCACTGGCTTCCAGTACAAAGTAGGATGATTTTAATACTTTAATACTGGTTTACAAGGCACTGGATGGCCTTGTTCCTCAATACATGAGAGATATGTTAATGAGTTATATACCAGATAGAACTCTCAGGTCTACTTTATGCCTTTTACCTGTTCCACATATACGTTGCAAGGCAGGGGAGGCTGCTTTCTGTTTTTTTACGCCCCTAGTAAATGGAACGCCCTGGCTGCAGATCTGAGAGGAGCTTCTACATTAAACACTTTTAAAAGTTATTTGAAAACTCAACTTTTTGGAACGTTCTAATTCTTAAGATGTTAATGCCTGCTTTCAGTGTGTGTCTTTTTTTGTGTGCATGTATTGTGTGATCTACCTTATGTGGATAGTTTTTATGTACATGTTGAGCTTGTATTCTGAATTTGTATACTGTATTTTTAATTTGCAAGTCATCCCTGAGATTAGTTGTTTTTGACTGTGAAGCACATTGTGCTGCCTTCGTGCATGAAATGTGCCAAGTTTGATTTCATTTCATTTTTGATATTTGTGTTTTCTGCTTATTTGATTTTCATGCCAGCCCCACTGGGGCACACGGTGGACAAACCAAAACATGAGAGGCCATATCAAAAAGGTTTTACTGGCCAGGGATGCCCATTGACCTCCACAAGCGGGTAAGTCAGCACTAAATACAAACTCCTATGTAGCAATTCTATGACAAGGTCATGTACCATATTTTTATATTATCAACAGGTTTCCCAATGCACAGCATGTCGTGCCTGAGAACAATTACTGAAAAAGTCCACAGATTTCACTCTAAAAAAGGTTGTTTCATATAAAAAATTTAAAAATGAAGTTGTAAAAATGTTTTATTAAGTTGAAATTGTTTTATATAACTTAATTTGTTGATAAAAATGTCCCAAAATCTTTAAGATATAAAAGTATTGTACACATCAAGGTTTACATTTATAGTTTATCGATGTGTTTAAATACAAATGGTTTGAAACTATTTTCGATAAAACTATTTTGCTCCATAAGGTCTTCCAGCCATTTGAACTCGTCGGAATGTACTTGATTGGGAAGCTAACGATGACGCGTAATGATTGATTACTTCACCAAATGGCCACAGGCCTATGCATTGAAATCTAAGGCAGCCAAAGAGGTTGTGTCATGCATTCTGAAATTTGTGTACCAATTTGAGGCACCGAAAAGGATTTTGACGGACCAGGGAACGGAATTTGTCAACGCCATAAGTACTAATCCTGGACAGAAGCTATCTGCAAGGAAATGAACAATAAAGTTAACAGAAACCACTTGGTTTTTATGTTGTTTGTTCAATAAGATAATATTTTCTACTTACAAAATAATTGTCTTTCAGCTGGCATGTATACTATTTATATGGTGTTATGAGCATGAGATTTATAGTACTGCTATTGAATTACTGTATTTTTTAATTGTATTGTAGATCAACAAGAGAGTGTGTGATATATTTAATATAAAAAGAAGCCTGTGATCCCCCTACCATCCTTAAATGAATGGCCTTGTAGAAAGGATGAACTATTCAGAGGTAAGTCTATGCCTCTGTTGATGGGAAACTAGCTTTGCTTGATGGTTCATGTGTTGCTTTCTTCTGGCCAGATTTTTCCGTCTCTTTTTGTCACGCTCATTTTAGTGCCACTTTTGTTTATTATTATAATGATGATCATAATGCATTGGATTTCATATAGCCCTTTTCTTCATGTACACTCAAAAGCATTTTACAATGATGTGTATTATTTTTTCACTCCACACAGTGGTGGTAAGCTACTATTGTAGCCACAGCTGCCCTGGTGCAGACTGACAGAAGTGTGGCTGCCATAGTGAACCATCGGTCCCTCTGACCACACTCACCACATTCATACTGTGGTTAAAGTGTCTTTCCCAAAGGACACAATGGCAATGGCTTGGACTGAGCAGGATTCGAACCTCAAAACCATTGGTTATCGGATGACCTATTCTACCACTGAGCCCTCAGCTAAATGAAAAACTACGGTACTCAAATGTATATGTTCATATTTTATTTCTGGTGTTACTTTATATTCAAATGACAAATGGATGAAAAGTTAAGTTTAAATTAAATAATTTCTCTACATCATGAATTCCTCATTTCATAATAACTTTTATTTTCAGAGCACTGGCAAAACTTGTCTGCAACCATCCAGAAATGTGGGATGAATATCTGGATGCTGTTATGTTTGGTCTCAGAACCAAGAAGCAGATGTTCCAGAGCACTACATGGATGGTGTATGATCATGTCTGTCTCTCTGTGTACATTACGTATGACTATGAGATAAACCAATTGTAGAGCTACTGATATGTGAAAAGTGTGGAGAAAATGTAAGAAGACATGTGATTGGCTGAAAGCAAACACATCTGATTGGCTGAAAGCAAACACATCTGATTGGCTGATGAATCTGTCAATCCGTTTTATCAGCCAATGGTGACGTTTGTTGACCCGCGACGTCAGGGCAGTCTCAAAATTCACCGCAGAGATTTCATTCACAAATACACAGAAGTTTCACAGCACAGAAGTGGTTTGTGAATGCACATTCAGCAATTTGCATTATTTGTGGATTTATATTACAAGTGTGCCTCAAAATAATATTTGTGAAACAGATCGTGTGCATTTTTGAATCTGAAATACAACTGTGAAACAAAGCATGTGCATTTGTGAAAAACCCTGCAAGAGTTCATTCATTATGATACTGTTCTGATTCCATCGCTTCAACCACTGCTCCACCTGCAGCTCCAACCACTGCTCCACCAGCAGCTTCAACCACTCCTACACCAGCAGCTCCAACCACTCCTCCACCAGCAGCTCCAACCACTCCTCCACCAGCAGCTCCAACCACTCCTACACCAAATAAAATGCAACATCAATGCAATTGTTCCTGGAGTGGAGTTAGAAAGTGAGTGAAAATGAGTGAAATGACTCATTTTAAAGTTCTTCGTAAGCAAAAAAAACAATTACAGCTGTGTAAGTCAGCACAATAGCTGTCAAATCATTCCCCTTAGGATCCTAATATCATAATCTTTTCTTTCTACAGTCGATAAATGCCTATCTGGCTATCCTGGTCAGAAACTATAACCAGAGCAACACCACCAAAGCTACATTTATTGACACTTGTGCAATGACTGCAATGTGGAACAAAAGGACTCCAAGAATGAGGATAGGTATAGATTTACAGTATGATTCCACAAGATTATGTATAATGAATATGAATTTTTGTATAATTTCATCACTTTACATATTTATGAATTCAAATACAAACCATACCGATACATAAAAAATATGTGTTCAAAATCCATATTTCATATCAACTTTTATTTTTCAGTTCATATTCTGTGAACAACTACCTATGAAAAAAAAATTGCTTTCAGATCAAACCCCTGGAGAATGATATCAATACAAACCACCATTGGATGATCTCGGTAAAATACATAATAAAGAATATAACTGAAATCACTACAGAATTGCAGTGCATGCAATCCATAATTAACTTCAGTTGGTATTGAAAACATGTGCAATTCCTTTACTTGGAATATGAAATGTAGGTAATCCCTGTTACTGGATACACTGGGGGAGTCGTAGTACAGCATAAAAACAACAAGGTAAGGTTAGATTTTTATTATTTGATATTAACATTTTAACATTTATTCAGCATATCTGCTATTCCTTTAAAATAGGCATTCCCAAACATTACATATGTATAACAACTGTATATCCGGAGAATATTGACTGTCAAAACATTTTTAGAATTGTTTTTGGTCATAAACAGAATTGTAACAGAATTATGTTGCTCTACCATTTATGTCTTTCTCCAGGGCATTCACGCAAAGAAAGGGGTGCAACGCATCGAAGACTCTACACGTCCCTTGTGTGGAGTCATCTTAAAAGTGTGTATTTTTATAAAGACCATTGTCCTCGCCCTCATATTACTTACCGTAACTATATGGTTAATTGGAAAAAAATCACGAGTACAAGACGGCAGATTTATAGCAATGTTAGGTGAAATGTTGACAACTTCAAACTAGGTACAGCTTTGGATTAATCTTCTCTGCATCTTTTTCAGTTTGCAAAACAGCTTATGAACGAGGACGCAATTGCTTTCAAAATGACTACGAAAACCATAAACCGTCACAGGTTTAATATTGCTGTCACTCTCCTCATCAAGTCAGGTAAATACAACCTCACAATAATAAGGCAATCAAGATATATGTTCCTATACAACTGTTTTGAATATTATATAATAATAATAATTAAAAAAAAATAATAATAATAATCATCATATTATTGTTAGTGTAGTCGTCACCAGTTTTTGAGACATATCATTAAAAGATCTTTAGTTACTCATTTATTTTTCTGTCTGTGTATTTGATGCATTCACTACTTTATTACACAGATGACCTTACAGCAAAATGTCACTTCTGTAGGGAGGAACAGCATGAAACGGACATCAACTGGGTAACTGAATAAATTAAACAGCTTCATCTTCATAGCAAACATTGCACCACATAGCCTTTTGGAGCCTAATCAGCTAGGTCACCACTGTAAATGAGAACTGGTTCTCAGTGACTATCATGGAAAAAATAAAGGTTAAATATAAATAAATACAAGTTGAACCTGTGCACAAGACAAGATGCTCTTTATAAAGGGCTGGAAACCAGTGACGTGCCGTGAGCACTAGGGTTGGGTAGGCATGGCTTTGCAAATCGAGACCACCAATGTCAACACCAATGACAATTCCATATGTTTCTGCTGGCAAGTGTTAGTTCAATTCAATTCAACTTTATTTGTATAGCGCAATTTACAATCTCAATGCGCTTATCAAAATCTAAAATTTATAATAAGAAATAAAAAACCCAACAAGATCCACATGAATAAGCATTTAGCCATCTAACAAAATCAACATCGTATAAAAACCATTAAAGAAACATAAACAATTATTTAATATAGCCTCCATACTCTCCCAACAAGATATATTTCATGACACGGCAGCGTATCCATTGTTTGTGTTGGAAACAGAGAAACATGGAGAAAATGACAACAACAACTCGGAACAGTCTCATTGAGGCGCACCCACAAAGCCAATCCTTCCTTTTGTACCATTCACTGTGAAAAGTATGAAACATTTTCTGACCTTACCTTTGCTGAAGGTCTGGTAGCTCAGGTGTTGGTCTCCCATCTTTTAAAAGCTGTCATTTATTTATCGTCTCTAGTGCTGTCATCTTTCCTGTAGTGTTATCCTGCCCACGAGATAGAGAACGTCGCAGTGGCGGCCACGTGATATCAATTCACTAATGCACTGTGAACTTACGTATAGCATTTAGCATAGCGCAGTTATGTCCAAAGGCAGCGTAGAGAGCTGCCTTTTTATGTAAATGGTTTTCATATTGAGGAACTGACTGCACATGCGCAAACACATAAAAACACGCTATGGGAACAGAGGTAGAGCAGCAATGTGCTTTTGGGAGAGGGTGTGGCCTCCTCCTGCCTTACAGCAGAGTGAGACTGTGCAGCATCTCTGCCGAACCAGGAAATAGCGATGTTTAGTCATTTGGGCTATGAAAAGCACAAAATGCTGACACTTTCAAACATATAGGTACTGTAGGCTATCGGAAATGGAAAAATAATTATAATTAAAACAAATAATCAAAATATCAACTCACCCTTGGGTAGGCACTGTCTGCCTTGCCTACCCTGACTGCACGTCACTCCTGGAAACACATACTGTATAATGCCAAGGCACCGTTCTTGAGAAGGAAAGGGAATATCCTTTAGGAAGTTGTCAACTTTGAAAGTAATACAAGTTTAAAATTGTGAGCTCCAGTATCTTTCTTCAGAACAAATGCTGTAAGACAATACTCACTGTATGTTTTAAAATAACATGTTTTTGGAACTAACCTAAAGTCTAAGTTAACCCCTGGTTTTGGCTGACCTGCCACTAGTGTGACTTTTAAAAAGTGAGTTGATTTTGGCAGTATTTTCCCGGAGCAGTTAAGACACACCATTCTTAAATAAGTAACATTTATGTTTTATTCAACATGAACTGTAAATATTGTAGCTCAGATAGATTATATCAATCACAAACCAGCTACAATGAGAAGCTTATGTGTGAAAAAAAATCAATCTCTAATGTTGTATTTTCTAGATCCATTGTGACATCTGTCTACGATGGTACCAACAGATGTGTGTACGCTGCCCATTACTGGAAGAGGCCTTCCTTTGCCCTGTGTGTATCCCTGTGGTATCCGCATAACTGGTTGACATAGTTTGGCACTTCTTTACACTGTTTGTGTGTTTCCTGTGTATTTGTTTGTTCTTGTGTTTGTGGAGATTTGTTGAATAATTTTTGATATATTTCAAACATTTTTATCCAATATTTTCTCCATCATGAAACGTGAATATATACTTTAGTTTTGGGTAAGTTTGTCATTTCAAATACCCTAGTGTTCCCAGTTTATGAACCTGAAAGTTGTGTTCAGTTTTGATTTAATCAGTTATCTGACAGGGATTGTTCTTTGCTATGGTTGGAACAAAAAGGTTCTTAAAGGTCCAGTATTATGCCCATGCCTATCTTCAATTCTTCTAAGAACCCCAACAACATAGTATTTGAGATTTATTTTCCAAAACTTGCCTGTTTTCCAGAGTTTTAGCCGAAAAGTCACTTTCAGACCGCTTCTAAGAACAGGCTGTTTCTGGGCCTTCATGCACATGCATGAGTGGACGTAGACGCAGACTCAACGCCACAGCTTTATTACTATAGCAATTGTCTTTTGCTATCCACACATTCCTGTTCTTGTTTTCAGCCAAAAAAGGCACATTACAGTAAAACACATGGCAATTTACATGGCTATTGTAATTGTGAGTCCAACAAATGCTGCTTCAGGGTGTGTGTGTGTGTGTGTGTGTGTGTGTGTGTGTGTGTGTGTGTGTGTGTGTGTGTGTGTGTGTGTGTGTGTGTGTGTGTGTGTGTGTGTCTGTGTGTGTGTGTGTGTGTGTGTGTGTGTGTGTGTGTGTGTGTGTGTGTGTGTGTGTGTGTGTGTGTGTGTGTGTGTGTGTGTACGGCAGCAGCAGCGGAGTCAGTCAGCTGTTTCAAACACTGACCGGAGTGTTAAGCTGCAAAGTCACTTTCTTGTCCTCCTCACTACTTCTAACCACAGGAATAGTGCATTTAAGGTGATAGTAATGTTTTTTGTTGTCCGCACACACAGACGTTCCTTGCTTTTTAGGTAGACTAGTACAGTGCCCGTCGGAAGTATGCACTCATGTGGGAGCTTCAGTCGAGTTAATTATGGCCAAATGAGTATATGTTTGAAGATTGGATGTACAAAGAGGTGTACATACTCTGTACTCTAGTATTATAAAGGGTTTATTTGCAGGTGCAAAATAAAACATTGTGTGCAATTTTCCTGGTTTAATTCTATGGGACATGAACATGATAAATGTGTTTGTTGTTTTTTTTAACTCACTTTTGTTTAGTGTAATTTTCTGTAATGTATGTTTTTTGGAGTCATTATGTGTATTGGTGTATCTTTCTGTTGTGTTTTTGCATAATTATAGTTTTTTGTTGCCATTGTAGTGTGATTCTGTTGTCATTTTGTGTATTTTTTTGTATAAATGTTTAATTTTGTGTATTTTTTGTATAAATATTTAATTTTGTGTATTTTTATGCATTTCTGTTGTAATTGTGTGTACTTTTTGTATAAATATTGTTTAGTTTTTTGTTTTATTTTACACATTTAGTATATTTTTATTATAAATACTGTGTGTGTCTACATCCATCTCCTCCGTGCACCCGCATTGTATTTTTCTGTAATGTATATGAACATGATAAATGTGTTTGTTGTTTTTTTTAACTCACTTTTATATTTTTTTGTTTGGTGTATTTTTCTGTAATGTATGTTTTTTGGAGTCATTATGTCTATTTGTGTATCTTTCTGTTCTGTTTTTGTATAATTATAGTTTTTTGTTGCCATTGTAGTGTGATTCTGTTGTCATTTTGTGTATTTTTTGTATAAATATTTAATTTTGTGTATTTTTATGCATTTCTGTTGTAATTGTGTGTACTTTTTGTATAAACATTGTATAGTTTTTTGTTTTATTTTATTTAGTATATTTTTTATTATAAATACTGTGTGTGTGTGTGTGTGTGTGTGTGTGTGTGTGTGTGTGTGTGTGTGTGTGTGTGTGTGTGTGTGTGTGTGTGTGTGTGTGTGTGTGTGTGTGTGTGTGTGTTTAGATTCATCTCCTCCGTGCACCCGGATTGTATTTTTCTGTAATGTATATTTTTTGGAGTCGTGTATTTTTTATTCTTTCAGTTGTCTTTTTGTGCATTTTTTTTGTGTTTCACTTTACTCATTTAGTATATTTTTATTATAAATAAATAAATACCGTGTGTGTCTGTTCCGTGAAATGTTTGAGACGCTGATAACCAAACTCCATAGACATTGTAGCGCCGATCAGAAAAACAATAAAACTGCGCAAAACAGAACGTAAAGCTCCAAAGTAAATTAAGTAAGTAAATTAAAGGGGACATATCATGCTAAATCCACTTTTGTAGCCCTTAAATGCATTTTGTTGTATATTTAGAGTGCTTAGAAGCACAGAAAAAATCAAATTAGTCTCTTCAGGTGCTCCGTAGATATCTTTATATTCTGTTTTTGCTCATATTTTTCAATCTGTTTCGATTTTTCTATTCTCTATTACGTTTTTTGAACTATTACATCACAGTATTTGCAGCGGAACTGCCAAATTAGTACATCAACTAAAGGTCCAACACTTCGAGCAATCCGCCATTTTTATTTCTCGCTTTTATTTTGTAGTCCAAGCTCAAGGATGCCGAAGTTACGAGAGGATAAGTCAAAATGTTTGGTTGCTGAATGTAGTAACCCACATGCTTCATTACACCGTCTCCCAGCATCAGAACCTTTTCAAAGTGCCTGGTTGAGTTTTATTTTTCACGGAAATGTACCCACATCTGTGGGTAAGGTCATTTTTGTGTGCACGCAGCACTTCAAGGATGACTGCTTCAGCAACCTCCGCCAGTATAAAGAAGGATTTGCCGAAAACCTTTGTCTGATTGAGGGTTCAATTCCTTCTATCTTTGGAGACAACGAACAGAGCACTTCCGTAAGCTGTAAATAACGCTAAAAAGTGTGATGATAAGACGTCCCTGTCATTGTTTTGTTAGCATTAGCAGTTGCACCGTCTTCAGACTGCATCTGTTAGCTCTGTGTGCTCGTTTTAGATCCTTGATGATATGGCCTACGTGATTTAATTTAAGTCTAAAGTTTTCATTAGTCATTTCATTTTGCCGTTTTTGTCTTTGAAAAGACATTGTATTAAAATGCATTTCGTGACGTTAGCTTGGCGCTAGCGTTAGGTCGGTGCTTGTGTTAGCTCACTTGTTAGGGTTTTGCAGGTTCATCATCTTCATTTTGATCTCGCTCCGCTGGGTCAGACTCTGGCTGGAACATGTAAGGCTGGATGGACAAGTCTTCTGTTGTTGACATTTTGTAAATAACCTCTGAATAAAAAGATTATGCGCCGCTACATAGCCATATCTCTTCTATCAAACTACAAAAATGGCCGAGCAGGGTGGAGTTGAACCGAGTGTCACCTGAAGAGGGGGCGGGGTATGAAGTGTCTCATTTGCATTTAAAGAGACCGCACCAAAACGAGTTGCTCTCAGAAGCACTTCAGAAAAGGGGCCTGTGGAGCTATAATAATGAGGAATTCAGAACCAAGCATTGCAGTTCTGCTTTATATAGACCACAACTGTATGATTTATATGTAAAAAGGAAGGATTTAAAACCATGATATGTCCCCTTTAAAGTATTACCTTCAATTCGGCTGTCTTTTTAAAAAAAAACAAAAATCATTTTTACCTTCGAACCGAGTGGTCAGAGCTTAGCTTCCATGCACGGCACCACAGAGAATCCGCAGTTTTCCAGATGGAGTATTGAACGGGTTGAGGTCAAAACTGACTCTAGTGAAACAGCGCGTTATTATATGGTTTAAACAATGGGAAACGTGTCTGCAAAAGACTCACCGGTGGCTGACAGTTTCAAATGATCTATTCAGAGAGCTCCCGTGTTTGAGAAGCTAACGATAGCATGGCACAGGAGGAAGTGGAGGAGGAGTGGCCGCACACGTGACTCTTGCTCGCGTGAGGAGCTGTGTAGTGAAATAGATATAGATGGTGCGCTAGCGCCCCCTCACACCCTGAGGTCAAAAGTTGAATAGGCTTCATTTCGGGGCCGTCCAGAAGTCAAATAAAATTAAAATAAACATTTTGAAATGATCAAATTACTCCAAAATAACAGATACACACACTCGGGGTATTTGGAACCCTTTGACCAATAACATAAATTCATAAATTATATGTAAAATCATAATTATATGTAAAACCCGATTTTAAAAGTACTTGGATCAGACCATGCGTGGTATCAACGGAAAGGTCTGGTTCTCCCGAGAGTCTGAAACGCACAATTTTTGGGCCGAAAAAGAGAGTACATTTTGAGTAAAACGTTGCATCAGTGGACAGGTTTTATTCCCCTGAGTCTGAATATGTGCTTGGTTTTCGTATAGACTCTAAAGGTGTTTTTTTTTTTTTTTTAACTTTTCCGTTGTGGCTTTTGTTGGTGTGTTGTGTTTTGTGGCCCTTCTATATTTTTGTTCCAGGGAGCCACTGAAGCAGCTTTACTCTGGTCATAGTCAGAAACATGGACATCATTGATTAAAAGGCAGAGGGAGCACTGAACGCTTTGCACATCATAAACCTTGTCAAATGTCACTAAAATGCTCTCACTTCACCCCTGACTGCCCTGATTGGGCAGTTGGCCTCGAACACATTTTTTAGTTGTGCAATAAACATGTATAAATGATCACATAAATCTGTATACAAAGAGAGACGATCTTGGGATCCCACCGTTATTACCTTTACCAAGCAGACCTTGACATCAGCAGCAGCAGAGCGGCTCTAAGAGACCTGATGTTTCATTGACAGTTAAACCTCTGCAAACCAGTTTGTCTCACTGCCCCACTGCCTTCATCTGCTTTTTAGGGGGGCAAGCCCGCGGGGCCTAAGGACCGCGCATGTGCATATGCGGTATCCAGGACCAGCAGTGCTGGGAAACCTGTTGTTTTTTTTTTCCTATTTTTATAGTTTATTTTTTAATTCTTTCATTTGTAAAAGTAGTAGTGTAGGCTAAACAGTGCAAGGGAGGGTGGTGCAATTCGGAGGGTTGGTCCAGACCCCTCAGCTTACCTTGTACGCAAAAACTCACGTACGTCTACCAGCAGGTGGCGCTATAACCAAGGTCAACGCGTTTTGGCCTATAACTCACACATTCAAAAAGCTCATATCCACAGATTTCCTGAATAGCACTGAATCACCTGGGCTGGGCCACACCCATTTCTGCCTATAATTTGGTAGCACAAAATTGCAAAAACTGGAAAACCATTATTATTATTATTATTGTTATTATTATTATTATTATTATTATTATTATTATTATTATTATTATTATTATTATTATTATTATTATACAGTATCCTGGTGAAAATAAATGCTAACAACACCAAATCTGAGATCCTTGTTTGGCAGGTTACTGTGGGGGTGTGAGCTAAATTTGAATAATGTTGGCCAATCGGGGGCACTGCAAATATGGGAACTTCATATGTCTTAAATGGCAAGACAGATTTTTACCAAATTTGGTGAGTATGACCTTGGGTTGCTCCTGAGGCCATAACTCAGTTAATCGGGATTGGTCAAAGTGGGCGTGGCTTATTACAACATAAACAACAAACATTTATTTCAGCTGAAGTATTATGTTGAGGGCTGTGAAATGTAAAGGCTATATAGAAGAGCACACAGACCATCCATACCAAAAATGTGCAATGGGCGCAAACGTATTTTGGCCTGTAACGTTCACATTTTAAATCACATCTTCATAAACTTTATATCTACGTATTCCCCAATCAAAAAACCTACTTTTTCGAACTCCTAGTGTTTGTATCTACAGCAAATTTTTTTCTACATACAATCATCAGACTTCGCTCATATCTACAGATTTCCTAAATAGCAGTGAATCAACTGGGTTGGGCCACGCCCATTACTATTACAACACTGCAAAAAGCACGTCCGCCTCACAGCAAGAAGGTTCTGGGTTCAAGCCCTGGGGTGGAAACCTGAGTCTTTTCTGTGTGGAGTTTGCATGTTCTCCCCGTGCTGCGTGGGGTTCCTCCGGGTACTCCGGCTTCCTCCCACAATCCAAAAACATGACTGTAAGGATGATTGGGGTCTCTAAATAAGGCCCATAGGAGTGAATGAGAGTGAGTGGTTGTTTGTCTGTGTTGCCCTGGGATGGACTGGCGCCCTGTCCAGGGTGTACCCCTGCCCAGCGCCCATTGGCACCGGCAGACCCCTGCGATCCTGGGAGACAGGAGCAAGTGGGTTTGAAGATGAATGGACGGTTTGGTGTCAAATGAATTTGTGAATCAGTGCTGCACTGATGGATATGGAAACAAACTGCAGGGATTAACTGTGTCTTGTAAATTGGGACAAGCTTCAGTTAACAAAGCTGATAAATTCAATACAGAAGCACAATATGTCACAGCAGATGGAGACACCATGTGTATGTGAGCTCTATTCAACTGTTGATAATCAATTAAATTACATTTAAGTGCCAGTTACCATTATATACTGTGTGTGCATGCAACAAGACTAGAGATCATTTTAAATTGTGTTTTTTTTATTTTTATCTTTTATTTTTATTACAATTGGGCACTCCCAAGGAAGTTGTGTGATGAATGTGACATCTGATCAGATGTAGAGCTGTAAACCTTCCAATACGCTTCTTAAAGGGGACATATCATGCTAAATCCACTTTTTTAGCCCTTAAATGCATTTTGATGTATATTTAGATTGTTTAGAAGTACAGAAAAGTTCAAATTAATCTCTTCAGGTGCTCCGTTGATATCTTTATATTCTGTTCTGGTCATATTTTTTAATCTGTTTCGATTTTTCGATTCTCTATTACGTTTTTTGAACAATAACGTCAGCGGATCTGCCAAATTCAGACATCGACTCCAGGCCCAACACTTCGAGCAATTCGCCGTTTTTATTTCTCGCTTTTATTTTGTAGTCCAAGCTCAAGGATGCCGAAGTTACGAGAGGATAAGTCAAAATGTTCGGTTGTTGGATGTAGTAACCCACACGCTTCATTACACTGTCTCCCAGCATCAGAACCTTTTCAAAGTGCCTGGTTGAGTTTTATTTTTCACGGAAATGTACCCACATTTCATAAGGTCATTTTTGTGTGCGCGCAGCACTTCAAGGATGACTGCTTCTGCAACCTCCGCCAGCATAAAGAAGGATTTGCTGAAAGACTTTGTCTGATTGAGGGGTCAATTCCTTCTATCTTTTGAGACGACGAACAGAGCACTTCGGTAAGCTGTAAATAACGCTAAAAAGTGTGATGATAAGACGTACCTGTCATTGTTTTGTTAGCATTAGCAGTTGCACCGTCTTCATATGTTAGCACTGTGTGCTCGTTTTAGATCCTTGATGATATGGCCTACGTGGTTTAATTTAAGTCTAACGTTTTCATTAGTCATTTCATTTTGCCGTTTTTGTCTTTGAAAAGACTGTATTAAAATGCATTTTGTGACGTTAGCTTGGCGCTAGCGTTAGCTCGGTGCTTGTGTTAGCTCACTTGTTAAGGTTCTGCAGGTTCATCATCTTCATTTTCATCTCGCTCGGCTGGGTCCGACTCTGGCTCAAACATGTAAAGCTGGATGGACAAGTCTTCTGTTGTTGACAGTGTAAATAATCTGTGAATAAACTTTTTCTGCTCCGCTACATAGCCATATCTCTTCTATCAAACTACAAAAATGGCCGAGCAGGGTGGAGTTAAACCTGGAGAGGGGGCGGGGTATGAAGTGTCTCATTTGCATTTAAAGAGACCGCACCAAAACGAGTTGCTCTTAGAAGCACATCAGAAAAGGGGTAGAAAAGGGGTCTGGGGAGCTATAATAATGAGGAATTCAGACCCAAGCAGTGCAGTTCTGCTTTATATAGACCACAACTGTATGATTTATATGTAAAAAGGAAGCATTTAAAACCATGATATGTCCCCTTTAAGTTGTGTTTCTTTGTTTTCTCATCCCTCTGCTCCTACCCACCTCCTATCTCTTCTTCCCATACTTTATTCATATCATGTCCCTGCTGTCTTGATGAAATGAAACCAGAAGGATGTGACGGTCTGTTTGGGACTCTTTGGTTATTGTCTTTTTAATTCAAGGTTAACACTTCAATTCTATTTGGTTCAAGAAAGAAAATCAAATGATTCCTAAAAGGCAGTCATGCATCATTCAAGTATTTTCCTGTCTGCAAATCCCCTAAGAAATCATCCGTGCAACAAGTGACATCTCCTTTCATTTAAATAAAGATTGTGACAATGTTCTCCATAGTTCCTTAATCTGCATTTAAATGATTTTTCAGTTTTTTGAGAGCCTTGATGTTAAATGTGCTGAAATGAGAGAACATTTCTTCCACAGCAGTGGCGGCTGAAGATCAACAGAGAGATAAACTGTGAATCAGTTTATCTTAAAATATGTTAAAATATGAATATACTTGCTTTACCAAAGGGGACTACATATAAGTCAAAATCATTAAAATCATTTTCAGTTCTTTAAAGTAGTTTTTTTTAATTACAAATAGTTTATATAAATCCAAATAAAGGGGTAGTGCATATATATATATATATAACATTTTGTTCGTGAAAACTGAGATACTGCTTTGTTGTCATTTCTTGATGTTAATCTATTTTATTATAAATAAATCAAATCAAATTAAATCAAACATTCTTCTATATAATTTTAACTGTATAGAATTTAATACACTGTATTGTCTTCATTGAGAAGGTTTTTTTTCTTTTCTTTTTTCTTTTTTTTTAATTTTCAGGTCCGTAAGGACTTTAATCAAATTGAGATGCACTGTAAAATTCAATAAGTTGACTTTACTTAAAAAAAATATGCAAACTTGCTGCCTTAAAAAAACTAATTTTTGTTGACTTAAGTTAATTAGATTTGATTAACTTATTTATTGTCAGTTAACAATACTCAAATGAACCTAAATAATTGAATTATTATAACTTAGTAATTTTGAGTTAACAGTACTCAATTTAACTTGAATAATTGGATTGTAATAACTTGTTTATTTTGAGTTAACAGTACTCAATTTAACTTGAATAATTGGATTGTAATAACTTGTTTATATTGAGTTAACAGTACTCAATTTAACTTGAATAATTGGATTGTAATAACTTGTTTATATTGAGTTAACAGTACTCAATTTAACTTGAATAATTGGATTGTAATAACTTGTTTATTTTGAGTTAACAGTACTCAATTTAACTTGAATAATTGGATTGTAATAACTTGTTTATTTTGAGTTAACAGTACTCAATTTAACTTGAATAATTGGATTGTTATAACTTGTTTATTTTTGAGTTTACAGCACTCAATTTAACTTAAATAAATTAGATTAAAGTAACTTATTTATTGTGGGCTTTCAGTACTCAAGTGATAGCTTAGTTCTTTTAAGTTTTTCTCCATCACATTCAGCTGTTGAAATAAAACAATTCTATAATAGAATGAGAATAGAGCAGGATATAAAAACTCAAGAACAATGAATGGAATAAAAATCAATGGATTAACAGTGGGTTTAAAATTTATTTTCAAATGCTCAACAATGCATTTAACAAGACACATGGCACTTAACTGTTCTTTATGCTCGTTATGAAGGCACAAATCACCAAATGTACTACATCATTTGAATTAAACATTAGCTTCAAACAATTGAACTAAAATCTTTTAGTTACCTTGTAACATGCTGTAGCTTTGGACAAAAAAAGAAAAAAAAAGTATAAAATAATCATGTTGATCAAACAGTTAAAAGAAACATTATTTTCAGAGCAAATCTCAGAGAATCTTTATAAAATAATATTTCTTACTTCAGTAAGTTAGGTTTATGTTTGGTGCCTGTACTTTTAAATAATAATCTGAAACCCAATGACAAAACCACATTACCAAAAATAAATTCCTGTTTGTCCGCTCTTCAAAATAAAAACAAATCAAGACTGAAACCACAATTAACACTGGTTTCATCTTTTGGGCAACATTGATAAAACAAATAACACTTTTTCAAACAATACAAATATATTTGAAATTCAAATTTAACTTCAACATTATACCTAGAACATAACTTTAAACTTTAAACACGGAAAGTTAGAACTTTTTAATAGAAATAAGAACAATATTCTTACTAACAGTAAGTTGTGACACTGTATGAACTGGTCTACATCAGTAGTTTATTTTTCAAACCTAGCAATTTTGGGGGGAGGGATTTGCTTCCCAATCCAAGCATGACGGCTTGAATGAACGTGAACGTGTTTGCCATGCATTTTGGGTAATCTAAGTGAAGGGCATATATAAGCCCAAAGATGAGGCAGACTGCCTGGGGAAAGTCCCTAATATTGTCCATGACAGTACCTCCCTCAATGATGATGGCATTGGAAATGGGTTGGAAGTGCACTGCATTTAGAAGCTGTTGCTGAGGATCTTCACTGACAACTGTCAGCACCCCAACTGTCACTGAGGCGAGTACCTCTTCTTTAGTTGTATCCTGCAAAAGAAGCACACACACATGTTTTCAATCTGGCCTTCTTTTAGGGTAAAAATCCCCTGGTGCAAATAATTGACATTGTATTTTAATTCTGTAGACTGGCTTGTACCCCCTTGTGGCGCAATTTGAAACCTATTTTGAAATATGTTTCAAATAATGTAGCATCATCTATTGAATGCAACATTACACAACAACTAAGTGCTACCATGTTTAATTATAAGATTACAATTTCTCTTTGCTGACACATTCATTAAAAGCAATGTACAACACAAGGTGTGTCCAGTAGTAAAAGCAAACATTAAAATAAAATAGGTTATATTTCCAAAATACACAGGAAAATCATTTTTTTCTAACTCAGTTACTTTTCCAGGAATTTCATGATGGTGGGTACACAGTTAATTACATTTGTACTACAAACCAGTTTACTCGGGATTCTGATCAGTTTTGAGTGAAATCATAATCAACCTGATTCTGATCAACTGAAAATAATTATATTTTAAATAAAATGTGATTTGACAATACATTCAGATCAATATGTTTCATTCTTTCAATATGTTACTTACATAGCAAGTCTTGTACACTTCACTGGAGTCATCACCAAGTAGAATAGGAAGGCCTTTGAGGACAACAGAACGAAGTGCTGTCACATCTGGCGACTAAAAATACACAGAACAGACAAATTAAGAACTTCTAGCATTTTGAGGATGTGGGGGGAATACAGTGTGTTGATATACTGTTCTGTATTTACTCAGTGCATGCTTATCTTAGAGATAGGGATTTAATTTTACTAGTATAATTGTTCATATATAAACATCCCACTTTCCCTGTAAACATTTTGTGTTAATACAAAATCAACATTTTAATTAAATGTAAAATGAAATGCCCCAGTGCAAGCATTAAGCAGAAAAAGCACTCACTTGAAATGGGCAAACAACCATATGGTGGTACTTTTTTGTTACTAAGAATGACAAAAAATCCTGTTGGATGAGTAGTCCCCAACTGGTATAGGTTGGGAAAAATGATTTTAAAGAGCACATTTAAACTGTTGAAGTGATTAAGTCAGTGTACTCATGGATACATATCATTGGTCACATGTCTTGCTTGCTCTCCACAGCAGCATGTAGACAGCGTGACTTGTATGTGACAGAGGCCTACGGTGCATTGCCGCCACCCATTATAATGGAGTGTAATTTACTCAAGATCTGAAAAAGCACAACAGGACTCCTACCATCCAGTTTATGTGGCACATCAAGTCGGTCAGTTTTTGTCCTGACATTCCTTTTTTGGATCTGAAAAGTTCAATGAAGCGTGGGGTATGTTGGTCTAGGGCTTTGTAAAAGTCTCCTTCAAGATTCTTACTTGTGATGCGATTAAACTCAGCAACAACCTGAAAAATGGATAGGGGAGGGAGGGAGAGGAATAGCAACATTAAGCTTGCCATCAATCAATTTATATTGTAGCAAATCTAAGAACTTAACATATGAAACTATGGTGAATAATACATAACTACTTATAATAATACACAAATAACGTTACTTCACATAATGCTAATAAAATCATTTTACTAATTTGTATAGTGCAAGAGTTATTTTTTCATGAAGATAATGTCTGTTAATATTCCAAAGTATTAACATTTCTGACCCCACATCTTGACATGTTCAGACTGACATTTGATCTGCTGGAAACTTTATGGGGGAAGGCAGGCCTAAATGAAGTAGCTTACCTGTCTCTCAGTGAAGAGTGCTGGCCATCTTTCAACCATTCTCTGCACATCAGGCTCCTTTGTCACTATCTCTCTTCTGCGCAGTGGGAATGTTTGGTCCATCATTTTTGAGACTTGAGTGGCATTGGGTATTTTTTTCTTCAATTCCTCTACGACCAACATTCTGGCATTTTCAAGGGTTCTTTCATCATGTCCGGCAGGTAAATTAGGCAAATAATTGGCCTCACCTCTTTTTGGCCGCTTTATATTCTTGCTGGATGATTCTCCTTCTGGGTTGGATTTACTTCGTTTTTACTTCGAAATTGGGTATGTCGAAGAACTCTGGCCACTGTGTTCTTAGAGAACGTGGTGATCCAGCAATGGACAAGATCTCAGTGTCTGTTCTGCTGCAGTCTGAGTCTTCGGTGGGTGAAGACAGGGGGGTTAACTCGAGAAGCACAAGAGGAATTACTTTCAACGTAGCTCTTTCAGGCAAATCTGTCATACAAGTCAAATTGCAGAGCGCATTATTAAAGTCTGGGTCTTCATATTGGAGTTTGAAGTCATATTGCAACAACAGCTTATCCTTCAGCTGTGTCTTTAGTTCTTTAATGGAATCTGGTCTCTCATTTAAGGTTAGCTTCCTTATATCGTCATTATCTATGACAACTCGGAGCATCAATCTTTGGTCCATTTTTATGTCACCTCCTGTGAAAAAATTAGAGCTTTATCCAAGACATGCAACATGACAGTGTTTAAAACACTCAGCATAATATGTACCGTTTGAGTGTAACAAGCTGTTTGCCATCAACTCTGTAAAGTGACAGAGGAAACACATCATTTAATTCAGACAACTGAGTGACTGAGAATGTGGGCAAATGGGTGCGACAGAGGTCATACGCTCTAAGATGCTCATCATACCATGAGGTCATCAGTCGGCAGACAAATGCTACATCGGTATTAATAATGACAATATTTGCGATTTGTCTGAAATCTGGGAGCCCTGCGCAAGATCCAACAGAAATGACCATATCAGCACTGTACTTAATGCCATCAATACAAACAGAGGAAGCGACAAGTACTGTGTTCTGCTGGTTGTTCCTTTGATTGAGCCAGATTTTCACATTTTCCGGAAATGAGGAAACCATCACAGACTTCACTTTGTGAATTTCAATAGATGGCTTAAAAAAAGATGTGGCAGCTAAATGGAAGGCTATCATTTTCTGATGTTGGTTTGCTAAAGTAAGGGGTATGTTCTTAAAGTTGTGAGAGTGACGCACAACTTTCTTGAAGAACTTGTGTTTCCCCTCAAAACGCATTGTCCACACATCAGATAGAGGACCAAACGTTCGAATAAGCTGAGGGTAGTGCTCCACGTAGTGGTGCTTTGGTCGTAGCTTTTCACCTGGGAAAACCTTCTGGAACAAGTGTCTATGTTCAGAGATTTTGCTATCAAGAAAGCACAAGGACTCTTCTGTAAAGCTTGTGGATACTGACAATTCCACCACATCTTTTAAGATCATTAAAACCTCCCAGGTTTCATCACCATTTGGAATGTGTTGACCAATCAATAATGGCAGAAGTCGGAGAAGAGTCCAATTTTCGTGACCGTTCCCCCCAATTGTTAACTTTGAGGAGAACGTCTTTGGAATGAGCTGGGGTTGATTTGTTCGGTCTGAAAATGTGTATGGGAACTGTTTAATAGCATTATTGAGGGCCTCAAAGGAGAAGATTCCCTTCGATATCAGTGACTTTAAGCACAGGGCCATTTCTCTTGGAACAATACCCTCCAGAAGATCATGCAAAATGTCTGGAGGGTAACCATTAACAACATGAAAATGTTGCAAGCTTTCACTAAGTGGACAGCTTCCTTTAACACCATATTGCTGAGCCTTGGTTGAATCCTGTGAAACCTCTTGCAAATGTTTGTCATGGTTTTCTTTTGTTCTTTGTTGAAAACAGCCTGTCCGTACTTCCTTATGCTGTATTTCTTCCCGCTTGGCCATACAGAATCGACACACTTGGCTAACTGTGAAGCTTTCAAAAAACCCTCCCAAAGAATGGGCAGCAAGATTGTCTGCTGCCACAAATAACACAGTGCCCTTAACAGTGGCTCCTAACTGTTCAATATATATGCCTTGTTGCTCAAGAAAAACAAGGTCCTGAATGAGAGGGCGGAGAATTTCAAAGTAGCCATGGTGTTTGATGTTGTTGGCCTTGCAAAGCAGAGCAAGCTGAATGGAATGAAGAGACGAGCGATGTTTAGGGTGTAAATTGCTAAGTACCCAGTAGATGGCAGTTTGCTTGTGTTTTTTTCTAGAGGTTCCCAAGGGATTAGCCACCTCAAAATCATCAATATACAGGCAAAGAGCGACCCTGAACTCTTCCTCATTCAAGAAAGCATTGTCTTTGAAGCGGGCCCCATCTCTATAAGATTTGTATCCCTCTGACACAGTTGCCTCATGTGACATGGTCTTTTCCAGAATTTCTCTATTGCTCAGCAATGTTTGCAACATTTTTAGTACGGGGACATAAACAACAGTCTGCTTGTCATTTGATAGAACAAACTCAACTGGCGTGACCAAAGAGAATTCCCTTGAAATGTATGATTTTCGCCTGTTAGCAGTTGACAATGATCCTCCATCTGAAGTGAATTTGAGGAATACATTATTCTCAGTGACCACTCGATCTATCTCATTAACCAAAACATCATCAACATTTGCACAATGAGTATGTAGAGTTCTTCGAATAAAAGAATGTAGCAATGGCTTGGATAACAAATATATTTGGTTGATCTGATCTATGAACTCTTGCAAGGCAGTTTCAGAGATGTTAAGAATAGACGACATTTTCAGAAACAGAGCAGCTACATTGCGTTCCAACTGATTCTCTACGTCCTCCACATCTTCATTCAGCACAGCAACTTCACACTCAATATCATCAACTTCAGAATCACTCTCCTCCAGCTGAACACTCACATTAGTTGGAAGTTCTTCAACTACATTTTCTGAAACAATTTCAAGTTTAAATGCATTCCTGTTGGGCATCTGATGTTCTTTGCTTTTGTGTGCAGTGAAGGTCGAATAAACACTACTCTGAAAGTTACAGTCTTGATATGGGCAAGAAACCATTTGCCTCAGCTTAAGATGTTTTCGCAAATGGGTGAAGAAGCCTGCTTCTGTGCAAGGCTCCACGAAGTTGCACAACTGACAGTGAAATGCAGTTTCTCCACTTTTGCCAGCATCCTTTTGATTGTGCCAAGTTGATAGGTGTACTTTGAGTGCATTAAAAGATTTAAATGTGCAAAGGCATTCCTTATGAAGGCATGGGAGTAGGGATGTCCGTGTATGGTATCCATGTTTTAAGCGGTAATGCTTTAGCAAGTAGCCTCGCTTTTCAGTAATAAATGTGCAGTACTTACAAGTCCACTGCATCAGATAATACTGCTCTGGTTGACCTGGAAAGACAAGATAATTTTAGCATTGAGCACATGTAAATAATAATAATAAAGTTCAAATTTTACTTTACTGCCATAAATTAAAATGTGCAGTTATTTTATATATATATATACAGATTTTTTTAAATCACAAACTAAAAGGTGAAATCATTTTTTTTTTTTTAAATTAATGTAATTGATTATTTTTGATCAAATGGATAACAAAATATATAATCCAACTGTAGTGGTGTTATTTTATGTCTATTACCCCAACCCATGAAAAAAATACAAATAATGAATGATATACCTTTAATTGCTGAGACTGGGTAATGGGTGAACAGTTGACCCTCTGCTTCAGCCTGAATGGGGGACTGTGAAAAGGAATATCCAATTAAGGCAATAATTTCAAATATATACCCATACATGACTAACCTTCAACAAATCACTGTCATAACTGTGTCCAAATATCAGAGATATGTATTTTATAGCTTATTTTATATTGAATTGCTCATTTTAGTATAGTGCTTTTGCCATTTCACAGAGCAGCACGAATGCAGTTAGACACATTCTGAGTGTGCCCTAATCCAGACCTTCCCCTAAACAAGACATCCTACAGAACTCATTCACACGTGCTGTCCCTGAGAGGAGTAAAAGACAAAACAAGCTTAACACTGGTTTACACTATAAAATCCTGAGAGAATTTAATTATTCAAGTCACCAATTCTTTTTAAAAAGGTGAAAATGTAATCTAAGATGGTACATTGCAATCCAATAAGAAACTTTTTCAACACAAAATTATAAACACAGAACTAGGCATCAATATGGTGCCACTAATAATCTATTGCAGGAGATTATATACAGATTTTCATAATTTCTATCATTCTATATTAATAACTGAGTTTAGTGATATAAATGTAATGATATAGAATAAAGTATATATAAAGATAATAAAGATATAAAATAAAATATTCTGTAAACGTCAATAAAATACCTCAAACGTTCAGATCAAGATTGTTCACTAAAGCACAAAAAACACTTAATGCACATGATGTGTCCTATATTATATAACTCAAAGTTAGTAATAATAATATTTTTTTCTCGTGTGCCATGGTTTATTCTTTGTAGCTATCCTAAATCGTAAAAATGTGTTTTATTTAGTAAATTAAAAATGTGTATAATTTAAACCTAATGAAATAAAATAAATGGTTGATAATTTTATTCATTTAATGATAATTGTTTAATAATATTAATTTTATTTTTCTCAATCATGTTATTTTTTTTAGTGTAATAATTGAACTTGTAATCACATTTCGATTAATTGTACAGCCCTACTAGAAAGAATGAGAACAGCTCCAAATATACAGCCAGGCCTGACTCTCCACTGTGAGACCATGTTTGAAGGGATGCAATAACATGGGGCACGCCATCCACTCCTCTGATTGATTAATGCATGTTCAAATAGCTTCAAATCAGTGCAGGTTGATCAGACGGGGGTAGCAGTATATACGGAGAAAATCACGTGCAAGTAGAAATGACACGTGCGCAGAGCAGCAGCTGCTGCAGCGCACATCCAATTAAGGTCATGCACTGGACCCAATAAGGTCCGTGTATTTCACGGCCATCCGTGTTTCGTTTACAAATAAAACACTTTCTCTCTCACTTGTGTCAAAGCGGGACAATGTCTCAATTTGCGGGACGTGTGAAAAGCACTAAAAATGCGGGACTGTCCCGCGCAAAGCGGGACATCTGGTCACCCTACACACAGTTTGCTATCACACAACCACAAGAGGAGAGAGGAAAAAAGAGTATAATATGTACTTACCAAAGTGAACTCAACACAAGTACTCCCACAACGCCAACGAAACTTCAAAATGCGCGCCACTCACCACTCTCTGAGCATCCAATATGGCCGTTTGCGTGTACGGGAATGTTCTGGAAAGCGCGAAGTTGACGAGGTAGATCTGCGCATGTCTGAAAGAACCCGCAAAGGACACTGGGTACAATTAATTATTTTTTCTAATTTGACTTAACTAGGATACATTAAGTTAAGCAAGTTCTTCAACTCCAAATTACTGCTTACTTATTTAAAACTAGTGTTCATAACAAGTTGATGAAAACTGAGTTTGGTTCACTTATCATATTTAATTAATTTGAATGTTAGCATTTACAGTGTGAGGCAAAATGGCTCCTTTTAAAGTATAGGTTGCAGACCCCTGTCCTAAAATATGTCTAAAGACTCAGCTTTGGGGCCCCTCGTGGCTCATAGGGCTTGATAGTGGTTAGCATGTCCGCTTCATAGCAAGAAGGTTCTGGGTTCAAGACCTGGGGTCCTTTCTGTGTGGAGTTTGCATGTTCTCCTCGTGCTGCGTGGGTTTCCTCCGGGTACTCCGGCCTCCTCCCACAATCCAGAAACATGACTGTAAGGTTGATTGGGGTCTCTAAAAATGGCCCATAGGAGTGAATGAGAGTTGTTTGTCTGTGTTGCCCTGCCAGGTTGCCCTGTCCAGGGTGTACCCCCGCCCAGCGCCCAATGAGAGCCGGAGATTGGCACCGGCAGGAGCAAGTGGGTTTGAAGATGGATGGTTTTGAAGCAAAGCTAAGCTCACAGGAGATGAATTATGCTCCCACGATGTTTTTTTTTTTTTTTTTTCTTTGCACTCAAAAATAATTTTAAACAAAAGCTTAAAATTATTACAACTATTTTATGAATAACATTACCTGTGGCTGAGATATTAATACTAGGCATGGGTTTCATATGGCAGGAAAGGAGTCCAAAAGGTTCTTTGTTGACTTTTGTTGACTCAGCATTCAATTTGTTAAAAGAAGAAGAAAAAAGGGGTAAATCTACTGCTCGGGGGCGGCTCCACTAGCAGCATCCCCTTGGTGCCCTAAGCAGCCGTCGTCCTTGGGCAAGCTGCTGCCGGTGCTGTTTCTGTTATGGTACCTTCTGGCCTGGGATCCCCCCGCTTGCTACCTGTCCTGCACGGTCCTGGCCGTCTCCTGGGCGTGGGCCTCTGCTCCTCCGCTGGGAGGGTTGGGTGCTGGGGCATTGGCAGGGTGCCTCTGGGTTGGGGTTGGTGGCAGGGTGCGCTGGGTCCCCGGGTACTTGGTGCTTTTTCGGGTGTGTGTGTGGGGGCGGTGGCTGCTCCCCGGCCTGCGTAACCAAGCCAGAAGTAAAGTAGCGGAAATAAGGTTTTTCTTCAGGTTGAGAAAACTACCCTCCTCTAGGGAGCTAGCTGAGATTATATTGCGTAAGGTGTTTCCTATACATGGACTCCCCAAGAACGTGGTCTCTGATCGAGGCCCTCAATTCATTTCTCACTTCTGGCGTGCTTACTGTTCTTTAATAGGAGCTACCATCAGCTCTCCTCTGGTTACCAGTCTAACGGCCAGGCCGAGTGTCAGGTGTCTCTTTTTGGATGTTTTGTCAGATGAGTGATGGGTGTGTGTGCCCCTTACTGTTCCTCCTCCAGTTGCATTCTATCAGAATTAGGCTCCAAGGTGTATTTAAGCCCTGTCTGATTTGAGTGGTGTTGTTGGTACGTCGTCTTTTGTTTGTTAGTTTGAGAAGTGAGCAAACCTGTGCTGTCCTCCGAGGTTGTCTTCCTCTGACGGTACCTGACGCCCCCCGTCTTCTCCATCCATGGTCTCCTTCTACATATTCCCACAGATCCTCATCTCCAGCCTCAGAAGCCTGTGTGTGTTCTTCTCCGGGCCAAAGGGTTACCCTTCGTTTGGAGTTTGACGCTGCGTGAACACGTACTGTTTTTGGAAAGCCTGCAAAATAAATCGGTTTGACACTCACGTCTGCATCTGGGTTGTGCTTGTCTGATTGTGACATTTTTACGTGTGTGGACTTTGAAACTAACGTGACACCATAGCCCCTCCCTCCTCTGCTTAGCGCAGACAGAGACACAGATATTGACCAATCAAACGCTGCTTGAAGAGTTAAAAGAAAAGAGAGAGAAACACAAAGCTCTCATCGTTCACGTCAAAGAGCCGGCTCTCAGACCGACACATCACTAACACACAGTGTGCACACCCATGGCAGTGGTGGCTGGCTGCTTTCCGCTTTTGAAAAAACACGAGGGGAATTAGCAAGCACTTGGTTTATTTACACTGTTACGTATCACATTGCAATTTGTAGTGGGTATACGGAAATTCTGGGGCTTTCTTAGTGGTTATAAGACGTATACCTGCGTATCACGTAAACTACACCGCTGACCCTCGGTGTGAGCTACACTACTGTCATAACAACATAATCAAGTACCATCTTTGTGTTTTTAACCAGCTAACAGCAGAGCATGCATTTAGCTGATGCATTGTCAAATACGCTGTAATGTAGGAACAGACTGTGTGCAGTGCAGGGAACATGTTCAAAAGACAAAAGTCTCTCTGCTGCATCATATTTCTTGTCCTATCTGTGCTTTGCTTACTATATTTTAAGTTTCAAGTAGCAGTAAAAAGCTCACCTCCAACGCTGCAAATGATGAGACCATAGTTGAGACGTGCATGTAAACAATACCAAGACAGATGTATGTGTTGTTACCTTGTGTCAGGTGATAACTCTCTTTATCACTGAGTCTCAGCCGTGGCTTGTGTCTGGAGGTAGTTGCAGAACAAAGTCCACTTACCCTGCTGTGATGATGATGCTATTTTCAGCACGTAGACACCAAAGCTGAATGTTCATTATGAATCCACGTCATCCATTTGTACCGCGTTTATCTGAGGACGGTAATTTTCAGGTCAGCGGTGTGGCAAAATGATAAAACTAACTACGAAACGCTAAACATTAATATTAATGTTTCAATAAATCAGTGTAAATATTCATAGTCAGTAATCTGTAGTTTACACCCTTACCTGTGTAACAGCTGGCTGACACTGGTTAAAGCTCAGATTTACACCCTCAATTCAATGTCTATTTAATATGGTAACATTAATTGTACTTGATAATTGAATTATTTTATCAATTACTCTAAGTAATTAATTATTTATTAACTCATATTTGACCACATCTGACCCAGTTTGGAGCACAACAAGAATAAAGTTGGGCACACACTGCAACATTTTTTGAGCCAATTTGTTGCTTGTGCATCTATTTTTGGGATCGGGCCGAGTCTCGGCTAAATCGTGTTGTGCATCATGTAGTATACATAGGGTCACAAGAAGCGATTAACACCTCACGACCAGCTCCTGATCAGCAATCCTATGGTTGTAAGAAAATCAAACATGTTTGAAATCCTGGTCGCTTCCCATGAGGATATCTCACAGTTGAAGCAGTGGCACGGACCGGCTTATCTCAAACTCTCACACTACGCATGCGGAAACACCGTAGGACCGCTGTAGAACTGTAGTGCCCACATCTGTCCAGCCAGTTCCTGGTCCATCACATCGCCGCCTTTTGTTTTTAAAGCTATTTTTATTGAGATTTATGTGTCTCTCCACTTCTGGGTTCTTCTTTTTCTTCTGTTTTAATGGCGACACTCTGAAGCGTCCCCATTAAAACAGAAGTTCTTAATTAAATCAAAGTTCTTCTTCTTCTTCTTTTAATTTGGACATTGCATACAGTGTGAGCAGTCAGGTTACGTCAGAGTGTCGGTCCATACAGTGTGAGAACATGAATCGTGAGCTGCGAACATTTGAACTCTGTAATTGAGTCGCACAATTTAAGCTGGAGCTGAGTACAAGGACTGAAAAAATAGCACAGCGTGTCCGTCTTAAAGGATTTTGTTTTGGAACTTTTTGTGGCACGAGCCTAAAGATAAATAAACATACAAAATATCACTTTTATCAACAGCTGATGTTTTCATGAGTGAGGTGTAATAGCAAAGAAGTAGGGTTGGTAACACTTTAGATGAAGTTTTATAAATAAAGGCTGACATATTGCTGTCATTATTATGACATGACACCTGTCATGAGCATAAATAAAGTGTTATGAAGGCTGTCATTAAGTGTTGTTCGTTCCCCTAAAGCATTGTTACCCAAACCCTAACCTTGACCCAAACCCTACCTAGCCCCTAACCCTAATCCCCTCCACCAAACCCAAAAAATGCCAACATAGCTCCAAATGTGTCATAATTTAGCAAATGACAGCTTAATGACAGCCTTCATGACACCTTTTTCATGCTAATGACAGATATTGACAGCGTGATGTCAGCCTTATGTATAAAACTTAAAGTAAAGTGTTAACGTAGGGTTTTTTGTATTCAAAATGTTAAACATTTAAAAAGATTAAGAATCACTTATCTTTTCATACGATTTTACACAGTGACCTGCGATAAGGCCATGGATGATGCGGTCTGTCAGAAAGCCATTGTCTGAAACATATCTTTTTTTTTTTTTTTCCCTTCATATTTTAATACAATACATAACATTTGTAACTGTTTTATTGTTTTATTTTTGGAAATTTGTTTGCTTAGCATTTACTGAAATATTCAAATAAAAAAACTCCACGTCCAAGTCCAAGGGGAACCCACTTGTAAACTCACCAAAGGTGCTTTAATGATTCAGAACAGAGCAAATTTATTTTATCAAACTAAATACCAAGTGTACATATTTAACCTAAATGCGGGTCAGCTTCACTGAACTCTGTGGATCAGCCTGTGCTGTGAACGCCGATTAATCCCTTGTTTCAATAGACGGTACATTTGTCTTTTGAAGGTAGAGACTTGGGTTGGCAGCAGCACGATTTCTGAGTGAACCCACACAGTGTTTCATCACAGGAAAGCCCGAAACAGAAGTACAACCACTACCATTAGTTCCCTCACAGTACTTTGTTCAATCCAAGAGAAAAAAATGTTCTGTTCACCACCAAAAGACTAACTAGTCTGAAACATCAAATGTTTTCCAGGCTCTTCAGATGCTCACTGCAGTTCTTTGTTTTTAACCGAGTAAAGTACATGAAAAGAAATGAATGCTTCTGAGCCAGAGTGAATGGTTGTCTGTGTCTGTGGTGCCCTGTGATGGACTGGCGCCCTGTCCAGGGTGTACCCCCGCCCAGCGCCCTATGAGAGCCGGAGATTGGCACCGGCAGACCCCCGCGACCCTGTTAAATGGGAATAAGCGGGTATGAAAATGGATGGAACTTTGCATTGCTATTGCAATGCAACCGGGAATGCGAATCCACAGATAACAGCATTGCATGTAGTGATTGAAGATTAAAGAAAGTCTTGTTGTTACAGAGATTGCCCAGAGCAAGATTTGAACCAGGATTCTCATGATGATTGCTTGAACTTAGAAGCAGGCTCTGACCACACTGAGCTACTGCTAGAGGGTGGCTGTTGTTACGTTCTCTAGCTAGTCGGCGGGATAACACTACAGTCAGGATGACAGCGCTAGAGATGATAAAGAAACTTTTTTTTGAGGAAAAATTACAGCTTTTAAAAGATGGGAGACCAACACCTGAGCTACCAGACCTTCAGCAAAGGTAAGGTCAGAAAAGTGTTTGTATTTTCTACAGTGAATGGGAGGATTGGCTTTGTGGATGCTCCTCACTGAGGCTGTACCAAGTTGTTTTTGTTGACATTTTCTCTGTGTTTCTGTGTTTCCAACACAAACAACGGATGCGCTGCCGTGTCATGAGATATATCTTGTTGGGAGAGTATGGAGGCTATACTAAATAATTGTTTATGTTTCTTTCATGGTGTTTTACGATGTTGATATTGTTAGATGGCTAAACGCTTGTTCATGTTAATCTTGTTGGGTTTTTTTTCTTTCTTATTATGAATTTTATATTTTGATAAGCGCATTGAGATGACTTTGTTTTAAATTGCGCTATACAAATAAAGTTAAATTGAATTGAATTGAATTAATACTTGCCAGCAAGTGTTAATTCTACCCTACCCTAGTGCTCACGACACGTCTCTGCATGATGATATATGCAGAGTGTGGCTTACCTCTCTTTCTAGAATCAGAAAGTTCTGTTAAAAAAACAACAAAAAACATATCCAACTTATTTATCCAAAGCTGGTGTGAATAAGTACTTAAACGTTATTATTTTTCAAAGAATGTATAATTTTGTTTATGAAGTAATATTTATGTGGGTTTAACATTGAATACTGGGTTGCCGTTAAAGTTTTTCTAAATGTGCTTCTATTTGCACATTAGTGAAATGTTACAATCTGGTGAAATGTAGCAGATGTTTATACCTAATGGCTTTTTTGTGAGTCATTTTAGAGTTTATATTAACTACTGGTAAAGACCCATCAGCTCTGGAAGAGGGCAGCATTGATTGCATGCTGATATAAAGATTGTTTTGGCTGATGAGAACAGTGTGATTTGATGTGACTTTGTATGTAAAAAGCACTGAGCTGGATGGCACCTGCAGTTGATGAACATTTACAGACTCACGCTTTTGGCATTCCGTAACCTCTCCATGAAAAGATTGAGCAGTCAATTTGAAAACTTGTGGGTGATCGTTAAAGTGGCGGAATAAGATTGATTGCTTCAATGGATTAGCTGGTTAAAAAATCAATGAGAATTTCAGTTTCTAGGCACACTTCTTTTTTACTGGATGCTTACAGCTCTCACCTTATTTTGACCATTGCAACACATACAGCGCTAAAATACACGGCAGAGGTGGTGCCACCACTAATAAAAAAACATTTATTAAAATGAAAATGTTATTTCCAATCTTGAATTGTTCAAAGTTGAGATAGGCAAGAAGATGTAAAGTGGTCACAAGAATCAACAACTTCAAACAGACAAAAAAATATGTAAATACTTACTCTTCAACCCCAAACGGACCCGCCGGTGGGGGCAGCTCCTGCTGACTCTCACGGGTCCTATTGTTGTAAAGAATGAATGAATTCACACATTCTATATTTCTCTGTATTCCTAAAAAACTTGTAGCCAACCCACATTCAGAACAAAATACTACAACACACACACCAGGCCATTATGATCAAAGAGGGAAAAAAGTGGCTTGGGGTTAAGAGGTTAAACGATGTCTTGAAGGCTTGGCCAGAGTAAGTGTACATATCAGGGAAGGGAAAAAAAGAGAGATCACTTTGTTATATGACACATGTGTAATTATGGAGAAAATTTCAATCAAACCCAAAAAGTCTGAAGCATGTACAGCTGTCAGCCTGTGAAATCAATTTAGCTATTTTCTGTAATTGTGTTGTCGGAGGGAGGCACTTGACTTCAGCAATCCCCCACAAGCTGCGTGATTCTTCTGCACAATTTCCTCACTATTACCGCAATGTGAAAGCGATGTGTGGATTTTCAAAATAATTTGTATCCCTACTTCTTCTAAGAACCATTATAGTAGTAAACTATCTTGCCTTCCTTCTTCAGCTAGCAAGTAAACCTTTCTATTATCATTCTTTCCATTACATTGCATTATGTCCGAGGTCAGTGCTATTGTCTGTAGCTTGATGATTTTACTGGACCTTTTCCTGGTTTCCTTATTGGAATGACTACTGCTTCTTTCCACGCTGCTAAAACTGGCCTTCTTCCCACACTTTGTTATAGAGCTCTAACAGTTTCTTGAGAATTTTCTCTCCAAAGTGCTTCAGCTTCCTGTAGCTTACTTGATCTTTCTCTGGAGAAGTTGGTTTGGATCTGTTATTTGCCCTTAGCATCTCTTCCTGTGTGAATGGTTCATCTAGAATCCCATTGTCAACTTTTGACTTCATGTTTTTCCTCTTCTTTTAGTTTTCTGAGCTGTGTATCTTTGCAAAGGCCTTGGTCATTATTTTCTGCTTTCTCTTTTTTGTAAGAGGGTAACTCTTCGATCATGATGGGGTACCCCCACTCTCTCCTGTACCCCTATCCCGATTGTTCATGTTAACTGATTGTTTAGCTCATTCACATCATTAAATCTGTCAACTGCTGCTCACTCGCCACAGTCAGCCTCCTCAAATCTCCATTTTTTTCTCTACTGCCTTGTCTTCCTTCCAGTTTTCATCCCACATAACATGCCACTGGATAATGATCACTGCCCAAATTTTGTTGTCTGAACTTTCCATGAGCTGAATCTAGCAAACGAGTTGTTCTGTTATTTTTTGTTTTTGTTTTTGTTTTTGTTTTGCTCCATTTCAAAGTTTTGCTGTCTTGACGTTCCTTTATTTTGTCTTGAACTTTATTTTATTTTTTATTTTTAGTTAAAGTTTAAATGTTATATCGGGATCCCTCTTCTTCAAGCCCCTTGAGAGTTTTTGGGGTCAACACAGGGTTGATATCTTTAATGTGACACTGCACCTGTTGTATTGCATTAAAATCCACACATGAAACATTTCTTAATCTGATTTGGCATTGTATTTGCAGCAGATTGTCCAAGTTTAAACTTATAAATGGATTGTAGAAGTTGATTACTACCAGTTCTTCCACTTTGTATTTAATTCATTCCGCATCTCCACAGCTATATACTCCAGCTTATCTTCTTTCTCCATCACTCCACTTGGTAGTCCATGTTTTATTACCATTACACAGCTCCCATCACCCCCAAGGTTTCTGTCTTGTCTATATGTTACATAGCCGTGCACAACAAAATCCAAACAAGGTTTTAAACCTGACCCCTGAATGCAAAAACAACAGATTTTTTATTTAATCTTTGTATGAATTGCTTGAACTCCTGGCCATTTGCCAGCAAGCAGTATGCATTCTACTGGAAAATAAAAACCATAACCAATATCGACCTATACATGGTTTCCTGAATGTACCAATTAGTGATGTCAAGTCTCATTTTTTCTCTTGGCAGTCCTACACAACCTAAGTGATTTACTGCCGCCATGACTATCAACTGAATTTAACATTTCTTTGGACTTAACTTCAGCAGTGCTGTTTATTACTGCTACTATGAAAGTTACAAGGGCTTTTAATGTACATCTCATTGGTGGGTTTCTTCCCTGCTCCTGGCTCTTATTCTCTCGTTGCTCTTGCTGCCTCTACGTAAGAGAGCTTTCCCTCCTCTCTTATGTAGAGGCAACTTCTCGAAACCTATACAATCTACTTCCTATAACCCACCGTTTACCAAAGCCAAGATCTTTACAAACAGTCTTTTTAAACTCTGAAAGCAACATGTCAGGTTACAGAAGTGTCTTCTAGCCCTTAGCTCTGCCATACAAGCACTGAACAAGAGCAGCACTACCAAGGTGAAATAAAGCGACTAAATGAAGTGGTCATGACAGAAACGAACAATTCCTGGAATGCACAGTGTCAATTAGAGGAGATTTATTGGGAACTGGAGCAAACCAAAGCTGAGGTTGTACAAGAGAAACAACTAAAAGAGATGTTCAAAAAGAAGGAGAAGGAGTAGGGCTGCAGTTAACAATTATTTTAATAGTCTAGTATTCTATCAGTTATTCTGCCAATTAATCAAGTAATCAGATACAAGTTTTTAAATTACTTCAACTTAATTTGATAGTAATACAAATAATAGAAGTCATAAATGAACAACCAAATAAATTCCTCTTAAGCTAAATATTTTTATTGGCAGACTTAACATAACTGCACTGCTAGCTGCTTCTATAAAGAAAGAAAAGAGTGCATTTGGATTGGATTGAAAGCGGAGAAAGGAGAAAGCGTGCGTGCGTGTGTGTGTGTGTTTTGCCTGCTCTTTATTCGCCGCCTCCAAGCAATCTTTTGCCCATATGTATGCTATTTTATTTAGTTTATATTGATTTTCTTTAAATCATTTTACCTCCCATTGCCTTTTTGCATATGTAGTAATTCTTGTTCAATTTCACATTGTGTTCTTTGGTTTTAAGATTTGTTACTGACTAGTAAAACCATTTTATTTTAACTTTTGATTGCACAGTTTTACATTGCTTTTGGATTTTGCATTGTTGTTGTTGTTGTTGTTGTTGTTGTTGTTGTTGTTGTTGTTGTTGTTGTTGTTGTTGTTGTTGTTGTTGTTGCTGCCTCAGGACATTTGCACTGTACCTGTAGGTGTTATATTGTTCTAGTCTATTATTCATTTTTTTTTGGAATAAGTTGTATTTTTTTTTTTATGGTTTTACTTGTGTTACAAAATTGCATTGTTTTGTCTCAAACTCCAATGACTTAAAGTCGGCCCTGCTTACTGGTTGACATGGAGGAAATACAAATGCATCACTTGAATGGGTTGGTGTCAATTTTTCTCTTCCTCTTTTGACTTGTGCTTGTACGTTAGCACACAATGTCTAATGGTCTTATGCAGTCTGAGTAATGCACGCCATCTGTACCTCTCCATTATTCCTTATAAGTTTATGTTCCCTTCCTATGAAATAATTTGATTGGCTTGATTGTTGCTCTATTAAAACATAGCCCTCCTTCTGGACTTCTGTGTGTGTGAGTTCGATAGTGAAAGGTGAATCCTCTTCTTTACTACAAAGCATCTGCTCTCAGAGCAGCTTCTTAGGGAAATCACAGCCCTAGTGACAGTCACACTGACATCCTACATTGGTCACGATGAATATTTTGTCCTGCTATTAGGAGAAAGAAAGAAAGTGAGTGAGTAAATGTTTTGATTAACTGGCTAATTTTTATCAAGCCAAAAGGTTCCCCTGGTCCAGAAGACAATGTTTTAAACCAAATGAAGGTAAAGTAACGTGTGCTTCTTGGTCTGAAATGCTAATAACTACAATGGTAGAATTAGCAGGTTAAAAGGGTCATTAAATGAAAGAGACTAACAAAGCTGCACATTGGTCCTGAGTCAATATCACTTTTTCAATAATGGAGCTTTAAATCCCACCAAACTAATCAGTATGTCACTGCGCGCTCTCTCCAATGACCTCACAGAGGACGAGGATCGCTAAGAACTCGAGATTTGACGTTTTCTTTTGTTTGAAGTGTGGGAAGGTAAAGCACAGAAGAATTTTATATTTCAAATTATCACAACTTTTACCCTTTATCTGTGAAAGCCTTTGCAGGAAGATGAAACACTCAGAAACTGTTTATGATGTCATTTTACTTGGATTTAGTTTTTTTGGTGCCTTACAAATTTGCTGAATGATGAAATACAAAATGCGCAGCATGTGGTGTAAGGGTTGTTCCCTAGCCCCTTTATACTGTCCCCAAACCTTGTATGTTTGGGTACTGTTGATTTCTAATTTGTCTGTCTCTATGTTGGACCTGTGACAGACTGTAGTAGGATTTTTGAACAGACCACCCCCTAACCCTTGGGAGGGAGCCAGTCTGTCCTCAACCAGTGTGGTCCATCTTCAATAGTTGATTTAAGTTATAAATCTTTTATCTGAATCGTGTTTGGAATTATATTTTGACTGGTTTTGTTGGTTTGGACAGAGCCTACCACCACCTGCAATGCGCACTCAGAACCGGAGACGGGGACCCACCCACCACTGGCGAGGGACAGCCGCCAGGCCCATCCCAAATGATCCCCCGCAAAAGACCCATTCAAAACAATGCCACCCAAGGGAGAACCCCAGAACCAGGGAATGGGGGAACACGATCCAATAAATATAATAGCAATCATGAGAAAAAGAAATACATTCAATAATAATAATAATATCAATCATAACCATCAGACATTGTATATGGGAGGACTCAAAATAAATAATGCCGCTGTACACAAGAACCAAATAAAAAAATTAAATAATAAAAAAAAAATAATAATAATAAATAAGCTTTTTCCATTAGCGGTTTGGGTGGTGTCAGTGTCCCTCGGTAGACCTCGCTCGGACCCCGGGGCAGGGGGCTGTTGGCTGGTGGTGTGGGTCGCCTGCCGGGTTTGTTTTCGGTAGTCGCTCAATGGGGGGTTTGTCTGGAGTGACGTTGTTTGGGGGTGGGGTCTTGGGGCCCGGGGTGGGGGCTGTGATCCTTCCGGGCCGGCGCTGTTGGTGGTCTGTTGGGGTGGTAGTGGCAACTGCAATGATGGTGATATACTATTTCTATTTTTCATTTATTACTCCATCTCATGCACCTAGAAACCACACACACACACACACACACACACCTCCACACTCCTTTTGTTTTATATGTATATATGTATATAATAACTGTATACTTTTGTCCTGTACTATTTCCAATGGTTTTGTTTCTATTTGTATCATTTGTCTTGCATTAAAAAAGACAAAGTAGTAGGATATACCTTGCTATTTGCTCGACATGAACTGGAACAGATACCAGCTTCCCCTAAGAGTACTGAAGATTAATAAATTAGAGACTAAACATATGGGTTGGAGGTTTTAATCTGCCATCAGTCTAAAGGGAGGGTAATCAAACCCTTTAATGCACAAGGTTAAAGGATAATATTATGTGAGCCAGGATGAGAGACGCCCCAGGGCTTGGCACTCATCTTCCCACACTTGATAACTCAAACGTACATACACATATCACACATCGCTCCTTTAATTGAAACTTAGGACAAATTTGATTGCACATATCAATGATTTTTTTTCATTAGAGTAAATTGCTTTTTGATGGAACAAGCAATTGCATTTTTATCTAAGTCGCCCCAGTGAAAATCAGGAAAGGCTATCGATATGAATGAAGTGAATATATATGGTAATATTATAGCATATATGGAAAAAGTAGGGAAGTGTGTGACCTTTTGACGACCACCGTCATTTGTGCCACCTTCTTCACAGTGGGCATGAATATAAATATAACCATCACTTAAAGTAGATTTCCAATGCTGACTAATCTATTTCTCTCCAGATTCATATCTTGGCAACATTTAATCATGATCCCACCAAACTATAGTCATTAAAGTCATATATCACATGCGAGATGCAGAGTTGACTTCTAGCTGTTTGAGCTCAGACATTTATTTGCCTTCACGGCCTCATTTCACAGATGAACTGCTGCTGGTGTGAAGCTTTAAGCATCCAAATGTCAGTGAATGTTTGCGAGCACAGATGCACCTCATTGGTCAGGTTTTAACTAAGTGTAGATCAGAGGTTTAAAGAGTCCTGATGTATCCTATTCAAGTAGAAGTACTGTTACTTGACTGACATTGTACTCAAGTACAAGGACGAGTAAGTCATACATAAAATACTTAAGTACAAGTAAAAAGTACCTTAATTAAATAGTAGTCAAAGTAAAAGTTACTTGTTACTTTCACCCCCCACGTTTATTTTTGGTCATAAATCGTTGCCACGGTTCCCTTGCGTACAGTAAACATCTCAAGTATAATCTTAAAAAGGAAGAGAGCAAAACTTTCACAATTGGAACTTCATTTATTTTCCACAAAGGCATTTACATAAAATAAAAGGTTTGTCAAAATGTACCATATTTTTTGGACTATAAGGCCCACTTAAAATCCTTTAATTTTCTCAAAAATTGACGGTGCGCCTTATAATCATGTGTGTGTGTGTTAATATGTCAAAATGTTTTAGTACAACTTTGGTAAACTATGAAGCTGCACCGCTTGATTCAGGGCTAACGTAGTCAGGCGCCTCGCGGAGTGATATGTACCAGTACTGTGCTTCAACATACCGGTGATACCGGTGTTATTGTGTGCGTATAAGGACCCCAAAATGGTAGCCGTTAAGAGACATGCTTACAAAGCAACACCGCTTGATGGATTTTTGGTGCTTCAGGGCTACCGTAGTCAGCCGCCTCACAGAGTGATATGTACCGATACTGTGGATTTGTGGACGAGGACTGAACTGAAAAAGTGAGTGTATTCTTCTGTATTTTATGTGTTATAATAATAATAATAATAATAATAATAATAATAATAATAATAATAATAAACCAGTGCGCCTTATGTATGAAAATACAGACCAATTCATTAATAGTGCGCCTTATAATCCAGTGTGCCTTATAGTCTGAAAAATAAGTAAATATTTTTTAAATAAAATAACACAAATTAATTCAATTCAAAATAAAAATAAAAAAATATGATCAGCATTCAATGTTGTTTTGGTGTGGTGCGTTACGTTTAATCTGATTGGTTGGCTATGATGTGATGCATTTGATTGTTGTCTGGTCATTTCATTTTTTGTAGTTTCACAATGTCCATTGATCAACAAAAAATAATAATTTACCAACGATTGAGCATGGAAATGAAACAAATTACTTTACTTCTTTTTAAAACGTACTGAAGTACAAGTAAAATGACTGATTTAGAAATATACTCAAAAAAGTACAAAGTACCCATAAAAGCAACTCAAACACAGTTACATGAGTAGTTGTAATCTTTTAATTTCACCTCTGGTGTAGAGGGAACAGCTCTATGAGTGCAACAACACTGCACTACTGCCACCTAGTGGTTCAAACACTTACCCTGACTATCTTTTAATCATGGTACATGTGAGAGCTGATGTAAGAACCAGTGGAGGGAAAGTGATGAGGGTAAGGAAAAAAATGTGGAATATTATTGGCTATTTAATTATTCTTTATTTGTGATCACAGACCAGTTTCATTCTTCTAACAGTTTTATATACTGTATAGGCAAGTCATAAATAAAGTGGGCGAGCCCGTCTGCTACGTTTTTGTTTTTAAGAGTGAGTGGAGGCAGACATGTTAACAAGTGGCCAAAAATGGTCCAATAGTGGCAAAAACGTGGCAAGAAAAAACCCAGATAGCATACGGATGTGGGCCACATCAGGCAATGATCCAGCATTTTTGGGATGTTTCTGGCCCGTATAAAGCAGATGTAAGCCTTAGGTGGCCTATGTGTTGAATGCCGAATATTTGGCCCAAATATCACAAAACAAATTCGGCAGTTGGTAAATATTTGGCAAAGGGAGTATGATGCATGTGATGCTGCAAATGTGGGCCATGTTGTCTTAAAACATAATTGGACCAGTTTTGGCTGTAGTATGGCATGTTAACATCGACTAAACTGGATGTGAACCAAAACTGGCCCACAAATTAAACTAGTTTTGGTTGAAATATGGCAAGAAAGCATCCGCTGATCTTAATGTGAGTCTAAAGTGGCCAACATAAAGTACCAAACATGACCCAGCTATCTTAAAACACATTTAAACCAGTTCTGGCTTAAATATGGCAAGTTAGGATTAACAATTCAGAATATAAACCCAAACTGGCCCACATACGCTAGGGCTGGATTTTTGACCCAGTCCTACTCTGTCTGGAAGATAAAAGATACTTATGTGTATCACAGATTAATCTGACTTGTTACAGGTATGTAGATGTTCTTTTATAAAACACTGAATAAATGGATTACATTTCCAGAAAGTACCAGCAGGGAGCAGCACTGGGATGTGTAAGAACAAATGGTCTGCTCTCCTTTACCTTCCAGCACTGACACAATCCCAGGAAGATTTTCCTGAAACCTTTTACAGTTCTTTGGAAAAGAGGAGTTGTCCCTCGTGGAATGCAACATTGAAAACAGAATAACACAACTGTGCCTTCAAGGTAAATTCTGGAGAAAAAAATTTCCAATCCCAAATAATGGTCATACATTATTGTTAAGTCCAAACCATCCAGAAAAGAATAAAAAAATATTTACTTTCTTATTTCCGCCTTTTGCTTCTCATCTCTTTTATAAAGTAAATAATTTTATTATGCTGGGCTGTCTAGTTGCGTGGGGCAGGGCCTTAAAAGGGCTGTGCACCATCAGGTCGGGTTGGATCAGCTGGAGACGCTGCGTAATGAACAGGGGACATCGCCTCAGAGCAGCAGAGCGCACAGCGCGAGCGGAGCCATCCAGCTGACACGGTAGTGCAGTGAATGAGAGAGGAGCAGAGACGCCACCGGTATGTTAATCATTGGTTAATGTGCGTTATGGATAAAATGCGGGGAAGGTATTTGTTTGACAGACAGGTCAGCGCGTGTGGGAGGTGCGCGTGCGCAATGCACTAAACTGCGCAGCAGATAGGATGGTCAAATCAGTGAGACGTCATCCTTTCTTATGAGAATAATTTGATTTGAGTTGTGTTTAAGTTAATAAAAGGACTATGTGGTTAAATAACTAAAGTAAAAATGATTAAAAGTAAGTCTTTAGTTAAAGATAAAGAAAAGTTCCAGGTGATGTCATAAGTTGAAAATTATTATAGTTTGTTTAAAGTGAATAATTAATAAATTAATAATTAATTAATTAATAAAATAAATAAATGCAATGCAATTTGAGACAATGTAATTGAGAATTCGAATGTTTCATAGATCAAGTAAATTTCAAACTAAGGATTTATATTAACTATTTATAAATTAAGCACATTTTAGGTTTGATTTTTAGTTGTGTATTGCTTTATTAGGTGAGCATACTGTTTAATATTACAAAAACATTTACTTTAAATCAGGAAAATGGGTCAAGTTAACTAAAAATAACAGTGCTGGTAGACTTAGATTCTTTAATTTAATTGCAAATATAACATCCCAGCATGAGAAAATTGTTGATGCTTTGATTCTAACTTTCCCTCTTCTTCCTTTGTCCAGGTTAACAACCTGCTTAAACTTGCTTAACCAAGGAACAGTTCAAATAAACTGTCAACCAAGCAGAGTTGTTCTCAGCGTCCTCTGTCTTCCTCTCTGGCCCTTCAAGTTGGGCAGTGGTGATACAAACACACATACAAACTTGACAGTTGTTAACCGCCTAGCAGCTTGGGGAGGAGATGATCAAGGACCTCTAAAGACCAAAGAACTGCTGACGCAATGGAGAAGACTGTAAAACAGCTAAAGAGAGAAAGAACCCTTCTGAAGAGCAGCTTTACCAGGCAGGCCAACCGTATCTGGAAAGGGGCAGACCACATGGTTGAAGCAGAGCTGAGAGAAGAGTTCATCAAACTTAAAGACTGTTTTGACAAGATTCTTGAAGCAAATGATGATTATAGGGACGGGCTGTTGCTTGAGTTTCAAGAGTCTGAAGAAGATGAAGAAATAAAACTAGGTGAGCACCTAGAGAAAGACATTGAAAAGACCTCAAATGAAAGTGAGGCGAAGTTTAGAGAAGTACAAGAAATTGTCCGTTTAAACCTGTGGTCAAGATATGGGGAAAGCGAGATGATGTTGGCAATCTTGAATGCAGAGAGAAGCTGTAACAAGAGTGGGGATGTAAGTGTTGTCGGAACAAATTTAGAGGGCTACGAAGTGCATCTGAAGCTCCTCGCGGGATATATGGACGAAATCGCCAATACAATGCAAGCGTGGGAAAGGTGGATACCCATTGAGATGAAGAAGGACCTCGATGGCCGAATAACCGCCCTCAAAGCAAATAATAACAGACTCCAACTAAGAAAAGCAGAGTTTGTAACAGCACGTCGGATTGCAGCAGAAACACTTGCTGGAGAAGCTTCAGCAGGGGGCTTTCTAAGAGGGGCCCCATCACCAGTACCTCAACCCGTAAGGATTAAAGCGACGAGTCTCCCCATCTTCAGTGGCTGTAAAAGAGAGTTCCACAGGTGGAAAAGAGACTGGGAAAACCTACAGAGACAGGGTGAGCCTTCTGGATCTGTAGAAGTAAAAAAGATACAACTTTTAGAGAGCATAGATGGAAACATCTCGAAGGGGCTCAGACTGTCATCCTACAACACTGCGGAAGATATTTTTAGAGTCTTAGAGAGCAGATACGGGAATAAATCAAGCATCGTCATTGAAATCCTTGAAGAGCTCAATAGACTCCCACCGGTAAGAGGGAGCCATCCACGCAAGGTGATTGAACTAATCCAGGTTGTGGAAAAAGCTCTGACAGATCTAACAGACCTGGGAAACTCTGGGGCAATGAACAACCCACTCGTCATAAAATCGATAGAGAGCAAATTACCAGACTTTGTAAAAAGAGACTGGTTGATGTGCATGGTGGATCAGAGTAACAACGTTACAGCAGAAAATCATTTTGACAAGCTTCTTGCATACCTCAAGAATCAAGAGGACATCTTGGAAAGGCTTGAACAGCTCAAAGTTACAGACAAGCCAAACTGGCATGAGCGGAGTTTTGAAAACAAACATGCCTTCTCGAAAGCCTCAAAAAGTGAAAGTACAGCAGCTTCTTGTATTGTGTGTGGTGATGAACGACACCCTGGAAAAATCTTCTTCTGCAGGAAATTTAAAAAGATGGACCTGCATGAGAAGAGAGCAGTTTTAAGAAACCTTAAAGCCTGTAAAATATGCCTTGAGTGTCATAGGGATGATGATTACTGCACAACCAATTACCTTTGCAGAAAAGAAGACTGCAAAAGAGATCATCATTACTTACTCTGTCCGTGGGGAGATCTTGGAGTAGCACCTAAAGAAACAAAACCCAGGAGAGAAAAAGGCAAGTTTACTGACGAACAGGAGAAGTTTTTGTCTCAGCTGACGCCAGAGCTTGCAGAAAAGTGCAAAAGAGCATTTACAAATAGCAACAAAGCCAGAGCTACAAGAATGATCAAGGACAGTCCAAAGTTGCTAAACAGCCCAAAGGAGCTACCTGTCATCATGATGTTACTGGACGTAACTGCAAATGCTGGCCAAAAAATTGGGACACTAATTGATCTTGCTTCCGACACAAATTACATTACTCACAAGGCTGCAAATAGACTGAAGCTACGAGGTGAGAAAGTAACCCTGATCGTGCAAGGTGTGGGAGGCATGGCCATGAAAGTCAATACTAAACGCTACCACCTAAAAGTCCGTGTTAAGACTCCCAGGGGAACAGAGCGTGCCCATGAACTCATTTGTTACGGCCTAAATGAAATTGCCCGGGTGCATAGAAACATAACTCCAGAAAAGCTGAAGCTGTTTTTCCCAGAGGTCGAGCTGGAGGAACTAAAGAGGCCTGGAAACGTAGAGCTTCTCATCAGCCACAGGGAGGGGAGGCTTGCCCCTCAAAGACTTAAAGTCATTGGAGATCTGGTGTTGTGGGAAAGCCCACTTGGAAAAACAGTAGGTGGAGCACATCCAGACCTGTTTGAGGACATAGAGGTTACAGCTAGTGGGTCTAAAACGCACTTTGCAAAGTCAATGAGAACGGCAGCAATAAAGTACAGTGAAGTAATTTGTGAACCGGTGACCCTGACCATGGGATCAGACCTGGACAAAAATACTGCGGAAGCGACAACTACATCTGCTGCTGGTCGTGAGTTCCTAGATTGGTGGAAGTGGGATAGCATTGGGGCAGGCTGTGAACCCAAATGTGGAGGATGTCGCTGTGGCAATTGTCAACCAGGAGGAAAGGAGATGACTTTGGCAGAGGAACGAGAGTTGGAAATAATAAAAGAAGGCCTCACCTATGTCAAGGAGGATGAGCATGCATCATCTCCACACTGGGATGTCAAATATCCATGGACGGAAGATCCAGCCTTGCTCCCCAACAACAAATGTGCTGTGGAAGCTACCTTTCGGAGAACGGAAAGAAGATTGCGCAGTCAGCCACAGTTGAAATGTGCATATGCTACCCAAGTCCATGACATGGTGAAGCGCGGAGCAGCTGTAAAACTTACGAGCGAAATGGTTGACAATTGGAAGGGCCCTGTATGGTACGTTAGTCACTTGTTGGCACCGAACCCTAATTCAGTTACAACACCGGTTCGATTAGTTTGGAACAGCAGTCAGAAGTTTAGAGGGCTGAGCATAAATGACATTCTACTTAAAGGGCCGGATGTTCTCAACCCAATCAGAGCTGTCCTTTTAAGATTCCGAAAAGGTGTGTATGCTGCATTAGGAGATATTAAGAAAATGTATAACTCTGTGTGGTTGGAAGAGCGTGAAATGCACCTTCATAGATTCCTCTGGAGAGACAGTGAGGAGGAACCCGTTCAAGAATATGCTATCACAAGAGTCAACATGGGGGACCGTCCAGCTGGCTCTATTGCTCAGTTAGCCATGCGGGAAACGGCAAGACTACCCGCATTTGGTCACATGGTGGTGGAACGCAGAGTCCTTGAGGAGGACAGCTACGTTGATGATATTTTAACCTCCCACAACAGCCAAGAAGAACTGAGTAAAATCATAGAAGGAGTTGAAGAAATACTGAGGGCTGGAGGGTTCTTTCTCAAACCCTGGCTACAATCAAGGCAAAGTGGGAGGCGACAAATGAACATAGAGACCCAGAGAGCTGCAGAAAAGAGAGATGAAAGTCAAAGATACATCCTCCCAAACCAAATGAGGGACGAAGATAACAAAGCTCTGGGAATAGGTTACCATGTTGAACTTGACAGATTGTACATAATGTCAACGATTAACTTTTCCAAAAGGAAAAAGAAAATGAGAACGGGGAAAAATCTTCTTCAAGAAGAAATCAGGAACCAGACACCAAACCCACTGACAAGGAGGCAGCTTTTGAGCCAAATTGCTGGACTGTACGACCCCATTGGCTTCGTTACACCTATCAAACAAAAGGGTGCAATTCTCGTCAGAAAAGCTTTTCAAGAAGCAGGCGCAGGAAAACTAAACTGTGAAACATGGGACAAGGCTCTTTCAGCAGGCTTAAGAGAAGAAGCTATACAACTATTCGAAGAGTACGTGCAGCTTGAACAGATAATGTTCCACAGGTGTATCACGCCAAATGACTGGGAAGGGGAGCCTTTTGGAGTCACATTCTCAGATGGGAGCGATAAGACATATGGAGCTGTGATTTATCTAAGATGGAACACAAAGACAGGTGTTAAGGTGCGATTGGTAGAATCAAAGGCCAAGCTGACACCCCTCAATCAAAAAGGAGATGCTGTCAAAGCCGAAATGTGTGGAGCAGTCTTCGCAGCCAGGCTAAGAAAGTATGTGGAGAAACAAAGTCGGATGAAGATAAGCAGATGGTTCCATTTAGTTGACAGCCAAACCATCCTGGGGGCAATTCAAAGGGAAAGCTATGGGTACCAAACTTTCTTTGCCAACAGGGTGGGTGAAATCCAAAGAATTTGCCCAGTAGAAGATTGGTGGTGGATTCCTGGCAAATACAACATTGCAGACATCATCACGAGGGGCAGCATCCTCGATGAATTAAAAGATCACTCCACTTGGCAAAATGGGCCAGAATTCCTTAAAGTACCGGTGGAGGAGTGGCCCATAAAATCGGCTCGGGAGGTTGCAGCACAAGCCAGGGAAGAGGTAAACAAGCTCCAGAGAAAAACATTTTCTGCCACATTGACGAGTGAGAATGTAAAGGTGTTCCCAAAGGCTTCGGAGCAAATGTATCCCGAAAACATTTCTGCAAAAACAGAGAAATATTATCTCCTAACCAGACGGCAGCCCGCTGGTCATGCAATTCCGAACCTTGTAGATGTAAGGAAATTCAGTAGCTTGGCAAGATTGGTCAAGGTGGTTGGTCTTGTTTGGCGTGCCGCAAAAAAATGGCAAGCAATGAAAACAAAACAAGGTAGTGCTCAGCCAAAGTGGGAGGCCAAAACGCTCAAAGAAAGTGCCAAAAAAGTTGTGCTTACTACGGGAGAACGTGAAGATGTGATGAGAGATCTTTTCCTTGCAGCTCAGGAAAATGTAATTTTCCCAGCTACAACCTTAAACAGGTTGGTTGTATATAAAGATAAGGATACTGGACTCTTGATGTGTGGAGGGAGAGTACAATGGTTTAGTGAAGATAAAACCTGCGTCCCAATTTTATCACATGAGGCTTGGGTCTCAACATTGTTGGCCTGGGAAGCTCACAACGCCAATCATGAGGGAATTGCAGGAACACTACTGAGAATGAGGAAAAAAGCCTGGGTGATTAAAGGGAGAAGACTAGCTAAACATGTAGTAAACTCATGTTGTGTCTGCAGAAAGATGAGGGCAAAATACTGCCAACAAGTCATGAGTGACCTCCCACCTGAACGGACAAATCCTGCAAACCCATTTCAGTATACATGTCTTGATCTCTTTGGCCCTTATGAAGTAAGAGATGAAGTCAAAAAAAGGGTAAAACTCAAGGTCTGGGGAGTAGTTTTCAGCTGCATGGCTTCTCGGGCCATTCATACAGATCTTGTCAGTAACCAATCATCTGAAGCTTTTCTGCTAGCCTATAAGAGATTCACTGCGCTGAGAGGACATCCCCAGAGATTGTGGTCAGACCCTGGTACAAACTTTGTAGGTGCAAAACCTGCCCTCATCGAACTCTATGCCTTTCTAGAAAAACTTGATAAATCAAAGATTGAGGAAGAAGCCTCCAAAAATGGAACAGAATGGTCTTGGGAAATTCACCCAGCAGATTCACCCCACAGAAATGGATCAGCAGAGGCAGCTGTTAAGGTGGTGAAGAAAGCCCTCAACAATCTTGGAGGAAGAGGAGAATTGACATGGGGGGAATTCCAGACATTCCTTTTTATGGCAGCAAATCTAGCAAACCAGAGGCCGATAGATGCTAGGGTACAAAGCCGAGAAGATTGTGTAGAGTACATCAGCCCAAACTCTCTCTTGTTGGGACGAGCTAGTCCCCGCGGTGATCCCGGCAACTTCCAATTTGATGGGTATCCATATAAAAGAATCCAAATTATTCAATCTGAGGTCAGCAAGTTTTGGAAGAATTGGTGTCAATTCGCGGGTCCAAACCTTTTCGTCAGAAACAAGTGGCACACCAGAAAACGGAATGTTGCTATTGGTGACATTGTTTGGCTTGCAGACCAAAATGCGCTAAGGGGGCAGTATAAATTGGCGAGAGTTGTAAAAGTCAACACAGATGAAAAGGGTGTTGTCAGAGACGTCCATGTACGGACCTTCCCCAATTATACGGTGCCGATCATTAAAATTGAGGGAAAGCAGAAAGAACGTAGGAAAGGAACATGCAATCCCAAAATCCCAAGCACAATTCTCCACAGGGATGTGAGACGTCTTGTTGTGATACTACCAATAGAAGAACAAGAGGGAACTTGAAAGACTTATGACCGCCTTAGGTTAAAAACCCAGCCGGTCAAGTGGGAGGTGTTAAGTCCAAACCATCCAGAAAAGAATAAAAAAATATTTACTTTCTTATTTCCGCCTTTTGCTTCTCATCTCTTTTATAAAGTAAATAATTTTATTATGCTGGGCTGTCTAGTTGCGTGGGGCAGGGCCTTAAAAGGGCTGTGCACCATCAGGTCGGGTTGGATCAGCTGGAGACGCTGCGTAATGAACAGGGGACATCGCCTCAGAGCAGCAGAGCGCACAGCGCGAGCGGAGCCATCCAGCTGACACGGTAGTGCAGTGAATGAGAGAGGAGCAGAGACGCCACCGGTATGTTAATCATTGGTTAATGTGCGTTATGGATAAAATGCGGGGAAGGTATTTGTTTGACAGACAGGTCAGCGCGTGTGGGAGGTGCGCGTGCGCAATGCACTAAACTGCGCAGCAGATAGGATGGTCAAATCAGTGAGACGTCATCCTTTCTTATGAGAATAATTTGATTTGAGTTGTGTTTAAGTTAATAAAAGGACTATGTGGTTAAATAACTAAAGTAAAAATGATTAAAAGTAAGTCTTTAGTTAAAGATAAAGAAAAGTTCCAGGTGATGTCATAAGTTGAAAATTATTATAGTTTGTTTAAAGTGAATAATTAATAAATTAATAATTAATTAATTAATAAAATAAATAAATGCAATGCAATTTGAGACAATGTAATTGAGAATTCGAATGTTTCATAGATCAAGTAAATTTCAAACTAAGGATTTATATTAACTATTTATAAATTAAGCACATTTTAGGTTTGATTTTTAGTTGTGTATTGCTTTATTAGGTGAGCATACTGTTTAATATTACAAAAACATTTACTTTAAATCAGGAAAATGGGTCAAGTTAACTAAAAATAACAGTGCTGGTAGACTTAGATTCTTTAATTTAATTGCAAATATAACATCCCAGCATGAGAAAATTGTTGATGCTTTGATTCTAACTTTCCCTCTTCTTCCTTTGTCCAGGTTAACAACCTGCTTAAACTTGCTTAACCAAGGAACAGTTCAAATAAACTGTCAACCAAGCAGAGTTGTTCTCAGCGTCCTCTGTCTTCCTCTCTGGCCCTTCAAGTTGGGCAGTGGTGATACAAACACACATACAAACTTGACAATTATTGATATTAACTCGCAACTACATTAAAAAATTAAAAAAAGAATTGTTCCCATTTTTCTTCTCAGCACATTGAGCATTCTAAATATAGTATACATGTTTAATCCCAGCTTTACATTATTTATTATGCACATGTAGCAAAAACTTTTTAGGCAAATTAAGAGAGAAATGAGAAAATATTAAAATGTAAATAAATGATAATGTAATGCTTTACTAGGACTGATAAAGTCTGTCTATTGAGATAGCTGTACTGAGTAATAAAGCCGCAATCAATTGCAAAACCCTTTTCCCACAATTATTGTATTCACGTTAAAGATTTTAATTAAGAGAGAGAGAAGCCTAACTTTTTTAAATCAAACTTTAGTAAAAAAAAAATGTTTAACGGCTCTGTCTCCACCCTTTCCTCTGCACACACCCAACACAGCATAACGTGGATGGCTGTTCATCATAGGAATGGGATCCACACAAGGTTCCTGCTGCTTAACAGAAGGTTTTCCTTGCCGCCATGATGAATTCATGTTGGGTGTGGGATACATATGTATGTGTATATACGTATATATGCATATGTGTGTATCCATAAAATGAAGAGTCCGTCCTTAAGACTGCTCTACTGTAAAGTGCCTTGAGATACCATTGGTTATGATTTGGCGCTATACAAATAAAGATTGATTGATTGATTGATTGATTAATTCACAAGTAGCCATTCTGATCCAAAGTGAAACAGTCACCAGCTCATTGGAATTTCTGTCCATGCTTAAACCTTACAAACCCTCGACTCAGCAACCTCGCCTTCAATTCAATTCAGCTTTATTTTTATAGCACAAATTACAACAAAGTCATTTCAATGCACTTAACAAAACATAAACATCATAGTAAGAAAGAAAAAACCCAACAAGATCGACATCATGAACAATCATTTAACAACAGTGGGAAGAAAAAAAAAACTCCCTTGTAACAGAAATAAATCTCCAACAGAACAGAATATTAATATTTAACATTAATACCTCTGGTCTGTTTTTTATTTGTATTTTTCATTTTAGTTTTTTTATTGATCTTTGCCCTGTATGGATTTTTTAAAAATATATATATTATTATTATTATTATTTTATTGTTTGTAACTTGTGTGCAGCCATCAGCCCTTTGTTTAAAGGTAGGGTCATTTTCTCCAGATACACTTTTTGGTTGAAACTTCCTTTATGTCCTGACAGAAATTAAGATCTCATGTGCTCTGAAAAAGGAATGAAGAACATCCGTCATCTGTAGCAGCTGTAAACCTGTAATAAGTTAGTTGTTCGTGAACCAATCACATCTCCCTGTCTCCCTGCTCGTTCTCGACCCCTTACGTGCACTAGCCCACACTCAAAGCGTGCCACGGGTGACTTAAAACAGAGTTTTTAAGTTTTTAATGCACCGTTCGTACAGTTTTTAGCAATTTTTTTCATTGTGCCAAAATATCTAATTGTTCAGCCTCAGATGCGTGCAAATTTTATTCTGAATTAAGTCATTAGGAATAAAAGTGTTTACATGGAAATAGTAATTCCTGAATTGAGATTTACATGGAAAAGCGGTTTATTCAGCTTTATTTAATTCCGCTTTGATTGGACAGGGGGAAAACGTGACGTATTCACGTCTATCGGGAGAAGAACAACAAACCTTTTATTTTCAGCTCCAACGTAGAAGACCACACTTGAGAACTGTTTTCACTTTTATTTTTATTGTAGTTTTGAAGCAGCAGCTGGACAAAAACACACGGTTTCGCTTTCACCCGCGTAGCGGAAGAGAGATAGAGCAAGAGAAAGAAGATAGAAGTCCATACTTTGGTCAACCAAAGCCAGCAGTTAATGCAACAGCTTTTATGCCTCTACTATACAGGACGTTGGGTGAAAAATTAACTTTAAAATGAATGTTTATGCCTCAGTCCATCCACTCTTTTCATTATATCCATGTCTTTCAAGGCTCTTAATTTATAAATAATCTCAGCTCCAGTCCGGGCCGCCATATTGGAATATGTCTTCACCAGCGTGTCATCGCGGCAAGTCGCATGCGCAGAATGACCAAAATTAACTTAAAGAGGAATTAAGTGTTTGAATTGAATCCAGGAATGTAAGAAGTGAATAAAATCAGGCTTTCCACACAAAACAAACATTATTCTGGCATTAATATAGAGAGATTTTAGCTGTGTGTGTCTGATCTTCACCCTGTAGTAATCTTATCAAATCAACCTGTTACATTGTTTATCAATGAAGGCATTTCAAATTAAAAGTGCGCTTTATCATTTTCATGGATTTCAATGACATTTACAAGCGTTGGGATAACGACATGTTGCATGTTTTCTGATTTTCTGGCAGTGTTTTGGTACCAACACACCTGTACATCATTCGATTCAGCTTGGCCTGTAGTTTCGGGTCCGCTGGGGTTGAAGAGAGTGTTTTAGTAAGAACACAAAAGGTAAGTAATGATATGACAGCAGTTGTGGCCTGAGCTTTATTGTGCTTTTCTACCCTCGTGATCGTAAAATTACAGACACTGCTCTCCTGTGGATGAACTCCTCACCTCCATTTTGTTTATGCCTGGTTAACCTGATTGCCCACTTTTCCTCGTCTTTGTCCTGTCCTTTTTTCCAAATCCATCTCCAGACACTGTTCCAAAACCACATGCCTGTACTAGAGCTGCAGACAAAGATTCAAACACAAATTGGCAACTTCTCAGTGAAACCCGCATGATAGAGACAGTCTCCGTGGCTGGAGGGTGGAATTCACTGAAACGGACAAGCAATGTTTTATTGCTACCTACCTAAAACAGCTAATTATATATGGTCACCAAAGTGGAATATTCTCTATAACCAGTCTGTGAACAAACTCTGTGGTTCTTTGCAAGCTGCCTATTTAGCTTTCTCTGTGCATTTCCCACACATTAGTGCCACTGTATTGACAAATGCAGCAGACTCTCACAGGCGAAGGAAGCACGGAAACAAAGGGTTGTTTGATCATATTCACATCACAACAGGCCTGTTAGACAAGTAAGCCAAAGACTGGTGAAGATGCATTACTCCTGTTGATACCACGCACACTCAATTTTGCTATCTCATCACTTCTTTGCGCTTGAACAAGTGCCAGACAAAACATACTTCACTGTTGTTCCACTATATACAGGGTTTCCAGACAGAGAGTCGCCGGATGGGTTAAAAGCAGGGGAAAAAATTGTGTTTGTACTTGTCCATATGTGAGAATAATTTCTATTCTCTTCTTCTTCTAAAGAACTTTAATCATTATCGAGTGTGACGTAACATCCACTATGGCTGTCCCCTTCTATGCTGGCCCCTCTGATGAGCAATAGATTATTATCTTGAAGAACACCAACTTTCTGAGAAAGTACGCTTGGCTCAGTCCTGTCCTGTACACCAGTGTTTCTCATATGGGAGAGAAATTAACAAATAAAAGCATTCAAAATAAGGGGTTTTATAATGTTAATTTTTAGTTAAAAATTATAATTATACTAGATATTGCCAGCAACACACAACAAAATAACACAAAATGATAGAAAAATATACTGATTAATAAAAAGAAGAGACAAACACCAACAAGCCACACAAAATGACACCAAAAACACACACACTAAGAGAGGAAAATGTTTACTATTACCAGCAACACGCAAAACGACAACAAAGACTCACAATGAATAAGAGAAAAAATACACAAGATCACTACAAAATACACAAAAATAACAGAGAAACAACCAAATGACACCAAAAACACACAAACTGGAAGAGAATTTAAAAAAAGTTTTAAAAAAAAAATACACAAAATGACACCAAAAACACTAAATAATGATAGAAATTACCTTAATTAGAACATGAACTGAGTCTTGGTCCTACATCAGGAGAGAGATGACCGGAAATTATAAAAACTATAGAAATAAATCTATTCATGAGGCACTAAATACTGTTTCATTCCACTTATTTTCAAAATTAGATTATTTACAATGTGTGTTATCACTCATTCATCCCATCAATATTCTCTGTAGTTATTTTTGTTACAGAATTCTGAGCAAAATGTTCTAGTCGGATAAATGGGGTACTTGGATTCAAAAGAAAGAGAAAAGGGGAACTTGAGCTGAAAAGGTTTGAGAACCACTGCTGTACACTGTGGTTGTTTTAGCATTCTAGTTGTACTTATGGGTGTTTGTGAGTCCATACAAGCTTGAAAAATAATGATTGCAGGCTCCATGCGAGGTAGAGAGAATACAATCATAAAATCAGTCAGACTATGTTGGCCTAATAACATAATAATGCCTATGATAACAGAAAAAAGTGCAAAAGAAAAAAAAAAAGTGTGATAAAGAAGCTACTTTCAAATAGTATAATTTGCTTCATAATTGAAGACATGCATATTTCATTCACAAAGTGAAAAATCTTTTAAATATCTGTTTTGCCTGATCCAAACTGTTCCACCATTAAAAGCTCTGTTGTAACGAACCGTAAACCTTATTCTCCAGAGGCTGTGTGTGGTGGAGTTTGTGAGCTAGAACTGTGTGGATAACAATACCCCTTTTTAACGGCAACCACAGTGCACAGTGCTATAACAAAGGGCCCGTGGTTACCAAATGGCTTGTGGTTACCAAGCATCAGCACTGCCAGCTGGTGGGAATGACTTGAACCAGATGTTCAAGGTACCTAAACAAAATTGGTTTCATTGATTCAGCAAAATCTGGTTATGTTAATATTTAGAGTGTTCTTGTAATGACTTTTTTGGGTTATAAGGAGGGTGAATGAGTTGACCTACACCATAATGCTTTGGCTTGTAAACTAGGTCAGAACTGACTTTAAATCTGGAGGCAATGACTTGGACAATGCAACAGAATCAATGGTGGCCCAATGGTCCATCTCTTAACTGGCAAAAAATTAATCAAGAAGGCAATGCTGGCTTCAAAATAAGAAGGTAGGGTTTTTATTCATTCTACATATAAATACAATTGCTGGGTTTCCATTACAGATTACAGACACGATGTTTTGGGCAGTGGCCTCGTTGCTCCCGTACAAAACTCTTCCAGTGACCCGGAGTTTCCACTGAATACGTCTCCGCTGCGCCACAGCACCGATCCGGTTTTTTACCGCTGTCCGCCGTCCGGTAATCCACACCGGTTGCGGTGCGCTCCGGTTGAACGACTGTGACGTCACAAGACAGAGCAGTTCTCACTATATTTATATAATCGCGTGAGAACGCAGGTAAATGTATGTGTTATAAACACAACAATAAACAGACAAACAGGTCAGTGTTCCTAACGAAGGAGGACAAGGAGGTTGGACTCTGAATTTGTCATAGACACATTTTTTAGCAACAGCCAACAGAGAAGAGATAAAACTGCACCAGTAAAACATGAACTAAATCAAAGTTGCTGCAGTTTCCAGTACAGTTACAGTATAAGAGGAATCAATATAGTGGATGTGAATTTGTTTTTACACATTATGACGTTTTGGTGATGTATTTACTTGAAATATAATCTGAAGTGTTTTATTTTGAAAAGTAACCCGATATTTTATTGTGGAGTACGTGCTTAATTTCCTGTTTAGCTTCATTTGCTCTTAAAGTGGAAACCTATCAGCTCTGGTGACGTAACGCAGCGGAGCCACATCCAGTGGAAATTGTGGGTTGAGACGCTCCAAACCTCCTAATTTCACTCTGTATTCCTTTGTTGTTTCACGTTTAATGAGGCAGTAATAATTTAATAAGAAATGTCCCGTGCCATGTTTTCTAAGAGAGAAGTGTGACCCTGTACGTCACATTCTCTGACGTGTATTTGCAGAAAAAGTGTTTTTATAGCGCTTTGCGACACATTTCAATATTGCAATCAATCCCCCTCATGAAAGCGTAAAAAGCGATGTTTGAGTGTTTTTTTAGAAATGCGTTTCCATCACCATTTTGCCCATTTCCGAGGGTAATGGAAACGCATCTTTTATTTCCTATTGCCAAAGATGTGCATTAGTATACAACTTTGAAATTTCTGATTTGAAACACCTTTGAATTCTGCAGACCTATATTCAATCAAGCTACTGTAAGAGCAAAATATCAAATGACTTAGGGCCAGATCCACAATGAATGTAGCGCAATCGCTAATAGTGCCACGATTTGCACAGCAGTATTCAGCTCTAATCACATACCAACACTAACACGCCCACAAAGTTTGCCATCTGAGCTCAATTTGCCCCTCAGATGGCAATAAACCGCGTGACATACAAGAAGCGAGCTTTCTGGCATGACCACATCCCATTACACACCTCCCGTCTTGGCGTGTGGCCGGTGTTCTGTCCTTGAGCTTTCCTCTGGACTCAGTGGAAGCCGTGGGTGAGAGGAGGATGTTAGCTAAACTAGGTGCTGTCATAGACAATCCCTCTCGCCCACTACGCCAGATTGTGGAGGCTCTGAACAGCTCCTTCAGCAGTAGATGGAGACTTTCACCCAGGACGAAGAGCTACAGCTGGTCCTCCATCCCAACATCAATAAGATTCATTAACAGCACCTTATCACCAGGGCCAGAGCGTACTATGAGGCAAACTAGGCACTTGCCTGGGGCCCTGATGTTACTTGGGGCCCCATAACAAGCTCCTTATCTTTGTATTTTTGGTTATTTATAGTGTTTTATTTACATAATCCCTCAAAAAAAAATCCCCACCCCATCAGTCGGCACTACATGGACTATTCCATGATGTGGGAAGAGAAATATAGTATCAACAAAAAAAGTTATGACAGCAGCAGCCAAAAGAGGGAAAAGAAACCAGAGTTTATATCTAAACTCCCAAAGGGTTCTTTCTTTTTCACTGCCGCCTCTGTGGAATTTAGTGCTGATATCAGACAAGAGCTGAGCAGCCTTCCATACTCTGTGTTCTTTCCACTGATGTTATTACCCCGCCTCTGACAGTAATAATGCTGCCACGGCGACTGTATCGTCAGGTTATGTTGCCTTCATCATTCCTTCGGGAGAGGTTGATGACAATGATTACATCGATACAGTAACAAAGGATATAAAAACAAGATAAGATGGTGGGAGGGTATGAAAACAAAAGTCAGATGCGCACAAAGAAAAAAAACCAGAAGCACACAAACAATATGAAAACAGTGCATAGAATAGATTAAGACGAAACTGAAAGAAAGGGACGATTGAGACCAACAAATAAAGCTTGAAAACATGCAGAGATGAAGAATAAATAGATAGATCTGAACACAAGCACCGAAAGACAGAAGAGACTGAAGCAAAAGACAGAATATTTAAAAAAAAACAGAATATTAACTCTGCACTGTGAAGACAAGGAAGCATGGACAGAGAGAAAGAGCAAAAGAGGAGAAATAAAGGCAAAAGACAGAAAATATAAGGACAAAGAAAAAGAGAGAGAGAGAGAATAGATGAACACAAGAGACAGCAGGCACAAGAGAGGAAGATGAATGCAGTGAGATAGGTGAAACACAGTAAGACTTTAGAGGAAGAGAAGTAGGTGTAAAGAAAAATGTTAACATTTTTAATATCATATCAACTTTAATACTTGTGTTGTATGGAAACTTATCATTCTAGTTATTCTAACATGGATTACAAGGCCACAATCAGCCTTCTTTCAGTACCTTCTGCAGCATACTGGAGAACAAGGCTAATAATGACTTGTTATTATAAACAGTTCGTTCATTGTTTGTCTCCATCTTGTTGTCTCATGTGATGTCCTCATAGCTGGAACTGATGCAGTACAACAAACACAAGACCACTATCAAATCTCTTCAAAATCAAGGTAAATGATGAGATTTTTGAAGTATATTAGTCTGATAGATGTGGGGAGGCGGGGTGTGAGGGCCCTCAAACTGCTGTTCGCCTGCAGCCCCTAAATGGTAAGGTTCACTACTCCTTGTCACATCCATCATGACAATTACTGTATACTGTATATATAGATACAGCATGTAATCTGTTCGTGGACCACCAGCTGAGTGCAACTTGACATCCTTTTTACGCAGGGCTTTAAGTGTCCCTAAAAGTGGTGGAGAGATTTTGCGGTTCAGTTCAGTTGGTGGACAGGACGGTGTACCATGAAGTGTTTACAATCTGCACCACCCTGCCTGAGATGTAAGACACAATACTAGTGCTGGAAAAAAAAAACTCCTGATAAGCAGGGGAATAATATCTTACATGTCTGTTGTATACCAACCCACTTAAAGCACTGCATTTGCATGAGTGAGAGAGTGAGAGAGGATGAAGGTGAAGGTGTGAATGAGCTTTAATACATGAGTTTGACCGGCGGTAACTGCAAGTGGCAAATAGCGCTGGTGTTTGTGGATGAGGTGTCGTTTGCTCTGAGGCTCTGTGGCAAATGTGCACAGGAGTAATGAGTATTCCCTCATTCACATACATTCAAATCAGACCAGCTCTACTGGTGGCAGAGCTACCATGGGTGGAGAGGCCACCTGGCATACCGGGCATCGTCACGGTGGGCCGTCGACCCAAAACAGGCTGGTTTGGTCAGCTACGTTTTCTTTTTTATGAGCAAGTGGAGGCAGATGTGTTAACAGGTGTCCAAAATTGGTCCAAAAGTGGCAAAAACGTGGCAAGAAAAGAGTGAAAAGTGACTAAAATGGGAAAAAAGCAGTTAAGAGTGGCCAAAAAATGGACAAATAAAAAGGAACCAGGTGGTATGTAATGGCAAAGGGTAGCCTAAATGGGCAAAATGTGGCAAACAATAGTGAAAAGGGATAAATGTGGCAAACAATAGTGAAAAAAAGGCAAAAATGTAGAATAAAAAGAGGCAAAATGTAGGGGAAAAAAAGTGGTATTTATTGGGCAAAGGTTCGCATATTTGGATGAAAAGTGGACAAAAATTTGATAAAATTGTCAAAAACAACTTGCAAAAATAAACAAAAATAGTAAAAAGGGGATATTGTTGGCAAAAGGTTGCTAAAGTCTAAAAAAGTGTCAGAACTTTTTGAGAAAAAAAGGACAAAGGAAGTTGTAAAATGGCCAAAGGACATAGGTAAAAAGGTATTAAAAAGTTTCCCCATTTAAAGGTTTTCTGGGGGAATAATAAATAAAATTAGGACAAAAAACCACATGTTGAGCATCACTGATTTAATAACAGCTTCTACATGGTGTCTCTGATAATGTAGTGGGCTGGTCTGGACACAAAATGCCAGCCAGGGTGTGATTTTTGGCCCAGTCCACCCCTGGGTGCTACTTTTGGTGGCGCTACTGACTAGAAAGTCTTCACTCATTTGTTTTCTCTACTAGTGTTGTTCTTCATAATATAATAATAAACATATACATTTAATGGCAATAAACCATGTTAAAATAAACCTGATTCAATATCATAGAATCATTTGTATTGTTTTTCATATGCAGCTATTAGGGATGTGACGATTAATTGTAAGGCAGTTAAAAATTGATTCATAGGTATCACGGTTCATATCGATGTTCTGAAAATTGAATAGCAGTATGCTATATTTTTTATCCTTCTCTTGTCCAGAAGCGTAGGCGGCGGGCGGAATCTCCTACCACTCTCTTTCTGGCCGCCTTCTACTCTTAAACATTTTCATAAATGACCCCTTTAGCACCAAAAGAATATCTGTAATATTACCTGAATATCTGTAAAAGTCACGTTTTTCTATTAGCTCTGTCTGCTAGCGCATAGCATCTCTTCTTCACTGCATGAATATATGCATGCCAACCAACCCCTGGGTTACCAGCGCCCTCTGCTGGTCCAAACACTTATCTGACATAAAGTCCAATTGTTAAGGCACAAAATAAATTTTCAGTTGCACTTTTAAAAAGAAAAAGAATTATTATGCAGTTTTGCTTTGTTTACTATAGAACTATAATTTAAATTGTTACGCTTCTTCTTCATTTGTATTATTCCTTTATTATTTCATTCAAGATTTATTTTTAGTTAAATTGCTTTATCTCCTGTTATTTTACAAAACCAAGTAGAGGATCCTTGGATAGTTTTAGCCTGCAGTTATATTATTGGTATCACATCACAACTAAATAATCAGCTCGGATTGGGAAATATACGTGTATAGTCATAGGAAAAAAACTATTGAAATTTGCATTGTGTATCTCCGTTTTTTTATATATATAAAAATATTAATTTTGGTCCATATTAATTAATTCCATATTCAATATTAATTAATTCCCTATTGCCCAGTCCTCCAACAAAAAATCTTCATTTCAGCATTTCAGATACCTGCAAGCTTCTCACAAATCTAACCCAGTGGATTAAGGAGCGGTGCCACTGTGCTAATACCTACTTGTGCTAATTTCCAAAGATGACTAATCTCACTTTAGGGGGAATGGACGCTGATCTACTTAGTGGGATGAGTGGACTTTGTTATGTTTCCTCTCTTTGTTGGTCATTACTTTCACCAACAAGTACTGGAGCTAAGGAGAGTGTGGGTATAAAAAGGAATTTTAAAGAGCAATATTTAAAATATTGTGTCGTGGTAGTCTTCATATGTTGAATCTTTGGTTTTAGAATATCTATTTATGCATTTTTGAGTGTTTATTAATGCATTCCTTCACCAGATAACTGTCCCAACAAAATCTCATGAGGAAACGTGTCCTGGTCAGGAAAATAGTAGTTCCACTTTCCGTGAGTGTAACCTCAACCTCTGCAACTTTCACGACTTTCAAACTCAGTAATTTTTGTTTGGCGTTTATGTGCAATTGCAACACCACCAGGAAGTGCCATAACAAACAAAATGTGTCAAGCAGCATGTCAAATATTAGAAAATTGTGTTACTACCACGTCCATTTTGTTCCCTTCTTTCGAACTTCGTGACTGTGTTGAACATTGTAGCACAGTCAAAAAAACACACACGTCCCTTTAAAAGCGGTGTGCTGGATCAAAAAAGATGCATCAAAAGTCAGCACAACTGCGTAGTTAACTCCCAATTTTAATTTAACTTATGCCAAAAAACGTGACGTTTTGGGCTGGACGCTGATGAATGTCAGACATGTCTGATGAAGAGCGTCCAGCCCGAAACGTCACGTTTTTTGGTGTAAGACATTTTTTTAATTGCAACTGTGTTGAACATTCACACAAATAAATTATTTTGATGGATGATTAATGCACCAATGATAATGTTTTCAGGCAATGACATGAAACCCATTTGAGCATTTTAAGATCTGGTTAACTCCACACCGAAATGTTCCATATCCCCACAGTGGAAGCTAAACACAGGTACATTACTGTCAGAAGTAGAGATTCTAAAATAAATGCATATGACAGATGTTGTTAGTATTTAGTAAAGTTAAATGCTGCTACACGTGATGAAGTTTTAGTAAATTAACCATCTTTAAATGTTTATCTTCAATGAAACATTGTGACAAATGTTTTTAAGTGTTGCAGATTTGGTGTATGGGTTGTGATATGTTATATATAATATGATATGTATGGAAAGCCGTTTAGGAAATTAAATATTTATTTAATGACTGGGAATATATAGAATGAATGAAAAGTCTGAATTTACAGGTATATGGAAGTTTGATTATTTATAAGAAAAGTTTAAATAAATATATATATATATATATATATATATATATATGAATGTCTGAATATATAAAAGAACGTTTCAATCAAATAGGAAAAGTCTGACTATACAGTATGTATCAGAAAAGTTTGAATATATATATATATATATATATATATATATATATATATATATATATATATATATATATATATATATATATATATATATATATGTATATATATGAAAGTTTTTTTTTTTAAGCGCAAGGTAGATTTTCATAAAATATGACATAATTGTTACATTTTACAAATGTTTAATATTATACGATTAGTTAAATGTTGTTTGTTAGTGGCTAGTACAATAGGAAGATGACATTTTTCTCTGAAATTAAATGCAAATGAAACAATTGCATAAATTAGGAGAAATAAAGTGTTGCATGTTGGAAAGTTAAACATTTCCTACCTTTTTAAGTTACTGCTAGCCTTCACTGTGATATTACACTCTAACGAGAGTGAAACCATCAACATTTGGTATTTAAGAAGTGCTTTTCAAACTGGTGGCCCTTTGGACAATGGGAAAGCAGAGTTATTTAATTTATCTTTCTTCATTTTGCTTCTCTTTCTGTCGTCCCACAGCTTCATCTGTCAATCAGCCACTTTATGATGGACCACTGTGACGTCAGCCCCTCCCATGCAGGGGGTGGTGTTGTGTAAATGAGCAGCTGCATTCAACTCTGCGCAGCTGCAGACTGTCTTTGGGTGCAGGTAAGCTGCGCCAAGTCTTGTCCATGGACTTGTATTGAAGAGGAGTTACTGCGCATGTACAACTTTTAAAGAGAGCGGATGGCCAAAGATTAGTGCGCCCCAGGGCGGAAACACGCCACCAATCAGACACAAATGAATGAAACTACTTTTCTTTATAATATTTATTATGATTATCTACAAATATACATTTGTTTTGTACCATTTGTAATTCATTATTATTTTTTAATTATGTCTTACTCAAACTAATGTGTGGTGAGTGGTGGGGCGGCGCCCCGGCCGCCACTGCCTTCAAACTATTCAGTGACTATAAAGTTGCTCACCAGTTCAGAAAGGTTGGTGACCCCGTCACCATGAATGTCTTTTTTCAATATACTGTATCTTGGTTTCTAAAGAGCAGTTTTATCATATTTTAAAACATAGTGCATGTGTCTTTTTTGGTTTACCTCGCATTTCATCAACAAACTAGAGAGTGCAGGGTTTACAAAATGTACTGCAAGCAGCACCTACTGACTTCAAGAAACCTCAGAAATAAGCCATAATAATTAAACTGTGGCTAAAGAAAAAGCAACTCTGTCTTCTCATAGATTGAAACAAATCAACAATTCCTACTTGAGTGATGGAAAAAAGGCAGAAATATAACTTCAGGCAGAAACCACTGCCCAGAAATGCTCCCTCACAGAAGTATGATTTACAATCTTTACTCACTGGCCCTGCACTGTTGCAGTTCGTAACTTCAGCAGTTCCTAAACACTATTCTTGCCCTGTGGTTCTAAAAGACACAGGAGATGTGCTGCTATGTCTCTATGTTCTTTCAGGATAAGTAGATCACTGCATGATTTCCTGACTGTTAAGGAAATGTGAAACACACGGCATTGCTTGTCCTTATTAAAAGAAATACAGGGTCTTCACTGTTAGTATTTTGAACTTCCAAGGAACACATTGATGTCACAAAGTAAAATAATCAAAGTCTTGTGTGGGCTTATGTCACACCGCTAGCAGTCACTGCCACAGGGACCGACAATAAAAGCATAATCCCTCTTTCATTGGCCTTGCAGCCTGTGCCTAGCTCTGACTCAACACAAGCGACCAAACTTCTTCATAAAAACATCCAAATTGAATCTGACATTTTATATTTGGTCCATTTTAATCAAGAATACCAAGACCAGGAACTTTCCACCGTAACACATCCCATGTCCCAGTTTTGTGGTGCCAGAGCAGTAAATGAAAGAAGCCAGACTGCAAGCAGGCCTTTTGTGGGAAAGGAACATGAAGCCAGTGGCAATGTGCACATAGAACACTGATTTCATGCTTGTGTGTCAAATGCATTGGAGAAACACTGATGAAATGAACATGGAGAATAATAATAAAAGTGTAATTCAAACCACAATACCTTTAGGTCACCTCTTATGCTGCTCTTTGTTGTGTCTATTTTTCAACTCACTGCCATTCAGAAACATAACAAGCATCAAATTCAGGTTTGGGCTCATACTTAGTCAAACCATGACTAATCATGTAAAATACACAAATGTATCATAGTTAATCAGAAACAAAAAAATAAAGAGCCTCACCATGGGAAAGGTGAGGGTGCGCCTACACTCATCTGGTACTTTATCCACAGGTTCACTTCCATTGCTCTGTGAATATTTGGTTGTTTTTGGCTTTCAATTTCAGTTCTAGCGACACGATCTCAGGCCAATGTAACACCATTAGTGATGTGTCGGTTGCAAATGAACCGGCTTTGAAAGCCAGCTCTTTGACGTGACGTAACGACGGGAGGCAGATCCTGATTGATATCGCTTTCTTCTTTTTCTTCTTCTTTCGTATTTTTATGGCGGTTGACATCCGGAAAGTTGTATTACCGCCACCCACTGGATTAAGAGTGAACCAGGACTAAGAGGACCAACTAACTTGAAAAAAATATAGACTCCCGGAAATCCACCGCAAACCTACAGTGAATCCCCAGAAATCCAAACGGGCTTGAGAGCTGCTTTGTTTCTCTCTCTTTTTTTATTCCTCTTCAAACCGCATTTGATTGGTCAATATGTTTGTGTTGCCACAAGTGTGAAAACAACAACTGTGCGCATAAAACCCATAGTTAGCGAGCGGGCATGCGCTCGCGGTCCCCCATGAGGTGAATTCTCACGCTTGTTTATGTGCACCGTCACTTTCTGCTCGCTCTTGGTAACTCCCTGGGTGCTCGACATCACTTCCTGCTTGCTCGAATGTGAATCCAGTGGATACCAGCGCGTGCAGCATAATCAGTTTACCGACCAGGATCAACTCCTCAAAGCTAAGGCACTTGGTAGTAAACAATAAAAAATAAAAATAAAACAATGCTAACGTTTAACACTAGAAGTCCCAGGGATTTCTATATCCCCCCAGAAGTCCCAGAGCAGGGTCAAATGAACTCTAGGACCAAACTGACGACTCTGGTGGCTACAATTTGCATCTATTCATTTGTAAATGAATCACCTGAGAAATCAGCAGGGGGGACAGCCTGACTCTAACAATGGAAGTCTGGAATGTTAGGGGGAAGTGCCCTGGAAGCTAAAGTCACAATGCCCCGTTTATTAACTCGTTCTGCTTGATGCTGGGGGAGAACAAACACAGACTACAAACATTGAAAGAAACAGAGTCACTTGAGGGCAAAAAAACATCAGATTTAATGTGTAGTGTAAATGGGGCCTGAGACAAATCCAGTAAGGACATTGTTACTGAGCACTTCAAGAACCTGGGTGTGCCTCTCAACAATAAACTGTATAATAAGGGCCATAGTGTAAAATTATATATATATATATTTTTTATTATCACAATCCCTTTTTAAGCAGGTATTGTTATACTTTTTAACCCTTCCAAACCAGGATTTTTACTGGCCCCTCCCCAGAACCGCCACTGATCCAGACATTTATCAACAACTGTCTGAGAAGAATCCTTTGCATACGGCGGCCTAATATGATTGGCACCAAGGAACTATGGCAGCAAATAAGAACAACCAGCAGGAATGGAGATACAACAGTTGTTGAAAATGAAATGCATACAATTGTTTAAATGTTTCAAGGAAAAATAATTGTAATTTGTACATGTTAATTTGTTCACAAGGCTTTGAACCTTGACTCATTTGTTGATTGGTTTTCCAAAAATCACCAAAACCACAGAATACAGTTGCTGGAATTTGAAATGCTGGAATTCAGAGACATCTAGACTAGCCTTAAATAGGCTATAGTAGATGCTTTCAATGTTTTTCTTTGTGTTGCTGAAGCCAAGAAGGATGTTTTATTTAGTTTCCTCTACCAATTTCTTTGGACATGAAAAATGCAACTTATGTCCAATGAAGCTTATCTGTTACTGGAACACTTTTACTAGTACTGTGTAATACTTTCTCATTATTTAGACCACAAAATGTGTATACTTGTCAAAGTTCAACGTCTCCCTCTGACAACACCTTTGGCTGGTCTAGAACTGCCATTGGTCAGGATCTTCTTTATCATTTAACTGTGGTCCTCCAAGTCTCAGCTACTTACAGCAAGACTGACTTTACATTAGTGTTGAACAGCCTGATCATCATGTTAATTCACAGGTTTCTTGATGACCAACCATTTTTCGGCCTTGCCAATTCTGGTCTTCACGTCCGCATCATTCCCTTCTTACTCGTTGGCTGTACTGCCGACGTAGGTGAAGCTATTCATCTGGAAGGAAAGAAGGCAGCTCCACCTAAGGCAGAGTACTGAAAGAAGAATCATCAAATGAATGAAATATAAGGACTTGTTTGATCCATCCATCCATTTTCAGAAATGCGGGTGTCTGCTGGCGACTATCTCCAGCAAAACTACTTTATCAAACAAAAAAGCAAAAGGACTGTTAAAATACAAAACAAATAATTGTTATTTCATTCGCTAGGTTAATACCTTATATTCATTTATCTGTGGTTAATACAAGTCCATGTGCATTTGTTGTTGCTGCTGTTGTCTTTTCGAAATGCACATCTTCACACAGTATCTTAAATTTCTTGAAAATCTGTCCTTTTATTTTTATCCTTTATATTCTGTATATATTTTTAAACCTTTCTGTTAGTTTACACTGTGGCTCAGAGAGAAACGTTTTTTCTTTCAATTGTTCTGTATGTCCAGCACATATTGAAAAATTCACAATTAATGATGACTTTTAATTTTTTGACTTGACTTTCTTTGGGCGCTAGGCAGGGATACACCCTGGACAGGGCGCCAGTGCATCTCAGAGACTTGTTTCAATGAGGACAAACTCAAAGCTGTAAAAAGTGTTTTTCTTGCTACGTAAACTCTAGGATTTGGCAAATAATTATCTGTTCTGTTTTAGACAACAAAGCGCATTAGTTTAAGTACGCACAATGCACCTTTTTGGTTGCATATTGATATTTTATTCAAATACAAGTTCACCTCAAAATTCTGTCTCCCAAAATAATTCTCACAAAACTCACTAGTACCATGAAAGGGGATGAAAAGTAACATGTTAAAAATACTGATTTCATCTTGTCTTGCAAGAGAAAAAAATGCCTCTCGGCTGAGCATGCAATAGTTAACAGAAAGGACGAGAGGGATTGATAAATGAAAATACTTGGAGAATATTCACTGCAACTTAGCCAGCACAGGTGGTGTTAGTCAGAGTTGATTATAAATCATGTCGTCAGAAAGGCTGTCCAGCTGTGTGAGAGAAGACAGATGTGGGATTGCAAATGTGTGGCTGAGCTTACACAGTGTTTCTGTTAATAGAGCATAACAGTGTCACTAGTAAAAAATCTTGAAACAAAGGCAGGTTTAGGAATCTTTTTCCTTTCGTTTCCATAACTCTTAACACCGAACTCGACTTCAGTGACTCTGGCTACTAGATTACATTTAAAATCAATGTAAATGATGTCAATATCAATCGATATCAAGGAACCTCCCTTCAAGTGACATAAGTAAGTTGAGCATTCAAACCGTAAGTACAAGTGGAGCTGTCTATGATAAGTGCTGTAAACATACAGTACGTCCGGAGAAGAAGTGAGCAGCCCTCTCAGTGCAGACGATGGCTCCGCAGACACGCTATTCCATGGTCGTCACGTCACTGGAGCGATGAAGCAACGCAGTCTCACAGCAAAATATGTAATAGCAACATTTGTCCACAAGCAATGTTGTAATCATCTTACGTATGACGCTCGTAGAACGTAAGATGCTTACAGTTTGTTCAGAGGCTGACGTCAGGTCACGTGGCTGCCGACTCCTCAGCCTGCCTAAATGAACAACATGGCGGACATCTTGTAGAGATTTTAGTGACAAATTGCCTCATTTCAAGATAGATTGTGGCTTTAGAATTGTTTTGATAACATTTCTATTGACAAACCTACCCTTAACTTTCATGCTATGGAATCAGTTTATGCTGTAGTTTTTTAGTTATGACAAGCATTTTTCTGTGGTTGCTATGACAACCTATAGAGGCCAAAGAACGCCAAACAAAAAGCAGATTTTCTGTTCACGGACCGAGTGGATGTTGTAATTATTTTCTTGCTTTGTTTTTTCAATATTATCAATATTTTTATTTATATTCCTTCCCATTTGAATGTGTTCCTACACCTACACGTCATTTGCGCATTGGGGACAAGTCAGGTCACATGACCACCTGTCAGCCCCGTTTGTAGTGTTATTTATTAAGAGAGCTTGTGGCTTTAGCTTTGTTTTGACGACATTTCTAGTGAGAAATAGGGATGTAACGATTAATCGTAAGGCAGTTAAAAATCGATTCATAGGTATCACGGTTGATATCGATTTTCTGAAAAATTTAATCGCAGTACTTTTTTAACCAGCAGAGGGCGCTATCCACAAGTGTAGGCGGCAGGCGGAGTCTGCTCATACTTTCTTTCTGGCCGCCTTCTACTCTTAAATATGTTAATAAATGATTAATTACCCCTTTAGCACTGAAAGAATATCTGTAATATTACTTGAATATCTGTAAAAGTCACGTTTTTCTATTAGCTCTGTCTGCTAGCATAGCTTCTTTTCTTCACTGCTAGAATATCTGCATGCCAACCAACAACTGTGTTACCAGCGCCCTCTGCTGGTCCAAACAAATATGACGTAAATCAGTGTAATCACGGTTTTTTTTTTTTTTAAGTCCAATTGTTAAGGCACAGAATACATTTTCAGTTGCACTTTTAAAAAGAAAAAGAACTATTATGCAGTTTTGCATTGTTTATTATAGAACCAGAATTTAAATTAATAGGCTTCATTTTCATTTGTATTATTCCTTTATTTATTTCATTCAAGATTTATTTTTAGTTAAATTGCATTGTTTTGAATAGTTTATCAAGGAATTCTTTTGACAATGAAAAATAAAAGGAAAATAGTACCGTATTTTCTAGTTTTTTTCCCAAAAAAAAATTTGTCTACAGTCCCATTTTGTAAAATAAATCGTGAGAGAATTGTATCGTGAACCCAGTATCGTGAATCGAATCGTATCGGGAGTTGAGTGAATCATTACATCTCTAGTGAGAAATGTAACCTTAACTTACATAGTTTCCATTTGGTTTATGTATAGGATCCGTAGTTTATTTGTTTCAGCTTAGAACGTACCAGAAGTGACGTTTTCTTAATATAGGAAGTGATATCAAATTACGTGTTTACTTTTTAAAACATTATTATTATTATTATTATTATTATTATTATTATTATTATTATTATTATTATTATTATTATTATTATTATTATTCTTTCACATTTGAATATATTTCCACAACTCCAGTGTCCTTGATTTTTTAAACTTCATTTACAGGGTGAGGAGGAGAAAGAGAAGAGATTCACTGTCCACTCAGAACACTTTGGATTACATTATGCTCAAAGATGATTTGGGATTTTTGACCAAATGATGCCAGAAAAAGTTTACGTACTGCAGCTTTAAGCGACAACTGAGGTTTGTTTAATAATTATTTTCACACTCAGTCAGGGTTTTTGGGCGTCAACACAAATCCACACACTCATATTTGCGTACACGAGCTCAGACCTGACATGAGATCTGATCTGACATACGTTCACGTCAAAATGAATAAATACTGAAGCTGTAATTGCAGAAGTTGCGTTCGGTGTGATGTGGGGCTGTTGTTAATAAAGTCGAGCAGGCAAACAGAAATCAAACTTTGCTATGTGATAACAGGTGATGATCTGTCATATTTAGGAATTTGAACCCACTCTTTTTCCCAATATGATTTCCTTATGGGTCCTTTCCTGTACTCAAGTCTTGCTACAGCAAACATGATCTGGCACGCTTTCTCACTCCTACATGAGAGTATTGATAACGATAGATCCTCCGAGGTGTAAAGTTCACTACCCAAATCCCTCACTCGTCCAAGTATATACTGTAATGCTTCACAAGCACTGACCTGCTGTATTCTTACATAACTTACAGATTTCTCCAGGAACTAGTTTCCTCTTCTCCCATCTGTAGTTGTTACAGTAATAGCTTATGTAATGTCCTAATGTAACCTAAAAACGCGTTTGTTAAGCCCTGCCTGATCTAATCTATTTAAAAGATGTGATAATAACACTGTACTATATGTATCACCTGTCTCTGTGACAGACAGAGTCAGCACCTCAGCCTTCACACGTACACCAGGTTAATGCAGTTACTACAGATTACAGCGTATAGACATACGTTGGGTTAGCGGGGAGATGCAGGCTGCATGTGAGAGCTGTTTAGGGTAATCTGTTCTGTTCCATGACCTACTACTAATGCTCTACTAATAAACTTAGGAACATTCGTTAGTGGAGAAGAGTGAGAAGATGACTCGGGTGCTTATTACCACATTCACATTTGCGAACAGTGAAGCCCAATGGCAAAAAAAAAAATTAAGTTGCGTTGTGAATAATTTATGCCCATTTTTTTACTTTCTAGGAACAATTTTGTGAGGAGAAAAACACATAAATGTGTCAATATGTTATAGTCTGTGTATGATAAACACATGGAATGGTTAAAAATGTTGGCATCTTAGTAATAGATTGTTGCCTAATCCCTGAATCTTCAGCTTTGTGTGTGTCTTTACGGATGTATTATAGAAGGGGTTGGATGGTGGCAATGTATTCATAGCGCTGATTGGATAATCTTATTCTACTCAGGGTTAACAATGATGGTGCATAATGCTAAGAAATATACAAATATAGAATATATTCTCGGTAGTTTTAAAGACTGAAAGCCTAAATAAAACAACACTAGTGGTAACACCAACCAGTAAAACATCATTAGTGTTTTTATGATATTCCAGCTCTAAAAAATAACTTTTATCAGTGTTTAGGCCACTGTTAATTTTAATTTTGACAGAAAATTTAGATTTAGCTTTAGTCAGTCTTTTGACTAAAATGCAACTTGGCTTTAGTATGAAGTTAGTCATCAGAAATTAGGCTGAACTATTAATTGCATTTGCTATATTATCTCAATATCATAAAATGTGATTTTCTAATAGCAAAGGCTGCAATTTTTTTTATTTTTTTTAGTAATAAATTATTTTAAGTTCGTTGGGAGTTTGATTTACCTAAAAAAAAAACGTCCATTTGGTTAAAGCAGATATTAGTTCTCCTTACTTTTCCTGCACTTTATGTGTGATGTTACTGACTGGATATTATAAGCTTTATTTATTTTTTTATATCTATTTATTTTATGTATTTATAGACTGTCCTGTTAAGTTCAGAGAGTGTTTAAGAAGTGCAGTCCACATGTTTACATGTTTCATGACACGTGAAGTTAGTTAGATATGTTGAAGAGGTGAAGCCACAGATTTGTTTGCTTTATTGTTGTAATCTGTGCTTTAAAATGTATATTTTGCATTTATTTAAAGTTTAAATAAATCTGAAATTGTTTATTATTAAACAGATTGATTTATTGCTTGTGTTCATTGAACAATACATGACAAGAGGCCCTTGAAAAAATAATCGCAATATTGAATATTGGTCAGTGTGGACATTGTGGAGGAGTCCAAATACCTGGGAGTGGTGATTGACTGAAGGAGGAACACGGACTCGCTCTACAGGAAGGACCAAAGTCACCTCTATTTTTTAAGATGGCTGAGGTCCTTCAACATCTGCAGGAAAACGCTGAGGATGTTTTATGAGTCTGTGGTGGTGAGTGTGATCCTCTACGCTGTTGTTTGCTGGGGGAGCGGACTGAAGGTCACAGATGCCAACAGACTCAACAGACTCATCCAAAGGGCCAGTGAACTAAATTAAACTGGACTCTCTGATGGTGGTGACACAGAGGAGGAGCCTGTCCAAGGTGAAGGCCATCTTGGTCAATGAGTCCCACCCACTCCGTGATGTGTTGGTCAGTCACAGAAGCACCTTCAGCACCAGGCTGATCCAACCACGGTGCTCCACAGAACGCCACAGGAAATCATTCCTGCCTGTCAAATCAAACTGTATAATGCATCACTGTAACCTCACTGCTTCATTGTTGTAATTACCTGTATCATATTTGTATATTATTATTATTATTATTATTATTATTATTATAATAATAATAATAATAATCTTACTTTATTTTTTACTACTGTTATGTGTGTGTATCTGATCCTTATTTTTAACAATCTTTTACTTAATTATACACTTGTTTAATGTTTATTTTTTTCTTTCATCTTTGTTAAACGTTTTATTCTTTTATTTGTGATTTTTCTGAAGTGGCTGTAACATAATCAATTTTCCCCCTGGGATTAATAAAGGAATTCTGATTCTGATTGAGGAAAAATAAATATAAATTTAGTCATCAGGACTATTTCACTTATAATCTAGTTTTGGTCAACTTAAATGACATTAAGATTTTAGTCGACTAAAATATGCAGGATTAGAGTTTATGCATTTTTGTAATCATTCAATTATCATTTATCAACCTTATATGAGATGGTATTAATGTTTGTAAATAGACAGATTTGATGTGAACAATGTGTAAGACACTTGATCACATGAGTTCTGGTTGGATTTCGTTCCATATGACAAAATGAATTTTTTTTTTTTTTTTCTTTTGACAAAAATCCATATATTTTTTTAAATAGTTTTCATTCACATGTATTTGTTTTTTATTTAGACAATGTCTAGTTATTGTCACAAAAATTTAGTCAACAATAATCATGACACACTTTTTAGACAACAAAATTAACACTGGTTTTGATTTAAATCAAATAAAGACCAAATATACAGTAAATGCAATGGGAAACAGTTTTACATTAAAGTCAAAATAACACAGTGCCAAAGTAGAAAAGACAAAAAGTGCTTTATTTAAATTGTCAGTGAAAACAGTGTGTGTAATTGTTCTGAGGAGTTGAAATGAAGTAGTCTGGAAGGAAAAGTTGTATTTTGAAAAGAGGCCATAAATCCTAGGGACAGGATTACTCCAGAGTGATGAAAAATGAAAGCCCATGGTGAATACTGTGGAAGAGGTTGGAAACTAGTACTTTCTCCCTCTTCAAATTCCTCACAAGCCCAATAATAATATTCATTGAACATAGCATTACAACATAAAGAAAACAATTTTTAAAACATTCCTTAACATAATGTGGACTTTGTACATTTACATGATGGAAAAATAGCATCTGGTAAATTGTAACTTGTTTCACCAAAAATAAAACATCTACAGCAATGCTCAGTATCTTCGTCTTATTTGAACTCATGCTCTTGGCAGCTAAAACAGACTGTTACACAATTGTCCCTGTAAAACTGCAAGAATCAAATGTACTTTTACCCTCAATAAATTCTTTTCCCATAAAGGATGTTCATCATTGGTAGTTTAGGCCAAAATAAATTGTTTTTTTAGACTTTTTACAGTACATGGGGCCATTTTCTCATGGAAAAGGACCATTATACTATTGATCATTATAACAAATTCAATCTTTATTTAAAAAGTTAAATAAAATAGTTGCTCTGCTTTGAAAATGAAAACATGTATAGAATATATTCTCAGTAGTTTTAAAGACTGAAAGCCAAAACAAAACAACACTAGTGGTAACAGGGCGCTCATTGGTGTTATTATTACATTCAAGTTCTAAAAAATAAGTTTTATCAGTGTTTGGGCCACTGTTAATTTGAATTTTGACAGTAAATTTTAGCTTTACTCATAGTTTTTTGACTAAAATGCACTTCGTTTTAGTATAAATTTAGTCATCAGGACTATTTCAGTTATAGTCTAGTTTTGGTCAACTTAAATGACATTAAGATTTTAGTCAACTAAAATATACAGAATAAGAGTTTATGCATTTTTGAACAATTCAATTACCATTTTCAAAGCACAGCTACAATTTATTTAAATTAATTTTACTTTTTCTTACTATTTTTTTTAGACTATTTATAGTACATAGTGCCATTTTCTCAAGATAAAGAACCATCACACTAATGATCATTATAATAAATTAAATCTTTATTTAAAAAGTAAAACAAAATAAAATAAATTCTAGCTCTGCTTTGATAATGAAAACATGGAAAGAGTTGGATGCTCTTTGAACAGGCAAAGTAACTAAACAGAAAATAAGGCTCTCGCCCTCTTTGTTGGTTGTATTTACTATTTCATTTAGTACAGACCATCTGATGGCAAGTTATCAACACATTGAATTGAATTGTAAATACAAAGTAAATTCCATTCCATCAAACTATTCTCAGCTTGGAGCTCCCCAGCTGAGCCAAGCCAGCTGACAGTGTTTAGCTTAAGTGCACTTCCTCATAAGACCCACAAGATCGATCACAGATTTAATGATCAGAGAGGGAGCGCGCATGTTCTACAGCATTTACAATGAATAAGAAGCCAATAGAAACCATTGCTGAGACCAACAGGACGTGACATCATCTGTTACTGAGCAGTGAGAATAAAGGACGGACACGTAAATAAAAAAAAAAGGAATGACACGTTTAAGGTGTTTCTGTGGTTTGAACATTTTAAAATTAGTAAACGGTTAAAAGATGGTGTTATTTAGTCAAGTGATCAGAGAGACCAACTGAAACATATGATCACACACTGATTGTGTGCGTTTGATACGTTTTTTTTTTAACACCTGTCGGCGTTTAATAAAAGAGATGCAGTAACTCACAATTAAATAATTATGTATTTTATGAGTGTTTGATGAATAGTTTGTTGAACTCAGCACTAAACATTAAATTCAAATGAATGGAGGGAGCAGCAGCAGTGCTGTTGGATGTCGCATCCAACACTGTAGACGCACCAGGCGCAGGTGAGCTGTGCACGGGAGGTGCGTGCACAGCAATAGTGTATTTTCTGTCACTGGGAAGTGCTCTGCTCTGTGACTGTCCCTGAAGCCCCTCCCTCTCTGTACATAAGCTTTCTCATTATTAATCTCTGATCAATGAATTGACACAATTATACCGTGTGGTAAACAGAGGCGATGGATACGCACGTATCCTTATATATTATTACTGATGGTTTAAACACATGGAGACTGTGATCATCTCATTAAAAACATGGTACACATTAAATATGTAGTAAGGCAATAATTCTATCATCTGTATCGATTTAAAATCATCTTTAAACATTTACCACGATATTCTGTTTAATTTCCCTTTAAAATACCATATTAAAGCGGTATTTAAAAAAAGAAAAAAAAAGTATAACAGATGTCTTTTTGACGCTAAATGTGCACTTAAATTTGCACCCGTTTTGACGCAAGGTTAATAAATGAGGGCCAATGGATCCACCAGAAAATATAGATACTTTGTTGTCTATTATGGGAGAAAGATCTATTTTCATTAACTTTCACCATGACAATGCCTTTTCTAGAGTAAGTTGTCCCATTAAAAGTCTTATTAGCAGTTTGATTATTGCTGTAGTCAAAGGTTTTACTGTTCAGCTGTAAGGAGTTCAAAGAGTTTATTTTCCAAAGCAAAGTATGCCTTTCTTCTTCCCTGAAAATGTATGAAATTTCACAAATCACTGACAAATTCATGTGTTACATATACAAGAGGGATGCATTTTAAAAGAGTGCAATGGAAATCCATTTAATGATTTGTTATGAGTCAGTCCTAAAATATTCAGATTTGCAGTAAGGCATCACACATTTTGATCAGTGTGATGTAAAAACAACCCCATTAATCAGACATAGTGGCCTCCGGATATTTTGGCAAAGTACTTAGTGTGGAGCAGTGATGTCTGCAGGGAGTTTTCACCCTCTCTAAGCTGTGATTGATGCTTTGCCCTTCCGACAGCAGAGAGCATGTGATTGCCCTTTGGCCGCTTAGCCCTGGCTCATTTCTCACCTCGCTTCTGCTTCCTGCAGCCACTGCAGAGATTTCTTTTGCAGATTTGTATTTTTTATCATTATTTATAAGGATTTATTTAAGGTTAAGCAAGTTTAAAAATACATAGCTCATGTAAAAACTTTGAAAAAGAAAAGCATGACAGATTTTTATTCTATAAGATGAAAATACATCATGGTAGTGTTAAATTCTTTCAGTGGCGGTCGTGGTTATGGTTGAGGGAACAACATCCCTCCTGTTCAGCACCATCACTGAGATCTACCAGTGTTTGCCTTTCTGATCCATTAATCATCAGGTTTAACGCTGGTCCCAAAGCTCCACCCTGCACACACTAACACCTTGCTTTTAAATGATCAGCCTACAGGTTCTGTTAAAAATTTGAATACACTTTCAACAACGTTGAAACAGATTAAACTCATCAGTTATTAAAACTCTAGGCTTGTTTTAAAGACATCAAATAATGGATGAACTGTAACTTTCTCATTCCTAACAGGACAAAACCGAAGTCTTTTATTTGGTCCAAAACACCTCAACGAGAAATTATCAACTTCTTTTAACACTTAAGCAAATCTCAAGAACAGCCTTCTCCCGCCTCTGTAGTATCGCTAAAATATAGAATATCTTGGCCCAGAGTGATGCTGAAAAACGAATCCATGCATTTGAATGCTGCAGCAAGAGTACTAACAGGTACAAGCAGAAGAGAACATATTCCTCCAGTATTGGCTTCCCTTTATTGGCTTCTTGTACATTTAAAACCCTCCTGTTAGCATACAAAGCTCTACATGATCAAGCTCCTGTATACCTTAAAGACCTGTAGTGCCCTATCGTCCGGGCAGAACACTCCACTCTCAGTTTGCTGGTCTACTGGAAGTTCCAATGTCTAGAAGTAGAACAGGAGGCAGAGCGTTGAGCTACCTGGCTTCTCGGCTTTGGAACCAGCTTGCAGTCTTAATACGAGAGGCTGCTACTCTCTCCACCTTTAAAAACCTACTTATTCGCAAAAGCGTATATCGTATAAAAGCGTAAACCTAACAACTATAGACAAAGCCCTAAACCTAAATATAGGAACTAAAAACTAAGATTATATAGTAGAACACCAACTTTACATTCAAACACAATCCACCACCACTCCCTACTTAAGAATGGTGGAGGGTGGATGCGGATGATGCCCAGACAGGCACAGTTTAAGGTGTGGTCTCGTCTCCCACTTTTCACCCCTGCCATTCAGCCAACCACACCCTCATTCCATCTACTCATAGTCCTCCAACAGGTGTTCAGGTTGTTGTTAATCCCCCACTTCTGACCTCTGCAACATACCCATCACACTGCTTACACAACTCACATTCACAGCTCATACTCCACTCACACATCGTCTAGCACCTGTTTCCATGCAGGCAGACCTCTTTTCTGTGGGCCAAAAGTTAAAAGTTTGGTTGGACTCTGCACTGCGCGCACATGTACTGTCAATGAGAACGTTCCAATAAATCTGGTTGATGCACACGTCTGCATTTGGGTCTTGCTGGTCTGAAAGTGACACTAGAAGTGTGTTCAACATGAAATCACACTAACAGCAATAAATACCTTGCTAATACCACGTTTTTTCTGCAATCATGTGTGAAAGTCGAATTAATTGGTTTATTTTCAAATGCATGCATTACTGAGCAACACCTTGGCCAGAGCAAGGCTAAGTTATTTTCACACAGTAGATTGTGTTGGCTTCCAAACTCTCACTTAGGAACATTCTTTCTCTATAAATGGCTTTTTGAACCAGATTGAGAGACTTTTGCTCCAAAGCTGATACTACTTCTATCTTCTGGCTTTGTTGAGGGAACAAATACACCTTTAGTTACCCTGAAGTTTAGCCTGGAACTGTCTTATCTAAAGTAATCTTTGAAAAACCAAGCAGACTCCTGGGAATACAAGACAGAGACATCTACTCAGTCACGTTTGTGCAGCCATGATGTGGATCACTGACTTAAAAGGAAACCTTTTCCATCTTTTGTCCTTTCTTAAACTGGTCCCAGTGGATAAGTGGATGACTTTCCCAAAAACTGTTCCCCATCACACCCCTAATTATGTAGGAACTTTCCATGAGCATAAACGCCAATACAACCATCAAAAGGAGGAATGCTCGGAAAAAGAGGGGAAAGCTCCAGGAAACACAACCTTCAGGCTGAAGATTCCGGCATTGCAGATTACTACTTGCAGTGTCACAGGCATGGGAAGTCAGAGTGGGGTGGAAAAATGAAATACATTCGGAGTGATGGACTATGTCGAAGAATGTCTCTCTAGACCACTGGGAGGTGGTGACATACTGCAGCTACGTTTAAACATAGGATATCATAAGCTACTGTAACCACCATGACACTCTGTGTTTTCACCAAAGGGCATTCGGGGTATCTGGGCATAGGGAAAACGGTGCATGAAAAACAGTGTGAGGAAATGTTTGCGGATTCGTCTGCATGCAAGCAGGTGATGCAGAATGGAACATTCTGAAATCTTAAAGGTTTTCAAGGTTCTCCTTATGGATAAATGCATTACCCCCAGAATTGAAAAAGGCGAATGTGGTAAGACTCACTTATTTTGAATCTAACTCTGAAAACAGAATACAAGCGATGACATATAAGACCTTAACCTTTGTAATTCGTCAAACAACTATCTATCATTGTAAGGGAGAAACCACCCAAAATAATCATATTGACTGCATACATTGAAGACTTGTTTTTGGCCTTTTTCTCTGTTTGTCTGGCGGAAACCAAATGTTGATCCTTCTTTACTTCATTGTGATGAGTGAGGACTGGAAAAATAACTTTCAAAACTCATGTCATTGTTTTGTTTTTAAACTTTTCTAACACATTTTTACTATAAGCAAACTAATTCCTGTGAAGAGACCAGACACAATGCCACTAACTTGTATTCTAACTGCATTTGCATAAATAAATATATAAATGTTATTTCTTTCATATGCCACATGGAAACAAAATTAAATCAGGAATTTTAATTTCAAACGTTAAGGTGTTCACAGTACACTGGGCCTTAATTAAAACGATCCTAAGGTGAACAAATCACAAATTAAACTGGTTACACATGGCTCAACAGCAACAGAAACAGTATGTCCTAATTCTCCAAAGATCAACTGAACAATTAGCTGCTGTATTTAGCGAGTCTTGAAATTATTATTGATTACTGTTATTCAGTCCTTTTTATTCTGTGGTTTATTTTTTGTGAATCACTGGTGACAGAGTGGGTGAGGAGACTAGAAAACAATTAGTTCAAACTTTTTAATTAGGTGTCATTTTAAATAATTGGTATTAGTTGTGTTAATTTGTGGGGTTAGCTTAGGAGCGATTCAATGACCTAAAAAATCTGACTCACTTTGGTGAGTGACTCTCTCAGGCCAACACGGAGACACTAATGCATGCTTTTATCACCAGCAGAATTGACTACTGTAATGTCCTGCTTTCTGGTCTTCCCAAAAAGACTATTTCAAGTTTACAATTATTACAGAATTCAGCAGCACGTGTTCTCGTGAAGACCAGAAAGTGGGAACACATTACATCCATTTTCAAATTGCTGCATTGGGTCCTCGTGTGTTTCAGGATCGATTTTAAGGTTCTCTTACTGATTTGTAAATATCTTAATGGTCTTGGGCCTTCTTTTCTTTCAGAATTGCTTTTATCATAGTCTAGAACACTCGGATTGACTGATCAATGGTTCACGGCTCAACTAGTCTGGGACATTCGGATAGAGACTATCCTTCTATCCTGTTCTGTTGGTCCTTCGGTCCACTAACCCCAACCAGTCACAGCAGATGGCTGCCACCTCTGAACCTGGTTCCGCTGGAGATTTCTTCCTGTTAAAAGAGAGTTGTTTCTTCCCACTGTCGTTAAATACTTGTTCATGCGGATCTTGTTGGGTTTATTTCTTTTTACTATAAACTTTATATTTTGTTCAGTGATGACTTTGTTGTATTTTGCGTTATATTAATAAAGTTGAATTGAATTGAACTTGTCTTCTGTGAAATGTCTTCTGCAAACATGGACCACGTTGATTTTGAGCTCCATGTAATTCCGTCGTCGTTCGTTTGTGCTTGGATCCATAATTTTCGTCTCTGGCCTTTTTCTGTAGGTATTCTGTAAAATGATATACTTTCCTTCAGCCTGGCATGGGTATGACAGCCAAACACTTTGCAGAATTTGGGCATTCTACGATAACAATCTGCCAGACTGTCAGCGATCAATGGCGGTTGTCAAGCAAAAGCAAACCCCTCTTAAAATGATGGCGCACGTTGCTCGGTCAAGTGCTGACGTCACACAAAAAGGTGTATAGGAATTAATAAATGCCATAAAGCTGTCAAATCACTGCGTTAGGTTATCAGGAGAGATCGCACACAGGACTCTCAGGCTGACAGCAGACATAACTGACACACACACACACACACACACAGAGAGAGACAGAGAACGCTGCAACACCGGGTAATCAGTAAGTAATCAGCCAGTTTATGATAGAAAGAAACAAAGAGCATAAAGTTGCCAAATAACAATGTTACATTTGTTCAGAAGCGATCATGTCCGTATTCTGGCTTTGTCCAGACGCTACGTGATCGCTGCTGAGGTGCACGGAAGCGGAGGGAGTACTTATCAGTCTGGTTCCAGTAAAAACTGGCCATAAAAAGCTGTAAATGGATTGATATGCAGACGCAGGGCAGTGAGGAGGAGACTTCATGTTGAATCTGTTAAGAATACGAAGAAATACTTCATCAGCCAATAGAGAGTGCGGCCTATGTGATGAAGCGGCCTTGTGAATTTATCTTGAAAAATTGCTAAATTATTGGAATGTGGCCAATACAGCAGTGTGTTCAATAGCCCAGGAAATATGGTGAACCTCAGATCATGACATCTGCAAAAATGAATTAGTGAATCCATCATATTGTTATTAGATACATCTACAGTAGTTATATGCATAGATGTCATTTTAAAGACTTCATCCTGTAGCCCTGTTTGTTGCTGTTGTTGTGAAGTTAGCATTATTCTTTTAACCTGTATTTAACCAGGAAAGTCTCATTGAGATTATTCATCTAAAAAAAATTATGAGTTTGTGAGATTTCTCATTTTATACTTTGAACTGGTTCTTTTATCTATCACTTTTGAGAATTTTTTTTAACATTAAAAGCTTAGAATACTCCATGTTATTGAATTTGAAGAACCTTATATACTTTCTAATATCAAACATGTGTTGCAGTCTCTATGTAGGTGCAAGGATTAAAAAAAAACCATACAGAGCCTAAGGAAACAGTCAGAAACAAACTTTTTTGACGCAATAACGGCTGACATGTATGAGCAATTAGACTGTATTTTCTGACAGGAAAAGTGTTGCTCAAGTGGTTTGAAGAGTGTTTTGGGACGATAGCTGGATATGAACCACGACACCACGCAGAGAGGGCCTCCCACAGCGCTCACATATCCTTCAGAACTGACTGGAACGAAAGCTGATCTTTCCCTCTGGAGGCCATGATCAATGTTCACGTGAAGCCTTCTGGAACCAATGATCAAGCACAGACAAAAATCCTCCAGATGGTTTGACTGAAGTCAAAGCCCAGTGCATTACAAATCTTTTCCCGATTGAGAGAAAAGAATCAAGTGTGAAGCCTTTGAGTGCAAAATAATACGTCAATACATGGTAAGGATTTGAAAATCTGAAGCGTTTCAATTACAACCCTGACATTAATGAAATTGATGGATTGCGTTTTTGTTCTATTTGTTCATTAATAGGTGTTCTGTTGTGGCATTATCAGTTTGGCTTTGGTCTGTATCAGTTTGGAGTTTTTGTTTTGCTTTAGTTCTTCATTAAGTTTGTAGTTATTCAAGTCTGGGTTATTATTATTATTATTATTATTATTATTATTATTATTATTATTACAGTATATGGGTGGTATAGGTTTGAGCTCCATCCTTCCGTCCAAGTTAAAGGGGACAGCTTTTCTCACACACTGTTTAAGATAGGAAAACCAAATTTGGTGTGTGGCTTCAGGGTATCAATACCTTGATGAAGTTTGAAAATGAAAAACGCACAATTAATTTTTTCGGAGTTATTGTCCATGTTCCGTTTTTCTTCACTATGTTCGAGGTATCTTCAAAGGGGACAGATTTTCTCAGAAACTGTGTAAGCTAGGATAACCAAATTCTGTGTGTGGCTTCAGGGTATCAATATCTAGATGGAGTTCGAAAATGAGAAGTGTGCAATTATTTCTTCCGGAGTTATTGCCCTTGTACCTTTTTTTTTTTTTTCCTCTGTTTGAGGTATCTTCAAAGAAGAAAGCTTTTCTTCGAAAATGTTTAAGATATAATGTATACATTTAAGTTAGATTTAGAACATTTAGGAAAAGGTTATGAGTTATAATGAGAAACTATCTGGTGGGAGATGTTGATGACTGTCTTATTGACTGACACAATTAGAAGTCCCAGTTTGCCTTCTTTGTAGTAGTTCTTTAATCTTTGTGTCTGAAGTGTCCGACGTCCTTTCATTCCTTTCAGTGAAATAATATTAATATATTATATTAGCATATTAATTTTTCATACCCTTACATACTCAGGGGCTACAAGCAGTTTCTGCTACTTTCTCCCCACCCATTTGTCATCCTTATAAAATGAGCTAGTTACATTCACGTTTAGCATCTAATATTTGTAGTTGCTTGGAAAGACCAGTTGGCTACTTTTGCTCCCAGGTTGAACAATAAAGAGCCTCAAGTTCATCCTTTTGTGTTCCAGACATTATAAACCCACTTATTATATTCACTGCTGCACTTTCCAGCGCTTGAAATCCTCAGTACTTTGTTTTCCTCATGTGTCAGCCAGTTTTCATGCTGCACACATTTGGTCCACTCACCTCACCCTTGACCAACCCCAGACAGAAATGCTGATGCTTCCTACGTGGTCTTCATTACAACTTTTGTAAAGGAACATTGTTTTAAAAAATTAATGTTAATATTGAATGCACTCTTTTTTTTAATGTATAATGATACATTTTTCAATATTGTACATTAAGCTAGTTTTAGGTGTTATTACTATTGGTGGCATTTATTGTTCCCAAATTGGCAGCAGTTCTATTACTATTGTCTCACAGAGGTGACTATTTTTACAGTTTGTTTGACAGTCTCCTACTTCTTGGTTATGCATTAGTCCATTTACTTTACAGGTAACAGAATTCTATGTGCAAAATATTTTAGCATTCTTCTATTTCCATGGAAAACACTATAAATGATACCACGTGTTTTGTTTTGTATTGCCATGATGATTATAATCCAGTAGGTATGTTACAAAATTTTGCTGCACAAAATAAAAATCCAGTTAAAGTTTCAGTGTTTACAAGATGGATGCCCCATGCACTCATAAGTCATGTGTAGTGATGAAGCAGCGGACAAGCAATGACTGCTGCTCTGCAATGTTTTCATTCTTTATTTGTGAAGCAAAACACTCACACACACTGTGTGCAACTTTTGAAATCAAATAGTTTTTCATTCACAAAGATTTGTTGGATATTTGTTACTCTTCATTGGATATTTTTCTATATCGTATCGTGAGCCCTATGTCGTACTACATTTCATTTGTATCGATTAACAGTCATGTCATAGAACAACTTTTCAGAGCTTGTTTATATAGTTTACCACGAGTCAGCTTTAAAGCTGCAGTATGTAGAATCATGAGATGCTTTAAGCTCCACCCTCTCCTCCCTATTTCAAATCCTATCGTCCCTTACCACTATTCTTGCGAACGCGCACAACTGTGGAGCTCTTAGTGACTTTTTGCTCAATAGAGACTACTGAAAAATATAGGGGCTATATCTTGTGTTATTGGAGAGTTTTTTTTAATGTATTATAGAGATAAAAGCCCTCGCTGTTGTGAGGACAGTAAGAGGCTCACACACAAGTTGCCACGTTGCAGTGATTCAAACAAACTGACAGACACTCCATGTCCAGACTGTAAATTAATTGCGCATGTTCTCTCCACCTTGGATATACTTCTCTTAGTTGTACAAGCTATTTATCCCATCTGTTATCTCTCGCTCTTTCTGATTTGGTATGTGGGGTCGGCTGCGTGTGGACTGAAAGCGGATTGCTCGCAGTCAACCCCACATACCGAGCCGGAGGGATCTCCGTGGAGTCCGTTCCGCCCGAATATGTTTGAGATTTTTACTTCTCCATGTCGTTCTACCTTTTTTCGCTTGCTTTGCCATGTAACCATTGTATCATTGTGTTTTTTTTTTTTTTTTTCCTCCGGGGGGTGGTGTGTTGAGGTGTGATTAAAATTGGAGGGATTGGTAGGACAATTTGAGGTAGGAATGCCGCCCCCGCGTCACTACTCAGTAGCACAGGCAGCGGCACCCTCCACCCTCAGCCCCACCATCCAGCCCCCCAAGGGTTGGGTATGGGTGTGTGGTGCATCAAGTGAGTGAGCCAGACTAGCTGGGAGTGAAGTGAGGTGTTTATTTTAGGAGGCCTGTCTGGTGCGAGCCCGGCCCGTCCACATGGCGGGCCACCGGAGAGGGTAGATGGCGCAGACGGGCACGCGGCACAGCGGACCCCAGGGACACGCCGTGCAGCTCGGCCGGAGACCCGCCCCACGGCACGCCCCAGACCACGCCGATCAAGAATCATTATTTCTTGGCAGAAATGCTTTTAAACACTTGCTGTACATTCAGCTGACATAAAAATCTTGTTTCCAATTATGTAGAATAATTGTGAATTTATCAGTAGCAGTAGTAGTTTTAATATTTTAGTACAATTTTTGCAGGCACCTTTTTTGTCCGTCAAATGTATTTAAAATAAACTCAAATTAAAGAGAGAATGTTATTTAACTGTTGAACCTTGTCATAATTTTATTTATTTAAATATTTTTTTAAATTGAAAAAAAAATGTTTATGGTCTTGGTCTTGGTCTCGGTCTCGGCTTGTCTCGGTCTTGGTCTTGACTTGGTCTCGGCTCTCGAAAGTCTTGGTCTTGTCTTGGTCTCGGTGCATTCTGGTCTCGGGCAAGTCATGGTCTCGGATAGTGTGGTCTTGAACACAACACTAGTTTAGTGTCCACTCAGAACACTTTCGATTACAAAATACTCAAAAGCTATTATGGATTTTTAAACAAATGACAAATGAAAAATTACATACTACAGCTTTAAGCTTCTTGTTCTGTTCAGCTCTCAAGCCAAAGCTTTTGTACTCCATGGAAGCACAAGCTAAGGTCATACTGCAGAGTTACAGACGGATGCTTTCTTCTATAAATATCTAAAGGACACTGTTATTTTGGCTTTCGGCAAACTTAGCCACAGAATATTATATTACAGTGTTAATCATACAGCCTGACCTCAAGGATAGATTTTTTATTTTTTTTAAATCACCAACACTTCTTGCAAAAGTAATGAAAGTTTTAGCAAAAACGTATTGTGTCTATTATGTTTATCATGAAACAGCTTTTTTATGAGCAAAAACAGGCAAATGAGCTGTGCATAACACACTTAACACTTTTTAAATGAAGCAACAGATAAAGCGTTTGGCACTTTTACCTAAAGGTAATTGCCACTTTTACTTCAGGTCTCCATCTACATGTACCATATATTTGGCCTCTGTAAACACTTTAAAGAGGCAAAACACATGTGATGATGTGCAGCTGCATCCACAGCTGTATGTCCCCTCCTATTGGTTTTCTAAAGCAAAGCAGCAGTTCCCCCACAGCCTTCCGACCCTCAGTCCCCAACCCCAGTGGGAGAAGCTGGTACGACTGAGGAATTAATAGTCTTAAACCTTTGAGGCAAAGAGGTGTTTCATATAAATCGTCCCATGTGGCTATTTTAACGTTACCCCCTGGTAAGTGCTGGGAACTCAAGGGAGCTGTGAGCCTGGCAGGGAGTCTAATCCCCCCAAAAAGTGCATGTAGACAAAAATCTGTTCTTCACAATTGCCCCTAATGTTTGCACAAAGTCGACGCTATAGCGCAGAGTTTACACGAACAACCAAGCGGGTGGTGGAGAGGATTGAGATCTGACAAAGAAGCTTTCAGTGCTGGAGTCAGCCTCAGCACGTGCCTTTTAGAGAGAAGCACCAGACTCAAAGAAAGTCTGGTGTTTTCCTTTAAAATCTATTGACATTTCCATTATTTAAGCCTCCAAGACTAATGTAATCCCACTACTTTGGAATGGTTTTATTTGGACTGCACAGGATAGTCTTTTCATCCCACACTGATGGTTTTATGAGCTTTAAGCTTTTCAGGGAAACATTTTTGTCGTAAAGTTTTTGGATCTATTTTTTTTCTGTAGTCTTGAGGTCCAACCCACATTCACAGTTTCAGTATTGTGATACTTGGTACATACTGTATAACTACCCCCTTATGTCCAACTACTACATTTTGCTCAGAATTCTATGAAAAAACCATTATAGAGCATAATGATGGAATAAATGAGTGTTAAAACACATTCTAAAGAATCCTACTCTGTAAATAAGTGAATGAAACAGTATTTAGTGCCTCCTGAATAGATTTATTTCTAAAAATGTTTTAAAGTTTTCAGTTAATTTTCTAATCAAGATCATTTCTATCATTATTTGTGTTTTTGGTGTCATTTTGTGTATTTTGTTGTCATTTGTCTCTCCTTTTTATTATTCAGTAGTTTAGTTTTTCTATGTTTTTGTTGTTTTTGTCCGTTTTGTAGTGATCTTGTGTATTTTTTTTCTCTCATTTAGTGTTTCTGTTGTTATTTTGTGTGTTGCTGTTAAGTAAGTATTTTTCTCAATTAGTGGGTGTTTTTGGTGTCATTTTGTGTATTTTGTTGTTGTTCATCTGTTCTTTTTATTATTCAGTGTATTTTTCTCTTATTTTGTGTGTTTTTGTTGTCATTTTGCTGGTAATATTTAGTACAATTATTATTTTTAACACAAAAAAAACATAAAAACTGCTGTCATTTGATAATTTTCCTCTCTCTCTCAAGTACCCCCTGTAGTGCCATCATGTACCCCGAGGGGCACACGTACCCCATTTGAGAAACACTGCTTTAGATGGAGTATTTCCGGATAAACAACTGTGAATTTACTAAACAACGTTTAGAACTTAGTTTTGTCTTTTTGTGTAACTTCATATTACTGTCACCTGCACTTACAGTATTTCTAATTACAGAATGCTACAACTACACTAGGATCAAAGACAGGCTGCTGTGTAAAGTTTACCTTTAATCTGTCTTTGAATCAAAAGGAAACCACACATACACTGAAGCACGAAGCAACCTGTGTCCAGTCCCAATGATTAAAACCACTATAATTATTGTCTAATACAGTGAGCCAAAAAAATCTAACCTGCTCTAATGCCTCATAAAAACAGCCATTGCACTACTGTTACTGCACGTGGAATTCCAAACGTGTGTGGAAAAATGAAGGAGGCAGGAAATTAAATGGTGGTAGCAAAGTGGCCACAAAGACTTCATTGTTGAACCAGTGTCCCGGTAATTGTCTTTTCCAGCGTTGCCACGGTGAATCTCATGCTCACCTGTTCTTTCCATTTACGCTTCCTTGTTTTTTTTTCAGGAGCAGGGTACGGATGCAGAATGTGAAGAGGGATCACCCAGGTTGTAAAACATCCTCCCCTCTCCATTTAGAACATCTGAACAGAACATTAGGGGCGTAACGATTTGTTTCAGCAACAGTTTTATTGATGATACTGGTTAATTTACAACGATTAAACGATTTACAGTTCAGTGACTTGAAACCAATTCAGTAACTTTTTAGCCAAAAATAATATTTCAGCCAGTTTGACTGTGAAATACTGAACAGTGCAGGTTTCCTCGATTCTTGTTTCTTCCAAGGGAATCCTCAATAAATTAAACAGTATTTAAAGGCAAATGTATTCCCATTCTGTTTGAATAAAGCCAAATAAACACTTCAACAGATGTTAACCTTTTATGTTCTTATTTTTAATGTTTAATATGTTGTCAATAAAAATACATATTAGGTTTACCAGACTCTTCAGCTTGTCTTTTCAACGTTAAAATAATTAAGTGTGAGCAGTGGCTGAATCTGCTACTTCTCATTTGAACATAAATGCTCCTGCAGAGCTAATGCTAACGAGCTAACGCTACATGTGCTGCTGCGGTGAACGCTGCCAGTAGGGCCTGGTGGTCGACGGTCGACACATTGAGCGACTCCATTAGAATATCTATCTGTGTTAAAGCCAAAGTGTTTCCACTAAGCATCTGAATCTCCATCACTGACAATGATTCAATACGATTCACCCCTATTCCAGTTCAATGCAATTGGATATTGATTTAATGGCGATTCAATTCTACACAATGCGATTTGGTGTGATTCAACATAATGCAAAGAAATGATGTCAAAAATGCAAATAGAAAATAAGGAGCTGCAATTCAGTATATTACAAGAGGCAGAGGATTTGTTGTTTTCCTTAAATATATTCCAAAAAGTATTCATTCGATCAAACAAAAAAACATTCACAGTGTGTTTATTGAATGATTAAGAAACAATTGGTAAACATTTCAGAATTTGTTTTTAACCAAAGTACTTGGGTGTCCTAAAAATGTGTTGAAATGACATGGAATGACTCATGAACAAAACAGATTAGCAACACACTATGGAAACCGAACCCCAATGACCCATAAAACATAAGGTTCCAGATCTAACAACAGAATCAAAAACACCAAAACAAACCACCTGAAACTAAGTGAAAAATAGAAAATTGTTAAGAAAAAGCCAACAATTCTACGTGAACAAGCATCAGCGACAGTTTGGGACAGTAAATGGGAAGAAACGTCCATCAGGCCCAGGCTCAGAGGTGGCCGCCATCTACCCAGACTGCCTCATCTGCTCCAACAACAAGGCTTTCCTTCAATATGTTATGTGGGCAGTTTGTGGGTCAAGAAGATAAAGGTTTCTATAATTTCTCAAAAGCAAAATCTTTCATATGGGTATTCGTTTAGAAATGAAAGTACAGCCAGTGTTAAAACTCTCCCAACACAAAGCTTGTTAGATTACTTGTGCCTCAAAGTCTATAACTTTGTTTAAGAACAGGAACTCCATGTCTTTTTCCTCTGTCTGCAGCTCAGACAGTGATCAGGCTTGGCCTAATATGAACATATTCTACCTTTGGAGTAGATTTGCCATAGAAACTACTTCCCCATTGCACTGAGCCAGCTTTTAGAAATGATCCGTGTTCCCATTTCTCAGCCTAGTCATAGCCACAGTTTATCTAAACCTAGCTTCTAGAAAAGTGTTTATAATCACTGGACATTAGTTTTGTCTCCATCTATTAAAGTGTTGTTTTTGGGATATTGTATTGAGTTCAGTCAGATTCTTTTGGCTTTTGATTTGGTTTGGTTTGGCTTTGCAGCATGTTTTTAATTGTTCTCTATAATTAGATTCACAGTCTTGTCTCTGTCTCCTGTTCTGCACTATTTAAGGAGTGGCTGTTTAAGGAGCTTTGCACTTTCTGCCTTGTTTTTTTTTTTTTTTTTTTTTTTTTTTTATGAAATCTTCATGGTGAGCAACTACCTCAGCCTGTGGGTCCAAGCTCACACCTCGCTGCAAGTTGTTACAAGTTAAGTAGGTTCAGGCTCAGGTTAACTTTGCTCAGGAGGTGAAAGTAATGGATTACAAGAACTCACATTACTGTAACTGAGTTGCTTTTATGAGTACTTGTACTTTTTTAGTATATTTCTAAATCAGTCATTTTACTTAAGTATGTTTTAAAAGAAGTCATTTCTTACATTTCTACAACCAACCGTTACAAGTGTTTAAAATAACGGCGTTAGGTAACAGCGTTTTTTTTTTTCAGTAAGGGGTTAATTTAACTAATTACTTTTTACGCCATTACAACGTTAAATGCGGTGCGTTACATGCATTGATTGAATAAACTGTTCTCCGAAGGCATCCCTGGCTTCATACGCAGCTGTAGTGAGGAGGTGGGTTAAAATCAAGGTGAGCGATTATGATTGGTTTCTTGGTAGCCAATCAGAGCCAGTGTTTTTACGCATGTGCCAGCACACACACACACACACACACACACACAACCACGACAGATTTGATGAAGCAGCAGAGATGGTGAGCGTGGAGCAGTCAGATGAAAAGTTGGCATTTTTAAGGTGACGATACAAACACTACTTTAAATTAATTGTGGCCAAAAACAAGAACGTACATGTGAAGTGTTCATTATATCCAGGAGTGAAGACTTTGTCCACATCCGTTTGTTGCAACTCGAATTTAATGAAGCAGAGTGGATGATACGCTGCGGTCTGGCCTTGTCCTTGGCCGTAGCTGCAGCGTACCAGATGGTGATGGAGGAGCAGAGGATGGACTGGATGATGGAGCTGTAGAAGTTCACCATCATCTTTGTTGGCAGACTGAACTTCAGGAAGTACATCCTCTGCTGAGCTTTTTTGATAAGGGAGCTGATGTTCAGCTCCCACTTGATCAAAGCCACTTTCTATGCTTCACGTTGTGGTTTCTACCTATTATCTTGTAATCCACATGGCACATTTGGCATGACGCAGTTTCAGAGTTCATTAATGTATCTATACTAACAATCTGGAAGTTTTAATATTTTGAATAACATTTATTGGTGTTATTTTATTTTGAAAAGTATTTTTGACAAACCTTTTATTTCATACAGATGCTTTATTATCAGTAGAATATATCAGTAGTCTTTACGCCTCTGCTTTTCTCAGGTGTTAGCATCACAACCATAAAATGACTTCATTTTAATCTAAAAATCTAAAAATTAAAGTTGTCTTGGATTATGATCCAATCCAGCTCTCCTTTATCAATATTCATCCCTCCATCATCTTGTATGATAAATACTCTCAATGGCTTGTGAAGAACGAAGGTGAGAATCTGTTTGTTTGTTTACATCTTTTGTTTACAGCTTCTGTGATTGTACAGTAGAGCAGTGGTTCCCAAACAGGGGTACGTGTACCCCTAGGGGTGCAGGAGCACATTGCAGGGGGTACTCAGAAGGATTCAACAATTAATTTAAAAATAGGAAATGTTCTTAGTTTGTTTTTAGGCAAATTTTTTTGGATGAATTCACCACAAAATATCAGTAAAATTGCTCAATAAAACTACATTTTCTTGTGATTTATTGAAAGGGTATTATTTTATAGTGTAGAGGATATTTTATCACATTTCTGACAATAGAAGACAAAAATTAGCTGCATTTTACAAAAGAGACTGTATTTACTTACTATTGAAGTAATCACATAAAAGTGGAAGTTTAGCTAAATTCCCATTTAAATTACATTCATTGTTTTTATTTGTAGATAAAGCTTTAAAGAACTAATGTTCGAGACACATTTAGGGCAGCCTGCAGTTCCACAAATGAAAAGCATAATAATATATGGAGAGCGTACTTATGATTTGTGCTGTCATTAGATTAAAACAATTGTGTGATGAATTAATTATTCTCTGGAATTAATGAATGTAATTATTCTTGTTTTTAATCTCTAAAAATTGCTGAGAAATGCGTCAACTTGTGGTATTTTCATTTAAATTGCATTATTGTGGCAGATCAAAAGATTAATACGTAACAAAGTGGCTTTGTAAAGTAATATATTGTTTTTAACAAAGTTGAACCATTTACATTTCTCTGTATGTGAGACTAGTCCCAAGGACTGCTGACACCATTAATTTAGACCATCAGGGGCAACACTGATGTGTACTTTTGTCAATCTCCAAATAATAGAAAATACAAATGAAATAAAACATCAGGCCCATATGTATTGCTATAAAGTTAGCACATCATAAACACCAAACTTGTTGCTTTTTCTCTCCTTCAGATAATAATATTTAACCAGTGACTAGTTAGCACTGTCCGCGCTAGCTGCCCATGCTAGCTGCTACATGTTTAGCATTGAGGTGGTCGCAGGGGCTCTAAATAGCTCCTGAATAGCTACGAAGAGGTTTGCGCAGTTGACGTAGCACTCTTCTTCTCTACCGCCAAGAAGCCGCAGCGGTCACAGATTTTTTTCAGGTCACAGACTTTGGCACAACCAACTTCGGTGAAGGAAGCCGAAGCTATCGTAAAAACAACCCAAACAAAGTCTAAACGACCAGCTCTGAGGAAGCCTCAGGGCTTAACTGTTACCGTAGGCTCAGGGTAGGCAAAGCAGCAGTGCTCCTGGGTTTACTTAGCTTTTATAGCATGTCCCGTGTCCCAGGGGCTGGCACAACATCGGCACTCGGCTCGGCTTCGGCTCTTGGTGACGTCATCGACTAGTCAACTTGACTAGTATGCACATAAAGTCGGCTTTTAAAATTATGAAGTCGTTCAACACCTATTATATTTACCCGGCAACTCTTGAAATGAGAAAGGTTCCGCACTGTTTGGAGTGCTATTAACTACATTATTTTTTTGTGCGTTATATTTTCCTGTAATTAATTAATTGCAATTAATGCGTTAAAGTGACAGCCCTACTTATCATATGAAGAGGGGGTACACATGATTTGACAAAAATGTGAAGGGGGTACACGAGATAAAACAGATTGGGAACCACTGCAGCAGAGGAAAGTGGTGAAGGATAGCTGAGTGTCCAAGCGTGAACAGGGATAGGGTGACAGGTGCCCAATTACCGACAGCACTCAGACCCCGACTGGTCAAATCAGGTCAGACCGTTCTGGAATGCAGTGTAAGTGTAATGTGTAAGGCCTGTAAGTGAGCATATCAACCCTCGCTCTCTACTTTCAGGAATGCAGGGAAATAGTAACAACATGCCTAAATTCCACATTAACAGCCCATCGACAAGCATCCTGACCTGATTTGAGGCTCCTTTACTGAGCAAAATGGTGAATTTTAATTACTCTTGGCACTGGACTCTTATGGACTCCTGCCTTGTTTTGTAACCGTATACTTCTGGTGACCAGTGATGTGGTGTCTTCTAAGCTGTGGCGCCTGAGCAGAGCTTGTTTCTATGAACTCCTCTGACTGGAAGGGTACAATGGAGAAGCCTGGGAACAGAAACACAGTAGAATGCAAGTAGTGGAAACCCTAGAGCTGCTCCAAAGTCCTTGTTTTTGCCATTATACTACCCTATAATGTGGCCAAACTAAAAAGTACTGTATGATCTAGGTGTGCCTGTGGAGGGTGAATACAGGACACAGCTTCCTCTAAGTGGTTTGCGCAGACATGACTGACTGACAAAATGCAGCTTTCGGAAGGAGGTAGCCAGAGTTTAGATATGAAAAACTGTTTCTTCTTTTGCCAAAAAGAGAATAAAACTGGTTTTTATTTTAGAGGTCTTTGCCGGCAGTATTTTGTCAGTTGCCAGTTCAAAGGCACTTCAACTCAAGTATGCATTTTTCCATGTGTGTTCATTTATACTGGTCTCACTTTGCTGAAAACAATTCAAGGGAATCGGCCCTACACAGACCAGAGCTAAAATAAATTCCCAGAGCTACACCGAAGCCAAAAGTGAGGTTACAATCCAGTCACTAAGTGGCGTGCACACGAAAACTGTCATTTTAAATCATGATTCTGAGTTTTTACTGTCATCAGTTGTACATTTGCAGCTTTTGTTTACTCTACTGCCAAAACGTATTAGCACTGTATGTCTTGTGAATGGATATCTTTGCAGACTCGTGTGCAACAGGGATTCAATGACCTCAGATTTGGCACGTTCACTTTGTAATGTTACTGTCTTTGAAAACATCCTTTGGTTCTTCATTCGTACATGTGTGCCACAGAGCCTTAATGGCTAGCCATGTAGCATTTAGGCAAGCGTTTTTTGGTTCTTTTTTTCAGACATTAAGTGTAGGAGTAGATGTTGTTCTTAACCTTTTTTCTTGACAGTTTCGGCGATGTCTCTCGCCTTCCTCAGAAGCGTCTCACTGATAGCGTGTGACGTGTCAGACGTGCCCAGCAGAGCTGTCAGATCCACCGGGACAGCCACGCCCACACCAAACTGTCATGTCGCAATGAGCCCAACAGCTCCAACCGCCCCACCGGGCGCACCGCACCCCCCACCGATTATTTTTTCTGTAGTAGGGTGTCCCAGGTGTGTGAGAACATATGGCCCCTCTCGTCCCTGTTCATGGCCTTCTTACCACTCTTCCTGATTTTTATTACCTCCTTAACCCAAAGTTTGTATTTGTTTTCTTCTGCCCGATGATCCTCGCCCCGCCCCAATTTATAACGTGTATGTTTCTCTTGCAGTGGTCTCTTATTGCAGATTTGAGGTTTTCCTGAACAACAACTACTCCTACACTTAATGTCTTGAAAAAAGAACCAAAAAACGTCTACAGTAGTAAGAAAACATGATGAACGTTTTTGAGCTATTTATGTAAGAACATCTGATGATAACTTATGCTGAAAATTGATGTGGTCTTGGCTTGGGAAAAATGGCAAACTTGAAATGACATTACAACAAAAGCTGGAGGTCAACATAGCATCAGGGAGCATTACTCATGCACCTTAAGGCCTGCACAGTCCTATGACGTCTGTTTGCTGCATCAGTATTTTACTTCTACATTTTGTTTTCTCATAGATTTCAGTTGTGTTTATGTAACGTTTGAGCTAAACGATGGAAACATTTTTACTCTCAACAGATGTGGGACATTTCGAGTCCTGAGCATCTGTTCAAGTGGATATTGGTTAAGTAGCAGCAGCCGCCGTTCTCCTGTCTGTCACTTAAATGTCAAAACAACAACAACTGGAAAACCATCATAGTGTGAGAGATCGACTTTGAAAAACTTTCAAATACAGCACTTATCTTAGAATGTAACGGGTGAATATATGAGACATTAACGAAAATGTATTGTAAGACCGCAAAAAGTTTCTACTAACTTTGATATTAACCTCCAACACAATCACATACAATGTGAAGACGCTTGGACAATGAACTCTGTACCTACAATATTAGTACAAGCTCATGTTTCAATCAGAAAGAGGTTGGAGGCAGAATGAGTTCTACAAGATGCACAGCGATGTGTTGCACATGGAAAATAAGGAAATTGGCCTTCATTTATCAACTGTTTGTACATTCAGATCTGAGCGTATGATGTCAACCAAATTCACGCAAGCCTCAATATTTATTAATCTTGACGTGAGCATACGCCATGATCAGATTTCACGTCAGGTCTGAGCTTGTGTAAACAAATCTGTGTGTGGATTTGTGCTGAGGCACAGCAAATCTGGCCTGAGTCTGACAATAAAGTATGAAACAAGCCTCAGCTGTCATTTAAACATAAGCAGACGCACAAGCTCGCACTCACCAGCTTGACTCTTCTACTTGTTCCTGACCAAAAGGTAAAGAATTGTCTTGATCCAAAAGCAAGGACTTGCGCTTTTATAGGCTATATACATTTAAACCATCATTAGGCATTGGTTAAGTTAGTTATTTAGAATTGAATTTAAACCTCAGCATGAGTCCATACGGAAACGCTTTACACTTCCTCTGTTATTCTCATCAACAGAGCACTTAAAATGAGTTCCTTAAATTTCTGTTTTCACCAAAAAGCACATCTTTGGTTTGTTGCAACTCAGCTGTGAGGATGAAGATTTTCATCTTAGAAACAGTGGGTGGAGCCTCCAAACAAGGAATGTTTAAGGGCGTAACATGTTAATGACGACCAAATTCAGCTGCCGTTATGGGGCCTCGCCCGTGCTGGGGCCTCCCCTGGAGTCGTGCTTGGTGGGTGTGTGTGGGCGAGGCCTGTGACTCTTGGCCTGGCATATCCGTGCCGGGGGTGGTTGGTCTGCTGGCAGGGTGCACCAGGCCCCGTGGGCGCCGTGCCGGGGTGGGGGTGTCCCGGTGTTGGATCTTTGGGTTGGGTGTCACGGGGCGCACTCTCCTGCCGTCTGCCCGGGGACTGGCCGCGGATCAGTGTGGCGCTGTGCTGCCTTGGGTGGGGTGGGGCTGGTGGCCTGGTGTTGGGCGGGGGTTCTTGTTTCGGCACGTGAGTGGCTTCTGTTGGGGGGGTCTTTGATGGCGACATTGATGTGGGGTGGAGGTGCTTGACTGGGTATGTGTATGCTTGGGTTTGCCTGCTTATCGGTCTGTGGCCCTCCTTGGGCGGTAGATGGCATCCTACATGGACATTTGACTTCACTCCGAGCTGGTCTGGCTCACTCACTTGGTGCACCACACACTCATACCCAAACTTTGGGGTGCTGGATGGTGGGGCAACTAAGTAGCGGTGCGGGGGCGGTACTCCCACCTCAATTTGCCCTACCGATCCCTTCAGTTTTGATTACACCTCAACACACCACCCCCTGGTGGGTGCGACCACCCTCCGGAGCTATTTCACCACATACACATATATACACAAAGGTTCCATCCCCTTTCTTTTAATTGCACCTCATACATTCACTAAACACATACATTCACACAAGGAATAGGGAAGTGCCTCTCAATTGGGGAATGGACGTGGGAGTGGGCCTTGGCTCCCCTGCTGGAGTCTCGGGCAGGGGGCTCTCTGGGCCCTCCCCTCGGGGGTTGGTGGGTGGTTGTTGGCAGGGGGCTTGGGGCTGTGTGGCGGGGGTGCGCTAGGTCCTCAGTTCCTCGGGCTTTCTCGGGTGTGTATGTGGGGGGTGGCTTGGGATCTCGGGGACATTTGGGGGGCTGCTCGGCTGTGGGGGCGTGGCCTGGGGCTCCCTGGCCCCCGCTCTCTCTGTTTGGCCTGGCTGCATCTTCGGGCCTGGGGCAGCGCTTGGGTTTGCAGTAGCGGGTTTTGCACATGCATTGGTCTATGATGCACTGGCATGCCTTGGGCGGTGGGATAAAACGTGTACTGGGCTAAACCTTAGACACGTTGATCCCAAATACCTGTTGTAGGTATTATCACTCACTTTTTCCCTCTCTCCTTCCTGATTTCAGCTCCTCTCCAGTATAAATATTACTCTTAATACTCTTTCTTGGGGTTTCAGTATTTTCTGTGCATATCGTTTAAGCTTAAATCTCTTAATTTATCTGCCAATTTCAGGAGAAATTCTACTGTGTGTTTTTATATTCTACACAAGGGATGGGCAAGTCTATTACAGTGAGGGCCACAAAAATGTGATTGTATCTGATCCAAGGGTCACATTATCAACCATTCATATCAGCATTCGAATAATGACCAATCTGAGCATTAATACAGAGGGAAGAAAGGGTTTTGTTCTTTTTGGTCGTTTGTCATTATGTGTTTTTGTTATTTTTGTTGTAATTTTGTGTATTTTTATGTCATTTTGTGCATTTGAGCTGTCGATTTGTGTGTTTTTGGGGTCGCTTTCTGTATGTTTGTTGTTGTTTTCTGCATTTGTCTGGCATTTTCTGTAATTTTATTGACGATTTGTGTGTCTTTGGGGCTATTTTGTAATTTGTTGATGTTCATCTTTTTTTTTATTTAAGTGGTTGCTGCGTCTGTCTCTCTTGTCATTTTCTGTTTTACGCGTCAATTTGTGTGTTTGGGGATTTTTTTTGTGAAATGTATGCATTTTACAGCTGATTTGTGTGTTTTGCTATTATTTTGTGATTTACTTTGGGCTTTATATTCCTTCCAACTGCTGAAATAAAATTTTTGGGGGGATTTGCTTTGGGGGCCTCAAAAAATTAGACTGTGGAGACATGTGGCCCCTGGGCCGCCAAATGTCTGCTCTATACCGTATACTGTACAGTATATAAGGGTTTTTATATTATCATTCGTCGGTCTGGGCTACTTTGTGTCTCTGCTACTCCCAGTCCAGTTTGTTAAGTTGAGTTGATTTAAGCTTCCTATTGGGTTTGAGTACCTGCATTACTTTGCTATTCACATTGTTTTGTCTTCCTACATCCCTCCAGTCTACCTGCTGCCTGCATCGCCCAGGCATGTTGATTGCTAGATAGTGTTTTATCTACAAGAGTTTTTGGCACTTTGGTCCTCCGGCACCACCAACACTACAGACCATCCTGTAATATGATGTACTGCACATCGTTGGATGGTCCACCATCAAACAATCTTTTAGGCAGTTTTTACCATACAGAAAAGAAAGAAATTGTAGTTTTACTGTGAAAAATTGACAGATAATATTGGATACTCAGAATTAAAGTGAAATGTGCCAATGCATGACCCAATAAACCAGACATTGTTTTGATGGCAACACTGTACAGATCCTGGTGAGAGAAGACAAATGGTCTGAGACGTAGACATATTATGCATTAGATGCTGCAGTGCTTGTGTCCACCCACTGGTTTAACACATCAGAGCGGACCACTGACAAATAGCGTGACAGCAATGTTTTTTGAACAAGTACTAATGTTTACATTCTGTCTGTCAATAGTAATTTTTTTGTATTTATCAACTTAGTAAAGGTTGTAGCATACTTACAATAGCAATCAATGGTGAGACTGTGTCCTTCAGGAGTATTGACATGATGCTGTCAGTTACAAAAAAAATGTGAATTTTATTCATTTACATGCAAAGTTACATTTGCGAAGTTACAAAGTTATTTCTACATATTTACACACATTTACAGTTGGCAAAACTGATAGTTATTGAAATCCTGGAAAAGGACCAGCTGACAAAGCATCTACCATTAAATGCCATTTTTTGTTTAGTCTTCAGTTTTTAAACCATTGGCTCCGTTTAGTCTGTAGGTGAACCGGACAATCTGAAAATCAGTTAGCACAGACAAGCAAGTGGCCACAAAAAATTGGATTATACTAAAATTGAACTGTTTTATCTTGACTTTATCGAATCTCTTTTAAAAAAATGAAATAATATTTCATGAGTATAAGTTTTGCTTCTCTTTTCCCTGCAGAGGACCACACACTGTGCTCTTTGCCGTCCTTGTTCTCATTCTTTGGCATCTCTGTTCTCCTTTCCAGACAACGATTGCTGAGTCTGGTTTTCAAACCAGTACACCATGTGGGCAGTGCATAGGAATGGCTGGAGTGGGAAAAAAACGATTGAAATGTTTTGTTAGTGTTTTCCTATCAGCCGAACAGCCGTCCTCACTCCTACTGCCTGCACCGTGTGTGTACATAAATGCATATTCAACAACAGCGTGTTTTACTGTATGTGTTTATGTGTGACAGTGTGTCTAAAAGGACTAACATGTGTGCCACGCAGCTGACAGCTGACCAAGTAGTTCTAGACTGGGGTCAGACAGAGGTTCTGCTCCTGCGACAAGCATGGAACGGTGCTTTGACGGGCTCTGCAGTGTTACAGCTTTGGATGTAAAAGTTGTTCTCATTGCCAAGTGAAAGAAAACACACTGGCCCTCGTTTATCAACTGTTCGTACGTTCAGATCTGAGCGTGCAACGTGCGTTTGACCAAATTCCTGCAAGCTCCGGTATAAATCAATTTTGATGTGAGCGTACGCTACCATCAGATTTCACGTCTGGTCTGACCTCATGTACACAAACCTGAGTGTGTGGATTAAGCAACTTTTTTATCCTAATAAAACCTTTTCATAGTCCTTGGGAGGGTAACACAAGTGTTTATGGGGTGATCGGGGGGTCTTTCATCTCCCCCTGCTGTCTCGGGCCAGAAAACTTCACTTGCAACTTTCCCTGCCTCTGACCCAGTGGCAGGACGTACTGCTTTACGGCAGCCCATTGCAAACTAATGCTAGATTATGACGAGTACCATGGATGCACACGATTGTCTACAAATTCATTCTCGAACTTATATCATGGCAGAGCCAGCGAAAAAAGGCAGAGAAGACTTTTGTCTGAGGAACGGAGCAACGCCATGCAGTGACAGCTCAGCAGCAACACACAGCAATCACACACACTGTTGTTGCAGCAACAGGCACGCACGCACACACACACAACCCAGCGCTCCATCAGGCAGCACACACACACAAATATCCATCCATCTATCTATCTATCTATCTATCTATCTATCTATCTATCTATCTATCTATCTACTGTATCTATCTATCTATCTATCTATCTATCTATCTATCTATCTATCTATCTACTGTATCTATCTATCTATCTATCTATCTATCTATCTATCTATCTATCTATCTATCTATCTATTTATCTATCTACTCTATCTATCTATCTATCTATCTATCTATCTATCTATCTATCTATCTATCTAGCTATCCATTTTCAGAGCTGCTTTGTCAGCACACAAACAAACACATCACACACATTTCCACACTTCCTTCTGTATTACTCCCACATCATTCATTTATTTTGCTTGTCTCTCTTCCTCATACTGTTCACATGGTCACATGGGACTATATGTGTGAAAGCACCCTTAGTGTCACTGTTGTATTAGGATTTTTTAGTGATCGGTCGCTACTGTCTTGGGAGAGCAAAGGTGCGCATGTAGCTGTGGGGTGGGGGCAGGTGGCGGGGGAGCATTTATGACAGTAACATAACCAAAAGGGACCTTTAGGGGGAGCACTAAGTGCAAGTTGCTTAGTTCTGCTTTAAGCATAAGCAGACACACTTTCAGAACAGATCTAAATGGATTATTACAAAATGAAATGCTTGCCAGCCCGACTTGTCTAAATGTAAAGAATTGTCTTGATCAAATAGCAGGGATTTACACTTATAGGTTGTGGATGAGTAATATTTCATTTAAACCCTCATTTGCCATTATTGAGAATTTATTTCAAACCTCAGCCAGAGTCCGTTCCAATACCAAAACGCTGTTCACTGCTTAAATTCCAGTTTTCACACTACCGAAAAGCACATCTTTGTTTTTCTTCTCCTCAACTGTGAGGATGCTGATAATCAACATTTATTTATTTGCCAATGTTTGTTTGACCTCAGTGGGCAGAGCCTCCGAACCACGAATATTTGAGGGTGTAACATGTTAATGACGATCAAATTCAGCCGCTGCATTTATCAACACCCGACCATTGGTTCGCTGGGATTGGTCAGCTACAAATGTTTCATAATGGCGCGTTCACACGAAACACGTCGAAAGCGTCAAAAGCGGCAGGTGTACATCCACAGTACATGGTGGACGCGCTTCTAGGAGAGTCAGAGGTCCCGCTGTGCATCCCGCGCCTCCTGTGAGGCGCATTTTGAAGCTTTTCGCACAGCGGACGTTTTTGACTTGACGTTGTTGAACTTTTGTTACATATCGCGGCGCTGTGACCAATCAGGAGCGTTCCCTAACCGTGATGTATTTAGAATAATGAGAAGAGAAAAAAAAAAACACTAACTGGAGGCGGAGACAGAAGGCGCACTTCTGCTGGCATAGAGTGCCTGGAGTTGGTGTCCTGGTAGGAGATGCGAGCGCTGATGCTGGTCAGCAAGTCATCATACTGGGCACGAGAGAGACGGACTCTCGTTCGAGAGCAGCTCTGGTGAATCCAGAAACGGTGCAGAGGCGCAAATAAAGCCAAGCTCCTCTCTGGATAATGTAGAGCCGGGGAAGGGGGGTCAGCAAAGAACTCCAAACTTTATTCTCCATTCACCCACACTTCTCTATAGCCCTCTGACATCACAGCGCACACACTGAGTCACACCAAAATACATCTGACCAGAAACACAGCCTTCTCACCACAATGTTGCCCACCACTTCACAGTCACTGGGTGAATTATGAACGTAACTGATCACCATAATATCATCCATTGTATGAACACCATCGGCAACAGAGAAGCCCCTCCCCTTAACGCGCTGGGCGCATGTCCCGAGCATCTTTGACACTGGTGACAAGCGTCTGTATTCAATGAGCACAAACTTCCAACTACGAGTTAGACACAATTTAGACGTCCGAGACGTGTTTGGTGTGAACGTACCATACTGTAAGTCCTACGTTGGTCCTGTCGTACTACATAATGTGTACTCAGATTTGCACGTAAAGATGATAAATGAGGACAACTGAGGCTACAACTATGTACCACAAAATGTCTTCATTTTACTTCCTCGAACATGAATAACATAAATACTTACTCTAACGTCTCAAAATCACACGCAAAATCTAGTTTTTATTTTATTAAAAAAACACTATAACATTGTTTTTGTCTTCACCACCTACGGTAAGTGGTCTTTTCTCCAGCTCATCTTCCTCCTGTTAGAAGTGATCCCTGAAGAGCCTGGAGGGTAGACTAACAGTAAAGGCAGGGCTAAGATAAGATAAGGTAAGACAACCTTTATTGTCCCACAATGGGCTAATTTGCAGTGTTACAGCAGCAGTAGATAAATAAAAAGTGTAGTAAAAATGAATAAAAAATGGAAGATATATACACACAGTACAGAAATAAATCTCATTTCACTACTTCTTCACTCTGTTATCAGTGGGAAATCTTCAATTGTGCCAAAGGTTAGGAAATTAATCATCATAAACCTCAGCAGTTCAGTTAAATATGAATAAATCTTATGTTTCATGCACTGCAAAAAAATAAAAAAGAATAGCCTCCATTAGTTAAAATAGAATATAACTTAGCAAATGGTTGTAGTTCCCTTGATCATGGGACTAAGTAGCATTTTTCATGATTTCTGCTTATCTATCTCCCAAGCCATTTTCAAAACGGGGAAAAAAAACTGAAAACCTGTAAAAAGTAATTCCCCAAAAACAATTGTCAACTGTTTGTCGATTTTTGCAAACCTCAAACTGGACAGTGGACTGGTATCTCTCGACCACTGACTGCCATAAAATGCTGTGATGTATGATCCGGCCAATCAATGAGGCGTCTTGTTTATATGTCTATGGTTTAAGAAAAGAGGCAATCTTTGAGAACAGGAAAAGCCGTCTTTGAACAGAGGACGGCGGTCAAGACACAATCTGTTAAATATCTTTAATCCCTTTATCTCGTCAATCATGGTACGATTCAACAAATACGTGTCCAGTCAACTGATAACAGGGATGCTTTATTATGCTATTGGGGGTTAATAAGTAGGTTAATAATGACTAATGAATTTTACAGTCAGAACTAAAGAAGCCTCTTGAATGAGAGGTGAAATGTCTTCAAGCCAAACAGAACCAATAGACCCCTTTATGGCCCACGTCACGAGTGACATCACAACTCTAGCTGGAGGCAAATGACTGTGGAGGCTAGTAATGTTACAGCTTTAGAATGGCGTCTTGTTGTGTGTTTGGGTGCTAGAATAGAAGGAATAACATTAGTGGACGTGAATGAAAGTTTTGTAGGATTCCATCAGACACTCGTGCTCAGGAAAAATGAAGACAATTTTGTCTTTGTGACCTGTTGGACTGAGAACCTTTGTCAGAAGGAAATAAATAGTAAATGTGTTTCATTAATTGATATGAAAATGTAAAACGTACAACTATAGATCTAAATATAGTAAACATTTAATTTATATAAATCAATGTAGAAATAATTTTATCATGTGTATGTACACTGGGTTCTTTATACAGTAAACCTGTAAAAATCGAAATATTTTTAGTTTAATGCTCATCAACATATGACTTTGAAATCAAAAACCCTATTACTACCGAGTGATGAAATAAACTGAAGAGGGTAAATAACTTAAATAACAATCAGTGGCGTTTTGTTGGAAAATGTGGAGACTGCAGTATAGGATTTTACTGGAAAGCAACCAGTGCTGCTGTCTTTGCATCACTTTTCCTGGATGACAGAGCCTTTCCTGTGACTGGTCTTTGTCATCCAGCTGCTGAGCTGGAAGGAATGTGGGGAATGACACTGGGGCAGCTCACGTGTTTACTTGTGTTTAGCTGTACAGCGTCTTTATCCCTCTGAGACCTGTCATCTGTGATACTGGGATGGTAAAATAGCTTAGAGTGCTGTGAGGCAGACGCTCCTCCTGCAAAAAAACAGTGGTCTGGAGATAAAACACACACACACACACACACACACACACACTAGGTGTATAAAGAGCTGGGACTGAGGTATTTACTGAGGGTTGTGAGGGGGGGTGTTCTGGCATGTCCATGCTTGACTGCTCTGTGTCCACCATCAGCTAAAAGTACCATCAGTAGGACTCTTGTATTAGTTTCATAACATCTTTCTAAAATGACTGATGGGAGATCTCACAGGAAGTTGACCCAAACAGATCCTCACATTAGCATCTGTGCTCTTTGCTGGGAATCAGGAAACGTCTTGGCTGCCTTTTTCGTTCATCTCTATCACCTCTCTGCCTCCTCTCCTCTCATCGTCTGTCTTTTTTCAGCTCCGTCTGAACCCGTGCCACACTCCCACACAGTGAACACTGTGAGCCGCACATACTCTGTGACCCCGCCCGGCCACTGTGCTAAAAAAAGCCCGTCGGTTTTCCTTCAAACCCATGGAAATCAGTCGCAGTGCCAGCCGCCACCCTTACTTACCCCTTCAAGTCTGCTTCCTGCCAAGGACCTGCCGTTTGTGTCGCCACGAGAGCTTTGCACAAGGCTGAGAAACTTTGCATTTATTGTGACATCAGTGCAAGTTATAATTGAGGAAACATTCCACATAGCAAAGCAAACAGTCATTGCACAGACAGCCCTCTTCATGGAAAAGTCACAACTATTTAAACTGAAGGTATCAACATTTAAAAGTAATATATGCAGTCAAAGGCAAGCTTTCCATCTGCTGATGTTAGTTACATCACCAACTCAATCTAAACACCGGGGACCTCAATTCTGAAGCTTGCTAACGTACAAAACAGGGTGTGCGCGAGTATTTTCCTGTGCAAACGCTGTGATTCATAAAATAAATTTGGTATGAAATTGTACCTACCTCTACCTCAACTTTCATTCTTACACACAAACATTTTAGAGGCGGTGGAAACTGGTGTTGTGAGTGGTGAAGCCAAATTCATTGCATACATTTCTTGTCCTCACATATCCGACTTCTAATTGTGTGTAATCATACCCAACCTGCGGTCATTAGGCATATGCAAATATGTTTATAATAAGGCTCTAAAAATGAATCCATGTATGTGAATTGTAAAAATGTAAAATCAATTTACAATATGACATATTTAATGCACAGTGACATCAACATGTTTCATTTATTTTGACGTCAAGCAGTGTTTGGAACAGACTGTAGACAAGTGCTGCCATGACGGCTGGTTTCCTCTGTAAGTACATAAACACCTCTGGAACTCTAGCCTTTACAGGGTACCTGTAGTGAAAATGTATATAACAATACAATGATTTTATATTGTCGGGCATCAACTATGGAGAGTCGCCATTTTGGACAGGATATGACACGCGCTTGTTGATTCCTGTTAGCTGTTGCTAGGCAACAGTGTTCCATTGGTCTACAGTTTCTGAACACTGGCAGAATGTAAAGCTAATGGTTGCTATAACAGCAAGAGAAAAACTCCACAAAAACCCATCTCTAAGCCAAATACTGACTCTAAGTCAGAGTTAGCAGACGTTGGCTCCATAATATTGGAACAGGATGCACACTTAAAACATTTCCGTTTGGAAAATTTGTTGATATGCGAAGACCGTCTCAAGCCAAACTGCTATGAGATATTATAACTTTATTATTGTATTGTAGTTACTAGAATCTTATTATAGTATTTTGTAATTATTATTATTTTATTAGTAGTAGTAGTAGTAGTAGTAGTGGTAGTAGTATTATTATTATTATTATTATTATTATTATTATTATTATTATTATTATTATTATTATTTCTATTATTATTATTATTATTATCATTATTATTATTATTATTATTATTATTATTATTATTATTATTATTATTATTTCTATTATTATTATTATTAGTATTAGTAGTAGTAGTAGTAGTAGTAGTAGTAGTAGTAGTAGCTGTAGTAGTAGTAGTAGTAGTAGTAGCTGTAGTAGTAGTAGTAGTATTAGTAGTAGTAGTAGTAGTAGTAGTAGTAGCTGTAGTAGTAGTAGTAGTAGTAGTAGCTGTAGTAGTAGTAGTAGTATTAGTAGTAGTAGTAGTAGTAGTAGTAGTAGTAGTAGCTGTAGTAGTAGTAGTAGTAGTAGTAGTATTAAAACAATACTATTATTACTATCACTATTACTATTATATCACTATCATCATCATCATCATCAGTATTATTATTATTGTAGTCAAAGAACTGAAATATTCAAGGAACAAGAACATAAACAACCCTCTCAGAAAACTGTCTACAAGAGTATTGACAAGCTTTTCATTGAACTAATACCCATGGAAGAGAACTGTTTTGCACAGTTTCTTCCTTGTGCTGCCACTCTGGTGTTTGATTGTGGTAAGTTTCGCGATGTGGTGCAGCCTAATTGTGAGGAACACAGACACTACATGTGTTGAAGTTTTTAAAAAAATCAAACAGTTTTGAAATCGGTTCAAATTTCAATGAATAATTCTACATAGAGATTGAGGAGTACCTCTTTCCGTCGTAGAGGCCCATGCACCGCTGCCTCCACCAGCATTGTTCCAAGATGGCGGCGTTCACAGTCGATGCTGCGTCTACGTATATTATGTCTATGGTTATGGCACCAAAATGCTGACAAACCACCTGCCTGAAAGAACTTGTTCGAGAGACAGAAGCAAACAAAACCAAACCAGTATAGACCTGCTACCACTGAACTCTTCAGTCCTATTTTACCCCACAATATTTACATGTCGTTCACTTTATGTACACTGCACCTGAGTCCACAATATGGTCTCAAGCCTCATCTCTGCCATGTGTATACACTGGTTTAGTTTGTGTGCTCTGACCTATCTCTAGGTAAAGACAGCATTGTTCTGAACTGATACACCCCACACTTGGTTGAACCTTATCAGTCGTTTACTTGATGACGTTTGTTGGCAGGCGTCTGTGGCAAACTCTCTGTATCAGTACTACTGACTGCCTTATGGTTTATTGTAGGTGTTATTTAGACTTTAAGTATTAGAGGATGATGCCCTGCATGTTTCCTCCAGGAGGGTTTACCCTGCCATGCTCATAATGTCAGCTTAAAGACTCCAGCAGTCCCTGTGAGCCTGTACAGCACATGAAGGCCCAGAAGAGGAGATAAAATAGGGTTTTGCCTAATATAATACACTGTTGGAGCTTGTAGACACACTGGGATTATTGAAGTATTGAAGTATTATCTTAAAGATCCATTTCAAAATCAGCAATGGATCATAAAATCTTGAGCTTATGCTCTAAAGAGAAATGTTGATGATGGCCGATGTTTGGTTCAGAGATGTTCTGCTCTTCGTGCACTATCAAGATAGACAGTGCATGAAGTCGCAAGACTGCGACAAAGTAAAATGTGCATTAAAAAGTATTACAGCTGTAATGTGGGCAGCTTCACAGAAGCCAACTCTCGACAGGATGGAAGATTAATGGGGTGGTGATGGTTGTGGCGTTGGAGCAAGTGGTGAACCAAAGCCATGGGTCAGGAGTATTTATCCAGCTTTCCCTTTCATTTAGGTAGGTGGTTACCCAAGACCAAAGCATGAGTACACGTTGAATTACACACAGCTAGCCATAACGACTCTAATCTTGAAGTTTAGTAGTCCTTACATGTATCTGTAGGTTAAAAAACGACTTGATCGGAAAATGTATTAGAAACTGTATCTGCTAATGCTGCCTAAGTATAGATGAAAAAATCTGTCCTCAGTAAAAGCCAAATGCCAGCAACAAAGCTCTTCTCTTTTTATTTGGCTTTGAAACATCTCATCCAGCTGCTAAATATCACTCTTAGGCATAATTACAGCTTTTCTGGGCAAATCCAAAGCATATCATATCACAGTGAGACACTACGCAGAAAAGTTAATCATTTTCATCTTAAAATTTCTGCCTATGCTCATGACCACACAGGGATTTCTGTCTTTTATTACCATCGTGTGCAGCTTAGTCAGGATAGATAACACTTAAGTCAAAAAATACTGATGACCTGAACTGTGGCACGTCTTTCAAAACGAACAAGTTATAGTCATTGGGTTTGTGTCAAAAAGCTGCTGGGTGCATAGTTTTGTCATTCAGGGACAGAACTGTAGTATTATCAGGCAACTCTGAGACAGAGACAGAAACATGCTAGGTTTTGCAAGATATCACATTCAGATTAGGTTAACTATAGGAAAATCAAAATTTAGTTTCTTCAATACTGGAGAAAATAAGATTAAAATCAAGCAAGCATAAGAATCTAAATGTGTCACCAGAAGTCTAAATTTCAACATGTTGGCATGAGTTTCTATTGGTTAGTTCTTCTGTGGTTTCAGGTTTTAACTGGATGTTTACTACCAGGGCTGGGTTAAATATGGATATTCCATGTGTACAGCTCTATGCTTTTTCGTTTTTTTTATAAAAACTGCAACTATGAATGAGCCACTAGGGATGTGGGACTGGGTCAGGAAATACCAGTGAGGAAGGCAGTGGTCCTCTTTAGGGATTCCTCTGGCTGGGGGGCCTCTGTGACTGAGTAGTCTGGAATCTGCAGAGAAGTGGAAACAGGTCATCTTTTGCTCTGATCCTTCTCATCAGACTACTGCAAGATTTTTGTCCACTCAGGAGAGAGCGAACGAAGAACCGAATGGCTTTTTTTTTTTTTCCAGAGAGGAACTAGAGCTCAGCATTCCTGGCATTGCCACCGACCCTTCAAACAATCCATACTCTATCCTGTGTGTGCTTGGAAAGTGAATGACCGCAGTGTGCACTGAGGCTCACAGGACCACTTTGACCCAGAGAAAGGGAGCACAGCCAATGTTTCGCCGGCAAGTTCAGAGCGTCCCAGGGCCTCTGTCCCTCTAGCCACTAAGCCAAATAGTGGGACGTCTGAGACGGCACTGTTGAGCCATCGACTTGGCCTGACCACAGCTGAAAACGCTCTCTGAAAAATAAACAGTGCCGGGCCCCATAAAGAGCAAATATTTGATCAATCTGAGAAAAGCTGAAGAAAGAGGGGATGGATGTGCAGAAGGAGGCAAGTCAGGAAAGCTATAGATGAAAGATCCAACCACCAGTAGATTCCACTTTTGTAGGTAATGTTTAAGGTAAGGGTACAACCAAAATAAATAGACGACAACAAATAAGTCTAAATGTCACAAATTCAGCTAAAATATTTGCATTTCCTGAAGAAAATGCAAATGAGGATGCAGGTGATGGCCTACGTCACACTGCATTAGCTTAGCATTAGCTACCATTAACATTGACTAGCATTAGCATTAGCTTGCATTAAAATTAGCATAACATTAGCAATTCATTAGCATTAACCTAGCTTTAGCATTGTCCAAGCGTTAGCCTAGCATTAGCATTAACCTAGCATGAACTCACTCACTACCATCAAAGTCACTGACAGGATTTGTGTGAAACTTGCCCCTATTTATCTGCTGATTTCAGAAGAACGAAACAGGCTAAAAACATTTTTCTAATCTTTCAGAATCTTATTTTTAGATTTCAGATTGTCATAGTAAAAAATATTCTGTGGGTCTTTAATAATCAGTCAAAATGCTCTAAAATGGCTACTAGGGAATGCGTTAACATTAATGTAGCATTAGCATTAACCTAGCATTAGAATGAACCTAGCATTACATTTTTACATCCAAGTGAGTATCCAGCTCTTAAGAATTGGAAGAAAAATTAGTCATTTACTTTTTTTTTAAAACACAGTGGTATCGGCCTGTATCGAAATCGGCTGATACTGGGTATTGGTATCGGTATCGGGGCCAAAAAAGGGCATCGGAACAACACTAGTTATAAATAGTCAACATCCAGTTAAAGATAGGGTAGGTAAATTCCTCCAGATACACTTTTTAAGTTTTTGGTTGAAATTGTCTTTATGTCCTGACAGAAATTAACATCTCATGTGCTTTTAAAAAGGAAAGAAGAAAACCCGTCACCTGTAGCAGCTGTAAGCCTGTAAAACTTCGACCAATGAAAAAAGACGGTTCGTTTTTATTTAACCAATCACTGTCTCCCTTCTCATTCTCTACCCCTTGCGTGCACCAGCCCATGTGTCACTGGCGACAGAGTTAAAACTGAGTTTTTTGTCACGTTTTGTAACATATATAGTGATAATGTTTAGTGTTTATTTACCGCTGAACGAGATATGAGACTGTGTAGCTTCTACACAATACAAGCAATGAGCTTAGGTCCGCTTCTGGAGCGCCGACGCTCGTGCAAGTGAGTGAGGGGCGTGGCTTTAGAGAGAGCACAGAGGGGTTAGGGGGCTGATGAAAGCTCATCCACTCGGAGGAAGCGACTTTCAAAATCAAGCTAGTTTTCGAAAATTACCTACCCCTCCTTTAACATGTAATATATACATTGTTAACTGACAGCTTGTAAGTTCACTATTGGCTATCTATAGAGCACAGTTATGAATCCTTAACAAACTGTTAACAAATATTCACAAGCAATTTATAACTCATTAACTAACAGTTTATTCATTATCTATTAACTACTTATAATGGATAGTTATTATAAAGTGTTAGCGCTTATTTACTCAACTTTGAATTAATTTACTTTTCACCATGGTTGAACAGTATGACCCAAAGAATGCATATGGTCAAAGCTTTCCTCCCCCTTAGGGAGTAACAAATGAGGCTGGCAAACTTTATTAGTTTAACTGCACTTGTTTAGGAGCAGATGTTGTACCTGTCCCCCATGAAGCTCCTACAGTCCAGTTGTATTTTTTTTTTTACTCAATCCACTTCAGTTGAAACATCATGTCCGTCCAGCATTTAAGTACAACTAAGAGTGATACAGCATATTACACAAAAGCCCTTTAGGGATCCACATGAGGCATTTTTATTTTCTGCAGACTTCTAAACCTCAGAGGTTTGAATGAGGACAGAGGCCGGCCTGTCCTTCTCCATCCAAGCAGATCACATTTCACTCCCCCTTTGCTTAGAGCCAGTCCAGCTGAAGCCCTGGCTTTATGGCTCATAGCTCATCCATCAACCCCGTTGCCTGCTCCTCAGCATGAAGCCCTGACGCTATGGCACTGCTGAGCCATATTTTAGAAGGAAACATCAACACAAGTGAGATGTTGTTTCTCTTTGCAACTCCTAATAAACTCTGTAACTCTGACGTTTCCCATTTAGACTAAAGCGTGTCTGCATGCTGTTAGACAGGAGGTTTATACAGTATGCTTCCAATAATGCAGTCTTTTGATTGATTTATTGATATTTATTTGTTCTTGGCTGTCATCAAACATATACAATTCAATACAAAGAATAAACATTCATTTAAACAACCAAATATGGAATGGACTGAAGCAGTAACTGCTAATCCCATCCCCAAACAGCATTATATAAAAACAATAGAAACAAATCAATAACAGCGCTGTTCATCAACTTGTGTTTCAATAGGTGCAAAACATTTGTTTTTTTAAAGAATTTTTCAACATAGACAGTGAACTCAACTTAATATGATCCTCAAGAAAGATCATTCCAAACGTTAACCCCATAAACAGAAATGCAAGAAATGCATGTTCTTTTAACTTTTGTTCTCGATTTACTTTGTTCAAAAATATTAACCCCTCTTAAGTTATACTTTCCTTCTCTTTGTTTAAAATGTGATATACTTTATATGCAAAGAAAAGCTTTTATTTCTTACGTGGAACACAATCTTTAACACTTTTAACCTTACTATATCCATAAGTTTTATAGTTCTATATTTTTAAAACAGTTTGTTAGTAGGTGTCCAGAATTCCACTTTATGTATTATTCTAAATTCTCTTCTGTAATTTGATTAATGAATCTACATATGTTTTACATGTATTACCCCATCTTTCTGAGACATAGGCCAGGTAAGGCAATATAACAGATGAATAAAGCAACTTCAAACACTCTATTTAATATGCTTTTTGTTCTATGTTGAATGCCGAGTTTTAGATGTTTTTTCAAATGTGTTCTATGCGCGGCTTCCAGCAAAGCTTTAGTCTTTAGTTCTGATGTTTAAAAGGAGCCCCATCATTGACCTTGCACTTTTTCTAAACCTTCCTGATGAAAATTCGAGGGTATTAAATGTTGGAAATATAGATAATTCCAAATCAAGCATCCCTCTCTCCATAATTTCTCTGTTTTCCTTCCTACTTCAAATACTCCAGGTTCCCCTGGTCCAAAGTAAAGCTTCCCTCTGCCTGTCCTGGCTGCTGTGGTTGAAATCAGTGAACTACCAGATGTCCCTTTTTTCCCTTTATTACCACTTGCTTTTTCAGAAGTGGGGGGTTTTAGAGCAAAATATCCCCTGGAGACACATGTTATACCTGCCTCACATTACCAATAGTGCCTCAAGTTATTACATAACACTTACATAAGTTTTCAAACTACTATAGGTTCACGAGTCTCTATTATTCCAGATGGTTTCATGGATGAGTTGGATGATAAATCAATTAGACATGAAGTAGTAGCATAGAGGTTATTTGAAGAGAGAATCAAGGTGTTTGGCAGTGAAACTGTCTGGATTCACTTACATTAGTCAAAGCAAGAGCCCAGTAATCAAAACCAAGATGGGATCAAAGCTCTAAACACCTTTGACTAAGAAGATCCATATGCCAGAAGCAGGGGCAGCACTTTCTCGGACCTGCCCATCAGTTTTCCCATGGCCCCCATGGCAAGGGAGGCTCTCGTGGCATTCAAAGGAACCGCCTCGCCCTTCGTTCCTTTCAAATTCCTTGTAAACAGCCAGTGGCCCCATTTAGTGCAGTGATCATTCATCTTTATGGAATGGGAAAACCTGTCGGAGGGGCCCAAAAGTGACAAACACTGTAACCTTTTCAAGGAGTGGGTGTTTACCAGGAAAAGCGGGATCTGGATAGAAATTGCTTCTCTCCTATCTCCCACATTTTTCTCAGAACCATAAAAACCAGGCTGGTAAAGGATTAGCATTAGTTCGAAATGTAGCACGTTTCTTGGAAAGCTTCACAGTTAAAGAGAATGATTCAGCCATAAAAAAGGAAATCCACTACGTTAGGAGATAGGTTAATGTAGTTTGTGCTCTTTGTGTCAGTACCTTTAGCCCTACATATGCTACTCAAAGATGAATGGGCTTAGTGCAGTAGAGGCTCTTATGAGCTCCACTTGAAACAAGAGCACATACACATTTTCTAATGGCTAAGGCTGTTCAAATGAGTGCGATTAACTTTTTTCCACTCATATACAATAAACATATTCAATAAAAGATGCAGCTTTTTCATTTAATATCTTCAATTCTTAGAGATAAACATTGTATTTTGCTGTAACATGCGCAATTTTTAAAATAAAGTCAGAGAAATTGTAGATGCATAACTTAAGGTTATTTTCATAACCTTGGTTCTCTGAATAATATGAGTGAGATATCTTGCTATGGGATGCACGCCCCTGCTGGCAGCCCTCTGAAGCAACAATCTTATTACGCCAATTCTGATTGGCTAGTGAAACGTATCCGTCCACCGCAGGTAGTCCCACCTACCATCAGTAGCGCAGGCAGAGGGTTATACGCCATTTAAAATAAGCATCTCATCTCACTTGCCCAAGCGAGAAGGGTTGTCTGGTGAGACATCTCACTTATTACTCGGAGAACCAGGGTTATGTAAATAACCTTGAGTTCTCTATCATAATCTTTGTTCGATGTCTCACTATGGGATGTGGTAGTTCCTGTATTGCAGACAAGCTTATCAAGTGTAAACCAGCCCATAGGACAAGGTCTGTTCCGGTCAGGACATCAGAACCACATGTGCTACACACAGACTAGATTTCTGTGGACTGTGAGCTGTCAATCACAATAGTTGCCATAGTAGCATTTGCAATATGAACCAATTCAAAAGCTCAAAAGTCTTCCATGTGTTTGCAACTCGATGCTGATTGGTTGATGGCATTGACAATATTACTCAAATAATTTTATGTTAAGTTTAAATGTTTTTCTTTACTATTTGGTTTAGCCATTGCAATAATACATTTCAATCAAAAGGAAGAAAAATGTACTGTAATTTATGTGACCTGTTTTCATTACATATAAAAGCCTATGCAAATATTTTTTTTTAAATTGGACGTCTTCTTTGGTTAAATTACTGTCCCTGTCCCGGTTTTGAGTTTTAAAAAGTCTGGTCACCGTCCTCTCTTTTTGTGTGTGGTCTACACCCTCACTACTTTTTTAAGAACAGACTCTTTTAGATTTGGCATTCAGGCTGCGTATGCGCCCACGCTTTCAGACATGAAAACAGACAAAATCTTTCCTTTGCTCGCTCTGACGCTTTACTAATTTTCTCACAGTGATCCTAAGCCGTACATTTGCATCAAGGGTGGCAGTTGTTTTCTGCTTTTTCTGGAAAAACAAACTCAGCTACTGCATGAATTAAACAGCATACGTGACCATAAGGAAAATTATGACTTGCTTTACTTTGGCGTGTGATTCATCACTCATGTGGTTTTTGTGGAAGTTTAATGCAGGTTTTTCTAATGACTCATTTTGACTGACTTTAACTGACGTGGATCTTATGAGAACTTTTTCTCTTTCCTGTCACGATGTTCAGAAAACATAAATCAATTGAAATTCTTTCTGTAATCAAGAATGGAAATTTGCAATGCAATGTACAGTATCTATGCAATAATAATTTACCCAAGAAAAATGGCTGTTGAACAACTGCAACGCAGAATGTAAAATAGCACTTTTAAAGTGTCAACTATTACATATGGAGATATTTTTGTTAACATTAATATATATTGATTATAATCTATTTATGACTGTTTTGCTAGTATGTCAACAAAACGACATTAAAAGTATACGGGATGAAAGTTTATGCATTTTTATTCAATTCTTATTTATCAAATTGATACGGGATGGTTTGTAAATACACTCAGATTTGACGCGATCAACGCGTAAGACCACATGTTTACATGAGTTCTGATTGGATTTCGTCCCCTGTGACAAAATCAAGGTTTCGTTTTAATTAGTTGATGAAAATATAAATACATTTTGATATAGTTTTGTTAAGATGTTTATATATATATATTTTTTAATTGTAGTCAACAAACTATGACGAAAACCTTTAGTTAAAAAATTTGCAGTATAATATTTAATAGTGTCTGTGCTTTGTATACAGATTTAAAGAAACAGAAACAAACTGTGTCCATTCTGTTCCCAGCAACTCATGTTTCCTGTTCCCCCACCCAGAGGTCAAAGTAACAGATTACTCAAATAGAGTACTCACATTACTGTAATTGTGTTGATATTATGGGTACTTGTATTTTTGTGACTATATTTCGAAATCAGTAATTTTACTTGTACTTAAGTACGTTTTAAAAGAAGTAAAGTAATTTGTTACATTTCTACACCCTGCTGAGTAAATTATTATTTTTTGTTTTAAAATGATCAACAGACATTGTGAAACTACAAAAAAATGAAATGACCAGACAACAGTCAAATGCATATGGAAGGCCGTATTTGCCACAAATAAGCAAAATTAAATTAAATAAAAAAAAATCCACCATGGAAAGTCGTAATTGTGAGAAAGAAACTGAGCATTTGCTGCAGCAGTCTAACACTGACTGTTGCCATTCTTATTGACACTTTCATTCAAAACACATATTTTGGCTGTTTATTTAGTTCTTAGAATTCAACACATGGTAGATAGTGCAGAAAATCAAAAATACAAAAGTAAGTCTTTATTGCAAAAATGATTCTGTCCCATTTTTCTAGTTTCTTTGCAAATTTACATTAAAAGTAATTTTCTCAAACTATGACTTTAATAACTCATAATTATGACTTTCTGTCTCATAATTAGGACTTTGTGGCAGAAATGGGCTTCCATAAATGCATCACATCATAGCCGACCAACCAGATTAAACGTAATACACGGCGCCAAAACAGTATTAAATAGAGGTTATTTTCTTAGTTTTAAGTTGATAAATGTAGATATACTTAGAGCCTTTGTTTTGAATTGAATTCATTGGCGTTATTTTATTTTCAAAAATATTGTACATTTTGACAAAACCTTTTATTTTATACAGATGCCTTTGTGGAAAATAAATGAAGTTAAGTTCCAATTACTGTATGCAAGATTTGGTCTCTTCCTTTTTAAGTTTATACATGAGATGTTTACTGTATGCAAAGGAACCGTGGAAAGATTTATTACCAAAAATAAACGTGGAGGGTGAAAGTAACTAACTTTTACTTTCAGTACTATTTTAGCTCCCTTTTACTTGTACTTAAGTATCTTATATGTATGACTTACTTGTACTTGAGTATAATTTCAGTCAAGTAACAGTACTTCTACTTGAGTAAGATATATTATTACTCTTTACACCTCTGCCTCCACATAATCCTGTTGAATGTATCATATCATTCTAATGAGTATTCCTAAATCACTTTAGAATATCAGCCACATTCACACACCAAAGGTGACAGAGTGGTCATACAAGGCACTAATGTACCATTGGGAACAATTTAGGGTTCCTTGTCTTGCTCAAAGTTATAGTCTTAAGAAAAAACCCTCAACCCTTTGATCAGGAGATAACCTTCCTACCACCTAAGCATACGCGTCAAGTTTTGAATGGGAAATTTTCTGACGCCCGCTACAAGCTATCCCACCACCCCAACCAAAACAGTAACCTTTATATTTTAAGACAGATGTCTTTCTTACAAAATAAGCTATAATATGTATATACATCAATATATACAGTATTATAGTTTTCTATTTCGCCAAAATAGAAAACTTAAAATATCTTGAATCTCGCCCAGCCCTAAGTCCTACATTATAATACAACCTAAATGAAAACATAAATGATATATTAACTACATTTGTTTATTTAATGTGCTTACAATTCATATACAAGTCAACGCGTTGCATATTTACTGTGAATTTAACGTTGCTTGTCTTTAAGTTAGACATTTACATTTTATTTTATCACATATTTTCTTTTTATTCCTCAAGAGCCGATGAACGGGAGTCGGAGGCGGTGTTCAGCAAGGAACAGAGAAGCCCCTCCCCTTGACGCGCTGGGCGCACGTCCCCATTATCTTCGACACTGGTGACAAGCGTCTTGTACTCACGCACGACTTTGACGCCCGAAACGCATTTGGTGTGAACGTACCACGAGGCACATATGTGGTGAGGATAGGGTTAAAAATAATGAAATAAATCAAGTCAGTACAAGTTTTGCTTGCTGTGTTAACCCTGAGTGTGCCTAATCTAGAGAGCAAATTCTATATTATTTATGATTTTATTTTGAAAGAATAACTATAAAAGTTTTCCACTTTTTCAAGGGAGGAAATTCCCCTATAAATGTTTTTTATAGTGTCACAGAAAAACGCAGCAGAAAACCAAGCTTGATGCATAGCTTTTATGGGCCACAATATGACGCTGGCCACCACTGTGCGTTTCAGAACGATAAACAAACATCACTATGGTGACGGCACTCTCAATATCCAGTGATGCTACAAATAGAAATCCTGTGAGGTTCTGGGAATAGTCATGATGATGGATGGAGCAATGTCAACTTGTCCAGTAAAAGTGCTTTAAAGTAAAACCTCAGCACCATTTCCCTCATCTTTACACATCAATACTGACATTTGGATTTCTCTGATTTAGTCAGTTGTTTATATCTCAAATGTGAATTTCTGTACAGGTTTTATTGCAAAATGCTGAACCCGGGAGAGTACAGCGTACACTGCTTCTGAATCTTGAATTGAATTGAATAGAATTTTTGGACAAACAACACTCAATTGTCTAATTATTCAGGTGAAAGGATCTAGGTTACACCCACTTACAGTGGCTTTTATTTTGTGAAATAAACTGATACTCCAGCTTCTTCCCACAATCCAAAAACATGACTGTTAGGTTGAGTGGAGTCTCTAAATTTCCCGTAGGAGTGAATGTGAGTGTGAGTGGTTGTCAGTGTCTGTGTTGCACTGTGATGGGCTGACGCCCTGTCCAGGGTGTACCCCCGCCCTGCGCCCAGTGTGAGCCAGAGATAGGCACTGCTAGACCCCTGTGACCCTGAAAAACAGAAACAAGCTAGTCACATTATCAACATTCATGCCATCATTTAGAATAATGACTAATCAGAGCATTATTAACACTGGTTAATAATAAAGGTTTTGATGTTTTCTCATTTTTTAAGTCATTTTGTGTGCGGTTTAGGGGTCATGTGTGTTTTTGTTATAATTGTGTGTATTTTTCTGTCATTTTCTGCATTTTTGTTGTCAATTTGGGCATTTTTGGGGTCACTGTCTGTATTTTCTTGACCTTTTGTGAAATTTTTTTAAAAGCTTGGGTGTGTTTTTCAGCTATTTTGTAATATTTTGTTGTTTTGTGTGTTTTTGTCGTCATTTTGTTTGTGTAAGTGGTTGATGTGTCTGTCTTTATTGTCATTTTGTGTATTTTGGGATTTCTTTGTGTACTTTGTGCGTTTTGCAGCCAATTCATCTGTTTTGGGAGTTATTTAGTTTTACTAATAAATTAGCGTTATGTTGACCTTCATATTCCTTCCAAATTCTTGAATTACAATTTCTAGAAATTTGCTTTGGGGGCCACAAAATATATGACTGAGGGCCTCATATGGCCCCTGGGCCACCAGTTGCCTATGTCTGCTCTAGATAATCACACACTATTTTTTTTTTTTTTTTTTTTTACAATATGCAATCAGTATATATTCTGCATAAGTTTAATACAGTTTATACATGCAGATCAGACAAATATACATACGTACACACATATACATACTGTACATACACATGAATGTACATGACATGTACATTATATTAATATTATACTATTTCATATCTACGACACTAATTTTATCAACTCAATTTAGTGTGGCAATATAAAAATTATTGAAAACCTTTTATGATGTTTATTAAGTAATATATTTTACACCATTATATACATATTGTATATTATTGCTGTCCTAGGTAAAATTGTTGCTCTTCTTTGTTATACTTACAAATGATATATGTCTTAAAAAGCTTGTTAAACTGGTTCATGTTGCTGCTTTGTTTTATTTCATTTTTTAGGCACTTCCATAATTTAACCTCTGCTATAGACCCTTGCGACTGACGTCACGGCACATTGACCCAGCGCCATCTTGGAAGATGACGGCCCTATACGGATGCACCTGCGTGGGTGTGTTTACTTGAATAATAGTGTTATTTTTTGACATATTGAAAGCAGCCCATGTGCTAAACGTTTGTCAGGGGTCGTCTACGTTTGACCTCAATATGTCGGAGGCCACGGATTATGTTGACATTATCAGAGGCTGAGAGAAGTGCACTGCGCAAAAAGAGCAAGAATCGAGAATATCCGGTTTTTGATTCTGTCGAGAATTCGGACATTTCCGATGCATATCCGGAGTTTTTTTGATATGCCCCATATCTGGTCAAATACGGACCCAATATTCTTCATGAAGACAGTATATTGTATTAGAATACTAACCGTATTTAGATTTTGTCATATATGTGTTCCGGAAATGTCCTCAGGCTGAAAATACCCAGAATCCCTAAATATCCGGTTTTTGATTCTGTCGAGAATACGGACTATTCTGATGCATATCCGGAGTTTTTTGATATGCCCCATATCTGGTCAAATATTTAATTCAGTTCAACTTTCGTCTCAAAGTGCTTAACAATATAAAATGCATAGTAAGAAAACCCAACAAGATCCACATGAACAAGCATTTAGCGACAGTGGGAAGAAAAAACTCCACATTTTTTTTAACAGGAAGAAATCTCCAGCAGAACCAGGTTCAGAGGTGGTAGTCATCTGCCTCGACTGGTTGGGGTTAGTGAACAGAAGGACCATCAGAACAGGATAGAGGGCAGAACATCTGAGTGTCCCAGACTAGTTGAACCATGAACCATCGACCAGGAACTGCCAGCTCCAGCATCAAGGCACCATTAATCAGGAACTACTAGCTTCAGCCGCAAGACACAGACTGCAGGATAAACATGATACACTACGATATACTCTTATCGATGCCATGCTCTGAAATGCTACCACTACAGATGAGGTTTCGTCTTGTACTGGGCACACGTAGGCATCTCAGCGATCACTACAGAGGGGACCATGTCTGCTTTAAATTCTATCATATATACGATGTACGCTTTAGTAAATAAGTAGGTTTTGAATGTAACGGTCTGAGGTGTTGTCCATTTACGTGTAATGGTCGGTGATTATGACCAAAACAACGAGACCATGTCTGTTTTAGGTTATTGCTATTATACGATATACGCTTTAGCAAATAAGTAGGTTTTGAGTTTATTTTTAAAGGTGGAGAGAGTAGCAGCCTCCTGTACTAAGATTGGGAGCTGGTTCCAAAGGGGAGGAGCCTGGTAACTGAATGCTCTGTATCCTGTTCTACTTCTAGACACTAGAAACTTCAAGAAGACCAGCAGACTGAGGGCCGTATTCACTAAGATCTGAACTAAAGGATGGTAAAACAGTTGCTTCCCTAAATCCTTTGATGACGCAGTTTCCCCACCTACTGTGAGGAATTCATTAAGATTGCAGCAATAATTAACGTGCATGCAGTGGTGCAGACCGCCCCATTTAAATGAGCATTTTGCTCATTTAATGTAGACGTCAGTGCGCTGCACAGACATTTCAGGAAGTTAAATTTGAGGCAGATGGACTTCTCTGTCTGCTACACAAACATATAATAATGTAGAAAACATAATAAACAAATAAACATAAAAAAATCTAACAAAATGTAACAAATGCGTGTATTTGTTTTTCAGCAGCACTCTGGGCCAAGACATTCCTGATTTTAGAGATAATACGGAGGTGGAAGAAGGCTGTCTTTGTGATTTGTTTAATATGAGAATTAAAATATTAGTCAGTATCAAAGACAACGCCTAAGTTTTTTACTGTGGTGCTGGGTGATAGAATAATGCCATCCAGAGACACTATTTACTCTGATAATTTAACTCTGAGGTGTTTTGGACAAAATAAAATCACTTTGGTTTTATCCTAGTTAAGGAGAAAATTACGGCTCATCCAGGATGTGATGTCTATGAAATCTATGCTTTGAACTACAGTGGTGTGAAAAAGTGTTTCCCCCCTAAACCGTATCAGAATCAGAATCGTTTTAATTGTCAAGTACAGTTAATTCCAAATTATGTGGCTGGTTTATTCCGTTTTTAATTCCAAATTAGATAATTCCTCTTTCTTGTAAACACTTAACTTGGTTAAAGCCGCTTTAATTTAATCTGTATTGTTTTGCGCATGCACGACTTGCGAAGATGACGCACTGGTGACGACATAATCCAAGATAGCGACGGCCCGGACTCCAGCCTAGACTATTTGATAAGAGCCTTAAAAGACATGGATATAATGAAAAGAGTGGATGGACAAAGGCATAAACATGCAGACTTTCACACGGACACACACGGACTTATTAAACACACACGAACCTCGGTAAACGTAACAGGCTTCTTCGGACGGCTGGCACTAGGACCCCCCGGAGTAAATGCGTCCCAGTACTGCATTCTCAGGCTGTAATATCACCAGTTTATCATTTTACCTGTTATTAGAGCTACTGTCTTTACCAGGGAGCAAATATTTATTCGTGGTGATTGTTTTCAGAGTTTTACTGGGATTTTTTCCAGTGATTAGTTCATATCTCCCTTCCGCTCCGTGGTCCAAACTGAAGCCGTGTGTTATTGTTGAGCTGATGCTTCAAACTAAATCAAAATAAAGGTGAAAACAATTCTCGTGTGTGGTCTTCTGTTTCATAGACGACAATAAAATGTTTGTTGTATGTTTTTCCTGATAAACCCCTGTCCCCCTGTCCAGTCAGAGCCTTCCCAACCCCCAGCCCTAAAGTGGAATTATCTAAAGACGAATAAACCTGTTTTCCATGTAAACCTCGTTCGGGAATTACCACTTTAAATCCGAATGATTTAAATCGGAGTAAATAATTCCGAATGCAAAAACATCATGTAATCGTTGCCATTCGGCAAAATCAAAGATAAAGACACACATAAATTATAAAGGCCAAATCATAGATTTCAAAAGTGTATATCTACAGTATTCTTTTAATTAGAAGATATTTTACATTTACAAATCAAGTGATCAATTTCTTGTAGTTAGTTATAGATTAAATTTACTGCTGATTTAAAGCAATACAAATTATGTTAAAGATCTATTAATTGATTTATTATTATTTATCATTTAGGGGTCTTTTGTGCCTGCTTTGATTTATTTGGTATCTGTATGTGAGTTGTTTAATGTGTATTAAGTTTAGTATTTAAATTAGAATTATTTGTTAAAAATTTAGATTTTGTGTATTTTTCTTCCAAACTGTCTTTTTAGTTTCAATCTGCCTCAGTTATATCTGATTAGTCTCATTGCTTTCGTACATGGTTGTGCTAAAGTCAATCTTTGACTGTCCATGAGAAGCTGCGTTGTTCTTTAGATTATCTTGGAGCCCATTACATTCTTTGATGCCTGTAAAGGAACATTCTAAGGCTAAACACAACTGTTTTATGAAGGTGAAGCCACTTTAAGTTTTGATCTTTGATTCTGAATAATATTCAGGTTGTTTTGTGTTATTTATTTCAGAATTCCTTGTAACATTTTCAGTTTCTGCTGGTCTCAGGTAAATAAACTGGTATTGAAAGAATAGAATACTTAGTGTTTCAGTCAGATTGGTATTTGTAAAGATTAATACTGAGCAGAGTTTAGTACTGTTAATGTAAATGATTATAAACTGTAGGGTTAGATACAATAACATTTCATTTATCAGAGGCTTTTATCCAAAGCAATGTTAATACAGTAGGAGTAGGAGGGATTCAAACCTCTGATTATAAGTCAGCTTCATTAACCACTGTTCCTCCACTACAGAGTTGATCAACAGTGGATTCTTTTCTGATACAGCACTGATATGAAGCTGTACAGACACAGATGACCCAAAAAATAATGCATTCTTTAATTCTAAGTAACTTAAAAGTTACTTTTTCATGTAACTCATTAGTTTTTGCGGTAAGTAATCAAAATAGTAACTGAGTTCATTTGTGAATGAAGTAACTAGTTACGTTTTTTCAGTAACGAGAACAACACTGGTTGTGACAGTGTGACTGAGTTCAGAAAAATTATTGTACCAACGTTTTTAGTAAGATTTTTTACTTGTTCTTGCAGCTAAAATTCACCAGAATGCAGGAATTTGCATGTCTTTTGTTAAAACATTTCTGGGGGGAGGACCCCCATGACCTTTCCCCTCAATTCTAGGAGAGGCTTTAACATGTAAATGAAAATGCTGTGAGCTATACACATGCAAATCAGGCTAGCACAGGAACTTCTACTGCAGGAGCTTCAGTACAAACCACATCTTCGTCGCAGCTGTGGAGTTCAGCTCAGACGTGACCGATTAAGATCAAGGAGGGTAAGTGTTATTATATTAGATTTGTTTTTGGTCAGTGTGACTATTTTTCATGTCTATTAGTGTTTTTTTTCAATGCTAACAAGCATTGGTCTGATCTGAAGTCACATGTTCAAAACTCTGAACACGGTCTGCAAATCTCTCAGTCCATGTGGACTAAACTGTGACTCATTTTTCATTGTTTTCACACAAAACACATTCACTGACCACAGTCAACAGCATTCATCAACTCTTTTCTCACTCACTAGTTTTTATTATTAATAATGATGAGTTATTATAATTAGTTCACCACCTGCAAAACACTAAACGTTTACAGCACATTTTTAAAATGCTAACACACTTTGTTCAAAACACATCAGCTAAACGCAATATAATGATTACAGTATTTTGTGTTTTAAATAACTGTACCCTATAGATTATTTTTTTGTTTACAGTAATTTTTATATTTTTTTTGTGCAAAGATCTTATTTTGTATTAAAATACTGATGTACCTGACAATGTAATGCTCTTTGTTGTTAGTATTTAGTAGTTCAGTGTGCTCAGAGTGACTAAATGAGATTATTTGTTAGTGTTGTGGTTGAATGAGCTTCATTTGAGACGTGTATGAAGTGTTTTGTTGGCGAGAAACACTTTTGGAGATGAGAGTAACTGTTGAGCTGAGATGACTGATGGATATGCAGGCTGTGTTTAGAGTTTTGAACATGTGACTTCAGTTTCAACCAAAACTTGTTAGCAATCGGAAAAAAAAACTCTAATAGAGTGGAAGGGTCCCAACCCACAGGTTGAGAACCACTTGTGTATTGCATGTCGAAGAATCCATGTACTATGGCTAGATTGTATGTCCAAGCATGTATTTATGTCTCTCCTCTACATTGCACACATTTGATCACCACTGTATTTATATCCATACAGGGCTTGGTCCGTCATACATATAGAAGCCTCACAGAGCTGCAATGGAAGGTCTAGCCAGAGGACAAGTATGTTTTTGGTCTTTTTCCCTCTGAATTGGCACATTTTGTGAAAATTACAAAACACAGTTAGTTAGATTTTTTTTTGTAACATGTTTTGCTGAATGATGAGTATCTTCTACCTTCACCACCACCACCACAGATTCTGTTCTGATCACAATGAAAAAGTGACCATGGCTGTGATGGGGGCCATTTAAGATGCTGAGCCACACTGGGGCACAAGCCAAGTTAGAAGTAAGTCTGATCACATTAATCTGGGGACCAAATTTAATGTATTTGAGTGATCATTATCCTTTTCAGATGCCTTAAAATAATACATTTAGTATGAATTCATGACATAGTATTTGTGTTGTCATTTTCATTCACTAGGAGCCTGCAACATGGCTTTAGAATCCTACTAGGCCAGTGAGAAGCAGGACCTGAATGGGACCAAGGAGGATGTAAAGAGTAGGAAGACTCTTACCAGCAGGAGAGATCCAATGTTATTGCCGTGCTCCATACAGTACTGCTGCATTTATTGATCATGGTATTTATCAATCACCTGTAAACAAAGTGTATACAGGCTATTTCTAAAGTGACTCTTTAAGACATTTTAATTGCCTGCGACAAGCTGTTGAGCTAAGGTTAATGCATCAATAAACCAATTGGAACAACAATTAATAACAGCAATGGATTTGTTTCTGTTATCATTTATTGTCATAATTTAAGGACCCATAATTGTTTTGTTACATTGTGTTAGCCAAGAAATGTATGGGATTAAATATTTAAAGTGGGTCTTGTGTTCATGTTAGAACAGCTGAAATAAAAATGGTCAGGATACTGACCTCTCTTCCCATTTGTCACACAGCTTTTCAAGGAATGGGTCAAAGCGGGACAGAGGATCCTCTCTCCAGAAGAAAAAAACTGTTTACAAATTTGCCTCTACCAAAGCAACACAGCTGTCAGAGATGAAGGAAAAAGCACTGGGCAATAACAGAAAAAAAAGTGTCGAGCCAAGATCCACTCACTTATGCACAGACTCTGGACACTTTTCAAAAAAGCTCCGCCCTAATTCAGATAAAACATCTATCTATCTGCATGTGAGTGAGGTGGAAGAAGACTGATAGAGATGTTTAAAATTTTGTTTCTGTGATATATGTGTGTGTGTGTTTCTTTTTAACTCATTCTAATTTTATTGTGATAGAATAAAATGTTATGTGCACTAAGTGATTTTTGTTTTTAACATTTATCTTGATAGTCTCTATCTTCAAAGTAGATCTGCCATTTTTGATGAGACAATTGGTACAGAGGGGAAAAATGTTTAAGTGGACCTAGTATAGAGTTAGGGACACTGCATTTAACTGTCCTGGGTATGGTGAGTCACCCTATGGGCCATGAATTGTATATCGGACTTCGGATATGACCGGGGAGAGTATCGGTGCAGTATTCGGAATCAAAATACTAGTGGTGTTCGGACTTCGGATATGACCGGGGAGAGTATCCGGGAAGAATTGAACTCCGGGATATGGCAAGTATGAAAGTGTTCCCATATCCGGAGTTTGACATGCTCCGAACATGACATCGACTTCAACTGCTGTTCGGAGAGTATCCCAGGTGGATATCACCGTATTTGACTCATATCTTGGAATATATTGAAAAGTTTACAACCAGTTTGTTTATGGCTGGATTTGTGAAGTAGCTGCTTTTATTCATAATGGACTCATGTGGTTAAATCCAGGGTAAGTAGGTGATTTTTTTCATAATTCATCTGTAATATATGTGTGTGTGAATCTGAGCTATTTTATTGATGACATAAATTAGTGTGAAAAATAGATCTGCACACATGGATCACTGCAAATACAACAATAATCATTTCCCAAGCTTTCGGTGAAAGGTCCTTCATCAGAGTAACAACATGGCTACAATAAACAGGCTTATTTAATCCACCCAAAGACAGCGCAGAAGTTTACCATCACTGTGGGCTCTCTGCTTCACTATATACAGTCTATGGTTTCAAAATGTTTCCTGCGATGGCTTGTTCTTCCATCATGTACATCACGTGACCTGTGAGGTCATGTCGCATGGGTCTATTGTTAAACCCATCTTTTTTTGTGCTGTTCTAGCATATTGTATCTTGAAATGTAGTTTTCCTCTTCAAGGTGCAGTCTGCAACTCTTATAAAAGTGACTTTTTGTCATATTTGCTAAAGCTGTCACTATGTAAGGACAGCTTTACATCAAACTAGTAGTTTGTGTGAATAAAAACAGACTCATTCAGTCCCCCTGCTGCTCCTGCAGCCTTTGGCAGATTGCCAGAATGCATCGCGACCGAGCAAAAAGAACCAATCAGAGCCAGGATTGTGTTTGATGGACTGCCTGACAGCTGGTGCTCACAGTCCCCGCCCCTTTCCCATAGCTAGAGCACCGTCTTTTTTACAGTGTATGGTCTGGAGGAGTAGAAGATGGAACTGGTGGTAATTACTGCTGCTTGATTTACATTATGTTTGATTTGTAATTGTTACAGTAGAACTCTGTAGTGCATGTGCTATTCATGTGCGCGTATCAGCCTCTGTGTGGCTGCTGTAAGTGACACTGTGTTGTTGCTGCTAAGGTATGTGCACATAGAGGGAGAGAAGTGCTTCAGTAATATGCTTTTAACAGAGCATGTTCTATTACTGTGATGTTGCTGTCAGACTAACGTTAGCTTGTTAGCTCCTCTGAGAGAGGGACTTTGGAAAGTTTGGAGGCAGGGCAAGAGAGCAGCGGGGAGAGAGGGATCTAAAAGTCACAGACTGCACCTTTAAATTAGATTCCTCTTCTCTCTCTAAAAATCTATTCTGCAACCCAATCTCAAATGTTATTTCTTTTAACACAATTTATGTGATAAATACTCCATCTTCCTCTTTAATTCCTCATCCAGGGTCACTGCACTCATTAAGCCGCCCATGTAGCGTCACATCTTTAGTCAAACATGTCTTTCTATTACAGCCTCCCATGGCATCTAATAGTATTCACTAGGGAGTGAAGTGTTCACAAAGAAATAAAAGTTTGTTTCACTGGAGACCACAATCAGCTCCACACTTGTCCTCGCTCGCTCTCTCTCTCCTTTATCCTCCAGGTGGTCCCTGTCACCCTGAGAGAAGAAATTCCTATATCATCTAATTAGTCAACAAGCAAACAGACAGTCTTTAACAACAACACTTGGATTGTTAGTGGTGACGATCCAAAGCCAATTGATACAGAAAGGAGGGAGAAAAAATGATAAGGGTCCAAATCTTTGAGCTTCTATTTCTGTGGTAGGGGGAGCCCACCCACATAGAGGGAAGATAGAAGGCCGGGCCTCTGAGAGCTGCTGGGTCCTGGAACACTGGGACCCTCAGTGCACACCACAGAGTCAGATGTATCCACGTAGTCACATTTATCCAGGATGTTTATCCCAAAAAAAAAAAAAAAAACCCAGCATCTGTAAAAACCTACAATGCTTATTTAAGAGAGAAAAAAACACTTCTCAGCAACACTTAAGAAAGTCTCTCTAGAAGTTGGAACATGTTACTACAGAGTTGGGGTCAATTACTATTACGGTTATCAGCATTTTTTCATCCTCAAAGTCCATTACATTTACATTCTCAATTACTAAAGTTCAATTACAATTAATCACAATTACTGAGCCTGAAATAAATAACCTAATAAAAGGGTTGCGGTCAATTACATTTTTCAGTTACAATGACGTTTTCAATTACCCATGTTCAATCACAGTTCAATTACTATTACAGTTATCAGCATTTTTTTCCAATTACAATTAAATTGCAATTACTTTTTATCCACAGGAATCTCAATTACTGAGCCTTTAATGGATAACATAATGGACCTTCCTCTTGTGTTAGCTTTCTGTTAGCATCTCTTATAATAACGGGTCCTAAATCAGCTGTAAAATCTATTGGTTACCTTGTTAGGCTTCCTAATCTATGAAAATACCCTTCGATTATTATTATATATATATATATATATATATATATATATATATTTTTTTTTTTAAATGGTTAAACTTGGGAAAGCTTCATATAAAACATATTTTAAAGACAAATTGTGTAACTTTTGGCCACTAGGGGCGCTAGACTGGGAACTTTCACGCAAGCGGGCCACAAGCCCCGCAGCACTGTCGCAAAAAACAACAGTCAGTCAGGCCAGCCTCCCTTGTCTTTTGATTGTGTATGCAGACAGTTGTTGACCTGTAACTTCAGGATAAGGATTGGCTCTCAGGGCTGGGGTGCGAAGCGGGGCTGAGCTCGCTCCGCGGCTGGAGGAGCAGCCGTCCCCGCCCTCCTCTCCTTGCCGCTGGTAGCTCGGCCCCCCTCACCGCGTTGATGGTGCTACCCTCCTACTCACTGCCCTCGCAGCCGTCATCAACCCCCTTCGCCGAGGGTCAGCGCGGCGGCCGGGGTATGGGAGTGGGGGGAGGTGCCACTGACACGGCAAGATGGGACGGGCACCGGGTCTCCGGGGGCAGTAGCGGCTGCTCCTCCAGCCCATAGCCTGTAGCCGCGGCGTGAACCCAGTCCCGCTTCGCACCCCAGCCCTTAGAGCACGGGTCTCAAACTCAAATTACGTGGGGCCACAGTAGGCAGAGTTTGGGTGAGGCTGGTATTCCACAAAAAAACTTTGGTTAAGAAAATGAAATCTTCATAAACGTCATTACTGACAGTTCTTTAAAGGTAGGGTAGGCAATTTTCGAAAGCTGACATGATTTTGAATGTAGCCTCCCGACGGCTCCGCCTTTACCCCCCTCCCCTCTGTGCTCCGTCTCACACACATGCATGCTCACAGCTGCTGCAGAAGAGGAGCTCAGCTCATTGCTTGTATTGTGTAGAAACGTTATCTCATTCAGCAGTAAGTAAACACTAATTATATATATTAAAAAACGTGACCAAAAACTCCGTCAGTGGTGACGCGCTTACAGTGTGGGCTCGTGCATGCGAGGGATCGAGAACGAGCCGAGGACAGGGAGACGTGATTGGTTAAAAAAGAAACGGTTACTTTTTTTTCATTGGTTGAAGTTATTACAGATTTACAGCTGCTACAGTTGACAGATTTTCATCGTTCCTTTTTCAGAGCACATAAGATCTTAATTTCTGTGAGAACATAAAGACGATTTCAATCCAAAACCTAAAAAGTGTATCTGGAGAAAATCGCCAACCCTCGCTTTAATTTCAGGTATTCCGCAAACAACTTCGTCATTACGAACAATTCTTTAATTTCAATGGGTTCTTCTGAACATGAATGCGACATTGATGAATATGAACATTTCTTCTGAACATGGCTTCTCTTGCCTACTTCCTGCTGCCAGAGACCTGGCAGCGCTTCCTCTCACTCTCAGATAGCTAAACTACATTTGGCTTGAGGGGAGAAATAGTCTGTGCTCATCACCAACCTTTCTCTTCACTTCAGGGTTTGAACTTGACATGATGTCGGCTAATTGCTGTCACTCTCCTAATAAAGTTTTTTTTTTTTTTTAAGCAATAAAGTTCAAGTCACGTGTTTAGCCAACCAGACACACGGAGAAGGTCATTTCCGCTTTTTCTTTCGGCAACAACAAGGCGGATAATGAACTACTCGGCATCTCCTTTCTTTTTGCGCTCAATGTTCATGTATTTTGTGATGACATGAACATCGTGACATTTGTAGATGGTAGAAAGTACCGAGATAGAGAGTGGAAAAAAGGTGATCACCAATGGAGCGTTTACTATCCGTCGGAACAGTGGGACATTAGCCGATTAAAGCCGATATAAACCATGGGACGCAGCCACAGAGGCGTTATTTACTAGCTTATTTTCTATAATAACCCCATGGAATCAGCTGTACGTTCCAGCCAACACTGATGTTTCATTGACTATAACCGAGGCGGGTAGGTCCCCTATGAGCCCCCAGCCTCGGAAGCGGGACGGCGGGTGCGAGCTGGCTGGGTGGGTGGCTCCATCGGAGGTGTGCTTCCTTTGGTGACATCATCAACGCACAGTGCTGTAAAGTACCATTCATATTGTGACAGACTGGGTCCTATTTAACTGAGTTATGTTCCACGTCTAGTTTATTCAATGTTTAACAGGTGTTGTGGTTTCCCATGGCATTTGAAGCATCGTTGTTACGTGCAGCTTTCTCTGCCAGTGTTCATCTTTGTTTACATGTGTTCTGCGTGTCGATTGGTTGGGAGGCTGGGGAAGGGCGGGTGTAAGCGGAGAATGAGGGGTACATAATGTTTTAACGACTTCCATTAAAGGCTGATAAACCTTTGATAATGGCTCGAGTTACGTCATTACAATAAAACACACGGGCTGCACTATAGAATTACATTTTCACATTGTCCTGCGGGCCACAAATTATTGTCGGCATGCGGGTCGCGAGAATGAGACCTCTGCCTTAGAGCCAATCCTTATCCCAAAGTTACTAAAGAATCCACGTTTAACTGAACTATTGGGGCAATTAGTGCACCATTAATCCAACACAAAACTACCATATTGTGCTCTTTTGGCTGTAAACAAAGGCTAAACTGGTTTCAGCTGCCCACAGCAATGGCACCGGGTTGGGAAATGCCCGTATGTTGTGACGTCACATGGGAACTATGTATATTTGAGCCTGTGGTCACATGACTGCCGTAAAGGGAAACGTAAAGCCCTGCTCAGAGCATTGATACTGTCAATCGCTGTATATTGGCCTGAGGAATCATTTAAAATAACTCATATGGGTCAACTCTTTAGGTCTACATATGTGTAACCACATATGTGTAGAACTGTACATAGAACTGTAACATGGTTCCCCAGTTTTGCATTGAATTAGAATCAACAATTTTTATAGAATTTTCATGGCAATTACAATTGCAAATTCAATCATCTAAACTCAAATACATTTTTTTTACGATTACAACAGCAACATATTTTTTAAATTACAATTGTAATTACATCATAATTGTAATCAATTATGAATTACATGATTACAATTGTAATTGACCCCAACCATGACTTACATGGAGGTGAAATTAAAGGAAACCCATATTTGTTTTCTTCCACTTCAGCTACAATACCGAACCAAATATGGCAGCCAGTCAGTTATTACACATGACCTTCACCTCTATAGGATTTCATGGTATATCATTATTTAGATTTAGGGCCTGTACAGTACTACAAAGCTGGATTTCCTCTTATCGCTCTAACTTCTAGGATTTAATTGGTGTGTGCTGTCCTACAAAGCTGGATAATGTCTCAGGGAGCTAAATCACCATGGTAACTTAGGCTGAACGACTAACCTGGTCAGGACCAGGTTTTGTTCTGGCTAGGATATGAGCGAGTAGGAAAGCCCCGCCTCCTGACCAATCAGTTCGCTTAGAAAATGACGTGTGACGCTGACAGGAGAGAATATGTAGACGTTGATCAAACCTTTTATTCATCAATGACATCTTATAGGAAATATATAGATTTTTATCTGATGGACTGACCTACATTAGTCAGATGATAAAGCCTACGTGCATCAGGTGCTTTCAGACCGATAAATCAATTAATTAATTACTTAATTCATGTATTCTGTGGTGACGCTGAGAGCCTCAGTCCTGTAAGATAATATAAAAACAAATATAGTCCACTTTATGATGTAGGCTGAGCTGTATGAAGGCAGCATCAGAGCCACTGACAAGATAAAAGTCAAAGTGAAACTGTGTCAGTGTCTGTTTAATCTCACTCATTTAAACATTAACACTCATCAATCCCTGCATTCATTCCTTGCTGCTTTTACTGCAGCAACAGTGTTGTTTTTGGCCTGAATTATGGATTGTGACGTAAATTTCTACAGTTTCTGTGTGACTGTGATTGGTCTGACGCTGTAATCTCCACCTTTGTCACAAGAGTGCACACGGAGCCAGGCTGAAATCAACTCGCTTAACTTAACGTGTTGATATCGAGATTCGTGGTCCAGCTTCTCTCTGACGAAGAATGTTTGGTTTGATGAAGCCCGCTAACGGAGATGAATCCAGGATGTAATTATCAAGCTTTGTAGTACTGTATAGGCCAGTGGTTCCCAAACTTTTTGTGCCCAAGGTACACCAAAGGACAAGTAAAAATCTGAAGGCACACCTATTGTGTAAAAAAGCCTTTATAACATAACATAACAACTCATATCATGTACAATATCTGTAAATGTGTAGTAAATTATAAAAACAATTATTTTTGTGTAGTTGTATATTGCAATAATAATGTATGGTTGTCACAATATCCCACGGTACACCCGGACTTGCATCACGGCACACCGTTTGGGAACCACTGATATAGGCGCTTAGAGTCAAATAGAATCTGATTTGATCACAAGTGACATGGAAATCTTTTCTTTCTGGCTTCCACATCTAAAAGTTCAGAAATCATCCTGGATCCCTCAGTATTTATGTCACAAAAACATTAGGAAGGAGTTGGTTGATGGAAATGAAAACCTACTCAAACCAGGAATCTCATATTGATACAGAAAACAGTGCTCAATGACCAGGTAGTGTGGTTTTGGTTTATCTACTGAAAAATGTACAGACAAGACAAGCACTGTTCCATTCATGGTGGTCTAACAGCCCTTAGGTGTCCTGGGTCTCTTTGAGAGTCTGGCAGTAATACAACTTTCCCCTGGTTGAGCACATTCTCACCATAACTCCTCTATAGTAACTGGGTTAGAATGTTAAAGCAGGAGCGTCTGAGAGAACATACAACTGTTATCATCCATCCCAGTGGTTCTCAAACTTTTTTGACTCAAGTACCCCCTTTCTCTTACTGTTGAATCCAAATACCCCCTTTGTCCAACTACATTTTACTTAGAATTCTGTGTAAAAATATCTATAGAGCATAATGATGGAATGAATGAGTGTTTTAAAGAATCTCATTTTCCAAATAAGTGGAATGAAACAGATTTATTCCTATAGTTTTTATCATTTATGGTCATCTCCCACCTGATGTGGGACCAAGACTGATCCTTGTATTTTCAGTTGAAGATCATTTCTATCAGTATTTTGTTTGTTTTTGTATAATTTTGTGTATTTTGTTGTTGGTTATCTGTTCTTTTTATTATTCAGTATATTTTTCTCCTATTTTGTGTTTTTGTTGTCGTTTTTGTGAGTTGTTGGTCTTATTCAAATTATTCTCTCTGTGTGTGTTTTTGGTGTCGTTTGGTTGTTGCTTATGTTGTTTTGTACGTTTCTCTGTTAGTTTTGTGTAATTTGTACTGATCTTTTGTGTTTTTCTCTCATTTAGTGTGTCTTTGTTGTCTCTGAGTGTATGCGTTTTTGGTGTCATTTTGTGTATTTCGTCGTCGTTTGTTTGTTCTTTATATTATTCAGCATATTTTTCTCGTTTTGCGAATTGGTGGTAATATTTAGTATAATTATCATTTTAGCTAACAAATAAACATTATAAAACCCCATATTTTGAATGCTTTCATTTGTTCATTTTCCCCTCTCTGTCTCTCATGTACCCTCTGTAGTGCCATTGTGTACACGTACCCCCATCTGAGAATCACTGATCCAGACGACTAAAATCTACTGTGCATTTCCTTACATTTGCGTGAACACATTCATCTGGCCCACAGTTCCTCTGTGATGCATCTAAGATCAGCTTCTGATAACATTTTGCTTTGTTGATGCCACGATTGGAAGGAAACAGCAAATGAATATGTTATAGTCCTTTAGAGTTGGTTTTGGATGAAGGGGTTGGAGGGAATAACAACTAGCGTCTGGCTGATGGAGCGCAGACAACACACAAAGCAGTATGTGTGCGAGGGCAAAAGATCGCAAAACAATAGACTGAGGCAGATGAAACTGAGAAGCACTGAGTCGAGATAACATGTGTTTTCATTACACACACACACACTTCATTTTGAGTGAACTGGAGCATATTGGAGCAGTGTGTCCTTATCGCTTTTTTTTTTAATTTCCAGACTGTTATGGAAAAAAGGAAAGACAAACCACCATGTTTTGAGTTTTCAGACTTATTTTAATGATTTACAAACCAATACCCTGACCTTGGATATACAAATTTACAGTAATCTGGATGAACACAGCTCTTACATAGCAACCGTTATAAACATGTACATCATATTCAGGCACTTGGAACCACAAACAGTCTTTGTCATGCTACAAAAGAAAATATTTCTTTGGTCTTTTTTTTCATCCTAGTTAAGGTCAGCTGAAACCACAGACAGAACAGTAGTGAATTTTCATTTTAAGATGAAAGAAAATGAAAGCTTCATAATCCCCATGTGTTGATATAAGCTTTAAATAAATGGAAAAAAAATGTTTTTTACAGCAGACAACACAGACCCCCCTCCCTCTATCCATGAAAAACGAAAAACTTGGCCGCTAGCATGAAAGTGGTCTGTGGCACATTAATGGATGGGGAGCACTGATATAAAGGAAGTGTTTTTCATTGTCCGCTTTGAAAGTTAAAGCCAAAAAGCTCAATTGCTACAGAACATCTGATCCTGGTAAGTCAAAGACTGGCAACACCGTTGCTCTGTTTCAGCTAAGTCATTGGCGCAATATTTCCTGAAACTAGATTATCCTTCAGGAGTCACATTCCAAAACCAATCCAGTGACTGTTTCCAAGCACACAGTTTAAACTGGTTTTGGTAACCTGTGGCTTCACTTTGAATAATTAAAATCTTAACATTACAAGCTTTTCTCTTTCACCTTTGAAATATTAACAACTTACAGCATAAAAGCATTAGAACAAATACGGTAGTGAATTTGGCTAAAGTGAGATACAAAGCAGGAGTACATGAAAAAAAACACTTTCTACTTTTGTCTTCCATTTGTCTTGCTTTCACTTGTAACCAACAAGAAATGTTTTACTGTATATGTATAAAGATGAAAATAATACTATAAAGGAGTAAGAATACCAAGCAGAAACACGTACATTCACAACATGAGCTAGTTCAACAAAAAACAAACCAATTTCCTTAAAGATTGGCGAACTAGAGAACATTAACCAAAAATGGCCTCATGCTGAAACAAAGAACAGCGAATCATCTCCCCGCACCATCGTCAAGATAGAATTATACACACTCTGCAAGCTGGAGCTCAGCTACATGGCAGCCACGTTCGATAAGAGTTACTGCACGCAGCCATTGGTGACTGAACCTGTGCCACGTAGTAGTTGCTGAAGTTGACATCTCTGACATAGGGAGCAGGTTGGTAGTAGCAGGTGATGTTGGAGAGAGCAGGGATAGCGTTCTGTTCAGCCATGACCCGTAAGGCGAGGGCAGAAATGAGTGCCAGCGTCTGCCGGCGTTCGTGCCCCATCAGACACACGGTGCTCTCGTCCACCACTCGCCTCAGCGTCAGCAAGTACTCATAACGCTTATGCTCCATGCCGGCAAAATGATTCTGAAGATATGCCTCCAGCTTTCTCTGCTGCTCGCTAATGTCGGGGAAGTCAATGAAGAAGCGTGAGCACATGTAGCGCTGCATCTGCTTCATGTGCGTCTCTGAGGACGGCCGGAAGCCGCGCACCAGCAGGTGGCAGTACTTTAGCAGCCCGCCACCACGGATCTCTTCAGGACTACGAGTGGCAATCGTCCTAGAGCGAAGGTGCCCCAGAGCTTCCTCAAAGTCTCCGAACATGCTCTCACCCTGAACCGTTGGGTGGAAAGTCTCAGACATGGACGTCTCTGAGCAGCGGTCGAAGAGGAGCAGAGAGTCCAGGCTGATCTGAAAGGAGTCGACACTGAACTCAAACTGCCTCCTCAGGGAGTCTACGAACTTAAGTTCTACATTCTTGCCCGTGTTGTTTGACAAGGATATGAGACTCCAGCGGTCTGTGTCATTACACACTTTCACCAGTTTCTGTATATACGCTTCCTTCAAGGCGAGGGCTGTAATGCGCTGACGGCACACCCCGTCAGGCAAGAAGTCCACCAGGCAGTCCAGCACTACGTCCTTCACAAGCCGGAAGGTTCTGTCATCCGTCAGGCTCAAGCCGAATATCAGGTCTAGGTCCTTGTAACCGAGGCCGTTGTCCTGGTGAAGCACATGACTGGCTGCAGAACCATTCAGCTTTACGTCACGTATCACCACTCCCCGTTCCTCCAGACGAGCCCTGACCACCTGAAAGATAAGGAAACATGGAGGGAAGGCTGAGTGATGGGGATCTAGATGATAAAGATCTACAGCAGACAACACAAGTATGCACTTGTGCTGTGGCGAACAATAAACTCTTGCCTTTCTGAATGAAATGAAGTATCTGTGAAAATGTCCATTTCCTGATTCTTTTTTTTTTAAACTTAATAACTAATTAATCCAAACATTGTGGCAGATATAAGCATTTTTTAATGGGGGGTAGATGACAGCACACTTGGCTTTGAGTATAATGTGCAATGACTTGTGTCTAAAAGTGAAGAATATCTTTAAAAGTTCAGTTTTACAAACCAATGAAATCATGCATTAAGTAAAAAAAAAATCTGTTCTGGGGTAAAACAACAAACTGCTTTTGAGCTGTGAACTTTTCAACTTTTGTTCAATGACGATACCAAAACATGTAGTTCTTTGGCAGTCGTTGGCCAGAAGAATGGGTTTATCTGGTTTATCATGTGCTGTCTGGGAAAATGGCCTGACTGTAGACAGCTTAGATGTTTATACTTTCTGTATTTTGTATCACAGAGAGAACACGAAAAAGACTCAGCAAGGCCGAGAAAGAGTAAATGTAAAACACAGCTGTCCAGTTGAAAATACCAAGTGAGATATAAGGAGTCCACCAGTAGGCCTACAGGAAAACAAGACAAAAAATATTATAATGCAGTATGTCTTACAGACATTTTATATCAACCTCCTCTCTAATGATTGACAGTGACTTGTAAATGCAAACTATAAATCCTGCTTATAGGAATCTTTAAAATCCTGAAAAAGAAAAGCAGAATTATATGTAGATTTCTATTGTTATCTTTGTCAAGGTATCTATTGACCTAATCCAAATCCTTCAAATTTGAACATACGATATATAGTTTGTTATAGAAAGAGTGAAAGAAATTGAATATCTTCTTTTTTTGTTTATCAAGTTGATGTAGCAACCCAACAAGTGTTGTTTCAAGAAAAAGATAAATGCAGAATGTGTGGTTTTTTGCAATCTATTAAACTATTAACAATTGAGTATTTTGCTGGCATGGGAAATGTTATTTTAAATTTGCTTAAACTGAGTCACTGGCCCTTTTGGCCCCTAAGCACAATTCGAGGTTTCTTATAACACTATAAAATTGAGGAGTAAAGAATTAATTTTCAAATGTAAATATAGTTGAGCTAGTGTGATTAGCTACTAGGAAACGGAAAGCCAATACATCTAAACTAAAAATTTACATGTATTTTTCTTAACAGAAAACGTGACATTGGTGTTGATTTAGCAAGAGAGAGATCTGCTTGAATGTGTTATTTTTAATATCAAATTTGCTTACTTTAGCTGGAGGTACAACTTCATGTATTAGAGAAGTATAATTGTTATTTGCCTCAAACACACACTGTTACTGTCAGCATGTTGTGTTTGTTTAGGTGCTGTACACATATTACAGTCTAAATAATATGATGGAAGGGCTAAAAAATACTGTAGCTACTAGTTTTTCTCACACCATAGTGACTCAACCCCCAAACAAGATGTTCTGAATTAGCTAAACTGTCTCTTACAGTTGAAGACATTTACTCAAGTTCAAATACTGTATATCTAACTCCTGAATTCTTCCTTGGTGTAACAGTTTCTAAATTAATGGATTAAAGGAATTCTTTCTTTGTACAATTTATTTTAACCAAACCCTGAAAGACTCCAGCACTCCAGTTATTTCTATTGTCTCTCAGTTAATCTTATCAAGGGAGGAGAATCTACATCACTATTTGTTCTGACCTCACACTTAAACAGTCTGAGTTTACAATCTGCCATAATCGTCTGTCTCGGGGGCCCAAATGGAGCTTTAAAGGAAGTAAGACTTTGCCCTTAACCCCACCTCCTCCTTACAGCCTACATCCATCAGCACCCATAAACACCAGCGCATACATTTACCACATGAGCTTTCAGCACCAAGTGAGCAGGAGACACTTCCGCTAACGTTGGCGGGAAAAACCAAGACTTATTAAAAGAGCCGCAAACACACCCCGACTGTTGTTGACAACGCCTCGGCGACGCAAACAGTCTCCTTCTCAGGAGTTTCCTTGACTTTTACATTTAAACCGATCCCTGAATGGTTTTTTATTATTGTGGTTTGAAATGATCCGACAGTCCTCCTTGAGACGCCAAAAAAAGCTCTGCTCTTTCAGTCTAATTCTTCTTTGACAAGGAAATGGCGATAAAGAGTAACGAGTTACTAGTGTATGACCTTTGCATCCTCTCCATCTCAGCCAGTCAGTGGCGCAGTGGTTGGCAAGCGTGTAATTTTCCTTTGGTTTGAGAAGGTTCCACAAACTCCAAATTCAGAGAAGGTCATTTGACCCGTGTACAGAGGCGGAAGTGTGCCTGAAATGTCTTTTAATGACGAATTAGTAAAAAGGACTTTAAGAATACAGAGACGTTTAGTCATCACAACTCTTATCTCTACGCGATAGGATTGTTTCCAAGCATGTCATTTGGGGGGATTTTGGTTATATTAGATGTCATAGCCGGAAATGTAAGTTGAGACTGGTGAGAGTAATGTTTTAACAATCTGCGAACAGTCTAAGAAATCTTTTTTTTTAAACTCACTTCAATACTCTGCATCTGTTGGATGAAACTAACTCTGGAAAGATTAGACAGTCAAAGGCAATACGATTCAGAGGTGTACAAGTGGGAGTTTGTAAAAGCCAATCAGCTAAGAGAAATAATCCCATTACAAAAACTTCAAACAACTCAGATGGAAGCGATTTTGATTTCACAAAAATGTGTTTGAAAAAAGTCTCAACAGCCCCACGGTTAGGTAAAAACTACAAGATTCCTCATCTTCCACAATTTGAGTGTTTTTGTACACTCATACAGTCATGCATACTGTACATAAGATGCATTATTTTTTGTATCCTACCTATTTGATGCAGACTGATGCTTTCTCAACATTACCAAAGACATGAGTTTTTGTTTATGACAGCCCACATTGTACATAAAAATCATTTACATTTACGACACATTGAAGCCTTTTCAAGCTACAAAATCATTGCAAAAAAACATTGTTGGACATACAATAACTAATTATCATGCCATGACACAGTTTACTAAAAATTACTGAACCACAGTTTTTCTCTTACAGTCTTGATTGCAGAAGCCAACAAATACCATTACTGGTCCTTTGAGTACAATCTGTGTTGGGTTGCATTTTGAATCTAATCAAAATCAAGCAGCTGATAATAATGCATAGACTGATTGGTATGTTTAAAAATAACAAGCGCTCATTTTCTAACTGGAAGGTTAAAACAAACCATAAATGGCATAAAAAAGAAAATAGCAAGCCAAAACATACAGTGACTTTTAAGGTTCAAGAATTAAAAATAAACATTTTGTTAATATAAGTATTGATTGTTTATAGAGTGAATTAGTACGAGTAAGAGCATTACCAAACTCGGATACATACACATCTCTTATAGCAAGGGTATCCAAACCAAGTCTTTTCCCTACTTACTCCAACAAACCTAAATATAAAGTAGGACAAGTTATCATGCAAAGCTGGATAACGACATATTAATTGGCTTCAGGGGTAGACAGAGGGAGACATTGAAATCCTGTATAACGGCAGACTTTAAGCACTAAACTCATATCTTTCTCTTAAAGAGGTTTGTGTGTGAGGGTTTAAAGAAGCAGACCTGTAAGTGGAGTTGAACTGCACCAAAAATATTTCACAGCATAGGGGGATGGTGTGGTGCGTGAGCGAGTGCCACCAGTGCAGAAATGTTCATCTTTGTTACTGCCTTACTGTTTGTTTAATTGGTGAAGGGTCATCGTGAATGTGGTTAGAGAGTTACTCACGCTTGGTGAAGGTCCACTAATCAACACTCACAGAAACTGTATAGACAAGAAACAACAATTTGACTGATTCCAAGACGCACTTTACAAATTTAAATGAAGTATTATGTGGGACCCGCAATAATATTGGGACTCTTATGGATGCGCCCACCACCCACCCCCACTCACACTCATGAATTTTATATTTTTCTGTTGTTTTATTTAGTTGATTGTTTTTCTTTAGATTATGAAGCACACTGTTGATATTGGATGGTGATTATGGGTTGCAAAGCGAAGGATGCACACAGTAGAGCTTTAATCGGGCACAAAAAATACCTTACGCAGCACAAAAAAAACCCGTCCGACCCCAATAAAGCCGATGTCTCTTTAAGTCTGAACACGTTTCAACCCAACGGTATTAACATCCGAATCGAATGATTCATTGGGATATAAACATGACGAGCACCTGCACACGCCGTTACATGTTATGTCCCAGTTGAAGCACACTGTTTATATTGGACAGTGATTACGCGAAGGATGCACACTTTGGGGGCAGCTAAGCGGCTGCAGGGGTCCCCGATGAAGTCCCTTCTGTGTTCAAGTGTGCAACAATTATTATGACGTGCCAATTAAAAAAGAAAAAAAAAAGAAAGAAAGAAAATCTCCCCTACGTTGCTGAAAACTGAACTAGGGGGCGCCATCTCTCCGAAGGGGAGCAAAATTACAATGTTGGGGGCCCCTACGCTCAACAGTGCTGGTGAGAACCCGAGATGGTTCATGTAGGATGGTCTGAAGATGAGCTGTAGCAAGCCATATGGTGCTGAAAACGCACCGTAGGGGGCAACATCACTCCGTAGGGGAAAATTACAACATTGAGGCTCCTACGCTCAACAGCGCTGGTGAGAAACTATTAAATCAAGCTAACATTTCGCAAAAGAAAGCCAGAATTTACTATAACACTAAATTGTTGCAGGTTGTCTAATCCACGAGGCCCAAGAAGTGCATAGGATCTTCCTGTTGCTTAGATTGAACAAAAAGCACAGTGAGGAGTTGGGTTACAGTCTGGTGAGAGGAGTCAGGCAACTAGTCTCCATTTCCTATAATCCTCTGCTGTTGAGCTTGGCCAACAGGAGCACTGTTATTGCAGACACCCTTCAATTCCTCACATACTTCTACATATCAAAGCCAGTGGCTACACTCCAGGAAAAAAGGAGAAGGACTACTTCCTCATTTAAAACTAGACTCCATATTTCCGCCCTTAAAAGTCTTCCCTTTGGACAAATAAAGCGCAAGGTTTGTGACACATCAAAAATCTGGATTCATCATCATGTGGTCAGGTGATAAATGTGGTCTCCACAGCCTGAAGTCCACAGCAGATTCCAGTAGTGGGTTGACAAGTGTCAATGATAAATGCAACAAGAAGTATGGAGGTGTAACTAAGAGTCAATGCTTTCATACAATGCTCCATGCAGATGGTATATTACTGTGAATGGATTTCTCCTTTAACTAAAGCAGTTAATGGTTTCCATTTGTGGCCTTACGATATGGAAATAAACTTGTAGACATTTGAAACCTGCATGACATTTTCCATTGATGGTGAACATGACATCTGGCTTCATCAGGACAATGAAGCTGAACAGAGCTGGTTTGTTCTCCTAAACTATGCCAACAGGAAATAAAAGTCAGAATATAGCCATTTTAGGCATCACTGAGTAGAAATTAGTTTCTTTCACATTTCATTTGTGCTTGAATGAAGCAGGAAAATAAGGTCCTACGCTACTGTTTTTACAATTGTATAGCATTCAAGTATGTGCTGACAGGTCGTAAATTAATGATTGGCACGCTTTACTTACTTTAAGAGCCCTGGTCCAATCTAAATGTGACGAACCGCATGCGCTTAATGTACTTAGTCTGGATGTTTTGGCTTCCTGTGTGTTGAGTCAATCATTGACTTTAAGTTGGCCTCGGCTGTTCATTGGAGTGACAGCCAGGCTTGCATCTGTGTTAGAGCCTGTGGTGAGAAGTAGCAACTTATGACATTTCCTACAACATCATACATGCATTAGCTCCACGTATTTCTGTAAATTGTCATATCACGTTTCAATTGTAAAATTCTTATTATTTTAGTCATTTCAGCATTTAGCTGAATACAGTTGATTTATTAATGGGGCAGTATTATGAAAAAATCATTTTATAATGGTTTTGCTACAATGATATACAATATATTCCTTTAGCCTCATTCAGAGGATCAAAGTTGAAAAAGTTATATGTCCTCCCTCCTTTGTTATTCTACATTTTGGATTTTTCTCTGTGACGTCACAACGTGGGAACTACTCCTACTGACAATCCTGGCTCCTCCTACCCTACATAAGAATGTGAGCTCCTCCCTCTCAAACTACCTCACAGATAAAACAAACACTGCGGTTTCATATAGAATATACATTACACTTTATTGTCATATGTAAAGCTACATACAGGAAATGTGCCTATTCCAGCAGACATATGGCATAAGGCAGCATAAACCCCTGAGATAGGATTCCAGTCTATCGCAGGGCTTCACAGAAACAAGTCGGAGGCCACTCGCGGGACTTGAACCCACAATCCCTTCACTTTAGATGAGGGCTGGTCCATAAATCGTGATTCAAGATATCGAGTTTTCTATTTTGCCTATACTGTATATAAAATGACAATTATCGCCTATATCGAGAGAAATCGATAAATTGTTTTAACTTGTTTTCATCTATACAATCACACAGTACAAATTACATCATACAAGCTTTAATATTATTTGCAGAGTAAAGTCAAACAGTTTCCTTCTTTATCATTTTTCCATATGTTGAAAACATTAATTTTATAGCTTATTTTGTATTAAAATACTTGTTTTAGGAGTTGCTGCACAGTTAGATAATTACAGAGTGCGTTCTAACCCAGACCTCCCCCTAAACAAGCCAAACTACAGAACTTACTCACACGTGCTGTCCCCTAGAGGAGAACATCCAAACGTGGCACATATTGTGCAGCTGTTTGTTAATAATTGTGCCTGTGTGACATTTTGAATCAGCAAATTTAACCCATAATTGTTTTTTCTGGTCAGATGTTATTGAGTTAAAAAATATCTATCGGCATTTTGTGAAAAAATATTGAGATATGAGTTTCGGTCCATATCGCCCAGCCCTACTTTAGATGAAGGGTTTCATGCAGTTTTAATCACAGAATAACATGATCACTAGTAACATGTAGCAAATGGAATTGACATAATTAACTGTGGAATTGGAAATATTTGGCCATTTGTCAGAATTTCTAGGCATTTAGTCATCCATTTTCTAGTTAAAATCAGATACAGTTTTTTAACAGTTGAGTAACATGGGTCACGTTTTGCACATGGGTCTTGCGGAAGCGTCTGCTAGCCTTGATTCAGTATTGAGTCTAATCAGGTGTGATCAAGTAATTGAGATATGAGGGTATGGAAAATACCTAAAAACTAAATAAGATTCATTTTTTTAATCCAGACCAGTACTGAGCCCTGACCCTGTGGAAGGGGACAACTGTGCAATAGAACCTGGTACCAGTTACTATGTTTTAAGTATACAGTCGTCTCATCATCTAAGCTTAGGAAATTAGATTTCTACGAACTTAGAATTTTTTTCAGTTGTGTTTAGTTTCTTCTTCCCCAGCTTCCTCTGGAATTATTATCTTTCTTAATACTGTGAAATACAGCCGCAGACTAAGAAGAAAGCAACTAATCCTCCCATTTCATCAATGTTTCCATTTTTGTGTCTTGCTCACTGTGCTCTCATCCCAAAATCAGACATATCTAAGCTCACTGGAACCATTCTCTACCCAAAAACTAGCACCTAATACCACAATCAAGCAGAGTGGAGTAGAGCCATGACCGTACCACATAATAAAAAAAGCTAGAATAGAGTAGTTAGTCGTCCTTTGTGCTACTGGAGATATACTAACAGCTGCAACCTTGGCAAGACATTTGTAGAGAAACTATTGAACTTTGGAAATGCATTTACCAATAATTAGCAAGTATATGTTTACAGTCTAACATGTTCATGCACTGTAGGCTCGATTTTTGATACATCAAATCTCTGTGTAGATGCAGAGTTCTCACCAAAAAGTTCTCACAGGAGACAGTTACTCATATATATATATATATATATATATATATATATATATATATATATATATATATATATATATATATATATATATATATATATGATAAATATATACTCCAAGACACTGTAGATAAAAATAAATTTTATTCAAAAGACTGATTCCAAGACGCACTTTTCAAATTTAAATGAGGCATTATGTGCAGGGACCTGCAGTAATATTGGAACAAACACACACACACACACACACACACAAGCACAAGAATTCTTCTAAACTATTACAAAAACAACACACACACACGTGCGGAGGATGCGCACACACACACATACATGTAAAGGACGCACACACACATACACACACGCAGAGGACGCACACGGTAGAGCTTTAATCGAGCTGAAAAAAGAAGAGAACACGGCCCGAACCCGTCCAACCAGAATGAAGCCGATGTCTCTCTAACCCTGAACACGTTTCAACCGACAGTGTTCACATCCGTGCACACGCGCGCGTGTAGAATGATCTGTTTGGAGTTATAAACATGACGAGCAGCTTCATGTGCCACTACACGCTATGTCTGGTTGAAGCACTGTTTATATTGGAAGTTCTTTACGCGGAGGATGCACACAGGCAGCATTGGGGGCTGCTAAGTGGCAGCAGGGGTCCTCGGGGTCCTCAGGTAAAGACTGGAGCATCTGAGCAGATTGCCTGTATTAAATAGACGGTGCAACTGATTAATGTATTTCTGTGTTATGCAGATTAAGAAGAGAGTTAAAACAACTCGTGCACATCTGGGAGTCCCTTTTGTGTCCAAGTGTGCAACAATTATTACGACAGTACAATTAAAAAAAGGAAAAACACTACAAAAAAATTCCCTTGCTGAAAACTGAAAGTAGGGGGCGCCATCACTCCATAACATCGTTGGGGCCCCTAAGCTCAACAGCGCTGTTGAGAACCATGAAGACAATCTGAAGATGAGCTGTAGCAAGTTTGGTGTCAATTGAGCAAAAATTGTGAAAGGGAATAGGTTTAACAAGTTTTACAGTTTTAAAAAAACATTATTTGACTTCATGATCTGCAATAGGTTTAAATAAACATAAGTTTGATATTGGGGCTATATTTGATTAAGTTGCAAATCAGTGGCACATATGGTTCATTTGTTGTACATTTTTCAGATTTTGACATTTAGAGACTAGCTGTAAGATTGTATTTGTAGCTGTGGCAATCTGGCATTTGACTGGACATTTGTGAAATGTTTGGTGATTGTTTGCACATGGGAAGTATGATTTACACAAAATATAAAAAAAGAAAGAAATAAAGAAAGAAAGAACATGCAGGACAACTATAGGTTCCCTGCTGCTTTCCTGGAGAGCTACAGTCATGAATATTTACCATGATGTCATGTACAAACAAACTTGAATCTTAAGAAGGAATAATTTTTCTCTGCAGTAGGTCTAATCTAGATCACCTATACAATAATAGAACATATACTAAGCCCTTCTGCACTAGTTCTACTACTTCTAGACTAGTGTGTTTGAACTATTATTCATGATACTTGCAATCCTGTAATTATCCTATTCAAATGTTTTTATTTACTGCAGTCAGTCCAGTCATCCGTCTGCCTCTGGTGACTCAGGAAAGGAAAGGAAAGTCGACCAGAATGTTTGTCTTGCGTCTGCAACTTTATTAAAAGTTGCCAACCTTAGCATTAGAAGTAACAGGAAGACATAGTCAACAACATCCCCCGCCAGATTGGTTGTCATTATAACTCACAACCTTTTTCTAAATGTCCTAAATCTAGAACTTAAATGTATACATAAGAAAATATTATCACATCAGAATATAAAATTACTATCTTTAACGATTTCTATGAAAAGCTGTCCCCTTTGAAGATACCTCAAACAGAATAAAAAATAACGGCACAAGAGCAATAACTCCAAAAAAAATATTTGCGCACTTCTCATTTTCGAACTTCATCAAGGTATTGATAACCTGCAGCCACACACAAAATTTGGTTATCCTATCTTAAATAATTTCTAAGAAAACCTCTCCCCTTTGAAGATACCTCGAACAGCGAAAAGAAAAACAAAACAAGTGCAATAACTCCGGAAAAAATAATTACGTACTTCTCATTTTCAAACTCCATCGAGGTATTGATACCCTGAAGCCACACACTGAATTTGGTTATCCTATCTTATACGGCTTTTGAGAAAAACTGTCCCCTTTAACTCGGACGCACGGACGGATGGAGCTCAAACCTATATCACCCTTCATACTTTGTTGCAAGGGATAATAAGCACACACAAAAAAAAACAGGTGGAGATGTTAATATAACAGGTGTTAAAGGGTTGAAGTTCATGGAAAGAGAAATGTGTGTTGGGATCCGAGGCGGCTACAGGAGTGTGTAATGAAGGAAAGATATTAGCAGGAAGGGAGGGATGTGCAGACCAGATGGTGGGGCCTCTTTGATTATAAAAGCCCTTAAACTGTGTGTGTGTGTGTGTGTGTGTGTGTGTGTGAGTGTGTGAGTGTGCGTGTCAATGTTGCAAATATGACTCAATGCAAATTGTGCAGTTTAATAGCACTGAGACAGAAAGCAGCTACTTTTCTCCATATTCCCTGTAGTAAACCCTCATCATCTGTGATGAACCGTGAAAGAAGAAGACTGATGGCTTCAGCAGTGAAGGTGGAAAACTTCATTCATCCCCTGGTTTAGATCATCCACAATGTGTCTGTGTTTGGTAAATGAGCCGTGGAGCCGTATAACAGCTCTTTCTCTGAGGAAACCAAGTGGATCTTAGTGAGCCAGGGTAAAAATAAGTAATTAAATAATAGTTTATGTTTTAGTGGTTACTTATTGAATGGAGGAAATTGGAAATCAGTAAATAACTTAGACCAGTGTTTCTCAAATAGGGCTACGTGTACCCCAAGGGGTATGCGATGACGCTATTACTCGAATAAGATAAAGTGGAAAATTAACAAAAAAAACATTAAAAATATTGGGTTTTACAATGTTAATTCAGAGTTAAACATTAGGGCCAGGATAACGTGTCGACATCATCGATGACCAAAACAAAGATGGCGGCGCCGGAGATTAACTAACGAGAGTGGCTCCTCCGAATTTCAAAAGTGCGAGGCAGTGAAGGCACGCACTCGTTCGTTGAAGGTAGTTGTTCCCCGTAACCCTCGTCCTTTATCCCGGGTGTGACCGGACAGCAGCGTGTCGACGCGACAAGAAGGAAACACCCGCCGTGATATCAGCAGCAGCAGATGCACGTGCACATTTACATGCCACTGTGATACCCTAGTAGTCCATCCTGATTTATAAGTTAAACACAGTGTGTTTGCTTTACACATAGGCATCTATTGGAGTTTTTCCTTAGCAGTCTGACCTTTTATTTTTCCTTTAAACTCCCTAAAGGACAACACACACACACACACACACACACACACACACACACTTCTTAAGGTAAAAGGAAATTTTTATTTTAATGCTACTTCTGAGTCTGAATGCATAATTTTGTACTTTTATATTCTTACTTAAACTTTATTTTGGAATTTTGTTTTATTTATATTTATTTATATATTTTTAAATAATAATAATTGCAAAATTTCAAAAACATATTTAAATTTTTCCAAAATTTCAGGCAAACCCATTTAAACTCCAGGTGACCCCACATGGGGTCCCGACCCCAAGGTTGAAAAACATTGAAATAGTGGCTCCTGTAGTGCCATTGCGTACCCATAGGGGTACACGTACCCCCATTTGAGAATCCCTGATGTAAATGATCGTGATTAGAACATGAACTGAAAACACAAGGGTCAGTCTAGGTCCCACACCAGGCAGGAGATGACCAGAAATGATTAAAAACTATAAAGATAAATCTATTTTTGAGACAATAAATACCGTTTCATTCTACTTCTTTACAATGAAATTCTTTAATTCAGGGGTTCTCAAGTGTTCTCAACCTGGGACCCACATTTTGCCACGGTCATTAAAACTAAATTTTAGTTTTTCATAAATAGCTGTTGAAAACACGCATATATAAATCAATATATTTTCCTGTGCATGATGCATTTCACAGCATGCCTGTCAAAACAAAAGTTTCTTTCAAAATAAAAGACAAGTCCAAAATGAAAGACATTAGGTATTTGTTTATTTTTGACCAGCTGTTCTTGACCCACCCAGTTCAGGTCCACGACCCACTTTTGGGTCCCGACCCACCAGTTGAGAATTGCTGCTTTAATTCCATCTTTATGCTCTACAGTGGTTTTTTCATAGTTTTCTGAGCAAAATGCTGTAGTCAGACAAAAGGGGGTACGTGGATTCAGAAATAAGAGAAAGGGGGTACAACATGAGCCTAAAAGGTTTGCGAAGCACTGAAATAATCATTTGAATGAAAGTTTCTTCTATTAAATTTAAACATTATCAACAATTTAGTTACATCATATGAAAGTAACTGATTACAAGTACTCACGTCACTGTAATTGAGTTGCTTTTATGGGTACTTGTACTTTTTAGAGCGTATTTCTAAATTAGTCATTTTACTTGTGCTTAAGTATGTTTTAAGATAAGTAACTTTACACCCAACCATTACAGAGTAAATTATAATTTTTTGTTTTAAAATGATCAACGGACATTGCGGCACTACAACTGCATCACATTATAGCCGACCAACCAGATTAAATGTAATGTACAACGCCATTACATTTCTCCCTATTATGTAGTTAGCCACACTGGGTACGGCACAGTTTTAGAGTTTATAAATGTAGCTATAATTAGAGCCTGAGAATTTTTTTATTATTACTTTGAATTGAATCCATTGGTGTTGTTTATTCATTTGTTTTTCTTAGGTACATTTTGAGAAACCTTTTATTTTATACAGCGGCCTTTGTGGAAAATACATTTAGTTCCAATTGTGTAAGATTTGATCTTTTCTTTTTAATTGTATGCAGGGGAACCATGGCAACGATTTATTACCAAAAATAAATATAAGGGGTGAAAATAACTAGTAACTTTTACTTTAAGTACTATTGAATGGAACTACTTTTTACTTGCACCTGAGTATTTTATGAATAACTTACTATTTGAGTACAATTTCAAACAAGTACGAGTACTTCTACTTGAGTAGGATATATCAGAACTCTTTACACCTCTGATTATATTACGTTAATTTAATTTTTTTGCATGACAAGCACCAGAGGTGGTAAAAGTACTAGTCTTCAGTACTCAAGTAAAAGTATAAATACTTGAATAAAAAAATGACTCTGGTAAAAGTATTAAAGTTGCTCCTTACTTGAGAAAAAGTTAAAAAGTGCATGCTAACGTCTCTTCGACAATAAGACAGGGCTTTTTAAACCAGCAAATTCCATAACTTGTAGAACATTGGTACATGAAAACAATTTAAATCTGTTACCTTTGAACACCTGGAGAATGTAATACTCATAATAAATAAGATTTGTATACTGTATTAAATGTATTAAGAAAAATAAAATGCAAATGCTCAATAAAAAAAAAAAAAAAACCCAGAGCAGCTTTGAGTTTAATATGTTCAAAAACGTGAAAATGTCGCGTCTTTTTACAATCGAATTCATAGGTATCACGGTTGATATCGATTTTCTGAAAATTGAATCGCAATACTTTTTTAACCAGCAGAGGGCGCTATCCACAAGTGTAGGCGGTGGGCGGAGTCTGCTAATACTTTCTTTCTGGCCGCCTTCTACTCTTAAATATGCTAATAAATGATTCATTACCCCTTTAGCACCAAAAGAATATCTGTAATATTACTTGAATATCTGTAAAAGTCACGTTTTTCTATTATCTCCGTCTGCTAGCATAGCTTCTCTTCTTCACTGCAAGATATCTGCATGCCAACCGACCACTGTGTTACCAGCGCCCTCTGCTGGTCCAAACAAATATGACGTAACTCAGTGCAATCACGGTTTTTTTTTTTTTGAAGTCCAATTGTTAAGGCGCAAAATACATTTTCAGTTGCACTTTTGAAAGAAAAAGAACTATTATGCAGTTTTGCATTGTTTATTATAGGACCAGAATTTAAATTAATAGGCTTCATTTTCATTTGTATTATTCCTTCATTTATTTAATTCAAGATTTATTTTTAGTTAAATTGCATTGTTTTGAATAGTTTATCAAGGAATTCTTTTGACAATGAAAAATAAAAGGAAAATAGTACAGTATTTTCGAGTTTTTTTCCCAAAAAAAAAATTTGTCTACAGTCCCATTTTGTAAAATAAATCGTGAGAGAATCGTATCGTGAACCCAGTATCGTGAATCGAATCGTATCGGGAGTTGAGTGAATCGTTACATCCCTAATAGAAATATATATATATATATATATATATATATATATATATATATATATATATATATATATATATACATACATACATACAGACATGGGCTCAAACTCTATAAAAATCTAATTCTAGAAGAAAAAAAAATGTCTTTGGGGTCACTAGAAATTCTTGATATCAAAATGGTCACAATCCAAAAAAAATCACTCATTCATTCCATCATTATGCTCTATAGTTGTTTAAAATAGTTAAGTATAAAGTATATGAAGTATAAGTGTGCTTTTTTACTCTTTTCAAAGTACTTATATGTGTTTTATTTGACATAATATAGTGTGATAAAGAGTGTACTTCACATAATATAGTGTGATAAAGGGTTTATTTGATATAATATAGTGTGATAAAGGGTGTATTTGATATAATATAGTATGATAAAGGGTGTATTTGATAGAATATAGTGTGATAAAGGGTGTATTTGATATAATATAGTGTGATAAAGGGTGTATTTGATATAATATAGTGTGATAAAGGGTGTATTTGATATAATATAGTGTGATAAAGGGTGCATTTCACATAATATAATGTGATAAAGGGTTTATTTGAAACATAGTATGATACAGGGTGTATTTGATATAATATAGTGTGATAAAGGGTTTATTTGACATAATATAGTGTGATAAAGGGTGTATTTGATATAATATAGTGTGATAAAGGGTGCATTTCACATAATATGATGTGATAAAGGGTTTATGAGACCTAATAAAGGGTTTATTTGACATAATTTAGTGTGATAAAGGGTTTATTTGAAATATAGTGTGATAAAGGGTGTATTTGACATGATATAGTGTGATAAAGGGCTCATGTGACATAATATGGTGTGATAAAGCGATTATTTGACATAATATGGTGTGATAAAGCGATTATTTGACATAATATAGTGTGATAAAGTGAGCCATCACCTGTACAATCTGCCGGGGCTGCACTGACAGAGTGGGGAAGTTTCCTCGGCCGTGGATGGGAACGCTCTCCCCGAGGATGGAGTCCAAACGCCGCACCTGATCCCAGCTCAGAACACTGACCCTCCGACTCTGCTCTGAGGCTTCACCGCAGGACATGACGGCCCGAGACAGTGAGATTTATGGGTGAAGTAAAAAAAAGAAAGAAAAGAAAAGAAAAGTAGAGTAATAGGAAAAAAAAGTCTAATTCCGATGAAAACACACGATGCGTCTCCGAGCTCTCTCCTCTTCCGTGGTGCGTTCAATAGACCCCGGACAACAGGGGCAGTGCGGTGGGAAATTCAGAGTGAAAACAGGGCATCTCCAGGAACTTGGTGCTCCTCTGAGTGTCTGCTGAGTGTCTGCTGAGATCAGAAGCTCCTCTAACGCAGAGCACACCGGCTTTTAGCAGGCCAGGATTACCATGAGCCTTCCTACCATCAGCCTTCCTATTGGACGAACAGGGGCTCGTGCTGCCCTGCATGACTGCGTACGTACAGCGGACTGCGGTGCGTTCACGGACATCTTCGCCAAATGAAAACCATAGGAATATTGACTTTTTAGTACTCGTAACTTGTGATAAAGAATAAAATAAATATCAGACAATAACATGGACAATACTGCTAAAGAACTATTTAATGCTTTAATGCAGTGGTTCTTGAACTTTTTAGGATTAAGAACCTCCTTTCTCTTAATTCTGAATCCAAGGACCCCTTTGTCCGACTACAACATTTTGCTCACAATACTATGAAAAAAACTATAGAGCATAATAATGGAATTAATGAGTGATAACACAAGTTTTAAAGAATGTAATTCTGTAAATAAGTAGAATTAAACAGTAGTTAATGCCTCCTAAATAGATTTCTGTAGTTTTTATTTTTTCCGGTCAATTTTTTTGATAGATTATTTTTTTCTTCTTTGATTTAAATGTTTTATTTTATGAATTATTAATAAAGACACAAAAGTACCACCCATAATATGCTCCAAATACAATAAATTAAAAAAAAGGGGAAAAAAGATGACATGTTAAAATGCAATTATTTAGGTCTCCAATAATTTTTTTGAATTTGAACACTTTTTTTTTCTTTGATTGAAAATATTTATTTTTGATTGAAGTCATCTTTTCTTGATTGAAAAGTTTTTTTTTTGATTGAATATAATGAAGACACAAATTTACCCCATACTAGCCTTGAATCATAAAACACGTTGAACTCCGATATGATGCACTTGAGGCTTTCAAACTAAAATTTAGCCCTGCAGCTGTAACTTCAACATGCAAGTACTAACAATACTACTACTTATAATAATAATAATAATAATAATAATAATAATAATAATAATAATAATAATAATAATTATTATTATTATTATTATTATTATTATTATTATTATTATTATCTGACATTCATGTTTCATTTTGGGATATTTTATCTAAATCAAATAACACCACCCAGAACACTTCAGAATTCATCTTGATGCTTTTATTAGCAGTGACATTATCAAATAGATATCAGGGTGTTTTGTTGTTGTTTTATAGGATGACTACTTAGCTCTACATAGACATAATCCAAGCGATTGGTTCATTGATTCATTTATTCAAAATTGTAGAGCAGTGATTCTCAACCACAGGTATGCCTACCCCCGAGCATGTGTATAACTCATGGCCCAGGGGCCAAATCCGGCCCTTTGAGGCATCCAATTGGGCCCGCAGGAGAAAGTAAGAAGTAACGAGATACAACAATCTGGAGTTTAGCAGTGGCCAATTTTATACCTCAGTTCAATATCTCTCAGCGTTATGTGATACTGTGGTTGCTATTGTGAAATAGTAACCCTTAAACCTATGTCATAAACTTTGTTCATTCTCAGCAATAAGACACCCATCCCTTCACAGCTTTGTTTACCTTTTCTATATCTAGCTTCTTTGTCGTCAACTGAACAATCAGGAGTTACCAGAGGAATTCAGTGTTTAAACTGTTATTGATAAAGATCGTCAGAAGCTGGGAGGGACAAAGACAGAATGACAAGAATGTTATTAGATGAAAGAACTGTGAAAGGCACCTGTCTGTCTCTAATATAAAATTACAGTGTAATTAACTGCTTTCTGGTTGCAGAGCTTTAGACACTGACAAAAGAAAATTGTGAACAGAATTAAAAATGGTAATCATGAGAACTTTTGAGTTGATTTTAGGTTCATTTTCTTCCAGTGAGAATGACGTCACATAATGTTTTTAGTAAAGAGCAGTAAGTAGCACATAAAGGGATAGCATAGCACTAAGAGTCAATTTCACTGATCTACGTAAGACTGTCAGTAATTGGTCATAACACAGTTCAACCTAAAAAGTTCATACATTTTTAGTAAAGCGAACTCTTTTTATTATGGTTTTAAGCTTCAGTGTAAAACAAAAAACTTCAAGAAACATTTTTAGGAAAACAAGCAAAATCACTCAAATATTTACAATTTCCACTATTTAATACATGCAGTAAGAATAAACCCATTTATTTCAATTTAATGTGAAATTTTGAAAGACCATTGGTTGTATTCTATTGGATTTGGCTTAAAAGGTACAAAAACCTGTATCGAACTAAAAGCAAGCTTTATCCTAAGTCTCTGTCATGCAGCCACGGTTACTAACTAACAGCCAATTTCCACTGGATGCGTAACTGCTGCGTATCTGCTGCGTATCTGCAATGCAGCTAATACGTTTCGATTAATGTCAATAATCAGTAGCTGCTGCATAAATTCAGCAAAGATAAGCTCATGCAGGACAGGAAGTACTGCACAGACACAGAATAAAATATCAGGTTTATTTTCAAAATAAAATACTGCACGTTCAAGGTGGATCGTATTTCCATCCATTTTCCAACCCTCTTGCTCCTTTTCAGGGTGGTGGGGGTCTGCTGGTGTTTTTCCCCAGCTTTCTTCAGGTGCTAGGTGGGGCTACACCCTGGACAGAGTGGCAATAGATTGTATTTCACATATACAGTAAATATGAAAGTGTCTATTTGTACGGTTGCCGTATGGACAACCCCCAGTGCTATTGGTACGGTTACCGAAGTACACGTACGTAGCTTCTTAGTGTTAGGTTTAGGGTCAGGATTAGGGTTAAGGTTAGGTTATAACCCAATATCGCAACAATTTTTAGGGTTAGGGTTAGGTTTTAGGTAAGGTTTAGTCTTAGTCATGCAACCTAAACTGGCCAATGACAGACCAATCACATGACCTAAACTGGCCAAATAGGGGTGCTGCGTACCGATAGAATTTCCGTATATTGATACGACAACCGTAAGGATAGCCACTGCCTAAGTTCATAAATCAATAATCAATAATCAACAGCTTATTTAAGCTGTTGAATGTTTTCTGTTGCACTTTTTGATCATGTAAAGCACATTGAGTTGCCTTGTGCATGAAATGCGCTATACAAATAAATTTGCCTTGCCTTGCCTTGCCTATAAATATTGACCTTATCAATGGCTTAATCACAATAATTAATCAGTTTCAATATCACAAGTCATTCCAACACCAGTGTCTTTATGTCTCTTTTTAAACTTCCCTTATGTATTTCAACCCCATACTGTGCAGCAATTGTCTTTCCGACACTTTTCAAGCTGCATCAATGAGGGATTAGCAACAAAACTATGTACACTAATGCTCATCTTCTTAGCAATATTTGAATGTTGTGGCCAGAACAGCTCTATAATATCCCGGACAAGCCCCACTTGTTACACTCCAAGTGCTGAAAACACACCTGGATAGCAACACAAACAAAAATGAACACTTCCCAAGTGGGGAAGGTGAGGGCAGGAAAAAAAATGGTAATTATTAATTGTTACATCAGCTATTGAGAAATTATGCAAAGGGATGAAGGATCCTGAGTGTGAGGTGAACTCACCACCTTTTAGAAATTGTAGAATGCTGTGGGGAAGGCTGTCTCTAAGGGATCTGTGTAGAGAATAAAACACCCATTTCTTAGATGAATCGATGAATTAAGGGAGACAAGTATCAATGCCTTGTGGTTTTTCTCTCCTTAGGAAGATTTAGCAGGAGATGGATGGGTTTTCCAACAGGCTGTTGGTGGAGGGATCCATGCAGCGCAGATGGAATTGAATACCTACTACAAGTCCTTTGATGGAGAAAGGCTGCAAGCAGCAGGATTCAAAGCAGTGCACTATGAATCTGCATATGGCAGGGATGTTGGTGGGTAAAATTGCAACAGAGAATGTAGCCCAGAAAAAACTGAAATACGACCAGCTGAATCATACTTTTTAATGTTGATTTAGCCAGGCCAGATCGCGCATAGCGTGCTGCAGAGTACATCTGGTTTTGCCTGAGCCAATGGGGGGGAGACCAGGCAGGATGACTCTGCCTGTGGAATGGCACGCATGGCAAGTTAAGATGACGAAGCAGAGAAGCAGTTCTCTTTCGGGAATTGCTACTGACTTCTACACACCTCGTATAATTTCTGTAATTTGATTTTCATTTTTCAAAAGGTAGGGGGGCTTGCATTAAGTTGCCGTCTAGAGTTATCCCCAGAAACTTGATGGTCTGAAGGGGACCCTTTGATTTTTGTTGGACGGCGAAACGCCCAAAGTAGAAAGGCAGTGTTTAAGCTCGGAAAACATTGGTCGGTTTTGAGTCATGATAGTCGTCAAATAGGAAGTCATCTAGGAGATGAAATATGAAAGGTTTGTAGTTGTTTAGCAGAATCCACCAAAGAGCCTCTGATGACGTCGAAGATTATTTCGACTGACAGCCAAAGACAAGCCTGGTTTCAAAATTTTTAATTATTTATTTGAATTGTATTATTATTCATTTCTTTATTCGTTTTTTTTTTTTCTTTCTTTATTTCTGTATTCATTTTTTATTAATTTTATTTTTCATATATTTCCAGCAAAATATTTTTTTGGCATAAAGACATACCAGCAAGAACCCTTGGACCAGTCCTGCGAGTTAATTGACGAACAATCGTTGGGATGCTTTTGTAAACTTCCCCCAGCATGGAGATGTTGATAGGGATGGAAGGTTTATTTCTTCTTTTCCCGTCAGTCGAAGAGGGTTTGACTTGGACGCACAGACTTGGGTGGGCATCACCACACTGCTGTAAGCATGCATGCATGCATTTACAGCTAGAATATTTGTATTTCCGAAGAAATGCGAGCAAGGATGCAGGCGCCAGCCCGCATTGCACCGCACCAGCTCGTGCTCGTATTAGCACGAGTTCGTAGATATACTAGCCAAAATTAGCATTAACGAACATTAGCATAAACCAGCATTTAACTTTGCCACAACATTACCATGAGCCGGCATCAGCATTAACCAGCATTAACACGAACGAGCATTAGCTAGTTTTATCTAGCATAAACATTAACTACCGTTAGCATTAACTAGTGTAAGCATTAACTAGCATTAGCAGCGACCAGCATTACCATAGCATTAACGCAGGTTAACACCAACACTAGCCAGAATTAGCATTAACTTGTATTAGCACAAGCACAAATGAGCATTTAGCATTAACTAGCACTAGCGTTACCCAGCATTAGCATTAGCCATCATCAGCATTAACCAGCATTGGCACTAGTATAAGCTATCAATATTTATAATAACTAGCATTTTGCATTAGCTAGCATTAACGTAGCATTAGCATGATTATAACATTAGCATGAATTAGCACCAGTGCTCGCCAGAATTTCCATGAACTAGTATTGGCACTAACATACTGTAAGCCAGCATTTAGCATTAGCTAGCCTTAACGCAAGTTAGCATTAATATCAGCATTAACTAGCATTAGCCAGCACTAATTTAGCATCAGCATTAAACTAACAACAGCGTTAATGTAACATTAGCATTAACCTAGCAATATCATCAGCCCGGCGTTAGCATCAACCTTTTGTTGAAATTATGGCACAGGGGGTTATGAGAGCAGTACCTTTATTTCTCAGTGCTATGGGATGGACAAACACTCCGCAACCAGAGCTTACACTGGCGCTGCAGATCTTGGTTATAATTGGGTGGGTGAAAAAACAGCAAATAGAGCAAACAAATGGGTTGATGGCCTGTGAAATACCTGCTTATGAGCTAGATCAACGACCGACCAGCTCATTCTCGGGTTGACCTTTGGTTGGACATGGCAGCATTTGCGGATGTCGTTACCTGCTTGGCTCTGATTTCTCAGACTGGAGATCTGCAGCAGCTGGAGGGAAGAGGGTACGCTGAAGGAGACGGGAACTGCATTTCCCAGAGATCTCTGCGGGATGATGTCATCATGGGGCACCGGAGTGATGACATCGTGCTGCATCGTCGGCAGCGTACGCTTGCAGAGGGAACCAGAGAGATAGGAGAATTTGAGGGAGACGACAGTGTGGATTTGAGTCTCAAGTTGTATGGGCAAGAACTGGAGAGGGTTAAGTCATTCAAGTATTTGGGCGTGGTTTTTGATGCCCATTTAACTTGGAAATACCATGATAAGAGAATTGGGGATAAGGTGAAAAAGGTGCTAAACGTGATGAGGTACCTTGGTAGGAGATGGGGGGCTAGGTGTGAGGCCCTAATGACGATTTATGTAGCATTGATGAGGTCAGTGTTGGACTATGGCAGTATAGTGTATGGTGCAGCGGCTCGTACACACCTCAGGAAATTGGATGTGCTTCAGGCTCAGGCAATGAAAATCTGCAGTGTGTATTGCATTTTATTTTTCATGACGGTATTGAAACTGATACTGTTGCTATTTTTATAGTATACGGTTTTTCCGCCCAAGCCTAACCAGTATTATTGAAAGTAAGTAGTAGAAGGTTCTTTACTGTAATAAACAAAAAATAGAAAAATTAACTCTATGTGAAAGTGAATGTGTCTTAAATTCCAAAGACTGCATAGATTCTCCCTTCCTTCTTTTCTTCTGTTCTGTCCACTTCATGTTTGAGAAGTTAAACAACAGAGTGTGTACAGAAGAAGGTGCGTCACTCTTATGTCATCACTCACACCCTGCCGGGCCTTTTTTTTTTCATGCCTCATCACTACAGCGTCTTTCCTTCCTGGAAGGAATATGTTATTGTCTCTAACACATACGCACACATAGGTGGTGTTGACAGTTTAAACAATGACACTTCAAGTTTGTCTTTTGTAACGTGAGATAAAGGATAATCACAACACATCTATTTCAATAGTCTGCGTGCAAGTGTGATTACAGCTCTGTCAATCATAACTTGCCCTTTAAAAACAAAGTTACCATAGGGTGAGTGGAAGAATGATGAAGAATGATATTGACCTCTGCTTTGTCTATTCAGTGTCTACAGATTGCTGCCACTGAGTCCACTTGTAGAACAAAAATCAGGTGTTCAGCCTCTGAGTTACTACATGTCTCAAGCTATTTGTCTGTGATGGACCGTGTCAATGAAAACCCCCATAGCTCATATTTACTTACATTCACACCACTGTTACATAACAGCTCCTCCATGGATGTGTGGGCCTGACAACTTAAGATCTCATGTTAGATAAAGCACCAACTGTTCCAACTCTGCATGTTCCCTTTAACAGACCTAAATGATAAACCAGGATGCATATTTACTGCTGGGTTTTGTGTTGTGTATCTGATCTTATGAGGGACTCTATTTCTCTGTAATGTTGTTTGATCTCTTGAAATGTTTTTGTTATATTATTATTATTATTATTATTATTATTATGTATTGTGTATTTGATTTGTTTGATTGGACAAACCAGATGCACATTAGTATTTTAGCAACTTGTTAGGAGGCTTTTAATCATACATACTAAATAATAATAATAATAATAATAATAATAATAATAATATTTTTTTTTTTTAAGTAAAGGAGGAGTGCTGTGAATAACAATATAACAAAAGTAAAAGAAAAATTATTTTCAGATTACATACATATACGCTAGTTACAAACCTGGGGGTATTTCATCATATTGTTCTTAAAGAGCCAGGCCTACGCTTTAAACCAAAGGGGTATTTCATCAAACCCAGCTCAGGGTGAAGTCTGAAAATCTGGCTCCGTTAAGCCAGGTTCTAACTGGAACGGCCGTTTCATCAAAGAGAAAACACCTGAGTTACCATAGTAACACAGTCCGTGGCGCAAACCTGCTCCCGACCAGGTTTAAGCAGCAGGCTTGGCTTAAGCTGCAGAAGCACTCTCATGAAACCACGTCAGTGATGCTTATAAAACACTCAACACAGATCTACTAAAGGAAAAAGTTGTCAAAAATACTTGGACTTTTATTTTTTTAGACATCACTTTATTAAGGTATTTTAAAACAAAATTAAAGAGAATATCATGGTAAATGTATAAAGATGATTTTAAATCGATACAAATGATGATAGAATTACGTGCTTAATGTGTACCATAGTCCATGTGTTTAAACCATCAGTAATAATATGTCTATATAAGGATATGTGCGTATCTATCACCTCAGTTTACCACACAGTATAAATGTTCGTTAATTGATCAGAGATTAATAATGAGAAAGCTCTGAATATACAGAGAGGGAGGGGCTGTTCAGGAACAGTCACAGGGCAGAGAGAAGGCTCCCCGATGACAAAAATAGGGATGTGTGTGACCAGTGCGCACCCATCCCGTGCGAGCTGCTCACCTGCACCAGGAGAGTCAGCAGGATGTGACATCCAGCGGTGCACACAGTTGAATTTAATGTTTAGTGCTTCTATTGGCTGCTTACTCATTGTAAAAGCACCCTAATGTCTCTAATCATTAAATCTGTGATCGATCTCATGGGTCTTATGAAGACGAGCTCTTAAGCTAAACACTGTCAGCTGGCTTGGCTCAGCTGGGGAGCTTCAAGCATGAAATGGTAAAAGCCACCATGGTCACGGGCGGCTTGGGTAAACCAGGTTTAAACCATAGGCCTGGCCCTTCTTAGAACACTTTGATGATTACCCCCCTGGTTTACCCAAGCCGTCCGTGACCAGTACCACGCTGGCTTTTCCCATTTTGGTGCTCATCCAGCTGCTGTCTGTGTCTCCAAGCAGGAGCTGCTGGTTGATTGCTGTTTTGCAATGCTTCAAAACTATTTTCTGGGCTTCGTATGGTTTAACATACCATCTCTATGGGTCATCAAGGATATGGTAAAGCTGGGGCTAAAGACGCCCGCAACCAACTCCCAGGACCCGCAGGAGCTGTACTAAAACAGGGCTGTAAAAGTGTGTTCAAAAAGCATCAGTGAACACGCATATATGAATATTTCTGCTCAATGGCCGATGGCTATGCCTGTACAACATGAACAAGTCTGCACATCGTCTTGGCTTGCTGCGTGGATTGGAATGCGTTAGAGCAGCAGAGCTGATGCTGAAGATCCTGCAGAGAATCATAGAGGAAGTCTGCCTGTCAGTCAGCTGTTTTTAAAAAAGTGACATATTTCAGATTTGACATTTTAAAGATGATTTTTGCTCTTGTATCAATCTGTACCAGTGACTCGTGGACAGCGTGTTCTCCACTGGAAAAAATCAGTTCATGCATTCTTAAAGTGATTGCTGCTATCGTATATGTTCAATTGGATTTGTTTCTTAATGCAAATAATCCTGAACATGCACAAAAACAGTGCTTTAGGCCAAAGTGGGATTAATTAAAACTGCTGTACGTATGACTAGTGTCTGCATGCCTGATAAAAACCCATTTTTATTGTATTCTTCTAATTTTATTTGTTCAAGCTAATTTAGAACCAGTTCTTTTCACAGATTGATAGACGAGGCTTCTGGACTTTGACCGGGCTGTTAGGGAAAGCAATACTTAGTTAAAAAAACAACTAAATTATCTTACAACCTACCCAAAGGTGGACAATGCAAAACAGGAAAGCAGGGTTCTTTCATTGATCATAAAGTTCTGTTAGTCTTTGTTGATCAAAGTTAATAGAACAGCTGTCCTGTGGTTTTGTCAGAGCTCTTTCAATCCATTTCGGGGGACACTGAAGGATTATCACGGTCTCAGCTTGCTGCTCAGCTGACTGACAGGCTGAATCATAATGTCACTCTAATAATAAGGTAAGTAGACTAACCAGACTTGATGAGCATGATGTCCAGCAGAATAGAATGAGTACCGTCTGCTTATCTCATTTTCTCTCATTTGCCTTTTTAATTGACTCGGAAAGTACAGGCTGTTACGCTGACTAACATGCTGTATCGACCAAACCTTTAATTACCAAAGTTCTGTTACATGTATGAAACTTTCATAATTCTCAGAGGACATCAGGAGAAAAGAATGTGTCTCCAGTAGTCCATCAGTGCCTGTAACCTCCAGTTAGCTTGTGATGTGGATTAAATCGGTCCTCCAAACTATGTCATTATTCATCAATACCCTCTGTAAGAAATAACTATTCATCATTTTAGTAGCCAAATACCAACAGTCACATTAATTGCCAAACCAGAGTACAACATTTAAAGTTTTATAATCTGTTTGTTTAACATTAAAGCAGAAGATAAATACTACTGTAAGTAAAAGAGACAGATCAGAACGAGGGGTGAAAGTAATGGATTACAAGTACTCACAATACTGTAATTGAGTTGCTTTTATGGGTAGTTGTACTTTAAATTGAACATAATCCGTATGTTGTTAGTCGTGCCATTTCTTTTTTTTTTTTTTTTTTTTTTTTTTTTTTTTTTCTCTTGTCTGCACATTCTGTCGAAGGTTAACACTACAAGAAGTGCAATCTTTTAACAGCAATGCATATTTTGTTATTGCAATTAAATAAATTTATTTATTTCATTGCATAATTGTGACCATCACCAGCCCTCCCTAGGGAAGGGTAAGAAATACTTTATTAAAGGGAGGATGTAAAAAAAGAGAGGGCAGTGTTACACCAAGGTGAGGGGTTGGAGAGGGGTGGGGAAGTTAACAGGGAAGAGGAATACAAGATAGGAAATGGAATGGGTGGGGAGTAGTCGATAGATTTCAAGTGATGCGATGTGAAATTGTGGTTGTGTATATTGTGCTTATTGTTGAGTTATCAAGCCAGTTTGGTGACCAGTGTGCGGCTTAGGAATAATGGTGGTGGCTGTGAGCAGAGGAAGAAGTGAGTGGAAATTCCATAGAACAGGTATTTGGGAACAACGTGTCTGTGGTTGAGCCCGTATGAGTGTTATCCCACAGCCAAGGCCAGTGCATCCATGACAAATGTATTTCCAAGAACCGCCCACTGCAAAACCCACGAGCCGCCCCGGGCCCCGGAAGCAGCCAGGCCAGCAGCAAGAGCGGGCAACCCGGGGGCCCCCGGCGACCACCACACGGCCAAGCAGCCCCCCGAACGCCCCCAGATCCCAAACCGAGAGGCAACCATCGCCCCCCCCATACACACCCGAGAAAGCCCCAAGGAGCCAAGGACCCAGCGCACCACGCCACCAATCCAACCCCCAACCCCCAGACCCCCCACCCCATCCCCCCCCCACCCCCCCCACACCCCCGCGCCCAACCCCCCGAGGGAGGCCCAGAGAGCTCCCCGCCCGAGACCCCAGCGGAGGAGCCAAAGCCCACGCCCAGCAGACGACCAGAGCCACGCCGAACGGGCAGCCGGCGGGCACCCGCCGCCGGGCCCAGAGCCAGCAGGGACCCGACCCCAGGCCAGAGGGACCCGGAATGAACGCAGCACCAGGAGCAGCCCGCCCAGGGAGGACGACCACACCCCAAGCCGCATAAGGCACCAGGGGGCCGCCGGGAGTCTCCCCGTCGGCCCCCAGGCACCCCAACCTAGCCCCCCATGGCGCCCCAAATCACCTATTGTTGATAGTCGCCCGCGCCACGGGCTTTAGTTTTTTATTTATTATTTATTTATTTTTTTAAAAGCCAGGGCCCCCTCCAAGGGCCAAGCCAGACCGCCTTGTGCATCCCCAGCACCCTGCCTCACGGGGCACTGCCCAAGCAGGGGCCGTACCATTAGGTATGCAAGGGCGCGGCACGCGGCACCCGCTCGTGCCATTTCTGATCAAAGCCCAGCCCCTTCTTCTGTTCAGGTTTCTACCTATTACGTTGTTACCCACCAGTGACGTGCAGTCAGGGTAGGCAAGGTAGGCAGTGCCTACCCAAGGGTGAATTGATATTTTGATTATTTGTTTTAATTATAATATAATTACAATTTATTTTTCAATTTCCAATACCCTACAGTACCTATAGCTTTGAAAAGGACAACACCGCTAATCCCCGACCCCTCTCCTATTTCCTGGTACGGCAGAGACGCTGCACAGTCTCACTCCGCTGTAAGGTAGGAGGAGGCCACACCCTCTCTCAAAGGCACATTGCTGTGTTTTTATAGCGTGTTTTTTGTGTTTGCGCATGAACAGTCAGTTCCCCAAGATGAAAACCATTTACGTCCAAAGGCAGCTCTCTACGCTGCCTTTGGACGTAACCGTGCTATGCTAAATGCTATACGTAAGTTCACAGTGCATTAATGAATTGATATCACGTGACCGCTGCTGTTACGTTCTACACTACAGGCAGGATGACAGCCCTAGAGACGATAAAGAAACTTCTTTTTTAAGGAAAAACGTCAGCTTTTAAAAGATGGGAGACCAACACCTGAGCTACCAGACCTTCAGCAAAGGTAAGGTCAGAACATTGTTCGTATTTTCCACAGTGAATGGTACAAAAGGAAGGATTGGCTTTGTGGATGCTCCTCACTGAGGCTGTTCTGAGTTGTTGTCATCATTTTCTCCATGTTTCTGTGTTTCCAACACAAACAACAGATGTGCTGCCGTGTCATGAGATATATCTTGTTGGGAGAGTATGGAGGCTATATTAAATAATTGTTTATGTTTCTTTAATGGTTTTTATACGATGCTGATTTTGTTAGATTAACACTTGCCAGCAGAAACATATAAAATTGTCATTGGTGTTGATATTGTTGGTCTCGGTTTGCAACGTGCTGCCTACCCAACCCTAGTGCTCACGGCATGTCACTGTTACCCACATGGCACATTTGGAAAGTCAGGGTCTGTTGTGTTTTGTTAGTGTGTAGCCCTTGTGGTCCTCTTTTTTTTCTGTTGGCTCTGTTTAGTTTCTATGATAGTTCTAGTTTCACGTGTAAGCGTCTTGTCTCTGTGTTCCCAGATGTTCCTGCTCACGTCTGCACCTCCCAGTGATGGTTGTTAGTGATTAGCTGCCTCATATTTGGCACCCAGGTGTGGCTCGTTCCCAATCAGAGGGGTATTTCATAAAGCGGGTTTTGTTCAAACTCTGAGTATGTTCAGGCTCAAATGAAGGAAACTCTGAGTATCCCATTCCAAAAAGCGAGGTATGTTCTTCTCTGAGTATGTTACCATGGCAACATTGTCCGTGAACTAAACCTGGTCGCTGGCAGGTTTTATCAAAGAAACCCTGGGTTTCTACCTGGCTCCGCCCACCTGAACACCGTTTCTTAACACTTTAATGAACCTTAACACTTTTCTCTGAAACACATTAGTAACATCACACACCACAGACGTGTTCACTTCATTACTAATGTTGTGTTGCTTTACGTTTTTTTTTTTTTTGTGATAACAGTAATTTTCTTTATAACATTGTAGATGTAGATGATTAAGTGAAAGTCACTGAGAGGTTGATCTGCATTAAAACATCTACTGACGTCTGTCGTAAAGTTCTCTGGATAAAAACCTGTGGATAATATAAAGGAGGAGATGATAATTTAAATAAATCAACTTTTAAGGCTCGTTTGTTGTTTTATATTGTTATACAGTTAAATCTGTAGATTATACATCTTTGAAGGTATAATGGCGCAGTGAAGTTTTTTTATGACATTTTTTAGGACGTTGAGATGACTCTGGCGACAATATTACATTAATAATCAATATAAATGATGCAATATCAAGCGGCATTTACTGTTTTAATATCCAGTGTAACAGGAGGACTCTCTATGCAGCCATCCTATGCAGCTGACACGTCTCCTCAGACACATTTTATTCACATTATTCACCGCTCGTCACATCACTGAAGCAATAAAGTGATGAAGCGACCAAAAAGTGCGACTAATTACAGGTGATTTAAACTACTATAATCACTGAAGACTGAACACACCTTTAGAACAGGCTCATATTCCTCAAACACCGGCTTATTTCACCCATCAGGGTGAAAAAATCACTATCTTCCATTTGGTTGTCATGGCAGTTTGAGTAATCTTTGATCCATTGATGATGGCTTTTTATTGCGCGCGTGCACGTAAGTAACCCAAGGTGTACATACTCAGGGTTGATTGACCCAGTTCATACCAGATTTAATGGAATCCGATACCCGGAGTATGTTGACCTCGAGTTTATGGATAGACTCAGAGTTTGTTAACCCTCCTTTATGGAATACACCTCAGGCCTCCTGACTGTTTGGACACAAAATGGCTGTTGGTTCATTGGCAATGTTACCCTCCTATACGCTTCTGTGTTTTTGTCTCCCTGGTTTCCTTATGCCTCCTTGTGCCTTTTTGGATTTTGGTATTTTGTTGCCTTGATAATTAAAAATGGGCTGGTATTAACGTTATCCCTGCCTGCTGCCTTCATCTGTCTATGCATTTGTGTCCATATCCCCACACCATAACAGGCTATAGCCTGAGAACTGTTTTTATTTGAAATTGAATTCATTGGTGTTATATTATTTTAAAAATAATTGTGCATTTTGACAAACCTTTAATTTATACAGATGCCTTTTGTGGAAAATAGATTTGTCTCTTACAATTACACACGAGATGTTTACTGTATGCAAAGGAACCCTAGCAAGATTTATAAGTAACTAGTAACTTTTACTTTAAGTACTATTTCATTGAGCTACTTTTTACTTGTACTTTAGTATTTTATGTACAGGTATGGCTTACTTGTACTTGAGTAGATATATTAGTACTCTTTACACCTCTGATCGTCTCTTTTTTCCACCTCTGCTGGATAAAGAATTCTGGAGCCAGGCCTGCTGAGCTCCACCTGCAGGTAGAATGCTACACTTTTCAACAGGGCCTGTCCTATGAAATTCTGGGCTGGGGAGCAAAACCCATTTTTGAAAATAACTCGTTATAAGGGGGGAAAAACACATAAGAGCAACATAAAAGGCCTCTTGTACTGAGTGACAAAAAAAAATAAATAAATAATAATAATCAGAATTTTTTTGGGGAGAGGATTAGGGAGGAGGGCCCCCCGCAGGCCTGGGCTCAGTGCAATTGCTCCTGTTGCAACCCCCGTAGAACCGGCCCTGCTCTTTCAACATAAGCAGGTCAATGTTGCTATGTGAACATGAAAGTGTGTCACATAATTCATAACTCCAGCTGCCCACCTTTCTTTGTTTTTCATCTGAAGGAGAATCCTAAACACCAGACTGAGCTAATCTTGATGACTCAGCTACGAACATGGTCTAAAGGTCACCAATTAGACCCCGAGTTTAGCTGCAGCGCCTCCATTCTTCACACCCCCTCTGCTAATGTTTTCCATTGGCTGTGAGGCACATACACAGGTTTACCTGAGCTTCAGACCCCCTACCTGCTCTAGTAGGGAGAACAAAGGCCCTGTGATCCTCATTACACACCACAGTGTAGATTAAGCACAGATGTCAGGCCCTTTATGCCTCGCTCAAAAGCCTCTTTTACAGCCACATAAATTTGTCGTAATCTGTTTGTTTGATGCTAACAGAGAGTAATGTACGTCACAGGATTGACAGCTCTGTTTTTTTGAAGTTGTGAATCCGTGTATCGTTTGTTCATTCGTTTTTCATTATGTAACAAAAACATGAAAAACGAAAAAAAAAAAAAACACTCATTATTTGATATTTGTTTCCAAAACCAAAATGAAAAAAACGGAAAACAAATTCAAGCTCTTTTGCTTCGGTACAGAAAACGAAAAACGGAAAACGAACACCTTTATTCGTTTTCTCCATTACCAATTTGCCAAAGTACGTGACCCGGAAGTGAAGCGTTACACATTCCGAGATATCTTTAGCTTTGCAACACTTGTCCGTGAGGAGGTTCTGTGCCCAACACCAGCTAAAGCGAAAAGAACACGTTTCGGATGAACAGTTGGAAGCAGCGAACTTGTCATGCCGAACTGCCGTTAGCATAGCTGTTAGCATCGGATGAAAGTACACTTCTGGGTCACGTATTTTGGCCAATCGGTAATGGAGAAAACAAATAAAGGTGTTTGTTTTCCGTTTTTTGTTTTCTGTACCGAAGCAAAAGAGCTTGAATTTGAAAAACAAGGCATTTTCCGTTTTTTCATTTTGGTTTTGGAAACAAATATCAAATGAGTGCTTTATTTTTTCACTTTTCATGTTTTTGTTACATAATGAAAAACGAATAAACAAATGATACATGGATTGTTGTGCACTAGTAATCCAGATTTCTGGATGGGCCTGTGGATGAAATCGGTACCAAGGCGGGGGGAGGGAAGGGGGCTTGAGTCTGTTTCATATATATGTAAGAAAATGCATTTTTAAATATTTTTAGATGATTTATATTGGAATTAAAAGGGCCCTGTGTGAAAATAAGCTGGTTGTTAAGCACAGTTTTACATTAAAAACAATTATTCATGCTGCATCAGGGCCCTAGCTTTCACCCCGTTTAAAACAGTGTAAATGGTACGACCCGCATGCAGCGCTGTGGATGTGACAAGGAGTGGGAGATAGACAGCAGCAGGAAACCATGTCTTTCCTCAAGAAAGGAAGACCAGGCCAAAAATGCAGAGAAAGAAAGGAGAGGGGGAGAAGGTGAAATGAGAGAAAGCAACTGCAATCAATTCTTCAGAGGTGAGCTTTAAAAAACTTATTTTAGGCAATATATTATTTTGTTTGAAATAAACTATGTGCACTCTTGCACATTTAAATGCTAGAACATTCATTTTGCATATCAAATCTCACGGCTGGGGGTAAAGGCGTAGCCCTTGGAGGATGCTACTTTCAAAATCATGCTAGTTTTCGAAAATGATCTACCCTGCCTTTAAGTAGGTGGCCAGAGTGTCCCAATGATTCCAATCATTCTATATTTACCTTTTATTAACCTTTGTACCTTTTATTTACCTTTGTACCCATTTACTTTGTGTGTGTGTGTATATACAGTATATATATATATATATATATATATATATATATATATATATATATATATATATATATATATATATATTAATTATACCCCCCTACCCCACAAAACAACAATGATAATAAAATTACTAGCTGCCCCTAAATTGTAGCAAATGTATGTCACAAACACTATTCAATAAACTACTAAAAAATGGAATCATTAGGTTATTGCAGTTTTATTCAACCGTGGGGTCAGAACCATTAAAATGGAGTTGGAGTGAATTAGTAAAAAAAGTTGGTAAAAACAGACTAAAATTCTATTTTTAAAAATTTTTTGGGCTATTGTTATTTTGCAAATACACATCACACACAATAAATATCAAATAATATGTAAACTTTCTCAAATATAAATGTAGTTCAAATAAAATACAGTATAAATATCTGGAACACTTTAATAGCCATGATCAAAAACTAATTCTAGAAAGAAAGAAAAAATGTCTCTTTTGTGATATCCGAATTGGGGTCATGACCCAAAAAAGGTAGGAAAGCTTATATTATAATGCATGAATACTAGTATAGTTTCCGGGCAAAAAGAAGAAGTGTACATTGCTTACAGTAGGGGCCCAACAAGATGGTTTGTACCCAGGGCCCAATTGTGGTGCTACGCCTCTGAATGGATGAAATCAATGCAATAAATGTAACTTCACCTTTCATACATGATACAATTCTAGGTGAGGTTTTTAAAAAATCAACATAATGGACTGGTGAAAAAACTCATCTTATACATACATCCAGTTTGTAGACACTTTCTTATGAAATGCAAATTAAACTATAAATGCTTGCTGTTCAGTGCTACCACCATGCAATTTTGCTTCCAAACCTTTAAGCCTGTTTGTCAGTGGTGGTCTTTCATTAGTGCTCCACACAGTCCCTCTACTCTAACAAAGCCTGCAGGGAGGTGGCATGGAACATGGCACCACACTGTGCTCACAGTAGCATGAAGAAAGCATGGGAAAGAAAAAAAAAAACAATGGAATAAAAACCTCACCAAGTGTCAGCAGTCACTTTTTTTTTTTTAGAAACATGTTGCAATCTCATAAATTTGTTGAGAAACATGGGTTTGAATAATTTGCTGCTTTTGAACTTTAAACATAGGTTTGTGTAAATTTAAATATACATTGGAACAAATTCCCTAACCCTTACTCTTTTCTTCTCTCCTTAACATCTGCGCAAGTAGAAACAATCCCTTTTGGTTATTTTGATGATGAGTAGTAAAGATGAAATCATATAAACCAGTTCAGGTTATGGTTTGGTTTCAGATTGGGTAATTAGAATAACTATATTTACAGGATGGGTGAGGCTATGGTTATGATGAACTAAAACAATGTTGGGTAAAGTTAGAGGGAGGCTTTGGTTACATTGACATAACTAGAAATTAAATTTTAACATACAGTAGACTCTGATCAAATCAAAGGCTGGATGAATCTGCCGACTCACCACCTCCACCACAACACACTGTACTTACATTTTCTGCCATTTTGACTGCAGACAGTATAATGTTTAACCAGAGGTCAATCTACATTCAATTTTACAATGTTTTAATTAGATTTAAGAGTTTTAGTTGCCTTTTAATTAGTTTAGCTCACCACCCATCCTAGATTGGTCCACAATTACTTTTGCTGAGTCCATTGATGCTCCATCAACATCACTGCTGGCACTGTAGCTTTCATTTCAAACTGTTTTTTTAAATAAAAACTTGAATTAAGCTCATGCAGAAATAAGTGGCAAACCCTTTGATCAAAGTTTCCCACTGAATCACATTTACTTGCCCAACATGACTCAGTTACAGTCTTTTACTCCATTCTAAGGCTCCTAATGGCTCGTTGTTAGTTGGGTTTGCCTGTAAGTTCAGCCAGATCCACTTTTAGGCTAGAGCGCTAGCAAGCAACCCAAAAACTGCTCCAGGACAGAAGCTTATTTATCAAAATTCCCTTTGGTTTGGTTTGTTTGATCAGAAATACTGTAAATTAGATCAATTCTGTAGAGCAGTTTTAGACACGTGCTAGTGTCAACTCAAGTCTCATGTTTGGCATTTGAAACATCTTCAATACATCCAGTGATGGGCAGTAACACGTTCCTGTAATCAGATTACTTTTTCCAAGTAACGAGTAAAGTAAGGAATTATAAAGGAAGAAACAATAAATAGATTAGTTATTTTCCCGCAAGCAGGCTGTGTTACTGTGTTACTAAATGAAACCGTATCGCTACTGTTTGTTGGGCACATTATAACCCAGTCGGCCACCGTAGTCTGAAAGCCAATGATGTAAGCGGCATCACTAAAGGTCCATGGTATCATGCTATTTTTTACCCATCTCCATTTGTTCTAAGAACCCAAAAACATAGTATTTGAGGTTTATTTCCCCAAACTCGCCTGTTTTCCAGAGTTTTAGCCTCTGAAAAGTCACTTTTTGAGCAACTCTACACAAACGGGCTGATTTGCGGCCTACTTATGTATATTCATGAGCGGGCGTGTCTATAGACGGGCCACTGACTTTCTCCTCCCTGCACGGTGATGTAGGGCCAGAGTCATCAAATTGGAGCGAGGTGTTTGTGCTCACCCTGCAGTAAGAAAGGAGAAAATCACCCTCTAACTAATGATTGAGGGAATCAATGAAAAAAACATTTTGGGCATGTGTTTGAAGCCCAAATATCACTTTTATCATGTTTGAAGCACAGAAAAGTTGATTTAGCATAACATGGGCCCTTTAAACAACACAAACGAAAATAGAGCGTGAGAAAGAGCATGTCCAAGCTGCTTGGAAGAACCAACATGACCTTGAGTTTGACTCCGTAAAAGACGACAAAAACATTAGCGTCCGCTGTGCACTCTGCGTGGGAATAAAACTTGTATCTACATCGCAGAATTCCACCTCAAATCTGAGGAACCACCTAGCAAGGTGGCACAGGAATGGAAAAGTCAATGATAAAGCCCTAGATCAACATCCACTTCCACCAAACCAAACTCCGAGGGCCCATCTCCTGCTAAACAGGTGAAAATAAATTGACTGCTGCTGAACTGACGAAGCTCATCGCTGGCTATATTATCGAAGACGTGTTGCCAATTTCCACCGTAGATTCTGAATAATTAGTATACTAATTCTAGTATAGTATTAGTATACCTATAAGTTTACTTGCAGTATTAAATAAAGCGTTTGGTAAACAAAAAATAGGCCAATTAGGTCTCAAGAAGTATTGAAATAGAACATTTTGAAGTATACTGCTAGTATAGTGGGTAAGTGTACTTGGTACCTAAAAGTGTACTGAGCAAAACTATATTTAAGTTTACTTAGTAAATATACTACTTTTTGGTAAGTTTAGTTAGTGTGATATAAATATTTCAAACACAATCGAGACTGGATTTCTCTGTTCTCCATCTGTATGATTTTTCTGAGGTGTCACCCCAGCGCCTCCTACTGTCTGATCTTTTTTTTTTTTAATTAATATTGCAAAAAGTTGCTTAACAATCTAAACCCCCATACCCCCTCACCTCCATGAAGCAGCATGTATTCATGGTGGCAGACCCCACACAGTGATAGAGGCGGAGATGAAGCCAAGCCACAACATTAAAAACTGCCCACAATTACTCTAATTAAACCAGAAAAAATAAACCTGACTCAGTGATTCACTGTCAGCAGGGAAACCAGAGTTCCAAAGCTGACGACAGAAGGAAAGGTTATAAAGATGCACCAATGCTGAAATGAGAAATGATAGACATTGCATCTGCACTATTTAACTGTGTCACAAATTATCCAAGTTTACAGTCGCTCTGTCCATGCACGGCCTGAGGGGCCAGCGTACATTTTTCTTTATTTTTCTGCTGTCAAGCCAACTTTTCTTTATCAGTCATGGTTTAAAGAAATGACAGCAAGTCCAAATGGTTTTCTGTCATGTTATTTCAAGATAAGGGGGATTGCTGTCTGAATATTGTAATGTTTTGTCAGTTCAGGGCCGAAGAATCCGTCAACATGCAAAACGTTACAGGAGCATTGTAGAGATGTGGAACATAGATTTAACTAGAATATTTGCATTTCCTGAAGAAAATGCAGGTGAGGACGGAGGTGCTGGCACGCGTCGCACTGCATTAGCTTAGCATTAGCTAGCATTAGAATTTGCTAGCATTAGCATAACTTAGCATTATTGGCATTAGCATTAGCAAGCATTAGCATTAACTAACATTAGCGAGCATTCGAATTAGTCTAACATTAACACCAACAAAGCATTAGCATTAGCCTAGCAATAGCATTAGCATTCACCTATCAATAGCATTAGCATTAGTCTAGCAATAGCATTAACCTTGCATTAGCTCAGCGTTAACCTGGCAATAGCTGAATATTTGCAATACGGTTGAAATGAGTTGAAAAAGTTGAAATGGGTTGAAGAATGGCTGGGGATGAAGGGGTTAAAAGTTGAAAAAGCTGAAATTTCCAATAGAAATGAATGGGAAAGAAAAAAATTAATAAGTCAAAAAGTTTATATGTTACAAATTATAAAAGTACAAGCATAAATCTTGGAAACATTCTGAATGTTTTGATAGCTTATTTGTCAAGGAATAGGAGGAGTTAGCAACGAATAACAATAGTGAGGATGCCTCTTCACTAATAAAATAATATTAAACCTGGGCTGAACATGTGTGAAAATGATAAACACATGCTTCAAAATCTATCAACCTGTGGCTTTTTAAATTGAAAATGTGAGCCTGAAATTGAATTATGGAGTGGAACATTAATACTGTCCATGTGCAGTTAGCCCATCCATGATGGAGGATTGTAAACACAGGAGAGTAGTTTCCACACTGGAGGATTACTCTTTCCACTTTATAATTCCCAGGCCAGTGAAAGCTGTCTACTCCCATACAGTCATAAACGCAATGACAGTTTTGGCATATTGGCTATTTAGAAATTTTACATCTTGCGCTCCATGACTCTGTTAACTAGAATGTGGGACAAACTCCTCTGTAACTGTCAAGTTACTATAGGGTCATTCCATGTCATTTCACAAATGGCCCATGCACTTCGGTCTCAAAAAAGTTTGATTCTGCAAATACCAATTTCCCAGTGATTATTCACACATTGTATTTTTTTAAGTTTGATTGGATGAATATTTTTTGAGATATGACCAATTTAGTGAGGCGGGGGGTTATGTGTCGATTTTTGTAGTTCCTTATTTTTCTTCCATTTTCAGCTTCCAATGTGTCAGAACTACATCACACCCCTCAAAATTGGAAAAAGGTTTTTCAGGGTATATGTTTGGGCCTTCAGTAAAAAACTTAGCATATGCCTCAGCTCCCTGTAATTTTATCAGCTTTAAGCTATGTATATAGACTGTTTAAATCAGTAATGATTAGTCACATATATGCATTGGTTCTTGGGTGACAGTCTCTCGAAATCAAAAAACAATACTTTTTCACCATTTTCATTGGCCCATAACTGCATGTGGGAATGTAAGAAAAAATTGATCTCTGTTTTAATTTATAGTATAAAGATGACTCTTTCTTGGCATATTCAGCTATTTTTCTTGATGCAACTTCTTCATTTTTATTTTGGACCCCAACTTTGGGGCTATTTCACCACTCTCCCCATATCGACAATCCTGTACATGAGGTCATTGTAGCTTGCCTCTGTGTCTTATAATCATTTGTTATTTATTAGTTTTTCAAGGCCAAATGCAGTCATCCTTTTTTCTAGTGATGAAATGAAATATGTTGCAACACAACCTTAACGTCTCAAATGGGCTAAGGTCATTATCCACATGAGTTTAGTACGTCATTATCGATAGAGCTGTAACTAGCAACACATTGCCACTTGGATTATCAACTCACGCCTATTCTATACACTTATATAGGAAGTAGGAAAAGTTTCATAAAATAAACCAAATCTTAAACAGCCTTAACATTAATTCTGATTTGGGTGGAAAAAATAGAGATTTAAATAACTTTATCAACCTTCTTGGTGTCAATTCGTCCATGACTTGCTCCCTCTCTCTTTAGCTAAACTTGTAGATAATTATTATTCGTTGTTGGTTAAATGAAAAACATCAACGAGAACACCTTCATTCTTAAAAACTACTACACTTTGAATATAAAGGAAAAGGAATATATGCTGTAAACTGCTGTTAAAGGCACTACTGATGACGTGATGAAGCCTTGGTGATGTTCCCGAGCCTGATTTCCACTACAGCAATGTTCATTGCACAAGACCAGTGTCTTCTAAAGCAGTGCCAGTGTCTAATAAAGTGAGGTCATCACCAAGAAGTGAATGCAGAGTAAAGGGCGATGAAAGGTTTGAACCTGAACCCTGACACACAGACAAAGACCCCACTCATTTGGCTGAGGAGGAATCTCCGTGGCAACGGCTCAGTGTTGTCACGACACAGCCGCACATAGCAGAGAAGGAAGAGCGAATCAGTGGTTGTCCATAAACATTTATTTGTTCTTCCAGGGAACTCGTGAAACCTGGCAAGCTTTTCGCTTCCAGCAACCTAATTTGTCTTTACGTTCCTGCAGAGTCTGATGAGAGGGAAACCCTGTTTCCCTCATAAGCCGAGCACATGTTGGAGCAACAGGTAAACTTCTAGTTATACTGCAGGGAAAGACTTGTAAAGTTATTTTACAGCTGAGCTTCCTGGTGATGCTGTAGGATGGTCTGCAGCACGGGCGTCTAGAGCTTGCAAACTACTTCTAAAGTGGAACCATGGAAATGAAAAACAGAGAAGAGTAGAGCTTAAGATGTTCTTATTCGTAAGACTTTTCCAAGTCACAGTCATGAGCTGCGTTTAAATTACAGATTTTCACACAATAAAAGCAATATTTTAAAATGACGACAAAGTATAATCGAGCTTTGAACGTGTTTCCATTGAAGGTTATTGTGGGGTAAGAGCCTCGAGACTCCCGTGAAATCTCATCCCGCGAGACTTCACTCCAGTGTAGGGAACTAAACCCCCAAGTTGACCTGACTTAGAACACCGGCTTCACCAGTCCGTGGAGTCAGAGAGTCTACCTCTTGCTGTGAAATGCAAACGTGCCCCAAGGGGGGTCTTCTTCCCTTCCTGCCGAACAAAAAGATAGAAGGATCCCAGAACAGTCGTCTCCTGTTATCATCTCCCTGCTACATTACGATCAAAAGAAGAACATCCCTCTCCTTCCCCCTTTGTCAAACAGATACCTCTGGATGCTGTAACATCAAAGAACTGTCCCAATGACCCCTTTGACCCCCTGCAGATGTTGTCACCTCCCGAACCCAAACCAATGGTTACACAGGACAATGGAATAACCCCAGTTCTCCTGCTCAAATGAGAACAAAGGACATGTGCTGGACTGAAAAGTTACAAATGAAAACATTTTTGGAATGATTTCTACTATAATTGAAATTGCAAATGTGTCTGCACTCGTGTCATGTAATTTAACAACAACAGAATGCTATTTTAAAGTGTTTATCATTTAAAAGTGCTTAAAAATACCAGAAAACATCACAAAAGTTAGTTTGAGGTATTTACTGCGATCATATAGTTAAGAGGAGGCATAACATGATTTTGACATTTATGTTTATGAATAATTACAAGCAAAATGCAATAATTAGTTCCTAAAGTGATTCGAGGATATTTTCCAGTCATGTTTGGTATCAAACTCTTTCGTAATACATGATATTTCAGGATATGATGTTGAAAAGATGTTTTGAAATATGTGGAATTAATTATTAGGCATTCTTTTATGTTTAGAATCATCCCTTGTTGTCTGTCTCTGTCTTACACTCACACACACCCAAGACACACCCACAAGCTGAAAGCAGTGACAGTGACCAATCACCGACATGATCACAGAATAATCAACGAAGACGCCTCCTCCAAAAGGCGTCGCCAAACGCCCTTTAAAAAAAGACGCGCGACCAGAAACATCAGTTTTGGACGCGGGCGTTCATGCTCACCCGTGTTCCCTCATGTTCCAGCTTTCATTTATTTCATAGTAGAAACAGTTAGATTTTTGAGACAACAGCTGCTCGGTTCGGACGAATCCGGCACCGAGGGACGTGCGTAACAGCCGAAAGGAAGCCCGGCCCGCGACCCATTGTGGTTAGCCAAGAGCCATTATCGAAGCCAGCTGCGAAGGCCTAACCGCCCGGATCGGCTGAAGGGGCTAAATTCTGTGGAACCGAAACAGAACCAACGGTGGCACGTCCTGCTACATTGCTTCAACAGCACCTCCAGGTCCAGCCTGACCTCACCTCCAAGGTACAAGAATGAACTTTCATCAGCAACTTCATCCACAATAGATCACATACATATTTCCATAACTACAAACTTACACGCATTAACAACATGCTGCACACACAGTACATCTCATTCATGTTTGTTCGTCTCCCCCTTGTCCGTCCTCCTCTCTTTGTTATGAGCTCTCTTTATTTTATTCTTTGATTTTATGATCTTATTATTGAATATGTATCCTGCATTTTTATTCAATATTTAGTAGATTAGCATCCTTCTAGATTAGTGATTTCACTTTATTACATATAATCCTCACTTTTATTAGCCTAGAAATGCATTTTATCATGATTTAATTATCCCATGTCAATTGATATTTTGACTGTGTTAATTGTTGACTTTTGAATAAAAGGTTAAACATAATATTTGATTCCTCTGATTCATTAAAGCTGTGGTTATGGTGTAGATGTCTGGCAGAATTCACTTTTCCCTGGTTTCACATTGATGAGTTTAGTCTAAAAACTTAGACATATTTCTCCTGTTAAAAGGAGTGGGCACCCGCAAATTTGAAGTAATAGTAATAATCATAATTAATATTCTTAGTTATATAACCCATTAATAATAACTCATCTCATCTTCCTACATAATTTCTGACACCCCCAGATGGGACCAGCTGAAGCCATGAACACAGCGTTAATGAATAATCATTGGAATCAAAAGCCGGTCTAAAAACTGAACACTCGTGTTGCCAGATTGGTTCGGAAGCCGCCGAGCCCCGACCAATGTTGTATTCTAAGCAAAGCCGCCGCGCTAATGCTTAGAAACTGAATAAATAAGACCGCCGTGTCTCTGTGTTTAAAGCGCTAATGTTATGAAAGGCCGCCGCGCCAAAAGAAAAAGTTAAAATTAATCAACTGCGCCGTCAGTGACTGTGACGTCAGAGGTAAACAGTAAGTTGCCAGAACCGGGAAAACCCCGTATAAAAGGAAAAGATACGCAGACAGTGCAAACTAGGACTTTGCTACCCCGAAGAGCTCTGAAACTCTGGTATCTACCGACGCAAACAAAGAGTAAGTCGTCTGAATCTTCCGTTCCTTAAAACGGACAAGCTATCGTTGTATTAGCTCATGTTAGCTCATTGTGGTTGGAACACGTGGGTAACGCTCCGGAAACCGGAAGCAAATGTGTCAAGCCACCGCTCATACACAAAGACAGGCCTTCCTGTCCCTTTTTGAGACGCGACTGCCCCTCGTGGCGAGCTCGCGAATAACAGGCTAACGAGAGCCTCAGCATAGCAGCAGAAGCTTGCTATTAAGCGGTTAGCATCCGGCTAACCCAACGAGCCCAGTGAGGCTTTAAACAGATTCAAGTTACAGCGTGTCTTTTAGACACGTTTGGCTTGACAACTGTGCAGCGATACAGCTGTCTTTACCGTCACTTTGCTGAAATCGTGTGGTTTTAAATGTGCTCGATTTGATTTTGTCATCTCTCAGAAAAGCACGCGCACGCGCACGCACAAGTCTCATAACTAAACAGAAGTTAAGCCATTAAAAAGTAATCTTATTTAAACTAAGGTAACTCATTTAAATACAATTGACGGACTAAAATCAAGGTTTAACAAGACTTAAACCAATTTGGAAAAATTAATTAAACTAAAACAGTTTAAATAATTAAATTAATGATTAAAGTAAAATACACATTTTACTAAATGATTAATCCAGTGTGATTAAAATTAAATCAATTTGATTAAAAACAATTAAATTGAATAGGAAGTTAATTAAATGAAAGCAACTAATTTAAGAAGGATTTATTAATTAAAATAAGTTTAATAAAAGTTAAACCAGTTTTAATTAAGGTAATTAAATTCAACACAACCGAATTTAAACACAAACCATTCTTAAAAATCAACCTAAAGGAAATTACAACTGAAATAAAAACTGATAAATTAAAACAGAATTTAATTAATTAAAATTAACATTTATTGATTACAATAAATTCAATAGGATTTGGATTAAATTTCAAAAAAAAAAAAATTTTTTTTTTTTTTTTTTTTTTTCTCTTCTTTTTCCAATTGATTAATCACCTGATTAATCTAAGGAAACTGAATCAAGGTAAAGCTAATTTAAACTAAAGTTTAAATTAATTGAGGAAAAACATTTATTGATTAAAATAAATTCAATAGGATTTGAATTTAATTTCAATAAAAACATTTTTTCCAATTGATTAAAAACACCTGATTAATCTAAGGAAACTGAATCAAGGTAAAGCTAATTTAAACGAAAGTTTAAATTAATTGAGGAAAAACATTTATTGATTAAAATAAATTCAATAAGATTTGAATTTAATTTCAATAAAAACATTTTTTAATTGATTAAAAATACCTGTTGATTAATTCAACGAAGTTGAATTAAAGTAAAGTTAATTTAAACAAAAGTCTTAATTCAGTAAGAACAAATCTTGGATGAGTAAGAACAATTGTTTAAATTAAACAAACCACACCAAACTTTTCAAGTTTACCACTCAGTTTCTATTTACCAAACAGTGAATTGCTAAGAACAAACGAAATAAGATAAAACAATTTACTACCATTGTAATTTTTAAACTTTGTTTGAAAAATTATTTGAAATTTTGAAATTCTTTAGAGTTCTTCGTACGATTTTGATCCACAACAAATCAACATGTCTATCTCCTCAGAAGACCATCCAGCCGAGAACTTAGAATTCCTCCTCACAGAAATTTTAGGGGACGGAAAATCCACAATTGATGCCAAAATCCGAGAATCTCCCCCTCAAGAATTAGGAGACCTTGTGGCCGATTGCGTCACTGCAGCCGTTTCAAAAAAGCTGAAAGATAAGGAGCTGGTTAAACAGCTCGGCTTTGTAATATCAGCATTCTCCGCCCAGTTAAAATACGAACAGAATCGAGTTAAAACCCTCGAGAGCGAACGCGACGCTCAACTCGAAGCCATCGAGGAACGCGAAGCCCGCTGTGCTAACATCACGGTCCAGTATGAAGAAACACGTGAAGAAAATGGACTGCTCCAAATACGTGTGAGTTACCTAGAAGAAGCGGAAGATCAAGTTAATCAATTAATCACTGAGAATAAAGAATTAGAAAAATCCAAAGTGCTACTCGGAGACAAAATACGCGTTCTCAAACATGAGTTCGACACCACAACCCGGGAATTAGACGCCCAAATACACGAGTCAAATGATGGGAAGAAACTCCTCCTTGAGGCAGAAGGGGCGATCAAAGCCTCAAAAGCCAAAACTAAACTGCTTTCTAAAGAATTAGATGCAGAACGAGAGAGGGCTAATGACTTATTACAACAAGTAGCTGACGGTAAAGTAGCTACTGCTAAGGTTCAACGACAATTGAACCTCACCAGGAGAGAGCTCCTAGACGCAAGACGTGAGCTCGGCCAGGCTCTCTCATCACTGTCAATGTCGGAGGCCGATGGCGATCCTGACTCCGACGGTGAAGACGCAACTCGACAAGTCCTGCGCACAACCGACCCACCGGTACGCCCGCAGCGCCAAAGGAGACCCAGGGATGCCTCCGCGGACCCTCCTATTGACGGCGGACCGACGCCCGCCAGGCCCCCTAATAGCAATCGACCGTCCAACCGCGACCTGGATAAAATCGCCAGAAACATTCCGAGATTTGAACCAAAGTTCGACGAACCCCAAAATGCTAGAGCATTTTTGAGAGACATTGATTTTTATCTAAAAAGTTATCCAATGGCTAATGTTGAAGATAAAATCTACCTAATCAAAGCAACCTCGAGCAGGCTTGTTAATGATTTCATTGAACGTCAACTACCTCAGGTCAGAAATGATTACACAACACTGTGCCGCCTCATGGTGGATGAATTTTCTGACGCACTTCACCAAACAGGTTTCGACTATGCCCACACCGTTAAACAGGGGAAAAACGAATCACCCCAACAATATTACCACACCTTGCTACAGGCATACTTTGGTAATCGCAACGACCCAGGTATGGAGGAAGAAGAGCAGTTCAAACAACTGTTCCTCAGAAACCTTCACCACAGCACGAGCACCCATCTCGGCGTCGCGGCAGATCCCTATACCATGTCCAGTAAGAAACTTCGCGATCTTGCAATCAGAGGCTTCCTCTTGTACAAACAAAATTCGGCAAAATCCACACCTCGCGAAATGTTCCCGATAAAGAATAACTCTCACTCGCTGCAATTGGAAGGCATTCAAAAGGAACTCATCGTTCCTCAAGAGCATCCACCGCAAGCACCACAGACCCCTCCGCGGTACAACCAGCAACCGTACCATGGAATAAAGCCAAAACGATACCAAGATAACACCGATTATCGAGATTATGCGCCAAAACAAAACTTTCGGCACCAAAATTCCCGCCCTAACTCACACCACCAAGATCGCCGACCGCGACCACCGTGGTATGATTACAACCGTTCTGACCAGTGGAGAAGACACGACAACGACCGCCGAACACCTCCACCCAGAAACGAACACTCAAAACCTCGGTATCACAAAAATAACCAAAGGTCATACGACCAGCAGCCAAACAGATCAAGATCAGACAATGAACCTAATGAAATAGAAAGTTTAGAAATTAGGTTATCTAACCAAATCACTAAAGAAATGGCATCCATCAGGAAAATGTTCGAACAAATGATAGATGACAAAACCAATGATAAACCAAAACAATCAAAACGAAAAAATGACGATGATTCGCCTCGTGCTGTCTTGCTGGTGCAAACACATGCACCAAACCACCGTTTTTCCAATGGACATCAGTCCATTGAGGGTGAACCACCAATTCACCAATTCTTGTGTGACCTCTACGAAAGAGGAATCGCCCGAAAGTTTTATATATCAGCCACTTTTGAAGGTGTGCTTACCAATGAAGCCTTACTTGACACTGGAGCAGACATATCCCTCATGTCCGCCCAACTGTTCAATGAGCTGCGCAGCCTAGCCAAAGAGACCAACCTAAGGTTGATACTCCAAGACTGCCACATTGACATTGAACCTTATGGCGACAACGCCACTGTTATCACGAAGAAGGCTCTCGTACAAGTCACCATAGGGCACCTGACCCTGGTGCACCCGTTTTACATCTCAGACCACAACCAGATTCCTCTTCTCATAGGTATCGATTTGCTCAACCGATTTGAGCCCCTGATCGACTTTCAAAATCGGAAAATCTGGGCCCAAGTCAGGCAGCCACTGCCGCTGCAGCATGACTCACTCGACGGAGTTCAGTGCTACCAACTGAACCACTCTCGGGCTCTAAAGGAGACCCCCAGCCGGTCTCCGGCCCAAATGCGTCCGGCTACTAAAACCGTAGACCGTACTCTAACGACCAGAAATACCTCCCTGTGCTCGTTAACCAACAACCCCCTCGCTACCGATGGTCTTGCGTTTCAGAACCAACACATCAACGATGCTCTCGCCAAACAGGGGGCGCTATCAGGGACACCCTGGTCCTTTGACCCCACCCAGCTCGCTGAGCCCCACCCGTTGTCAGTGAATGCTATTACGCGCTCTCGTGCAGCTGCCGAGACCGACACCCCAATGTCCTCGCAGGTCATCGCACCGGTAAAACCCGCTTCCACCGACAATGACCCAATAACTTTAAAAGTCTCCTCGGACTTTGCCTCCACATCCAGCCATCTGTTCGCTGCCCGTCGCTCATTACAGATAGTCAAGGGCACCTTGGTCCATGTTTCTGCGGACTCCCAAACGCATGCGTTCGTTGTCCCACAGAACCAAAGGGGGGTGATATTGGCACATGCCCATGACATGCCCTGCGCCAGACACAGAGGAGTCAAAGTCAAAACCAAGCTAACACCGCTACCGCTTACACCACCCACCAATACACGACCGATCTTGAGAACCACCTCCGAGCTACGTTCGCGTTCGCTCAAAAACATCTCAAAGAGAGTGCGAAGGGCCGTAAAACCTACTACGACCAAAAAGCCTCACAAGAGGAACCACAGGTGGAAGACCGCGTCTGGTATTATAGCTTTGCTCCGCCCGCCGGCAAAACCAATCATCATGCAACCAAACTGAAAAATAAATAAATAAATAAAATTTCTTCCTAAATGGACAGGACCCTACCTGGTCACTGATAAACTGTCTCCAGTGGTGTACCAAATAAAGATTCCGAGCACAAAAAACCGAACCAAAGCTCAAATGGGTCCACCGAAACCAGATTAAGCTACACCAAAATCAACAGACAAGCCATCAACCGCGAGCTGAATAAACCCTACGAGCCGAAAGATAGCATTCCTAATTAACGTACCAGTCGTCACGTTCAATAACATCTACCACCTCAAGGACGACATAAACTAAGAACTAGGAACTAGAATCCACTACGCTATCTGGTCCCACTAAGGACACACCTGAGAGTCAGGATTTAAACGTGCTGGTTGATCCGTAAACTTCCAATCAGCCATCCCATTGATCAGGCCCCAAACATTAGCATATCTAACACCCTGCTACCGAGACCACAACGCGTCTCATTATATAGGCACAGGCCAAATTTAGCCAGAGCAAAAGAAAGCCCTTCTGTTGCTCTCATTTAGTTTAAGATCCCTTAGGGACTTACTTTTGTGTGTTTAGATTTGATTCTTTTATACCCTGCATGCTTTGTCTTTGTCTTATTGATGTGCACCAGGAGTAACTGACCGATACCACGCTATCTATGTGTTATGTGTACACTTTTATATTACCCCATCCTGCTGATCCCAAATTACATGTTCGCACCGAGCATTGTTGAGGGACACATAGCAACATATAGTACACACACCTAGTCTGCCTCCTGGTCTACGAGTGCCCACTGCCAAGCGGCACCTCAGAATCGACTCCATGGTCCCCCAACTCCTACCTCCATGGCCCACGGGCATTAACACCAGGCAATGCTCCAACGCCAGCCACCAGGGGCTCCAGGCTTCAACCTCCGGGGCTCCAGGCTTCAACCTCCGGGGCTCCAGCCTCAACCACCAGGGGCTCTAGCTTCAACCTCCCGGCGTTGCCTCCAGTATTGACTTCCTGGCAATGCTGCTCATCTCAACGTCAAGGTGAGAGTGATTTCCCTACCCTACAGGGGGAAACGCCTCCAATTTCCAACAAGGACATTGGACTTTTGGTCACTCCTGAACTTTCGTCAGGGTGTGTGAGGACCTCAACACACCTTTACCTGTTTCCAGTTTTCTTCAACTTGAAGGTTCGTTCCCTCTTTTGTTTCCTCAAAAGAACTTTTTGATAAGAGCTTCAAAGCATTGAAACCTTATCAACAGGGGGATTATGTAGGGAACTAAACCCCCAAGTTGACCTGACTTAGAACACCGGCTTCACCAGTCCGTGGAGTCAGAGAGTCTACCTCTTGCTGTGAAATGCAAACGTGCCCCAAGGGGGGTCTTCTTCCCTTCCTGCCGAACAAAAAGATAGAAGGATCCCAGAACAGTCGTCTCCTGTTATCATCTCCCTGCTACATTACGATCAAAAGAAGAACATCCCTCTCCTTCCCCCTTTGTCAAACAGATACCTCTGGATGCTGTAACATCAAAGAACTGTCCCAATGACCCCTTTGACCCCCTGCAGATGTTGTCACCTCCCGAACCCAAACCAATGGTTACACAGGACAATGGAATAACCCCAGTTCTCCTGCTCAAATGAGAACAAAGGACATGTGCTGGACTGAAAAGTTACAAATGAAAACATTTTTGGAATGATTTCTACTATAATTGAAATTGCAAATGTGTCTGCACTCGTGTCATGTAATTTAACAACAACAGAATGCTATTTTAAAGTGTTTATCATTTAAAAGTGCTTAAAAATACCAGAAAACATCACAAAAGTTAGTTTGAGGTATTTACTGCGATCATATAGTTAAGAGGAGGCATAACATGATTTTTGACATTTATGTTTATGAATAATTACAAGCAAAATGCAATAATTAGTTCCTAAAGTGATTCGAGGATATTTTCCAGTCATGTTTGGTATCAAACTCTTTCGTAATACATGATATTTCAGGATATGATGTTGAAAAGATGTTTTGAAATATGTGGAATTAATTATTAGGCATTCTTTTATGTTTAGAATCATCCCTTGTTGTCTGTCTCTGTCTTACACTCACACACACCCAAGACACACCCACAAGCTGAAAGCAGTGACAGTGACCAATCACCGACATGATCACAGAATAATCAACGAAGACGCCTCCTCCAAAAGGCGTCGCCAAACGCCCTTTAAAAAAAGACGCGCGACCAGAAACATCAGTTTTGGACGCGGGCGTTCATGCTCACCCGTGTTCCCTCATGTTCCAGCTTTCATTTATTTCATAGTAGAAACAGTTAGATTTTTGAGACAACAGCTGCTCGGTTCGGACGAATCCGGCACCGAGGGACGTGCGTAACAGCCGAAAGGAAGCCCGGCCCGCGACCCATTGTGGTTAGCCAAGAGCCATTATCGAAGCCAGCTGCGAAGGCCTAACCGCCCGGATCGGCTGAAGGGGCTAAATTCTGTGGAACCGAAACAGAACCAACGGTGGCACGTCCTGCTACATTGCTTCAACAGCACCTCCAGGTCCAGCCTGACCTCACCTCCAAGGTACAAGAATGAACTTTCATCAGCAACTTCATCCACAATAGATCACATACATATTTCCATAACTACAAACTTACACGCATTAACAACATGCTGCACACACAGTACATCTCATTCATGTTTGTTCGTCTCCCCCTTGTCCGTCCTCCTCTCTTTGTTATGAGCTCTCTTTATTTTATTCTTTGATTTTATGATCTTATTATTGAATATGTATCCTGCATTTTTATTCAATATTTAGTAGATTAGCATCCTTCTAGATTAGTGATTTCACTTTATTACATATAATCCTCACTTTTATTAGCCTAGAAATGCATTTTATCATGATTTAATTATCCCATGTCAATTGATATTTTGACTGTGTTAATTGTTGACTTTTGAATAAAAGGTTAAACATAATATTTGATTCCTCTGATTCATTAAAGCTGTGGTTATGGTGTAGATGTCTGGCAGAATTCACTTTTCCCTGGTTTCACATTGATGAGTTTAGTCTAAAAACTTAGACATATTTCTCCTGTTAAAAGGAGTGGCACCCCGCAAAATTTGAAGTAATAGTAATAATCATAATTAATATTCTTAGTTATATAACCCATTAATAATAACTCATCTCATCTTCCTACACCAGGAAGGTCGACACTCCAAATCTCCTTATAACACTCTGTATTCCTTTGTTGTTTCACATCTAATATTTTTCAAGTATAATGCTAAGAAATGTCCCGGTCTCCTCTTCTGTTTACACCGCGTCATGTTTTCTTGGAGAGAAGTAGTAGAATGTATTTGCAGAGAAAGTGTTTCCTTTTGTGACACATTTCAATAAGCGTAAAAACTTTTTAGCGATGTTTGAGTGTTTTTTTCGAAATGCAGGTGTTTCCATTTCCAGATTCAACTGAAGTTCTTACACTGAGTTTGGTAATACAAACCAAGAATTTGTCCATTGAGCTTTGAAACAATGACAAAAGCTGTGTTGCTTTAAGACAGTGTTTCTCAAATGGGGGTACCTGTACCACTAGGGGTACACAATGACACTACAGCAATACTTGAGAAAAAGGAAAATTAAGAAGGTATTAAAAACATGAGGTTCTATACTGTTTATTTTTCGTCAAAATGATAATTATACTAAATATTACCAGCAACTCACAAAACGACAACAAAAATACACAAAATAAGAGAAAAATATACTGAATAATAATAAGAACAAACAATGAAATACACAAAATTACACCAAAAACACACACATTAAGGGAGACAAATACTTACTATTGCCAGCAACACACAAAAGGACAACAAAGACACACTAAATGACAGAAAAACACACAAGATCACTCCAAAATACACAAAAATAACAGAGAAACATACAAAACGACATAAGAAACAACCAAACAACACCAAACACACACACTGAGAGAGAATAATTTAAATAATATCAACAACACACAAAATACACAAAATGATCTTGATTAGAACATGAACTAAAAATACAAGGATCTGTCTTGGGAAATGACCATAACTGATAAAAAAAAAAAAAATATATATAAATAAATCTATTCAGGAGGCACTAAATACTGTTTCATTCCTCTTATTTACAAAATGAGATTCTATAAAATGTGTGTAATCCCTCATTCATTCCATCATTATGATCTATAGTTGTGTTTTCACAGAATTCTGCGCAAAATGTTGTAGTCGGACAAAGGGTGTACGTGGATACAAAAGTAAGAGAAAGGGGTACTTGAGCCAAAATAGTTTGAGAACCACTGCTTTAAGACATACTTCTCACTTTTTTGAACCAGTCAGGCACTGGTTAGAGCCAGTATGACCAATTGTACTCCAGCAGGGTAAATGGGAATATTCATTCCAGGTCAGGAGTTTGCATCTGCTCTGGAGGAAAATGGGAAATTAGAAGGAATGATAATCAGTAGTGTTTGCGTCTTACACTATAGCAGTGTTAATTTTAGAACAAAATGTAATTTAGTTTTATTCAGAGTCTTACTAAAAGACATTAAAGCTGCACTACCCAAATCTTGAGCCCTGTCAGAGGGCTGAATTCGAACCATAAATCACACCCCCTACTCTGATAATCCCTCCCAGTCTCCTCCTCTGGAAGTGCACGAAGTCGCGCACGAGCGCTGAACGTGCACACGCATATGTTGACAGTCTGAAGTTGGATCCAAGCATCTCCAAGTTCGTATTTTGCTGCCGAAAATAAATTTCATCGTCACTAATTATGAAATACTCATTTATGTTGCTAAACTGTAATATCATCATACATTATAGAAAGATTTAGCAGAAATCCAAATGCAAAAACAAAAAAGCAGACAACATCCTATATGAAAACTGGCAGATGTGTGCTAATATTTTTCTAACTGAATGTAGAAGCTAGTCTGTAACAATACAAGAATTGTGGAGATTCTAAAACGATTGTCGTTTGTCTGCTATGAATAGGAAAACGAGTCTTTTATTGCTCAACCATCTACGAGCAGTAGTAGTAAAACACGTCGCCACGCTAAAGGATGCACACAAAATATAGGGAAATGGAACATTAGATTACCTGTCACTTGAGTGTCCAAAGTTAGTCCAAGACTGGCCCACAATGCCCTCCATCTGGAATACTCTGGACCAATATTTATTCGAGTTTTGGCTCTTCTTTGGTTTTTTAGACGTACCGCGTCTTTCTTTTCTTCCTCTGATTTTCTCTTTTTGGGTTTTTTAGCAGTATATGCAGTAATAGCAAGCGCAGATATAGCGTATTTGGGATTAACGTGTCTAAAGTTAAGCCCAGTGGTGTTTGGTGTTTGAATCCCTAAAGAGGCTGAGGATGAAAGGCCATTTCTCTGCCATTCTCTCACATTCTGACAGGTAAGTGTGGAATTCAGACCAGCAACCACTTCGTCACCCCAAGTGTTCATCTTTTTCCTTTGACGTCTACCATCATGTTGTGCATTCAAGCATCTGCCAGTCCAGTGCAAGCAGCGATACCAACGAAAGGTGCTGATTAGGTTGTACAGATCAGCAGAATCCAGACAGTACTGCCTTTTGTTTACCCGACGATGCGACATCCATCAGGACTTTGTTTTGAATGGTTTCATGTTTTCTGTCATTTTGAAACACTTGTCTTCATTCTTTCTCTCTTCTCTCAACCATCAAAACGGTCATCATCATCTTTTCATCCTTTCGTCTTTTTCATTCAATCCAAACTATTAAGGAAACACCGGCTTTACACAAGTTTCTACTAAATGTTTCTTTTTGTTATGGAAATAATTATTGTTGCTTGTGTTATTTCTTTGTGGGTAAACACCTAATACTCTTACCTGAGATGATAGCTGGAAACAAAACATTAGCCCTAAATTGATTTTCCTTTTTCCATTATCTGGCTGCTTTTTGTTTGAACGTTAACACTTAAAGAGTAACTAAACCCCTGTTTTCTCCTGACCTGCTACGAGGAGGGAAATTCAAAAAATGCCTTGATTATGGGCGGGGCTGCTAGAGCAGTTAAGACACGCCCAGAATCTCCAATGAACAATCTATGCTATGTTAACTAGCTACTCATTAATCATTATACCTCTCTATTCACTCTTCTCTCAATCCAACCTACTCACCACAGATTGTAGAACCCACAGGTGATAGTTTTTATAAAAGAGGCGGGGCAAATAGTGCTCGTTTGTAATGCAAGACGGTCCCAAAACATCGCATGATCTTGATCTCAACCAATAGCAAAAATCAAATGTAATAGCTGGGTTTCAACCCATAGAGGGCAGTTACTCTGACATTTTACAACAAAATATGCCAAATTGGAACTTTGACTAAAATGTTGAGAGTTGGACCAGGATCAATCAACAGCACTACTTCATATCCAAATACATTTGTATTTAGCAGAAAAAAGTTTTTTTTTTAGTTTTAGTTGCTCATTAAAGGGAAAAATACTACTATTTATCTTTAGACGTTACATACTGATGAGGTGGTATTATCTGTTCACAGTGGAATTCCCAATATGTAATCCAAGAACAACTGGCTATAGACTATAGAGATTGAGCTAAAGGGAGGCTAGGTTTGAGACAAAGCCGCGGCATGTGCGCTCCTGTTTTTCCGTAACGTTCGTCATTCGCTCGCTTGAGTTGAAAATATTCAACTCCAGCAAATGTTTTGCGTGACGCGCATGAAAGCCAATCAGTCCTTGACGTCAGGCCTTAAACGCAGAAACTGTTTTTTTTCACTCATTTCAGCCTGGAGGAGAAAATAAGTGGCGGCGTGTAACCACCCGGAGCTCTACGACACGGCTAGTTTGGTCATCTGCACGTACCGCTGGAAGCAGTCATCATCCATGCGCAGCTCTTTAAGCAAACAGTGAAACTCACCAAGTTGGATGCGTCGCTGGTTAACCTGGCGAATCCAGGAACGCCGGCGACACAATGTGAACGCCAGGAATTACGGCTTTTCAGCTTCCACAGAAGGTAGGTAGCAGTGATTATACTGGGGTCCTTCATAGTTTATAGGGAAAACAAACCGAGTCTGATTGGCGCTTTTTTTATATTCGCTTCAGACGCACATAAGCGAAAATGGAGAAAACGTTTTTCAATCCCGCGGTGCCCGCATCACGAAAATTTGCGCCACGTCCGATCTCAAGACTACTGAAGACTAAGACTACCCTCTAGTGGTGACAGAAAAACAATCTCATAATATGGTGAGCGCTACTTTGTTTTGCTCTAGCCAAATGTGCTTGATGCCCTTTGCCACCACGTACTTGTGTTTAGTGGATGTTCAGCTTTGACAAACATGAAAATAAGACTTTGCGTAGAGAACGATTTAAGACTCAGACTCTCTCCAATTCATCCAAACATTGCAGTTCATCCTTAACCTCACTTTCTCAGTAAAGTTTTAGCGATGTTGTTTTTTACTAAAAATTCCAGGAGGCTAATTAATTAAATAAATCAAGTGATAATTCGGAATAAGATATTTTCTTGTGTGCCTACAGGTCATTATTCTTTTTTTGATTACTGTATATTATACCTCAACGGGAAAAGTAAAATTCAGAGACAAATTTCACTGTAGGGCTACATTGTATATGATATTACATTATTGTGTTTTTTAAGTGTGCAGGAATAGGTTGTACATGGCTTCAGGTTAAATGTCTGAAAGGGTACAAGACTGAAAAGTTTGTGAACCACTGACCTCATGGTATGAGATCTTTGCGTGGAGGAAACTTTCCAGTTGTTAAACAGTGATCTGTATGTTTCATTCTTTTGTAAAAGTCTAATAGAAAAGGAAATGCAATCAAAGTGGTAAGAAACTCTTTGTGAGGAAAACCAGATCAAAAGCTTGTATTTAGTTCTCTGAACGTGGGTCATTACTGCCACCAAGTGGTCACATGCAGAACTACAACGTCCCAAAAAAAAGTCTACTCCACAGAGTTGTTTGTCCTTCAGCAAACTTCCTGCTTTAAATCATCTTATATTTGCTATTTTTATTTATTTATTCATTTATTACAAATACAACACAGCACATTTCTCTTTAAAATGGATGCATTCACCTTGCAGATGGTACTAATAGATGTCAGAGTGAGGAAGTACAAGACAAGTGTGTTTTAATGCTCACTTTGTGCAACAGACTTAAATAAATGGATTTATAGACAACAATGAAACCATAAAAGGGAAGAAAATATATAAGTGAAATGTATAGCATGTGTGGTTATGATAATACTGTATATGCAGGGGTCAGTGCTAAAGCCTAAGCTCAGGAAGACATTTAAAACTAGTTAAAGTAGACTTGAGCAGCTGCTACGCTGTCATATTAGGAACTTGAAGTGGGCACAAAATAAATGACAAAATAGTGCGTAATGAGACATGAAACCACTTTTATACTAAAATGTCTATAGAAATGTTAAACTGCCTGTAAGAGAACGTGACCAGAGGTAAAATTATGTTTGATGATATTTGTTGAGTTTGGTTCTTACTTTATTTTTTTATTAAGTGTATATATAATTGTTATATATATATATTATAATATATATAATATTTGTTCCATCAAACACCGCAGTCAGGGTTGGGGTCGATTATAATTGTCACTGCATAATTGGTAATTAATTACAATTATGTCATTTTAAATTTAAATGTAATTTTGAAAATCTGTTGCTGTCGTAATCATAGTTAAATTTGAATTGAGTTCAGGTAATTGACTTTGTAATTGTAATTGCCATGAAAATTCTATTGAAAAATTTACAATTTAACTCTAAACTGGGGAACCATGTTACAGTTCTATGTACAGGTATATACAGATGTAGTTAATTATCAAAATATATTTCATATTAAGCTTTCCCACATTTTACCATTTGAAAAATATTAAAACCTATATTTTAATTGATTATGAAGGTAACCAATAGATAGGAAATAAATTAGATGATTTATAATTGTTTTTAGTGTATTTTACAGCTGATTTAGGACCAGTTATCATAAGAGATGCTAACAGAAAGCTAACACAAGGAAGGTTAACTTTAATAGGTTATTTATTTCAGGCTCAGTAATTGTGATTAATTGTAACAGAACTTTAGTAAATGAGGACGAAATTGTAATTGACTTTCTGAGGATAAAAAAAATGATTATAATTTAACTGTAATTAAAAAAAAAATTCTGGTAACTGTAATCGTAATTGAATTGTAATTGAACATGTGTAATTGAAAATGTAATTGTAACTGAAAAATGTAATTGACCCCAACCCTGACGACAGTGGGTTCTTCAGCACTTTATGTCACCCAGGGTACAATTATGATTACAGTGACCAGCATTTTTTCCCAATTACAATTAAAATATGATTATTGTTAATCCTTAGGAAGTCAATTACAATGACGTTCTCAATTACTAAAGTTCAATTACTGAGCCTGAAATAAATAACCTAATAAAGTAAACCTAACTCTTGTGTTAGCATCTCTTATAACAGGTCCTAAATCAGCTATAAAATACACTAAAAACAAATATCTATCATATCATTTATTTCTTATCTATTGGTTACCTGGTTAGGCTTCATAATCAATGAAAATATAGGTTTTAATATATTTATGGTGTGGACGTCTGAGTCTTTTTTGTGTCAGTATACCCCTCCATTTCAATTTTTTTTTAAATGGTAAAATGTGGGAAATTTTGATATGAAACACTACATAGAACTGTAACATGGTTGCCCAGTTTTGTGTTAAATTATAATTAACCATTTTGATGGAATTTTCATGGCAATTACAATTACAAAGTAAATTATTTAAACTCAATTACAATTTAAATATGATTATGACAGCAACAGGTTTTTAAAACTACAATCACGCCATAATCTTAATTAATTACGCAATTAGAATTATAATTGCGCCCAACCCTGATGTCGCCCTCTACTGACGTGAAGGAGAGTTTAAATCACTGCCTCTCACTTACAGGAAGCATAACCAAACTAAAACTCCTTCAATTATCTTTTAATTCATGACATTTATTAATTAATATGAATTCAAAATTGTAGTAAAAATGAACTGAAGGAAAAAGGAGCAGCTGTTGGATACCCAGTGATAATTACAGTATGTTGTTGGACACATCTGAGGGCATTGTGGGTAAAATACCAGTGCAGGTGGCTTTGATGAGTACAATGAGCTCGTTTTCAGTCTTTTCACTGAACAACATTCGACTCCAGCACATTTAATTCAAACACTGAGACTGAAGCTGAGAAACAGCATGTGATCACTGATCATGTGATATGTGACTTTACATTAGCCTGTGAAAGCTTAAAACCACCGACAGGTGAAATAACTGCAAATCTTTCCCTGTCAACATAGCTACCTTCATAAACTCTATCACAGCAGGGGCCACAAAACTGTGACTGTATCTAATCTGAGGGCCACATTATTAACATGCATGTCATCATGTAGAATACTGACCGATCTGAGCATTAATCCAGGGAGAAAATGTTTTTGTCTTTGTGGTATTGTTTTCTTTTGTCAGTTTTTAGTACATTTGTGTGTTCTTGGTGTCATTATGTGTGCTTGCTTTTGTTATTTCTTGTGTTCTTGTTGTAATTATGTGTATTTTTCTGTCATTTTATGCGTTTTTGTTGTACATCTGTGCATTTCTGGGGTCACTTTGTGTATTTTTGTTGTTTTCTGTATTTTCCAGTCATTTTATGAAATTTTGTCGACAGTTTGTGTGTCTTTGAAGCTATTCTGTAATGTGTTTTTTTAGTCATTTTGTTTCAGTTGTTGTGTTTTATGAGTAATTTTGTGTGCGATTTGTGTGTTTTTGGGGTCACTTTCTGTATTGTTAATGTTGTTTTCTGTATTCTCCTGTCATTTTGTGTAACTTTTTTGACAGTTTGTGTGTCTTTGGAGCTATTCTGTAATGTGTTGGTTCTTTTTGTGTTCTTCTAGTCATTTTGTGTTCGTTTTGGGGGCCGCACAAAATTAGACAGAGACAAAATTAGACATGTGGCCCCTGGGCCGCCAGTTGCCCATGTCAGTTTTAGGGAAAAAACTAAATAAAATGTAAAAGTGTTGAAGTTGCAGGAGAAGATCAATCTGTTGTGTATAATAAGGCATTGAAAGGAGGGGCAGCCAAAAATATCGGCTCTTAATAATAGTCGCAGCCGTTCGATGTGTGTGGTAACATTTAGTGTGAGGTAATGTACAAAAAGAGGAGGGGCTTAACCTAATGTGATAAAAAAAACTGAGACAAATACTTGTGTTTCTAGAAACGAGGCAAGAAATAAACAAGATGTAGATCTTTACATCCAACCTCCCACTCTGGCCTTTTCAGGTTGACAATATCTGAGCGTGTAGAAAACTCACGATGCACACTATAGACAAACCAATCTCTATTTTTTTCATCACTTCCTTTTTTTTTGGCGTAGTGACATGCTGATAAATGTGTTTATTTTTGGTGTTATTGTTGCAATTCTTTTTACATCTTCAGTTTTCTTGTTAGGTTCCTGTCTCATGGTTGCACCTCCAATCATTCGATCTGCCTGATTGCTGAGGTCAGCAGTGCAGATAGTTTGAACCAGCATGTTTGATTGTCATATACAGAGAGCAGAGCCCAAAACTCTCTGATAAACCGTAAGAAAATATCTTTTGCATCATTGGGTCAAAACTCACAGCATGCAAGTGTCAAAATGAGTGTTGGACGAGGAGAACGTCATCATTCCAGGTGAGTCAGTGAGTTTTGGACTCCGGCCCTGCTTCAGGAGAGCTGGGGGTCAGCGGGTCTTCGTAAACGGGGGTGGGAACGTGCAGCGCGGCTCGTTTGCATTTCCTGGACTGAGTTTTGGTGCGACGCGGGGTGGAGGTCTTTACGGTGGGGTGTGCTTTGGGGCGCTGGGGGGGGAGCTCTGGTGATGTGTTGGGTTTAGCCGTGAAGCTGCTGTCTGCGCTGTGAGGTTTCCCCTGAGGACACGAGGTGGACAGGAGGGGGGAGAGAGCAGCGGACTCTAGCAGGTCTTTAGTTCCTTGAGTGCACTGTGGGAACAGAGACAGAGACGTATGGAAAACACATCTCAGTGAATGTGACAGCACTTACTGCACCAGTGTTGATTCACCTCAGTGGAGCCGATGATGTGCTAACGGAAGTTATTTAAAGATAATCAGAGGTTTTCTAAACTGCACTTACAGATTAAATTAGTTTAGTTTAGTTTGTGGAGTAAAAACGATGACTTCAAGGGAGCTTGATTTAAAGAGTAACTAAACCCCTGATTTCTGCTGACCTGTCACTAGGGGGGAAATTCAAAAACTGCCTTGATTGTGGGCGTTATTGCTGTAGCAGTAAGACACGCCCAGTCACAGCGCTGCACTGACGTCTGTGGTCAACTACAATGTGCACCCACATACACACAACACTACAGACACTATCACTAAACAGTAGGGCTGCCAACTGTTGTCGTTTAGTCGACTAATTGGTCGATGCCGTCGTGATAAACCAAGAATTTCATTGGTTGACCAACAATGGTGTTTGAATACAGTTTAAAAAAAAATGCAATGCACTTATATAGGTGATAAGGATTAAATATAAAATATAATTTATTTAATGGCTAAACATGATTCTATGTCCAACAACAGCTGGCTGCAAAAAAAAAAAAAGTGTTGCACTGTCACAGACTGCTCTGATCAGATTAAGACAGGCTTGAAGCACAAGCATCCACTATTGAATCAATTCTTTTTCTGCACAAGAACATGGATTATCCTTATATTTGATACGTGGATTATGTAAATAGATTCACTGCTGTCTCTGGCGCCGTATGTATGAGGAAAAAATAGGTTTTAACTGTCTGTTTTAGGTTGGGCTCTGATATAAATACCTAATGTCTGTCGGACTTGCAGGTTTCACTTTTCCTTTGTCGGGTTCTGGTCAAAGCTTGAATAAGGTTCATATCATAAATGGTCTGTGTTTAAAAGCCAAGCGTCACCACAAAAAGCCAAAACAAAATGTGTCTCTCTTTTTCTTTCTCCTCGTCGTCCTCTGCACCTGCTCAATTATTCTCTTTTTTTTTCTTTTTTGGTCGACTAATCGCTACGTGTGCCATAGTCTTGGTCGACCAACCATTTCCTTGTTTTACTACAGCCCTACTAAGCAGCCTGAACGCTGCTTACACACACACAGAAAGACGCAATAACTACACGCACGTTTGTGCACACACAGAGACAGACGGGAATACACACACTATGTGTCTGTACATACACACATAGCTTAATGGACCAGCTGATTAGCGCAGAATCTGCTCTTTATAGAAGCACAGAGTCAAAAACATCACCACAGCTGAGCAGTGGAGCAAGCTGCTCAGAGAACATTGTCGCGCTGTGATTGGAGGAAAAAATCCTCCCTCCTGTCACTTTTTATAGGCGGGGCGGGGCCAACAGTGAAAGTTGGTGATGCGCAAGAATCCAAACAATCTGTCTGAGCCAATAGCAAAATTAACACGTAATAGCTGGTGTTCAACCATTAGAGGGCAATAACTCTGACATTTTAAAACTCAAAACACAAAATTAAAATACTTTTACTCAAATACACATGTATTCAGCAGAAAAAAGTGGGTTTGGGGTTTAGTTACTCTTCAAAATTTCCATTATTGTCCACCTTATTTTGTCTTTGGATTTTGGGTTGTTTTCTACTATTTTTAACCCGTTTTTTTGTACGGTGACCTTGGCTACCTTGAAAGGCGTCTTTCAATAAAATTTATTATTATTATTATTATTATTATTATTATTATTATTATTATTATTAATAATAAAAGACTGTTTATCTTGTTTTTTAACTAACAACAGGTCCTATAAAATACACAATATAAAGGCCATAAAAGGGGAAACAAGAACAAAAGTTCTATAAATAGGTGTCAGTAAGCAATAGTCAATCTAGAACAGGGGTCACCAAACTTTCTGAAATGGAGAGATACGTCAAAGCTAGTGAATAGTCAATAGGGCTACCAGTTTAAAAAGCACTTATTAAATACTACGTTTTCTCTTTAACTTTCAACATGCAATAATTTATTTCCCCTTATTTATGCAATTGTTTCATTTTTATTACGTTTCACAGGAAATCATCATATTCCTATTTTACTAGCCTCTAGCAACTTTAAATAATGTAACTTATTTGTGCAATTAAACCATTCTGTAATATTTTTTCAAAGTTCAACTTTGAGTTTTTTAACCGTTCACGACCCATATACCAAATCTGTGACACTTAAAAACATGTCACAATGTTTCAGTGAAATTTCTTTCTAAAGATGGTTAATTTGAAATTTGAAGTCACAAATGTAGAAATATGGACCAAACCCTGCCACAAGTAAAGTGACTTATTATTATTAGAAAATAACAACTCTGTTTGTATGCTTTTAAGCCCATTTTAGGTCAAATGTTTCAAAAGACGTCCCTAGAAGTCCATGAAGACATGAAGACCTTCCTACCACGTTCATCTCACTCTTTGTGGCCAGAGTGGGCAGCTCAATTTCAGCACAGCCAGTCTGTGCCGACTCGTCCTCTGGCAGAAAACCCCGTCTGTCGATCAAGCTGGAGAAATCCAACAAAAGTCTTAATGGGTCAAAAATGCATGCATTCATTTTTTTACACAGGCTTCTCCTGCAGCGTCATGTGTATTAAGTGTTGCAGCTCATATCACACATGTAACAGAAGTACAGAGATTTAGTCTTTGTTTTAGTCATCAGAATTATTTTTAATTTTAATGTATTTTACTTGACTTTGTTTATCCCTTCTTATATGAGAGTATATAACTGTTAGATGTCTGAACCTTAGATTAAAACCTTAGATTATTCTAATCGGCAAAGGCAGTCCCCTTGCTTCCACACAGGTGACCCCTAGTGCACAAAAACACCAACTTCCTGGGTCTCCAGCGGGCGGAGTTCGGATGCACATATCCAAGCACTTTTGTAAAACCGATGACAGAAGCAGTATTGAAGTGACAGACCTCCTCTGCTTCCACATACCTTCTCCCAAGCTTTTAACTGGTGATTGTTACGTATGTATTTTTTTCCTGTATTAACCTTTATTATTGTTAGTTTCTTTTTTTGACTTGTGTAATTGTTTTAACAAATGTAAAGTTTTGAAAAGCGCAAATAAATAAAATGTATATTATTATTGATGGGACAAGCGAGATTTCCAAGTGTGAAAAGGACAGTATGAGTTTTCACTGTGAAAAGGTACATTTACGAGATACACCACTCACTGACCAGGTCCATGATTATTTTCATGAAGCTATTATTTTAATTCAATTTACAAATTTGAAGGAAGTGCACAAGATGCACATTAAACAGGCTGATAAGTGAAAGCATTGATCACCTACATTTTCAGCTTGAATCAACACTTCAATGGGAAAAATAATGGAACTCTGTCAGACTCGCTGCCCCCCCCCCCACCCCCTTTTTTTTTCTTTTTTTTACATTGCTTTCTTCTCTCTCTTTTTTACTTTTGTTTAGTTTATTTCAAACACGTAAAAATAAAGTAAAAACTAAAACAAATCATGAATAAAAAAATGCTAAATTGGGTGCGCACTTAAATAGATTGTATGCATGTTTTTTTTGTACGCATGTTATTCCGTTTTAAAACCAAATCAAAATAACAAATAAGCAGTGTGGTTATTTTATTTTACCAACTTAAAACCAGAACAGAAATAAAGAAAAGTCTATATTTTTACAGTGAAACTAGGACGAGAGCTTCATGTTTTAAGCTCACCACACAGAAGGGACCCACAGATGGGGGCGGACTTTTACTCTGCTGCATTTGGTAAAAAGGATCTTGTAGCATGTTGCCCACCTCACACTGATGGCAAAGAGGTGTAATTTGTGTGTTGATGATGTTTCGTTAAAGTTATTGATGCTGGAAGTCTGAATCTGTGAATATCCGCCAACTTTACTGAACAGTGTTATGGTCCAAATAGTATCCAGATAATCTGGTGACTGACTATCCACTGTGAGGCTGGTGTTAGGAACAATAGATGTTCGAACTTCTAAGATTTGACACTTTTGCAAAAACAATTACAGCGTTTTTGGATTTTTTTTTTTTGAGGGCAGTAAAAAACACAGCCAGAAGTTGATCACAAGAAACAAAGAGCACCAGTAGTTTCATTACACCACCTATGGTTCCTTTAATCTCATCATGTGCATGTTTTACGTAACATCAATTTTTTTGTTTTGATTTATTTATGTATTATTAATGTTTCAATTCATCAGTAACGTGATTTATGCGTTGCTCCTTTTTCTGTCCAGGAGTAAAAGTCCGCCCCCCGCCCCCGTCTAGTCCACTCTGTGTGGTGGGATTAAAAGATGAAGCTCCCATCCATAGTTTTCCCGTAAATATCAAAATATCACACGAACAGTATAAGATTAAATTTCAAAACCGAAAAACGCTGCTTATCTGATTTTTGATTTTTCTGTATTTCTGTTTTGGTTTTAAGTCAATAAAACAAATAACCACACTGTTTATGTCACGATGGGGTTTTATTTTGGAGACCAATCTGCAGGAGAAGGCTGCTGGGAGTGAGGCCAAGACGTCATGTTCTCCCCCTGCCCTCCAAAATAAAACCCCATCGTGACAGTATATTTATTATTTTTATTTAATTTTAAAACAAAATAACCAAAAAACAAAGGGTACACAGATTTGGTTTTCCTGTTGCGAGTGTATAACTAAGATTACCGATGCAGATGACAACAGGTGCAAATGTGGTGGAAAGCGCTCTATTTAAATGAGCTTTGCTGCTCAACATGGAGAGTGTGGAGAAGTTGAATGAACATAGTCTTAAATCCCAGTAAACAAACTGAATATAAGCAGAAGAAGCAGAATGTGGGAACTGTCTGTGAGACAGCGACTGCTGTGGGTAAAACCGAATGAACATCAGATAAAGTCAAGAAAAGATGGACAGATATGAGGAAAGGAAAATATAGCTTGTAAGAAATGAAATTCATTTATTTTTAATTTCATTAATTTGAATGATTAATGTTGATTCGAGCAGAAAAAAATCTGTTCTCTCTGTGACTTTTAACAATAACTGCAGCCATCTGTTAGTAAGGCTGTGACAGTTACAAAATGCCTGTCAAACAGACTGAATGAATTATTTTAATGTTTTTTTTTTTGTTTGTATTTTTTATAGCTCATTTCAGTCTTAGTCTATCAAATCCATACTGGCAAAACTAGGAAAACCTTTAAGCTTAAAGGCATTTTTATTTAGTTTTTTTGAATAGGCTAAGCCATCAGTTACAACTTACAAGTAATGAAAAATAATTAGAGTATACCACTTTTAATGAACAAATAATTCAAACCTTCAACCATCATACAGTTGCTAAAAAATTATGAAAAAGTATAAGCATTTATCAAAATATTTTTGAAATAACTAACATAACAGTTATGTTAGCCTTATTAAATTTTACGGTACACGTTGAGTGTTGTGGTGTTGATGCAGATCTCGTACTATGGTGGATCCATGACTGACCTGGGAGGCATCGGTGCACACAGCACTGAACAACAGTTGATGATAATATTTCTATGACTGTACGGGTTGGTGACGCCTTCTCCACCCTTTCCTGACCACGAGCCCTTGATCTGAAAGAAAATACCAAATCAAAACACACATTTTAGGCTTTGCAGCAACAAACTAATGATGCTGGTGTTAAATAACAAACATAGATGATCTTCAACATAAAACAAGTGCTAACACTTTTATTATTAAGGCACAGCTAACACCAGGGTTGGGGTAAATTATAATTGGAATCGTAGTTTTTTTTCATCTGTTGCTGTCGTAATCGTAATTCAACTGTAATTGAGTTGAGATAATTGAATGTGTAATTGTAATTGCCATTAAAATTCTATAAAAATTGTCAATTATAACTTAAAGAAAGCTGGGGAACCATGTTACAGTTCTACATAGATGTAGTTAACAATTATTATAATATGTTTCATATCAAGCTTTTCCACATCTTACCATTAAATAAAACTGATGCCCACACCAATAATATTAAAACCTATATTTTCATTGATTATGAAGCCTAACAAGGTACTAAATAAATAAGAAAGAAATTAGATGATAGATATTTGTTTTTAGTGTATTTTACAGCTGATTTAGGACCTGTTATCCTTGGAGATGCTAACAGAAAGCTAACACAAGAGGAAGGTTAACTTTCATTAAGTTATTTGTTTCAGTGTGAATTGAGAATGTAACTGTAATTGACTATGAGGATAAAAAATAATTGTAATTGGAAAAAATGCAGGTCACTGTAATTGTAATTGAATTACAATTGAACATGGATAATTCAATACGTAACTGTAACATGTATTACAATGTAAAATGTAATTGACCCCAACCCTGGCTACACCTAACTTAAAGCAGCACTTACGTCCTCATTAGTCGTCAGATTGGACGCCACGAGGTAAGTATGGAAGCCAGAGAGGCCCAAGATGGACCAGACTGAGAAGAAGCAGATTACCAGCTCCACAGCAGTAAACGTTATGTCAAGGAATGGTGTAGAAAGAAAATAGAATACAGTGCTTTTAATTAGAATTTCTATCAGCAGAATGAACTCATTCAGTCGTTGGATCACTAATTCACCTTTAATTTTAAAGTTGGGAATAATCTGCACTCACTTGTTTTAAGTCTTTAATTTCCATTCAACTGTTTTTGTAGAAACTTTTTTTTTCTTCTTTTCACCCATAAAACTTAAAGGTGAATACATTTAATAGATACAACATGTGAATTTGGTTATATTACTGTAACCCAAGCAATCAAATAACCATGTCAAACTAATGTGAGAAGTGCTGTTAGAATCAGTAAACTGTAATAAAGTGTGACGCTCTATAGCAGTGTTTCTCAAATGGGGGTACGCGGTGGCACTACAGGGGTGAGAGAGTGAGATAGAAAAATATAACAAATAAAGTGTCAGTCTTGGTCCCCCAGGCATGAAAAAAAAAAACTAGGGAAATACTGTAAATCGATTCAGGAACAACTAAATTGTTTTTCAACCTTGGGTTCAGGACACCATGTGGGGTCGCCTGAAATTTCTAAAAAATTCAAATAGATTTTTTAATTTTTTTTAATTATTCTTTTTTTATTATTATTATTATTAAAACAACACAATCTCAAACAACTATATCTCTTTGTGACTTTGTGAATCGAGCTCAACTAAAATGCGGTAAAAATAAATAAATAAACAAAATCAAAAACTAATTCTAGTAAAAAATGTCTTGGGGGGGTCACCAAAAATTCTTTACAAAATGAGATTATTTTAAATGTGTATCACTCGTTCATTCCATCATTACGCTCTATAGTTGTTTTTTAATACTGTTGTTCGGACAAAAGTGGGGACGTGGATTCAGAAATAAGATAAACGCGCAACTTGAACCAAAATCATTTGAGAAGCACTGTTCTATAGGAACACGCTGGGAAGGACAGCTCTGTGGGAAGAGCCAAGTTTAATCCATTTCTACAAGAAAAAGATATCTGCCAGGGCTTTCCTGAAGAGCAAACACGAGACCTTTCCCACCCTGAGCTCCTGAAAAAGATGGAAAAAGCATCACCAAAACACAAAATTTTTCCTACAATAAGGACATTGTTTTATAGTTTAAGTGCAATAACAATAAGTCTTATTAACATGACAAATACTGGTACTGCAGACACAATGACCATGTAACATGTAACTCAAACCAAATGTCACACAGGGACCTTTATTAACAGAGGTGTAGAGAACAATATCATCATTTATAAATTAAATTATGTGCATTTGTGAACATTTTAAAAACAACTTCAGCTGAACAAAGTGCTGTACAGTTTTTTTTTCAATTATTATAATTAACTATCAATTATTTATTTATTATTACTGACAATTGTGAATTTATCAGATACAGAATATATAAACAGTTGCCACTATTAACACGCACACGCACGCACTCGCACACATAGACACACCCACGCGCTGTAACGATCGCCTTCTGATGACTGTCCCTTTAAGAGTCATGGTAACCATGGTAACGTAAGGTCAGAGTTCAGTCAGACCTGCCTTCTTCCTGATATGTACGGAGCGCATGGATGGAGTTTAATGCAAAGCTCTGAAGTCTCACGCGAAAAATACACAAAAGGACAGCAGAAATGCACAAAATGTCTCACAACGAGTAAGACAACAACAAACATACACAGAATGACAGAAAAACACAAAATTGCTATAAAAACATTTTGTTCTTTCCTGTATTAATGATCAGATTGGTGATTATTCTAAACGCTGACATGAATGTTGATCATGTGGCCCTCCGATCAAAGAAACACATTTTTATGGCCCCACTGTGATAATAGTTGCCTACGTCTGGTCTAAAGCATCAAAGTCATATAGTAATTAGATAACAAACCGTAGGTCTTTCACCTGCTTTCTGTGAAGTGTCTTGCGATAACATGTGTTATAAATTGGCGCTATACAAATAAAGATCGATTGATTAGTGAAGTTATTTTTAAACGTAATGACCTCTTTCAATAACAAAATAAAGAAAATAAAAAACAAGAATCAACAGAAGACAATATGTATTCTACAAACATTCTACAATATGTTTGTAGTTCTAAACATGTTTAAGGTGTTTTTTTACTAACTTTTCGTCTCTCCCATGAGGTTATTCTTCTCCTGCAGCGTCCATTACAATTACATGCAAATGACAAATTAATCAAATTAGGCAATGACGTTATTTAGCCACTTCTAGCACCTTTTGGGACAGCCAGTAGCTACTTTCCTTACTGAGGAGTTGGCAACACTGAATAGAGAGCAGGGACCACAGCGCAAAACGGACTGGAACGTTGCAGAGCCCCATTTCCAGAGAAGTGCAGGCTTCAGTTTACCCATATCGTACACATGGAGCCTGCATTGTAGCAACATCAGTCCCCTCAGAGAGAATGTTCTCCAAAACAGGGCAAATAATTACAAAGAGAAGAAACAGGATCACTGTCAATGTCAATCTTCACTGAAGGAGAAAACTATTACACACACGCACACACGCACACGCACACACACACACACACACACACACACACACACACACACACACACACACACACTTCAAGCCTGAGTTCGTTCAAATACGGAAACGCTGTTCACTGCCTCCATTATTCTCTTCCACACAGCGTTTAAATGAGTTCCTCAAATTCCAGTTTTCACACTAACGAAAAGCACGTTTGTTTTTCTTCACCTCAGCTGTGAGGATGATTTTCATCTCGGAAACGTTTATTCCTTTGACAGTGTTTGTTTGGCTTCAGTGGGCGGGGCCTCTGAACCTGTAATATTTGAGGGCTTAACATGTTAATGGCCACGTTTACATGGGAACTTTAATTTCTCTTTAAAGCAGAAAAAAGTTAATTCCTCTTTAACCTGACCTTGTAAAAACCTAATTCCTCATGCTAATTTAATTCCAAATTAGGTGGCTGGTTTATTCTGAATCAAATAATTCCTCTTTCTTGTAAACAGTTAACAACACTTAATTCCGCTTTAATTTAATTCCAGTTGTTCTGCGCATGTGCGACTTGCGGCGAGGACGCGCTGGGAATAGAGCCGACACTATTTAATAAAAGCCTTAAAAGACATGGATATAATGAAAAAAGGGGATGGACAGAGGCATAAACATGAACTTATTACACACACGGAGATCAGAAAACGAAACAGCTTCATCGGACGGGTGAAGCCTGTTCACACGGAGACAGAGTAAATGCGTCTCCATACTGTTGCACAGGCTGTAATATCACCAAGTTTATCATTGTAATGGTTGTTAGAGCTACTATCTTTACCAGGAAGCAACTATTTATTCCTGGTTATTGTTTTTCTGAGTTTTACTGGGATTTATTTACTGGTGATTAGGTCGTATCTCTCTTCCACTCCGTGGACCAAAGTGTGTTAATGTCCAGCTGCTGCTTCAAAACTACAATCAAAATAAAGGTGAAAACAGTTCTCATGTGTGGTCTTCTGTGTTACAGCTGACAACAGAAGGTTTGTTGTGTGTTTTTCCCGATAGACGTGATAGACGTGTACGTCATGTTCTCCCCCTGTCCAATCAGAGCCTTCCCAACCCCCAGACAATAAAGCGGAATTAACCAAAGCCGAATAAACCAGTTTACCATGTAAACCTCAGTTTGGGAATTACTATTACCATGTAAACACAAAGCAGAACAGTTTAATTCCCAATTGATTTAATTTGGAATAACTAATTCCGAACTAAAAAACATCATGTAACTGTGGCCAATGATGATCAAATTCAGCTGCCGCATTTATCAACACCGGATCATTTTTACGCTGGGATTGGTCAGATATGAACCTTTCATAAATGACACGTTGGTCCTGTCATAGATGTGCACTCAGATCGGTACCCGGTTTCACGCAAGGTTGTTAAATGAGGACCATTAAGTTCATTAGTATTTTTTTTTTTTCACTGGAACTGTATGCAGTACATTTTTCTGTTTGGTGTGTAAAATACTGCATGCTTTGTGTTGGATGGGCTGTATAGTGTGTACATTGCTTTTGTTGGAAAGATAAAATATGTATATTGCCATGTATTTGTGTTTTCTGAGTATAAAAACAATATTCTAAAATATTTCACAACACAGAAATGTTTTCCATTCCTCATAGTGGTTCTTATAAAAGTCTATTCATATTATGGTTCATGTGTGTGATTTGAAAACAAAACCATTTTGAGAAGAAATAACATTGTTTTGAATTGTGAAGTTTCATTTTGCAGGAGAATTGAGGGGTTTTGACAATTATGTGTTTTTTTTAGATTTGTGTGTAAAGTTCTGCGAGTGTGAGGAATGCTTTCAGAAGACGTGTGTCAGTTTGATTCCTGATCAGTGGGAAATCACTTACTCAGTGCTAGATGTGTGGTCACACAGCCAAAGATGAACGCCGTCAGGAAGGAGAGCGACACGATGAAAGTGTAAAAGAAACGATAGTTGCGTTTCCCGACACAGTTACCCACCCAAGGACAGTGGTGATCAAACCGCTCTGAAAGGATAAAAACACAAAGATAGACACTCAGAGGACAAGGGGACAGTCAAACCTTTAGTGTGGGGTCATGAGGGCCACACGTGCTGTACCCCCTGTGAAGCCTTCTTCTATTATTTATGGCTGGTAAATGTCAAGGCTTTGGTGTGTGTGTGTGTGTGTGTGTGTGTGTGTGTGTGTGTGGCTCACCCACACAGTTGTCACACAGGCTGCAGTGGGAGGTGCGTGGAGGCCTGAACATCTTGCAGGTGAAGCAGTACTTGAGTTTGACCACCTGTTGGTTGATGAGGACCTCCTTGGTGCGCGGTGGCGGTCGGTAGCTTGTGCTTCCATTGCTGTCTTAAAAAGGACAGAATGGAATATTTGGAATGCAGGACATTCAGAGGAAACAGGCAAAGTACCATTGTGTCTGCTGTGGTCTGCTTAGGAGGAGGAGTTAGCGATAGAGGACAGAACATTGGACAAACTTCTCCTACTCTGCCCTCACTTAAAGCAGCATAGGGAAGGATCTAAAAATAGGACTCAGTAGTGACGGCTGATACCCCCAATTTCCACCGCTTCCGTAACTGCTCCGAAACCGCAACGCATCTGATAGGATTCCATTAAAGGTCTGATATCATGCTATATTAAGACCTTCCACAATCAACTACAACCACATATGGGTAATATTTTACATTTTGCAAAATAAAATACTAATTTATTAAGAAATATGACTTTTTGCTTGGATACCTTTTATTAACGTTGAACATATTGAGCAAAAGAAAAAGTAGTGCCCCGTTTGGTGGAACGAAACTGAACGATACATCTCACGTACAACTGTGACACAGTTATTTATATATTTGCCATTCATGTGATCGTTTACTGCAAAACCTCTGCGCATGCCTCAGAATGCCTCCGTGAAACCAAACAGTAGTTTGGTCCACCGTGCTTGTCTTCTTTCAGCCTCCAAGCCGTGTTCTTCTTTATTTCCGGCTGAGTGGACGCCTCTCCAAGCCATCGAGAATGCGCATCAGTGTCATTTGACGTCACGTCTACAGAACTACACGGGAAATTTGGGCCCGGAATTGCAAAATGCAGGGCTCAAGACTGCGACCAAAACGGTCGCGTATGCGAGTATATTTTCAGTGTGTGCGAGTGAAAATTTTATCTGGTCACATCCGTGCGAGTGCGTATGGGTGACATTATTTTGGACGGAGCGGCTGAACGCTTCGTCACGTCCCACAGAGTGCACCTCTCTCTCTCGGGTGAGGAGACGGTGCGCGCTCAAGCAACTTGGCTGTGGGTAATGCAACGGTGAATGCTCAGAGTATAAACACCAATGACTCAGCACCTTCCTTCTTCACCACCTGCAACATCTACAGACCATCAACTTTCCTGCACCTGTGACTAACCTTAAGTTTTAAATCCCTGGTAAGATAATTAAACCAACAAAAACACTATTCTGTAAGAAAATAGAGATTTTAATTGTGTGGGAACAGATTCATTTAACCACCAATGTGCAGGTTAAATATTCATTTAGGCATGAGTTGAACACATGATCATGTGTTATCAAGTTCAAGTTACTTTTTGTATCCTTTCAAATACATCAACTAAAAAAAATGTTTTCTATATAACATTGGGTTCATGTAAACTGAGACGTGTAAGAATTTGAAGATGCAAGATACTGTTTTCTTTCTTGATGTCAATTTATTTTATTTTATTTTATTTTAAATTGTTTTGAGTTGCCATTTACATGATCAATATAAATCAAATTAAATCAAACATTATTCTATATAATTTTAACTGTATAGAATTTAATACACTGTATTGTCTTCATTGAGAAGGTATTTTTTGGCTCCAGGAGGATTTTAATCCTGGTGAGATGAGGTTAAATGGTTCCTTGTAGAGTAAAGGTTGCAGACCCCTGACCAGGGGAAGAGGGTTAGGAGACCCCACTATAAGAGCTGGACCCTCTGAATTTAATTCCATGGGGTGAAACAATGCAGATGCTAAGTTGGTTATGCTACTGTTAAGGTAATTCAAGTACAGCCTTCCTGCAAAATAAAAAACTGAATACATGTAACCTGTTATGCTTTGCTGTTATTTAAAAAAAAACTGTTACGTCTTTTAAAATGATATAAAATAAATGACCTGTTATTTCAGCCACTGTTTGTTGCAGAAAAACTTAATATTGACCGTGGCTCAGGTGGTAGTGGGTCGTCTTCTGATCGAGAGGTTGGGGGTTCGATCCCAGTACCTGAGTATGTGTCGAAGTGTCCTTGGGCAAGACACTGAACCCGAAGTTGCTCCCAGTGGTTGACTAGCACCTTGCATGGCAGTCCTGTCCCACTGGTGTGTGAATGTGTGAGTGATTGGGTGAATGAGCTGATATGTAAAGCGCTTTGAGACTGCTTCAGTGTGGGAAGAAAGCGCTATATAAATCAAGTCCATTTACCATTTTAAAACATTAAAACATTTAGCAAATATATCTCGAGTCATTGTCAATCTTTACTTCATACAAAACTACGATACGCCAGTTAAGTCAACTATTCATTAGCATGCATGGCTATGCTGTACAGCCCCACCCCTGCTCAAACAAAGAAAAGAAAAAAAGATGCAACCAAACTCTGTGCTGGTGTGACCAACTGAGAAAGTTAGTCGCACCAGTGCCACCACTGGAAAAGTTAGTGTAGAGCCCTAAAAATGCATCACACGGCCTGTTCAAGGCAATAGGGAGACGTGTGTGGGCTCATTCTTTTTGCTTTTGAACGCTTCATCAACCATTAGCATTAAAAGATTTAAAATCTATGTTTATTTTTTTCACAAATCCTGCAATATTCTCCTTTAAGAAGCAACTTCAATCACAGCCTGAAGAAATCCGTCCCACGACATCGCTACTCCTTACCTGCTACCAGGGTAAGGAGCTTCAAAACAATGAGTCAGATCAATTTTATTTACATTAATAAAACGATATAAGCTTTTGGGACAGGATTATCAACCTGCAAGCATCTCTGTTACATACCAAGACGTTAGGTGTAAAAAAAAAAGAGTTTGGGAAAGTGTTGAGTTCAGCATCACTGACTTCAAAATAGAAAAAATAGCTCAGCAAACAGTCGTGATGTTGAATAACATGAACATCTTACATCACTGATGTCTAAATTTTGTCCCTGTGTGGGAGTTTCCAGGTGCTTAAAAACCAACTTTAGAAAGTCAGGTCGCCTTATAATGGAAGCCTCGTGGTGAGCGGAGAAAGTGTTTCCAGTAAAGATGAATCTAAAAAAAAGCTAAAACTTAAGTCAGCCAAAAGCTACATTTTTGCCAACATAGACAAATGTATTTATAAGAAACTCAGCTTCGGCTAAATCCATTAAAAACCTAGTGGGGGGATGTTTCATTCCATTAATAGAATATTTTATTTATTTAAATCAAAGCATTAAAATCCTATTTTATTGTTCTATTTTACTTCCTTTGTGGCTCCTTTAGCTTATAGTGGACATGTAGTATGAGGACAACAAGGAGGTGTGGAGTGAGTTCCTTTAAGACGGGCGATTAAAAGGTATATTTGTTTACAGCATCAGTTTAATATAAAACCAGGCTGTTTCCAGGAGTAAAGCGTGCAGCTAAGGGAAATAAATACAGAGGCTTGTGCCAGTAAAGTTCATCACTTCATCATTAACAGAAAGAGCCTGAAGCCTGATGGAGAGGACAGGCACACTGATTATTTGCAAAAATTATAAGAAGTTATGTGATGGAAATGTTTGTTCTTTACTGATCCTAAAGAGGAAACATAATGGCCCTCATTTATCAACCGTTTGTACGTTCAGTGCAACGTGCATTCGACTATGGCTGAAGGATTAATTGCATTTGCAATAATATGGCGATATGTTAAAATGAGATTTTGAGGCACCGGACGCAAGTCAAAAGTGCCCGCCACGTGAAAAGCTTAAAAACGCGCCACACAGGACGCGCAGTGGAACCTTCAACGTTCCCTAAAAGCACATCCACCATGTATTGTGAATGTAGACCTGCCGCTTTTGACGCTTTCAGCGCGTTTGGTGTGAACGCGCAATTAAACTCCAGAAAACAGGCGAGTTTGGGAAAATAAACCTCAAATACTATGTTGTTGGGGTTCTTAGAACAAATGGAGATGGGTGAAAAATAGCATAATATTGGACCATGAATAAGAGGTGTCCCGATACGATATCGGTCCGATATTAGCCTGAAAACGCATATCAGATATCGGATTCAAATTTCCAAATTTATGATTTTTATTTTTTTCCCCCAATTCATTTTTTATTTATTTTATTCAATTATTGTTATTATTATTGTAGAATACTGTAGATATTATGTTGAAGGTTAACATTTATGTAACCAAATGGTTAATAATAAAAGGGTCAGTTTTTCTCATACCTACTGTTGCTGACTATTGTTCTCTGTTTGAGTGACATCGCTTGATCAAGTCTTTTCTAACATTACACACTACAAAATAAGTCATTATTATTTATTTATTAAAGAAAAAAAAAGTAATAAAAGTATGTATGATTCATGCTGATATCGGATCAATATCGGTAGCGGCTGATACGCAATGCTGCAATATCAGTATTATATCGGAAATGAAAAAGTTGTATTGGGACATCCCTACTTTTAAACTTACCGATCTGTTTCTCGATGTCTGCAGCCTCGTCCTGTGTGGCCCTGGGCAGGATGCCAGGGTCTGTGAAGCTGGTCTGGAGAAGTGTGATGATCACAAACACAAACAGGACTCCTCCAATGACAGGGATGCAGCAGGTCAGGTGCTTGACAAGGAATGGGCAGCTACAAGCATAGAAGAGAGACACAGCTGAGATAGGGGCGGGGCTCTAATAACTAAGTCTTTTTCTAAAACCCAGAGAAGGATCTGCTTTTAATTAACAGCCAGCGGTTTCAATCACCACCATTCTAATCCCAGAGGACGGGACATACATTTCACTTCCACAGAGGGAATCTTGTTTTCATCACCAAGCCTGAATATTCACACAGCAAAGGCAGAGATGGTGTTTGAAGCAGGGCTGTTACGCATTCCCACATGTGAAAGTAATGGATTACAAGTACTCACATCACTGTAATAGAGTTGCTTTTTTGGGTACTTGTAATTTTTTTTTGAGTATATTTCTAAATCAGTATTTTAACTTGGATTTAAGTACATTTTAAGAGAAGTAATTTTTCACATCTCTACACCCAACCAATACTATTTTTTTTTTTTTGTTTCAAAATGATCAACGGACATTGTGAAACTACAAAAAATGAAATGACCAAACAACAATCAAATGCATCACATCATATTAGCCGCCCAATCAGATTAAACATAATGCACAACGCCAAAACAACATTGAATGCTGGTTATTTTCTCAGTTTTAGAGTTCATAAATGTAACTATGTCTATATTTATTATTTTTTACTTCTATTTATGACCATGTATTTGAATCTTTCTGCTGTATGATGACTGACTGCTGCCAACAAGATGTCATTGCATTGAAATGCAATTACAATAAAGTTTCCATTATGCTATACTGAGATTTCTTTTTTTTTTTAAATTGAATTCATAGGTGTTATTTTATTTTAAAAAATTATTTTACATTCTGACAAACCTTTTTGTTTTATACAGATGCCTTTGTGGAAAATAAATCAAGTTCCAAATGTGCAATATTTGGTCTTCCTTTTTATGTTTATACATGAGATGTTTACTGTATGCAAGGAAATATCAGTACTCTTTACACCTCTGCACATTCCTCTAAAACTGATCAGAAACAGGAATATTGTAGAAAACGTCATCAAATAAATACTAACAGCATTCAAAAATGCTGTGTTATAATTACAGACTGATGACTAATCATTAGGGTTGGGGTTAATTATAATTGTGTAATTGATTAAAAAAAATCTGTGATCATCATGATTAAATTGATTAAATTGCATTCTAATAATTGACATTGTAAATGTAATTGCCAATTAAAATTGTCAAATATAATTTAACGCAAAATTGGGGAACCATGTTACAGTTCTACAAGTTCTATAATTATCAATATAAGTTTCATATTAAGCTTTCCCACATTTTACCATTTAAAAATAATTTAAATTGAGGGGCATGACGACACAACAAAGGCTCAGACGCCAACACCAAAAATATTAAAACCTATATTGTCACTGATTATGAAGCCTAACAAGGTAATCAATAGATAGTAAAGAAATTAGATGATTAATATTTGTTTTTAGTGTATTTTACAGTTGATTTAGGACCCGCTATCCTAAGAGATGCTAACAGAAAGCTAACACAAGAAGAAGGTTAACTTTTATTAGGTTATTTATTTCAGGCTCAGTAATTGTGATTAATTGTAATTGAACTTTAGTAATTGAGAACATAATTATAATTGACTTTCTGAGGATAAAAAATAATTGTAATTGAATTGTAATTGGAAAAAATGCCGGTCACTGTAATTGTAGCTGAATTGCAATTGAACGGGGGTAACTGAAAATGTAATTGTGACTGAAAATGTAATTGACCCCAACCCTGGTATTCACTCAACGTTTTATACAGTGCTTAATAGGACTGGGTAATATATCGCGATTCAAGATATATCGAGTTTTCTATTTTGGCGATATGGAAAATGACAATATCGCCTATATCGAAATACAGTATATCTATATTATTTTTACTTGTTTTTATTTATACAATCACAGTACAACCACATCAAAAAAGTATTTAATATTATTCATAGAGTATAGTTAAACAGTGTCGTTTGTTACAATTTTCCCATATTTCTGAAATATATAGTTCATAGCTTATTTTGTATTAAAATATTAGTTTTAGGAGATGGTGCTTTTGTTACTTCTCAGAACACCCTGAAAAGCGAACAAGCCACACTACAGAACTCACTCACACATGCTGTACCTTATACTGTGTATGAGAAAAAGCCAAAAGTGTTGCATATTGTGCAGCTGTTTGTTTTTTTTTTTTTTTTTTGTTTTTTTTTCTTTTCTTTTTTTTTTTTTCACCTTGTCTGCACATGCTGTTGAAGGTTAACACTACAAGAAGTGCAATCTTTTAACAGCAATGCATATTTTATTATTGCAATTAAATAAATGAATTTATTTCATTGCATAATTGTGACCATCACCAGCCCTCCCTAGGGAAGGGTAAATACTTTATTAAAGGGAGGATGTAAAAAAGAGAGGGCAGTGTTACACCAGGGTGAGGGGGGTGGGGGGGGGAGTTAACAGGGAGGAGGGATACAAGATAGGAAAACGAATGGGTGGGGAATAGTCAATAAGTTTCAAGTGATGTGATGTGAAATTGTGGTTGTGTATATTGTGCTTATTGTTGTGTTATCAAGCCAGTCTGGTGACCAGTGTGCGGCTTAGGAATAATGGTGGTGGCTGTGAGCAGAGGAGGAAGTGAGTGGAAGTTACATAAAACAGGTATTTGGGAACAACGTGTCTATGGTTGAGCCCAGTATGAGTGTTATCCCACAGCCCGAGGCCAGTGCGTCCATGACAAATGTGATTCCAAGAGCCGCTACTGCAAAACCCATGAGCCGCCCCCGGGCCCGAAGAAGCAGTCAGGCCAGCAGAAAGAGCGAGAGATCTAGGGGCCCCCGGCGACCACCCCACGGCCAAGCAGCCCCCCGAACGCCCCGCCGGGATGTCGCCCCCTAATCTGGCCCCGACACCCTGCCTCACGGGGGATTGCCCAAGCAGGGGCCGCACCAGAAGGTATGCAAGGGCGCGGCACGCGCCACCCGCCCCAGAAGACCCCCGCCAGGACCGGCCCGGCCAGCCGGTCAAGCACCCCGGGCCCCAGGAGCAACCCCAGGGACCAGGACCCCCCAAGGGCAAGCCCCCGGGCCAAGCCCCCCGGGACGCGCCCCCCACCCCAGCCCAGGTGCCGGCCACAGCCCAGCAGGACCGCACAGCCCCAGACGGCACAAGGCCAGCAGCCCAGGGCCCGCCGCCCCCCGGACAGCGCAAGCCACGGGGCAGCGCCCCCCGCCGGCCCGCGAGCAACCGGCGACCCCCACCGCGGGGACTGAGGCACTCCAACGGCACACATCCAGCGCGGGACAGCAGCCCCCAGCCAAAGATGCCCCGGACCCACCCACCAGTCCGCAGATGGCAGGACATACCCACCAGGCGGCCGAAAGCAACCTCAACCACCGGAACAGCTAACGCCGCCCCCCCAGTAAACAGCATCATCCCGAGGCGCCAAACAACCCTGCCCCAACCCCGGTAAGGACACCAGCACCCCCCCAGCACACCCACCCCCCAAACCGGCGAGGCAGGCCGCCCCGGGCCCGCACACCGTGGGGCCCGCCCCCAAGGCCACCAGGAGACAAAGCAAGCACCAAGCCACACCCAAGGGGGAGAGGCACCCCCGCGCCCCACCCGGCCAACACAGCCCGGAAAGACCCCGCAAGGAGAGACCCCGGCAAAGCCCCCCCGAGACCCACCGGCACGCCCGACCGCACCATCTTGATGTACTTTTACTCTATGCAGTGGCCCAGCCACCAACAGAGGGGCCAGGTCCCCACCGGAGAGGCCCAAATATGTGTACCAACCCACCACCCTGTTATGGTGCCTCTCCATTCCCCAATGGACAGGCACTTCCCGATCTCCTGTGTGAATGTGTGTGTTTGGTGAATGTATGGGGTGTAATTAAAAGAAGGGGGATGGAGGGGAGCGGTGCTCCCCCTCCAGCCTCTGTGGATTTATGTGTATGTGGTGTAATAGGCCGGAGGGTGTAAATGATGATACACCCTCCGGGGGGTGGCATGTTGAGATGCGATTAAAATTGGAGGGATTAGTAGGGCAACTAGAGGTGGGAGGGCCGCCCCCACGCCACTACATAGTAACACAGGTGGCGGCCCCCTCCACCCCCAGCCCCACCATCCAGCCCCCCAAGGGTTGGGTATCGGTGTGTGGTGCATTTTGTGAGTGAGCCAGACCAGCTGGGAGTGGGGTGAAGTGAACATGTAGGAGGCCTGTCCAGTGTGAGCCGGGCCCGTCCGCGTGGCGGGCCACGCGAGAGGGTAGATGGCGCAGACGGGCAAGTGGCACTGCGGGCCCCGGAACAGCACAGCCGGAGACCCCCCCCCACGGCACCCCCCAGACCGCGCCGGCCCCGCGGAGCACGGCGACACCCCCCACCCCCGGGCACAGCCAGGCACCAACCCCATCCCCCGGCGCCCCAGGGGGCGACCCCCGCCACCCGCCGGCCCGGAGCAACGCCACCCCGCCACCAAGGGGAGCGGCCGAGCAGGGGGGAGGCCCATGCCCGCACCAGGGCCAGCACAGGCCCACCCGGCACCACGATACAACACTCTCCACCGGGAGGCGGTGCAGCTGTTTGTTAATAAATGTGCCTGTGTGGCATTTTGCATCAGATTTTATTGAGTTAAAAATATAAAGATTTATATCGTATATCAACATTTTTATAAAATATCGAGATATGAGTTTTGGTTAGTGATAGACCGATACATTGGCCGGCCAATATTTGCGGTTTTTACGTGCATCGGCATCGGTCAATGAGGGGTGTTGTGTTTGCCGATCCACATTATTTAATATTTGTTCAATATTTTTTACTTGTTCTACATCACCTGTTTTTAATATCTGTTAAATATTCTTTACTTGTTCTTGTTCTACCTCACCTTTGTTCATTTCAATAAATGCTCCTTTAAAAAAATTGAGACTCGTACCGTTTGATATCATTGTGTAATTTTGATGATGTAAATTGAGGGAGCAAAAGTAGTATCGGCTCCAAATAATAATAGCAGTCCATATGGGTCATGGGGTAAGGCTGATGGAAAAAAATTGTTATCGGCCCTAAAAAAAAAAAAACTCCATAATCGGTCTATCCCTAGTTTTGGTCCATATCGCCCAGCTCTATTGCTTCAGTCAAAAACTTTAAAATAATAATAATAATAATAATAATAATAATAATAATAATAATAATAATTGCTTGGACCAGACTATATTTCATATCAGTAGATCAGCTCTACACTTCTTTTTCTATATGTAAAACACCAGTTTCAATTCAAACAATTGAATGGTGACAGTAACTGAGTTGATTTCCAGATGTTTTTATACACATGGACTCACTCAAACGTGAAGAATAGTCCACTTGTGATGAGGATGAGCCCCAGGGTGAGAGGAAGGACGCCGCTCTGCCGAGCCACGATGATCCTCCCCCCGCAGTAGAAGCGGTTCTTCCCGGGGAAAACTTCCCACTTCCTCCGGGCTTTTCTCGGCTCCCTCCTTTGGACCGTGTCGCCCCCATGGAGAGGCGCTGGGGTCGGGGTGGCCGTCGGGAGTGCCAGTAGGTCGATTTGCTGATACTCACAGTTTTTCATGTTTATGTTCCCACATTAAACTTCTGCTGCTGGTGCTGGTGGTGATGTGTCCTCATCCGGATCAGAGGGCTGTGTGGCCGGGCAGCATCACTCACTGAACACCGTCACTCCGTGTGGAAAGCAAGCTAACCCTTTACTGAAGCTACTCGGTAAACAAGCCTGAGAAACGGTATAATAAAAAAATAAAAAAGAAGACACTCCCGGTACTTGCCATGCTTCTTCATGTGCTCCTGTTCGTGTGTTCCCGCACTAGAGGCGACACGCACCGGGGATGAAAGCCATGGTTAGCCTGTTAGCTGCTCTGCTTCCTTTCAGCATCACACACACAGTGGCGTTAGCCTCGCATTAAACTGAGATAATACACCCAGCCGTTACCCTTAGCAACATTAAAGAATATAATTTATCAAAAGGTCAATACAAGTAAAAAAAAAACAACAAACGTTTAATCCCATTGCGTGTAGCTTCGTGACCCAGAGCTGTGAGACGTCGGAGAGACCCCTCTATGAACACTGATATTAACGGTGTTGAAGCACATCGCTACACACTACTGGTCCTCCTCAAACAGGGTGGGCAACACGCGGGGCGCGGCCCACTTGTGTCCTTAAGACATCCATAACGCAACAAAACGATATAACTATGTATTATGAACATAAAAAATGTGTAGATGGTTAAAAATATTTGTACAAACATAGTTTTGGAGCTTTTTCCAAAGGAAGTGTCTATTGATACGGAAATGTATCTACATAAGCGTAATGTGCCTGTGTTTTCACAGTGTCCTTTAAAAATAAAATCCCTAAAATGGGGTATCTAAAAATAAATATAAGCTAAAATAAAACTGACGGAACTTTAAGTCACGTGGTGCACCTATCACGTCACCTAAACTGGCCAATGAGGGGCACTACGTATGAATAGAGTTCAGGTCTATGCAGACGTTTCCGTATCAATAGCCACAGCCTTTTCCAAATACCTCAAACAGCGACAGTCAGGCATGGACTGGGACCAAAAATAGTCCAGACCAGTCCTCTACATTATCAGCAGGTCATTCTATAGGTCATTCTGAGCCTAGGTAAGAGTGGACTTTTCTGCCTCCCAACAAGTAATTGTTTTGTTAAAAGTCTATACACAGTGTGTACACATCTTTATTTGTTTTGCATATCAAGACAAAACAATGCACGTCTGTGACACAACAAACCATTGGAAAAAATACAACCTATTTTAAAATTTAGAATAATACACCAATACAATATAACACCTACAGGTGTAGTGCAAATATCCTGTGGAAACCACGACAACTATGGTGCAAAATCCAAAGGCAGTGCAAAACAGTGCAAATCAAAAGTTAAAATAAAATGTAAAAGTTTCAGTGCAAAGAATTTTCTACTTTCCTGGCTTTACTAGTCAGTCACAAAAATATTAAAACCAAAGAACACAATGTGCAAACAACACAATATAATTATATAGAATAGAACAATAAATAGAATAAATATAAATATGCATAAATGTGGATGAAAACATTTTCAATATGAATATTTAATTAATCAAGAGAAAACATGCACAGTTATTGTAAATGGTGTGTTTCACGTTTATATCTTTAATATATATATTTATAATTATTATTTTTATTTGTTTTTGTGTGTGTGCGTGTGTGTAAATTCAGACTTTAGCCACTGTTTGCCAATAAATATCCTTATTTTCCGATTTCTTTTAATCAATTTTTGTAAGTTTTTTTTCACACTTTTATCCAATTTTTGTCCTTTCTTGAAATTTTTGGCCACTTTTCATGCCAAAAAGCTCACTTTTGCCCAATAAATACCACTTTTTTTTTTTTTTTTTGCCTCTTTTTGTAGCACATATTTGCCCTTTTTCGCTATTGTTTGCCACAATTTGCCCATTTAAGCTACCCTTTCCCATTACATACCATATGGTTCCTCTTCATTTGTCCATATTTTGGCCACCCATACTGCATTTGGCCCATTTTAGTCAGTTTTCACTCTTTTCAGAGTGAAATTATTGTTGAGTTTTATTTACACAATGATTCATGTTGTCTCTCTTAATTTTACTTACTCCTGCGGCCCAAAATAGATGCTCCAAAGGACCGGATTTGTCCTCCGGGCCATGAGTTTGACACGTGTGCACTACAGGTGACAGGCTAAATTAAATTACTTTTTTTCCCCCAGACACACAGAAAACCAACTTTCACTTTAAGTATTTCACAACATTTGTACTTTTGTGCTATATTTGTAATCAAGTGATAGTAAAAACACACATTATACAGTTTTCTAGACCAGTGTTTCTCAAATGGGGGTATGCAATGGCACTACATGGGGTACTTGAGAGAGAAAGAGTGGACAATTAACAAATAACATTAAAAAAATGGGGATTTATAGCGGTAATTTTAGTTAAAAATGATCATCACAATATTGATGATGGAAAGGATCTTGATTAGAACATAAACTGGAAATACAAAGGTCTCGGTCACACCAGGCGTGAGATGACCGGAAGTGATTTAAAAAAACTAAAAATAAATCTATTAATGTCACTAAATACTGTTTCATTCCACTTATTTACAAAGTTAGATTATTTAAAATGTGTTATTACTCATTAATTTCATCATTATGTCAAAGAGGGTACTTGGATTCATAAATAAAAGATACGGGGTACTTGAGCCAAAAATGTTCTAGAATAACATACTGTATTGTGTTAGAAAGAAATGGTAATTGACATTTACTTGCTAATTCTCTTTCAAACTGAATGGAAGTAGTATCTCCAGACATTAAGAGTGCAATTGGTCGTAGGTTTGATTTTTGTTTTTAAAGTTTAGTTTGTCACAGATCGAGAAGGACTATGTTGTAACCATAAATGTTCACATTTCTTTTATTTTCTTAATTGACACAGAACCGGAAGTGTATAGCCCTGTTTCCGCCACCTGATACGGTTTCTTTTCCACCTTTACAATCAGGTAAACGGAATAAGACGAAAAGTTGGCTGGAACTTACGTGTTAGAGCTGGATTCTGGACATCCACCTCCACAATGGAAACAAACATACATTTTTAGCCTGAAGAAGCGAAACCGACGTCATTTAAGGTCTTAGCTGGTGGATGCGTCGCGGAAACGGTGAGTATTGTTTGATGAGAAACTCAGTCCTCTAATGGAGGAAAGAGCTGCAATGACGAATCGCCGTAAGAGTTTAAAAATAATGTGTATCGTGTATTCATTAGGTCATTATGTTAATATTCTTCAAACAATAAACTTGTACTCGATAAGTACTTTGATATGGTGGAAATGGTACATTTTTGGACCGTGTCCCTTGTTACTGTCAGTCTAAAGGTGATCGGGCCAGTCTAATGTAAACAGTCCTAGCTCATACTGTCAAAACACAGGCTGTAGAACTTCATTCAAAAATGACACGATTTAACCTCAGAATAATTTTATGCTTCATTAATAACCCCAGCATAGCTTTTAATGTATGTTTTATATTTGAAATAGAAACATCCTTATATCGTCACTCATTTAAACCCTAACCTATTATGTTACAGATTATTTTTATTTTTTTTCTCTTATTTTATTTGAATACATCTGCCTATATCATTTAGTTCAGAGATCTGCAACTTCTATCAGAAGGGGCCAAAAAAAAAAAAAAAACAACGTGACTGTCTGATCCGAGGGCCACATTATCAACATTTATGTTAGCATTTAGAATAAAGGCCGATCTGAGTATTAATACTGGAAAGAACAAACGGTTTTGGTTTTTGTAGTACTTTTATGTGTTTTTTCTAGGTGTGTTTTTGAATTCATTTGGTCTATTTTCTTGTCAGTATGGCACATTTTTGTTGGCTTTTTGTGTGTTTTTGTTAGATTTTTTGTGTTATTGTTGTCTATTTTCCTGTCATTTTACGCAGTATTGTTGGAATTTTGTGTGTCTTTGAAGTCCTTTATTATTCTTGTCGTTTTTGTAGTAAGGTTTTGTGTTTAAGTGGTTGTTTGGTTTGACTTTGTTACCTTTTGTTGACATTTTGGTCTCATTTTCCAACTTCATGAATTACAGTTTTTTTGTTTTGGGGGCCACATAAAATTAGACCGAGGGCCGCATGTGGCCCCCAGGCCACCAGTTGCTTCTGTCTGATCTAGTTTATATTTTCCACACGTGACAATTTTTATCAACAATTTCTTTCTGTTAGTTTTTTTCCAAAACGTCAATCTGAAGAATATTAGTTATTGCATTTTTACAAGACATTTGCAGATGTTCACAGGTAAATACGCCCTTTAGTTCTAATAGTCACTGAGTCAGGTCCTTCTGCAAATGTAATAAGATAATTAAAAAATACTATGCATGACGAATACACTGAATTTCGTGACTTGAAAAGGGGAAATTCATCTCTAATTAGGTAATAGTCTTTGAATGTGTGCTCCCACAACCTAAATAAACCAGTTTGGGTACATTACCTGCCACATGTGAAACAAGTTTCACATTTGTTTTTGGGAATAAGTCCCTAAGTGTCTAAGGGAGTTTATAAACTGTTTTACTTTTGATTTGTTTCCATTTGTCTCAAGGGGATTTTTGAGAAAAAGAAAATACAGTAGACCAGAACATAGAACATATAATATTTATTTGAGAAGGAACAGAAGGAAATCAATGCTTATTTTAGTAGGGGGAGGTTTAGTGACTTTTGAAGTATTTGGCGTGGAAGTACCTTAGAACAATAGAATACATTTACTTCAAGACACAAGTAAGATCACACTTTGTGCTTTAAATACACACATTTCTTATTAGAGGCCCATAATTCTGCTTCTGTTACAGCTATAATGACAGATTTGGTGCCAAAGTGTACATTTTTGGGGTCAAGAAATCCCATAAAATAGGTTTCAAGTTTAAAAAAACAATAGTATTCACTTTTTCATGACAATTGGAGGTGTTTATTGAAAAAAGCATGTCAAAACTGTCCATTCACAACTTAATAATATATAATAACAACATAAAGTATTGGATGGAGAGCAGTGGTTCCCAAACTGTGGGGCGTGGTGTCATGGTTCTAGCCTTGATGAACCTTGAGCATGAAAAATAGAAAATGTTTTTTTATTTGCACTTTATTAATAAAGAGCTTCTGTGATTGCACATTGTATGTTATTTATACAAAATAGTATAAAAGAATAGAGAAGAGAAAGATATTAAAAATGTATAAAAGAATGAGAAAAGGTCACAATTTTTATTTTTTTTTATTTTTTACATTTTTTTGTGATGGGGGCTCTGAGTTTGTATTTGTTCAAAGGGGGGCACAGCAGAAAAAGTTTGGGAACCACTGGAACTGAGCAGTATTAAACGACCACTGTGTGGGGCGCTGCCGTCCTCCTGTCCCTGTACTCGTTTTCTGATATTATTTCTTTAACATCTGTGAGCAAGTAAACCTATAAATGACCCAGCAATGTGGTTTATGAGAACTTATATTAACCTGATTGTAACCTTAAATGTGGCAGCTCTGCTGAACTTCTCCACCTGTCATTGCGTGGAGGAACACAGTGAGTCTGGGAGAGTTTATCTCCCCACGGCATTGCTGTACACTAACATTTCTAGTGGTGGCACAGAATTTGGTCGCACCCTTATTTCCTTTTTTTTTTTTTTTTTTTTGTTGAGCCGTGGGGGGGGGTTGACTTTACTGGCGTACCGTAGTTTTGTATAATACATTTCCAGCGGTGGCACTGGTGTGACTAACTTTCTCAGTTGGTCGCACCAGCACAGAATTTGGTGGCACCCTTTTTTCGTTTCTTTTTTTGAGCGGGGGTGGGGCTGTACAGCATAGCCATGCATGCTAATGAATAGTTGACTCAACTGGCGTATCGTAGTTTTGTATAAAGTAAAGATTGACAATGACTCGAGATATATTTGCTAAATGTTTTAATGTTTTAGTGTCAATATTAATTTTTTTCTGCAACAAGCAGTGGCTGAAATAACAGGTAATTTATTTTATATAATTTTTAAAGAAGACGTAACAAAATAAATTTAAATAACAACAAAGCATAACAACAGGTTACATGTTTTCTGTTTTTTATTTTTTATTTTGCAGAAATGCTGTACTTGAATTTCCTTAACAGTAGCATAACCAACTTAGCATCTGCATTGCTTCACACCATGGAATTAAATTCAGAGGGTCCAGCTCTTATAGTGGGGTCTCTTAACCCTCTTCCCCTGGTCAGGGGTCTGCAACATTTACTCTACAAGGAACCATTTAACCTCATCTCACCTGGATTAAAGTCCTCCTGGAGCCGAAAAAATAACTTCTCAATGAAGACAATACAGTGAATTAAATTCTATACAATTAAAATCATATAGAATAATGTTTGATTTAATTTGACTTGATTTTTATTGATCATGTAAATGGAAACTTAAAAAATAGTTTAAAATAAAAAATAAATAAAACTTCTTACACATCTCAGTTTACATGAACACAATGTTATATAAAAAATATTTTTTTTAGTTAATGTATTTGAAAGGCTACAAAAAGTAACTTGACATGATGACACATGATCATGTGGTCAACACATGCTAATTGCTAATTTCTTGCTACACATAAAGCATGCATATTTAACCTGCACATTGGAGGTTAAATTAATCTGTTCCCACACAATTAAAATCTCTATTTTCTTCCAGAATAGTGTTTTTGTTGGTTTAATTATCTTACCAGGGATTTAAAACTTAAGGTTAGTCACAGGTGCAGGAAAGTTGATGGTCTGTAGACGTTGCAGGAGGTGAAGTAGGAAGGTGCTGAGTCATTGCACAACGTGATTTATTTTAGGTTAACAAATTGTTATATCTTGATTTTATTTGTCATTAATCATTAATAGCCTCTCTAAAAAAAAACAACTATTTATTTTAATAGTTTTTTAAAGCTATAGGGAGCCATTGCATAAGAGTGAAAGGGCCACATGAGGCTCCAGAGCCGCAGGTTGCAGGTCCCTGCCCTGGGAGAACCACAGCTGAACATAGTCCATCGTTCTGGTCCCTCCATGCTGATTCTGATGAGGTCCTCCTTTTTGGTGTGGAATCGTATATACACTCTCCGCTCGCCTCCCCACATGCCCTCCGTCACTATGCCCGGTGAGCTCATCACTCACTCCAAAATATGGAAACGACCAGTCCCTGCTTAACTTTACTGTGTCTGTGAAACTCCGCCCATTTCTGATGAAGCACTGCGGCGCTCCGTGAAAACATGAGCAGCTTCACCTGCTCAGAGTGTTTGAATGACATCTCATCAGAGCTACAGAAGATCCGTGGAGAAAAGTCAGACCATTGATGCCAGGGATTGTAGAGTCTTAAACATCGTAGACTAATGATAGCTTCTAATAATGTCAAATATTCTGGCCCCGAGTGGTGAAATAACTGATGCATCCTTGTGTCACACTGCGCTATTTTGCTGATCAGCTGAGTGGAATCTTCACACATCTCTTTCAAATGTGTGAAGACTGTGGTCTGATACGATCTTCATGGAAACAATCAACCATCATACCAATCCCAAAATCAAGATAGTCCAAAGAACTGCGACAATCCATCTAACTGTGCTTTTCATGCTGTTTTGAGAAGTAACAAAAGCAACGACTCCTAATACGACTATTTTAATACAAAATAAGTTATGAAGGACACTGTTTGACTGTACTCTAGAATATTATGAAATACTTGTGTGATGTTATTTGTACTGTGTGATTGTATAAATAAAAACAAGTGGAAATAAAATATATTTCTTGATATAGGCGATATTGTCATTTTGTATATTGCTAAAATAGAAAACTCGATATAGCTTGAATCTCAATATATTGCCCAGAATCCGTGTATCATTCATTCATTCGTTTTTCATTATTCAGCAAAAACATGAAAAACGAAAAAAAGACTCATTATTTGATATTTGTTTCCAAAACCAAAATTAAAAAATGGAAAGCACCTTGTTTTTCAAATTCAAGCTCTTTTGCTTCGGTACAGAAAACAAAAAACAGAAAATGAACACCTTTATTCATTTTCTCCATTACCGATTTGGCAACGTGACCCAGAGGTGTACTCTCATCTGATGGTAACGGCTATGCTAACGGAAGTTCGGCATGACAAGATCGCTGCTTCCAACTGTGCATCCGAAACGTGTCCTTTTCGCTTTAGCTGGTGTTGGGCAAAGAACCTCCTCACGGACATTTCAGAGGATTTAGAGACTCCTAAGTGTTGCAGAGCTAAAGATATCTCGAAATGTGTAACGCTTCACTTTCGGGTCACGTACTTTGGCAAATTGGTAATGGAGAAAACAAATAAAGGTGTTCGTTTTCCGTATTCTGTACCGAAGCAAAAGAGCTTGAATTTGAAAAACAAGGCCTTTTTCAGTTTTTTTCATTTTGGTTTTGGAAACAAAATCAAACAATGTGTTTTTTTTGTTTTTCATGTTTTTGTTACATAATGAAAAACGATTGAACGAATGATACACGGATTGCCCAGCCCTATCCGTAACAGTTTTCTTATCGTAGAAGATGTTAAGCTCTCCATCAGTGTTCAGTCATTGAAAAACCCACTTCCCATGCAAGACTTTTATTTGCTGAGTTTTGCTCTACTTTTCACAAGATGCAGCCACATATCTTAATTAAATTTTATTCCACCCGATCAGTTCTTATTGTTGATCTTAAACTTGTGTTGATCTTCAAATACAGGCTCCCCCTAGGGCTGTGTCCTTTATCCCATGCTTTATACAGACAGCTGCAGGAAAACAGCTTTCTTGTCAAATTTTCAGACAACGTTTTACTGTCTCTTCTTCAGTGCAACCAATCAAAACATGTCTGTGCCCTTCCTAAATTAGTAAAATTGTGATAGCTTCCTCAACCTAAATGTGTTAAAAAACCAAGGAAATGATCATTGGTTTTAGGAAATCCAGTGTCGTCTCCAAAACCAGCACTATCCATAATGAAGAGGTTCAAATTTCAGCACCGTTTGACTCAAACCTGATCATCAGTGAAAACACTGACAGCATTGTTAAGAAAGCAAACCAGAGAATCCACTTGCTGAGGAAACTCAACTCTTTTTGTGTCAACAGAAATATTTCATGTACCTTATTAAAGTTTGAATTAAAATCACTTAACTTATTCTCTTATATGCTGGTTTGGGTGTCTTTCTGTGACAGAGAAGAAGTGTTTGAATGACATTGTTAGAATAAAATGTGCTCCAAAATCACTGGCGTTGAGCTGAATGACCTCTGCTGCATAACAACATGACACAGAATCCAAGAGGACTTTCAACCCTACTTGGTCACTTACTTGGCAGTGAAATTGGATTCTATTTGTGCCTTCAGGACGGCGCTATTACGTAGCAAAACAAGTGGAAAACAAACCACTAAATAAATAATTTTGTACTTTATGTTATTAGGCTGTTAAATGCACAAAACACAGAATAAACCTGAGTATACAGTAATTCTGCATCGGCTCTGCTGTGCACGGATCGGCTATATTCGACTTCGGGTCGTGTTCTGATGGCTACAGGCCGGGTCGGGTTTAACTTTGTAGGTCCTATTAAAGCAAGGCTCTGAGGCACTGCAGCCGCAGTGCGCATGCCCGTGACACAGAAAGTTCCGTTTCCCTGTTTACACAGAGGTAGCATTTTCAAAAACTTCCACTCTGAAGCCTGTTTTTAAAAAGTTTCATTTTCAAGCACCAAAACGCCATTACCATGTGAACGGACCACCAAAACGCAACAAAACCTTTGCATTTTCACTAGAAAATGTTCTCGTGTAAACGGGGCCTTAACGCTCAAACATACTCGGGCGGACACCTGCAACGCGCAGTCCATGCAGACTCCTCATAGAGTTTGCGGGGCCAATTAAATGCAAAGCTCAGATTTTACTACCACATGGACCTCTCTGTGTAGTTGGTGTCAAACACAACACTGCTCGGCATTGTATCGCATTAAATGTATCGCCGACCTGCATTTCACCCGCTTGGTGAAACAGAGCAGGAGAGAGTCTGTCCACCCCGTTTGCCGGTCCACGTTTCACATCCTGTCCCGATGCCCGTGGGTTTCATGACTCCATGGAAATGCTTGGGTTTCCCACCGAACATGGACCAAAGCTTTCACTCATTCAGCAGTTTACCTGTTCTAAGCAGTCACACAACACCTCTATGGGACCGTCCCCATAGTCATCTGGGTTCAGTGGTAGATATAGTTGTGTCTCATTTGCGTAGCTCTGATAACCAACCTTAGAACTCTGTAGAATTTGTCCTTAAGAGTAGCGTTTATCACAGGATGTTTAAAAACGTGTTTCTTTAGACATACTATCTTTCTCTGTCCTTCAATCGATTCTTACGAAGCAAGCTATTTCACACTTTAAAGGGGACATATTATGGTTTTAAATCCTTCCTTTTTAGATATAAATCATACAGTTGTGGTCTATATAAAGCGGAACTGCACTGCTTGGGTCTGAATTCCTCATTATTATAGCTCCACAGACCCCTTTTCTACCCCTTTTCTGATGTGCTTCTAAGAGCAACTCGTTTTGGCGCGGTCTCTTTAAATGCAAATGAGACACTTCATACCCCGCCCCCTCTCCAGGTTCAACTCCACCCTGCTCGGCCATTTTTGTAGTTTGATAGAAGAGATATGGCTATGTAGCGGCGCAGAAAAAGTTTATTCACACGTTATTTACAAAAGGTCAACAACAGAAGACTTGTCCATCCAGCTTTACATGTTCGAGCCAGAGTCGAACCCAGCGGAGCGAGATGAAAATGAAGATGATGAACCTGCAGAACCCTAACAAGTGAGCTAACACAAGCATCAAGCTAATGCTAGCGCCAAGCTAACGTCACGAAATGCATTTTAATACAGTCTTTTCGGAGACAAAAACGGCAAAATGAAATGACTAATGAAAACTTTAGACTTAAATTAAATCACGTAGGCCATATCATCAAGGATCTAAAACGAGCACACAGCGCTAACATATGAAGACGGTGCAACTGCTAATGCTAACAAAACAATGACAGGGACGTCTTATCATCACACTTTTTAGCGTTATTTACAGCTTACCAAAGTGCTCTGTTCGTCGTCTTTAAAGATAGAAGGAATTGAACCCTCAATCAGACAAAGTCTTTCGGCAAATCCTTCTTTATACTGGCGGAGGTTGCAGAAGCAGTCATCCTTGAAGTTCTTCGCGCACACAAAAATGACCTTACCCACAGATGTGGGTACATTTCCGTGAAAAATAAAACTCAACCAGGCACTTCGAAAAGGTTCTGATGCTGGAGACGATAGCATGATATGTCCCCTTTAAACATGGAGCTGTTGGTTTTTTTTTATTTCAACAAGGTCCTTTTTTCTATATTAGTTTTGACTTCTTGTCTTTGGTTGTCCTTAGAATCTCGGAGCCATTGAGTCATGTCTGCTGGCAGCATAGGCAGCCTTGCACAAGGCTCGCAGTACAGCAGGAGCAGCAGCCAGGGGTCATCCTACAGTGAACGCTGCGTTGACCCGGTGGACGAGGCTTTTCCAACTCCACAGCCAAAGGGAAACCATAAAGCTCACCTGAAAGAAGCCAATGGGAAGCCATCAGAGACCATTGTCTTCATCCAAAGCTCTGCTGAGCAATCATCTGCAGCTCATACATGCAATCCCTGTTCCTCTCCAAGAAGCTGCAGGACTGTGATGTACACCGTCCTCACCTGCGGCCTGTATAGAGTCTGCCAGGGCTCCTATCTGGCTCCATGCCTGGTGCCAAAGGAAAGCTCCCCAGAAGAAGAAGAAGAAGAAAAAGAAGACAGGGTGAGCTTTAGAGCAGTAAACTCAGAAGACTCCAAAGTAGAAGGAAGCTCAGACTGGCTGGAGGACGTCCACATAGGTGGGAAAAAAGTGGACTTTGCAAGAGAATATGTAGATATCGAAGATGAATCTGCATCATATGTGCGTCACGCGGTTAATCCAAACAGACCTCGCCACACGTCTCTCCAAGATTCCATTGGTTTGGATGATTGGGAGGATGGTGAGGAAAATGTAGATAGTTTGATCACTAAGAAGCTGCTGGAGTTGTATTCTGAGTATCAAATCGAAGAGTTAGCCAGGTGCACTTCAGACTCTTTGTTTCTGAAGAAAAGTAAAGCAATCAACCAGCTCATCAACTCACTGGCAGCGGAGCATCAAATGGACGAACAGGAAGCCGAGTGTCGACTTGTGCGCGGCATCATCCGTATCAGCACTCGAAGAAGCATGAAGAGGCCGCACATCTCCAGAAGGGAGAGGACGCTGTCCGACAGCGGTAATGACACAATGAAGGAAAGTGATTCGTTTTCGTCCAGCAACAATAGTAAGTCCAGAAATCTGATGATACCTCTCCATAGATTTAAAAATGTACAATTTTAAACTTTGGTTATTTTCTGTTTCCTTAAGATGACTACAGATCTAACCCTAATATCCAAATATCCGAACTGACCTCTTCTGATAAGTGCGCCAGAGAGATGTGGAGGAGAGATGGAGGTAAGAACCTACTGATTCCCTCGCCTTCTAGAGCAGTGATTCTCAAACTCTTAAGTACCCCCTTTCTCATATTTCTGAATCCAAGTACCCCCTTTGTCGACTATAACATTTTGCTCAGGATACTATGGAAAAGCAACTATAGAGCATAATGATATAATTAATGAGTGATAACACACATTTGGAAGAATCTCATTTCATAAATAAAAGGAATTAAACGGTATTTAGTTCCTCCTGTATAGGTTTATTTCTCTAGTTTTATCATTGTTGGTCATCCTGCCTTGTGTGGGACAAAGACTGAACCTTCTATTTTTAGTTCATGCTTTAATCTAGATCATTTCCATCATCATTATTATGATTATCATTTTTACCTAAAAATAAACATGATAAGACCCATTATTGTAATCCTTTCATTTCTTAATTTTTCACTCTTAAGTGCCTCCTGTAGTGCCATCGCATACCCCTAGGGGTACACGTAGCCCCATTTGAGAAACACTGTTCTAGAGTAGTGGACCATTTGATGCCAGGCTTCAGAAAAAGAATGAAGATTATAAAATATATAAAATGTATTTTATTTCCAGCTGTTTTGTTAAAAACAACAAACTTCCGCTTTAATACGCAACACTCCTGCTTATAATTTTTGCGGGGCCTCTAAAGGCCTTGGTGCACGGAGCCCAACCATGTCCCACCATCACCACATTTCAGCTGACTCCAGGGTGGTAGCAGAGGTGCCCGGGGCCCACCTCCGAGCCCAAAGCACCCCCGGCCCTCCTTCCCCCATTTTACCCCCTGTTGTCACCAGACCACACTCAATGGTTACCGTGGCGACCATGTCAGAGCCAACAGGAGATTGGTCACCATTTAGGGAGAATGAAACAGCCATTGCTGTTCAAATTCACTCTCGTCCGATCCAAACAGTTTCACCAAAACCCACGGCCCTTCCCTCTGGGTGAACTCTGCAAACTTTATTTATCAATTTATCATGCGCATGTCCCATAGAATTAAACCAGGGAAATCGCACGTGCTATTTTACTTTGCACCCACAAATATACCCCTTTATAACAGTACAGAGTATGTACACCTCTTTGTACGTCCAGCCTTCAAACACATACTCATTAAACACACACGGACACCAGGAAACACCTTGGCCAATACGTCTATGAAAAGCGATATATAAATAAAGCTTGCTTACTAACCACACCTAATCCAACCTATTGAGCATTGTTCTTTTCAAAGTAACGTGTTGTTGATGTTGATGCGTTTCTTCCAGGTCACACTTCTAGCTCTCCTACAGCCTACACCAATTCCTCAGGCTTCCCTCCGCTTCGTACATCTGTGAGAACATGAGCAGCTCACTGGTTGTGATCATTTCTTATTGCTCACACGTGGAACATTGAAAGCGGACACCAGTTAAAGACTTGTTATGGCCATGTGCAAATAATTGAAGGACTGGAGTAATCTCAGGGCATTTAGTGCAGATATTTATGGTTAGGATTGTTCATTTGGGAGCTCGCTTCACAGGTAGCAGAAATATGCTTCTAACTGTAGGGATTTTTAGTTTGGCTTTCATTCTTCTTTTTTTTTTTGGCAAACCTTTGCATAAATGTACATATGTTTTTGCACATTACACCTGTGACATCACTGGTTGAATTTGCCAAAAGTTATGATTAAATGTCACTTTTCCTGTTAATTTAATGATTATGTATCACATAAATGGATTGTATCGTGTGTTTTTTTTAACTATCTCTTTAAATATAATGTGATTAAAAATTATCCCTTTTTTGTATTAGCCTTCTGAGGTAGCATGATAAACAATAAGCAGATTAATTATTGTAACTGATTTGAGATGTACTGTTGGCATGAAGAGCTATGCTAGTTTTGTCTCAAATTTAAAAATCAGTTGGTTTTTTTTTCACTTTGTGCCAATAAACTGGTTTTAAATCAACTAAAAAACACAAATCTGTGCATAACTAATAAGGTACCACTTAAATGAGTGTGGTTCGGTTTAAACTACCAAACTTTTGTTTTTATGCTACTTTTGCTTTTGCATTGCATGTATTTTAGTTACACACACCAAAAGTGCACATTCTTCATCCATGAAAACTCAAATTGAAAAGGGAAACCATTGGTTTAACCTGACTTTCTTCACTTGAAGATAAATTCAGATTAAAATAAAAATTTCTGGTATCCAAAAAGTCTCGTACCTATTTAACTCTTTTAAATATGCATTTTTTTTTTTTGCAATTTTCTGGATACATCAGAATAGAAATTGCTGATTTATGTGTGTTGGTTTCAAATGTGACTTATTGGTTGTGTATAATATTCAACTTAACATAAGTTTTTAGTTAAAAATCTGCCCCACCTGAAAATGAAAATGATTAGTCATCACGTTAAACATCACACTGATCCATTGTTTTGTTCATACTGCCTCAGCATTAACACATTACCCAAATGTTTTAAGTTAGGTTCCTTTAAATAAATAAAAAATACTCTGTAAACTCCAGCTAATTTGAAATGAAATTGACCTTTAGCATTCTAAATTCTTTTTACTCAACTGTAAGCAGTTTTATTGTTTGTCAGTGTTTTAATGTTTTGCAGCTACGTTTTCTGCAGCCAACATGTTTCTTCCCAGGCCATGATGAAGATAAATATCTGCAGACTTTTGTCAGTCTGACTGCTCATGTGGCATTTTATTCAATGGCATTTAACATCAATTAGATTAGATCCATCATGGGGCAATTATTAGCCAATTCTGTCATCATTTTACAATGGATGAAATGGGAGAATGAGTGGTACATTAAATATACAAATTTTTTGTTTGGTTTTTTACTTATATCATTGTGCCTATTATTATGACCATCATTTTAAACAATGGTCACAATTTTATGTCAGGAAGGCAGAAACTAGCAAAATGAACACATTATTGATAACTTAAAAAGTACAAATACTTCAAGATTTACACATGCTGTAGCCCATGGCCTTTGGTGACAGAGTGTAACATGGCATCTTTTTCTGTACATTTATTTCCCTTCAGGGTTGACATGACCTGTGGTGGGAATTGAGCGTATGTTGATCCTTTCGGTCACATTCTAAGATAAAAGGCTACATTCACTGTTGCTTCACATTTGCATCATGTTTTAGGTTAAGATGCAGGGCTGCTGGGAGTAAATTTGAACAGGGGCTGCTGTGAAAAAATTGGTAGTTTTTTTTTTTTTTACATAAAACTTATGAGCCTATTTAAAATGCATTTTAAAAATAAATAAATGGATTGAGATTCGCTACTTTATTATTGTCATATACACTTCAGTGCACATAGCCAGGGTCTGTAATCATCAATTCTCAGATGAATATATGTGCTGCTAGTTAAACTTCACAATAACGCTATAACAATGCAATAGATTTGCTCAGCTGACATGAACCTGAGTCACCATCTATGTTTACTCAGGTTCTGGGCGTTCTGGGCAGTAACCCGGATACGCGGCCATGTCGGCGGCAATCTGAGACGAACACACACACACAGTATTATAATGTATAAGATTGTCTATGGTCTATGCTGGCATTTTTTCTGTAATTGTCTCTATAAAGGGACAAAGAAGAAGAAAAAAAATAAATATTAATCAGCAGTGCACAAAGTATAATTAATGTCCAATAGTTCATGTTGGATAATAAAAAGGCTGCATTTTTTTTAAAAAGCTCCCTCTCGCCACTAGGGGGTGCTGCAGCACCCCACCAGCCCCACTTCCCGCGGCCTTGCATTAAAAATGGGGTAACGGCTCAATCAGAATCCTTGAAATGACAACCAAACCCTTTGTTGTGTAATGTATTAATGTTCGGATTTGGTCATTATTAGTGAAGATGCAGGAGGCATCCTCACGTCGTTTTTAATTCCGTCTGCGTTATCTCCTCCTACACCTTTTGTACGATTTTGACAAATAAGCTATCAAAAAATGCGGAAACTTCCCAAAATTTGTGCTTCTACTTTCATAATTTGTAACTTTTAAATTTTTTGACTTATTAAATTTTTTTCTTTCCCATTTATTTATATTGGAAATTTCAGCTTTTTCAACTTTCAAGCCCTCCGTCCCCAGCCATTCTTCAACTGATTTTGACCATTCAACCTTTAACATGTTCAGCTACTACCTCCAACCCATTTCAACCTTTTCAACCCATTAAAACCTTTTCAACCTTATTGCTAATCTTCAGCTAATGCTAGGTTAGTGTTATTGCTAGGTGGATGCTAATGCTAGAATAATGCTAATGCTATTGTAACCCAGGGTTATTTTACTGTTAGAATTATTATTTTTATTTTATTATATTTTACAGTGAAAGTGACGTTTGACAGTTATGTAAGGAAAAGTTTTTTCCCATGCACCGTGAATGCACCGCAGGTCTGCACACGGCATTCTGCGTTAGAGAGAAACAGAACTTTCTATCATTTTCTCCGCCAGTCAGTGAGGAAAAGCGGCTCTGGAAACAACAGTTTTGAGCGCTGGAAGTATTTCCTGTAAGCTGGAAATGAATGTTGTCGAGTCCTGTGATGCTTTGAGCCCAAAAAAAAAAGCCAAGTATTTTCAAAGAATAACCTGGTGAGTGTTGCTGGATGTGTATGCATGTAGCAGTTCAGTTGTTATGAGGGAACAAATAATGTGAATTCATGTGAACTTTGAAACTATAAACCAGTCAGGATATGCTATTTTCTGACCAATATGATTTTTATAAGCTATTAATAAGATTTTACCTCTGTTAGCTGAGTTAAGCTAGCGCACTATAAGTGGGTCTAGCTAACACATGCAGGTGTGGGTGATGCTGTGGGCCGGTATGAGTGTAATATACATTTATTTCTTTTTGTTGGTCATTTATTACGCTGTTATTTAGTTTTTATTTGAATTTATTGATTAATGGTCAATAAATAAGATCATTTAGAAAGACAACACGGTTGATATAGATAGATGGTTAATTCTTTTTTTTGAAAATTGCAAATGTGACGCAGATTTATTTTAGTTGATTATATATTTAGTTTTTTTGCATATTGAGTAATAGTTCTGCATGGGTTTTGTGCAGGCTGTTTTTATTTATTTATTTATTTATTTTTTTATTGCATTGGTTCAATCATCCAAAGATTGAGCTGTGCAACCCACAGACTGGATGCTATGGAATGCCAAGGTGATGCTGCTACCTGAGAGGTCTGCAAAGGACGTTCCGGATCTGATGACCACCTGTTTTCCAGGAGGATGGTATGACAAACAAAGGATTTTACTTTTTCGTTGGAGGATTTGCTAATTTTTAAAAATTATTTCACCTGAGATCTCAGATGTTCTTTTGTTACTTTTCCGCTTGGGTCAGGCCTGATACCATATATATATATATATATATATATATATATATATATATATATAACCTGATGCATCAGAACTATAAAAAACTATTAAATTTCTAAAAGATTGCACTGATTTATTGGGACGAATATTTGGGTCTTCATTCAATGACATGTTCTAGAGAAAGATTTGATGTGTTTAAGTCTTAAAATACACTTTATCCTTTTCCCCCACTAAAGTATTTGTCAGTGTCCTCTTATTGTGGTTGGAAGTTTATTTTCACTTTATGCAGAGTTACCATCGCCAATCTCCTTTACAAATCTAAGCTAATTGAACCCTATCTTGTGTAGATTGTCACCATTTAGTACTGTAATCAGGGAGAAAGGGTGACACTATGCTAATGCCGTGTAATGCAAGCTCTTTGTTAATGCTGGCACAAAGCTAATGCTAGCTAATGTTAATGAATGCTAATGCTAGCTAATGCTAATGCATCCTGACTTGCATTTTCTTCAGGAAATGCAAATATTCTAGTTTTAAATGCTGTCATGAATTTTGATAATGTGACCCTCAGATCAGACAATCACATTTTTGTGATAAAAGCTGTCCATCATTGATATAGTGATCATGAAAATATTGCAACTTGAATGATGTACTTACTGAAGCAAATGCAATGCTGAACTGATTGAAATGAAAGCCAAAACATTGGGGTTTTTCAACCATTTGCAAAGGGAAGTACATTGTGTCATGCAATTTAAGCTCAAATGTTCTGTAATCCTTCATTATTGTAAAAGCAATATAATAAACAAAGGAATATGTTCAATTCCTGTGGTTTACTATCGGTTACATAAAGTTTGACCCAATGTTTATCACCCCTTCCCCTAACAGACTCAAATTTGGGCTTTTCTGTTTGGAAGTCAATGCATAATGGCAGAGAAAACAGACATACAAGTAGCCTCTGTCTCTGGTCAGACATAATAGAGCCAGCCAGAGTTGTTTTTTTGTATGATCTCTTGACAAGTAAATGAATAATGCAGTCATTGTGCATAAACACATGGAAAATTGTACCCATGAACACACATTTAATGATATGATTAACATATGTGGACATCATGTCATTGCCCGATCTTGTTAGATCTCGGAAGCTAAGCAGGTCTGGGCCTGGTTAGTAGTTGGATAGGAGACCACTGAGAATTCCAGGTGCCACAGTGGGGTGGAAGTCACCCCAGTGGTAACTGTCATTGTGTCCTTGAGTGTCCAAAAAAAAAATATATAAAATTGATGCATTATTATTAATTTAATAATTGCCGTAACAACTGCTAAAGGGATATTGAAGATAGTGGAACAAAGCAAAGTATTGTAGGGAAACCAACTAAAGCAGGGAAACAACCAGAAATAATATCTGAAAAGCAAAGTCAGCGAAGAGGAAGCATTGGCCAGAGCTACAACAAAACCCTGCAAGGTGAGCAACAGTAAGACCTCAAACAATAATTAATACTCTAATGTTTCATGAAAAATGACTTATCCAATGTTTGGAATCTTTAAACCTGACGGTCTCTTTCTATAATGGTAGTTGGCTTCATCGAGTGCAGTAATTCTCAACCTGCCTGAAGCCCATCATCAATCAAAAAATTGAGCAGTTTAAGCGATAAATATATATATCATATCACTTGTTATGGCGAAATTATTAGTTATGCTTAATAATATATTTACTCATATATTTTAATCCTTAAGCCTTGGGTTGTAACTTTCCATTGTGTCAACTTTGCTTCTTGCTCTGGGTCAGACCGCCTTGTCCAAAGCACATGATATGTTCCCCAAAACAACCTCAAGGCCAGATGCGTAGGCACTCTGTGCACGCACTCACATGGCTACGCACACTGACATAGTCACACATACACACCCCATACACATCCATTCACACACACAAACACATAAACGCACACACCTCCGTCTCCATGACAATCAGCAGATACCGAGGAACAGGCTGTTTGACCCAAGAAGAAAATGTCTTTTCCTTCTCTCTCCCCTCACCTCCTCCACTCTGTCCTTATCTCCCGGGGGGGAGGAGGGAGGGGGGACTGAGCAGGGATATACGTGATGTGTCAGAATTGTGTCTCTCTCGATCATCGGACATATATATATTCGCTCTGCGTTGATAGAAAGGCAAACCAGTCGAGCACTGTATTGATTTTCATCATTCTGGAGATTCTCCTCTCCTTCAGCTGTTCTGTGCTTTGATGCAGTTAAAGGACTGCCATGAGAAAGGCTCAAATGGTTGAAGTTCTTTGCTTTTTAATACTATAAGTTCCCTCTATTTTTCTTCGGGCTCGGATATTTTTGTTTAGGCATCAAATACGGCTGGTCATTATTTACTTTGGTTTTGTTCAGGCACCCACGGACAGCCCGTGAGGTCCTGACCATAGGATAGACAGGCAACCAAAGTTTCCAAAACACCCCGCTGCCATGTAACGAGTTCACCTCTGTACCGATATAAAAATAGATTAAAACCCCAATCCAAACCTAAACTGTAGTGAAGACTACAGGGAGTAAAACACTGATATTGGGAATCAAACAGATGAACAACCCAATAAACAAATAATATATGCATACGCATATACAATCTTGGTATGATGTGAACTCAGATCATGTTTCGGTGAGTTTTACTTCTTTTTTTTTTATCTTTGTTTTTATTTTGTTTAAACGTGTGAATGGAATCAGATTTCTCCCTTTGGTTGTTTGGCTTTAATGCTTTAATTTTGGACGAGAGTCGGCTGCTGTGTTTTCTGCCAAACACACACACGGGGAGGCACTCAAACACACACGGACAGAGAGAGAGCCACACCCACACACCCACACGCACAGAGAGAGAAAGGGAAGCACACTCACACAAGCACACGAGAGAGAGAGACACACACACACACTCAAAGGAGAGAGAGAGGTAGCGCCCCTCATTGGCCAGTTTAGTGAAAGGTCACATGTGACACAACATTGTGATTTCTCACCTTTCCCCCTGCCTACAGAATAGTGTCCACTCTAAAATGAATATGAACAATACACACTCAAACACACACACAGATGAATACAGTATTTCATTTTATTTTATTTTAATATTACTGTTATCATTATCATTTTTTATTATTTTATTGTTAGTTTCTGTTGGCTTTGCGGTTGTCCCTGAAGAAACGACATCTTCAATGAAAGCTCTAAATGAATGAAATCACCTTCAACTCTTATGCTAATGAAATGTCAACATCATTCAAAGGATCAAGCTCCAGAAGGAAATCGACTATCAAAGGACTCGACTCTCCCATTCAGCAAAGCAATGCTGAAATAACTCGCTCAGTCCCAAGTCAACTCTTCATCGTCTATGGAATGGGCCACATGCCAATGCTGGGATTACCATATCCTGCCCCATCATCAAAGACTGAGAACCTGTGGGCGTCGGAGTTGGTTGGACACTCCCCCACCAATGAGTTGCGAGTTAAACGCCACGATTACTGCCTGAATGATGGGCAGCAACTGCAGACTGATCACACGTCTGCTGGAACAGCTTCACCAAAAAAAAAAAAAAAAAAGAAAAAAAAAAAAGACTGTTTCAAAAGCCAAGAGGATACCAAGCCATAAGAAGTCCACCACAGCCTTTGGTGGTAGTGCTAAATCACTTTAGCCTTGAACTTTGGCATGGAGGGGGACAACTAGTAAATAGCCAACAAGCTTCTCCTTCGATAGGACAATACTAACCCCTCTATCTTCTGACTGTACGCTAGATTATTTTTGTTTTCATTTATTCTCTCACACGCTTTGAGATACACGCTTTGAGAAGGTGTGCTCTAAGCAGACAGACCAGACATACAGTCACACACCCACATTCATAACTATGAGCTGAAACACAGGACCACCAGAACTTCACACAGAACCCTTCTGTTTTCCACATGAGACCATGTGTGCCCATCATTTATCTTTGCTTTTATTCATTATCTTGCTCATTTATTTACACTGCTTTTGCCTTTATGAGAAAAGAACAAACAAAAGGGAAGAAAATAGTGTTACTGATAGGTTTGTTTTTGTTTGCTTTTCTTTCATTTTATTTTCTTGTTGAGGGGAGGCCCCCCACAATGCAAGATATGGTTACATCCGTTGAAGAAAGAACCTTCTGTTGCCTCAGCTTTTGGAGCTGAAGTTTTAATTTTTTTATTCTTTTACTGGCCATGATTTTTTTTGAGCTCACACGTTTTTTTTCTCCTTTGTTATTTCTGAACGATTCTTCTTTTACTCTTTTGTTTTTACTCAATTTCAGGAAAATTGAGACAGAGATTGAGGACTGCAGCCTCAACCAAGTTTACATTTTGACATTTTTGACCGATACCCTCGTAAACAATCTGTACCTTACCCTTTTTGAAGCTGCTTGCGACAGACAGCCTAGTTCAACATTCATCGTTTTCATTATGCGCGCCTCCCCCTTACCGCGTCGGACTGTCTTGCCGGCCCAAAGCCACTGGACAGCAGGGGGGGTACCAAATTTTTCCTGAGAAAACTGTCCCATTAGTTGCTATGAGTACATAGGCAATTACTTTTCAAACAAGAAGTCCTGGTTTAATGTGCAGCTTGGTAACCGAATACCATTCTGAACCAATCTCTACGTTCCCTTAGAGTGAGGGTTATTAGAGGTTGCGTGCTCCGTTCAATGTTGAATAATCTTAGAGGTGCCCAATAAAGTCCTGACAGTTGTGCGAAATTTTCCCTCGGTATGGTACCAAGGTTGAGTTATTCTCCCAAGCTCTTATTTTTCAAGAGTGGCGGTTGAGCCCTGCCGATTCAGAGATTTTTTTTACATTTCTGGAGACGGACGGCGGGTGAGTTTCCCCCGGTTGGGTACTGGGGTTGAGTTTCTTAAGTGCACGGCCGTGCCAATTCCTGCTTGATCAGCAGATGAGCAGACTGTCAGTACCACGGGCGATAATCTAAGACTCCGCCAGGGCGGAAGTAAAAAGGAGCGTACCTCATAGTAATCAGATGATACCAGTGAAAAACAATTAATTAACACTAAAAGGTTGCCAAGCATGGGGGGGCAATAAGAGCTCATTGACCCCGAGAGAGGAGGTGGACTGGCTATCGCCGCTGGTGGGTTAGATGAGGCCTATATTCTACTTAGACACTATGCAGCAAAACCTTGTGAATGCATGGACGTGAAAATTGAGGCATGAACGTGTGCGGTGCATGAATGGCTGAATGATGACACGTTACGTATGCCTGAGAGAACCGCGTTGTGAGTGCGAATGTGCCGTGGACTTGTCATTGAGTGATTGACCGATGAATGGCTGTCCTCTGTTTCACCTTCCTTTCCTCCTGGGTTTTGATGCACTAGATCTTCTCCCTGTTTTTGCCAATTATGTAGTGGGGTGTTCAGATCTCACTGCTGCTCGTTAAAAGAACTATGGTTTTAGGCCTTGGGCCTTCTAAAAAGTTTACCAGGTTTTAAAGGTTATTTTTCTGGGTGTTTAAAAACACCAAACGACATTTTTAATATATAATACCACTTTCAGTGGAATGACTGGCTTTGACCTTGACTGACCTTACTGTTCATGTTCAGTGTCCATGTTTTTGTTGTTGTATGTGTATACTCGTTGTTGTGTGCACTTGTCTATGTCTTCGTCTTAGTTGTTGTTATTGTGTTGTTTTTTTTTCAATATACAGGTCGCTGGCTGTATAATCAAAGGAGACGAATCAAATCAAACTAAAGAAAAGGGATATTTTAAATTATTCATTTAGGTCTTAATGTTTTCCTCTCTTTCTGTTTCTGAGTGTTTCCTAACAGACAATGCCACCGCCTTTTCGACTCCGATCCTACCTCCTCCAGCCGTCATGCCTGGTCACTGCTCTTATGATGAAGGATGAGAATTAAAGGGAAGTATTGTCCATAACTATAACTGGGAAGCAAAGGGGAAATAGATTGAAATAGACACGTGACAATATGACATATTGTGGATGTTCTAACATAATATCTATTCCAGAGACTACAGAGACTTCCAATCCAACTGAGAAAGTGGGGACAGATCTTCAAATTTCCAAAGGGAGCGTACAGTTGACCCTGGCTTTGACCTTTATGGCTGAGGAGGAGGAGGTCGAGGAGGCTGGAGGGCACAAAAACAGGCGGACACAAGAGAGAGGAAAACGGAGACACATCCAAAATGATCAGATAAGTGATTTTCCAATGATATTTATTATATGGTTTTAAGAATCCAAATGCATTCTTATGTAAAAAAAAAAAAAAAAAAAAGGGGAAGGGAGGGGCCAACGTCCCTCTGATTTTTGATTTATGTTTTATCATAGGAAAATATACCTCAAAACCCTCCAACCATTTTCTTCTTGTTCCACCAGCACTTAGCGTGCAAGACCATAAAACACCTTCACTGGGTTTAGACACTTTTAAGAGTAAAATTAAGTGTTCTCAACATTGGGTTGGTGGCCCAATCTGGGTCGCCTGAGATTTAAAAATGGTCCTCCTGAAATTCTTGATAATTGATTGATATAAGAGATAGTTTAAAGTTAAGTAACTTCCAAGCATTTAAGGAAGCTCTCCAAACCGTGCTGGGGCTCGTCACTCCTACGAATGGGAGCAAAAGACAATATGATTGTTCGACTCAACTTAACTTTAATCCTGTCTAACCTTAAAGGGCCAATAATCTTGCTTAACTCTGGTTCAGACACAGAATAGGAGACACTTTTGCCACCAAATGACCTTCAAAATTAAGTAAATTACATCTCAAATAATAATTATGAGGGAAAATAATGAAATAAATGAACTGACAAATTCAGCTCTATAAAAGAATTAGGCTATGTAATTAGGTGTGGAGTGTTAACATTATTCAGAATAAATAAAGGATAGAATAAGATTTCTCCTTCACAAATAAGAGATAGCAAAGAAAAAATAAAACAAACAATTTAAATAAATAAATAACATTATTTATTTATTTGGTTAAACTTATTTAGCTTTCTCACATCTCCATGTCTCCCAATTGTATGTATTTATCTTGAGAAGACATGTAGCCACACCACACTCCTCCGTCCGACTTGCATGTCCTTCTCCGTCCGACTTGCACTTGTAAACAGTGGTTCTCAAATTGTTGCTTCTCACCAGGTATCAGCGTACCACTGGTAGTAGACGTACCACAGTTTGAGAATCACTGCAACTCCAGCTATGCTTCTCCTTGCTCCAGGAAAAGAGAATCGAATTAATACTTCCTGCTTTTCTTTCAGCCTCATATTTTCCCACTCACGTGTGAATGAGCTACAGAAAACATTGAGCTAGGCATGGCTAAAAGCTCACTAACCCACACTTAACCATTGTGTGATTGTGCAGCAGCACCTTTCAGGATCTGAAAAGCTCTCAGATCCTGACCTCTGACCTGTCTCTGCCTTCCTGGAAGCTATAACTGAGCACCAGAGCCACACTAACTATTCATTTAGTTAGTTAACTAACCCTAACACCCCTACTCTTTAAAATTTTATTTTATTTTATTTTTATTTAATTTTATTTTAAAATTTAATTTAATTTTATTTTATTTTTATTAAATTTTATTTTATTTTATTTTATTTTATTTTATTTTATTTTATTTTGTTTTGTTTTCCCCCCCCCCTCTTTTCTTCTGTTCAGGTACCAACCGATCCCAAGAGAGGTTGCCAGGTGTGTGGAGACTACCCTTCCTCAGACAACAACCGATCATCTACAACGCCGATCTAGAAATGAACGACCGAAGGTGGACCGACACTTTCCGAATTCAACTGACGACCCACACGGCAGTGAAGGTCGCGGAGCGAGCCACGTGGATTCACGCATCACACTGCAGGAAGGTGCCAACACCAGCCGACCCTGATCTTGAGGCGACTGGTCCAACGGAGGAAGTACCAACATCACCACTGATCGAGGAACCGCTGTAAGGAGCGTTTCCTCTTTTCTGGATCAGGAGCAGTGTTTTGATGAGCTTTCATTTGCTTTGAAAGTTGCAAACGAAAGGGCAAAGGAAAAAGACCCCGGGGGGTTACAAGCTAACCTTTCTAACGGGGCATATGGTCTGTTGAAACCTTTGAAATCCAACCTTGAGGACATCGTGGGAATAAAGAGATTACAAGCCTTTTCTCGCTGTGATTGAAGAGGTCACAAGCCCCTCTGTTTATGCCCCAGGAGCAGGCTGAAATCATGCCACCATTCTGTCGTTTCATGTCACTCGTGTTCTGGCCATCGATTGGCACGATGGTCCTGTCCGCAATTCCAGTACTCCTCTGGCTCCTGGCCTCCAAGGGGGCAATCGAGGACACTGGACTTGAACCAATGAATGCAATTGTTGTTCCTAATGTGAATGCTTCTTTTTACAGGGTGACTAATGCAAGCAGAAATAAACGTTGGATAAACGACATCGTCCTGCACGACACTTTAGCTGCGACCAATGTTACTCATCCGTTTTTCACGAACACCTGGTACCGATACGCGCACTATCAAGCTAAAAGTAGAGGCCTATCCAACTGTTATGTTTGTTCTTACATGCCTGTGTCATCAACACATCCCCGCTTAACCGCGATACCAATGGATGCTTCTGACTCCTTTTGTTATTTGTCTTACTCTAACTTCGGCATGGGGGACCCCAACCGTTGTTCTAAACAGCTAGTAAAAAACTGACTACACTACGCGATGACACATCTTCCGCTTTATATGTAGATTACACGCGATCCACACTTTTTCCCTTCTGTTTCGCCAGAAACGGAACTCGCAAACTAGGCCAGATTCCCGGTCAAAATTGCAATTATACCCTGGGTCCTGAATGCGACACCGCACATAATTCGCACACATGTGCCCACGTTCATACACCCGGGACTAATGGCACGTTTAATTTAGCAAACGGTTTTGACTATGCTCAACTATTCCCCTTTTGTCACGACGTAAATGCGAATCCCACACTCCTTTGGACTTTAATCCACACGACGATCTGGGGTACGGCTGCGCGTCGAAACCTTAGAATACAGGTTTAAGTCCTTTGTTAACGCGTCATTTTTGGCCCTTACTGGCCTCTCGGGGGGAAATCACGAATATACGCTTAATGGTCCCACAAAATAGAATGGTCCTAGACCTACAGACCGTGGCCAAAGGAGGCGTTTGTGCAATGGTAGGTGCATCTTGCTACGCGACGCCATGATATTTGAACAAAGACCGCCACGTCCTATAACCCTTCCGCCGCCGGAAGTCCAGCCTGAAGTGTTTATGATGAGTGTTTTTGATCTCTCAGATGATGACTGCTTACTGATGACACCTACATATGTTTTTGTTGCTGTGCTGTGCTGACATTTATACCATGTGTGTTTTTGCTACTAGTGATATATATATATATATTCCATATTCATTAATTACCAATGATTTTAGTTGCTAAGGATATTTGATTTTATTGTGCAGATGGTCTTGTCTAAAGTAATATTCATTATGTGTTCATGGGGTTCTTTGCCTTCTCCTCCCTTTTCTTGCTCCGACTTTGGGGGATGCCTGTGTCCCCTGGAAAAAAAATAATGCTTACATCCATAGTGTTATAACGATGTCAATATCATTTATCCTACGGACCATGAGATTGCGCTAGAATTACACTAATTTTTATTAATATTTTATGTGTTTTGGGCTGTACTTTGCTAAAGTTAAACAACTTACTAACTAATTTTGCTTTTTTTTGTGTTGGACTTTGTCCAAAAAGAGTGGATTGTTATGGCGAAATTATTAGTTATGCTTAATAATATATTTACTCATATATTTTAATCCTTAAGCCTTGGGTTGTAACTTTCCATTGTGTCAACTTTGCTTCTTGCTCTTGGTTCAGACCGCCTTGTCCAAAGCACGATATGTTCCCCAAAACAACCTCAAGGCCAGATGCGTAGGCACTCTCTGTGAACGCACTCACATGGCTACGCACACTGACATAGTCACACATACACACCCATACACATCCATTCACACACACAAACACATAAACGCACACACCTCCGTCTCCATGACAATCAGCAGATACCGGGGAAAAGGCTGTTTGACCCAAGAAGAAAATGTCTTTTCCTTCTCTCTCCCTTCACGTCCTCCACTCTGTCCTTATCTCCCGGGGGGGAGGAGGGAGTGGGGACTGAGCAGGGATATACGTGATGTGTCAGAATTGTGTCTCTCTCGATCATCGGACGTCCGCCCGGATGGTCACTAATTTTTGTTCCACTTTGTTCCATCTTTGTACTTTTTTACTTAGTTTTATAATAAACCTTTTTTATAAAATCATCAATGCTTCGCCTGGACTCCATCACTCAACCAGAGCAATAAATCATGTCTCCAAATGAGGTCAACCGCAAATTCTGCCGTAACACACTGAAACACATTTTTTATTTAAGATTACCAAGAAATTTAAAATGTCTAGAGAGGGAAGGCCCTTTTTCACTAATCAGTTATATATCATGTGTATCGTTAAAAACCAAGACATTTTCATCATCAAGCAACATAACAAATGAGTAAGTCAGGCTTTGTCGTGCGTTCATGAACTTTTGAAGTTTAACTGTTGACGAACTGATAATGAAAGTTGAATGATGAAAACTTGTTGTGTAATTGCCATACATTAAGCAACAGTTTTTCCTTTTAATGGATGAAACCCAAAGAAAAAAAGGTTACAAAATGTTCTTTTCTACCAATTTCCTTTGTCAGTATTACAAATAAAGCTTGCTTTCAAATTCACAACTAAAACTTGCTTAGAAGAAAAGTATTTACTACTGCCCTCTAGTGTTAGAAGTATGATATGATAGGAAAGCAAAAATAAAAATCATCCTTTTGTATTCTTTAATTATTTGTAAAGGAACCATCCATCCATCCATCCATCCATTTTTCAGACCTGCTTATTCCTGTTTTTCAGGGCCTTGGGGGTTTGCCGGTACCTATCTCCAGCTCACACTGGGTGCGAGGCGGGGGTACACCCCAGTCCATAGCAGGGCAACACACAGACAGATGTCAAATAAAAAACACAAATGTTTCCATTTGCTATATTGTACCAGAGTTAGCTTAAAGCTGATTTACAAGGCACAGAACAATCTGTTATTGAATATATTATTATGGATGAAGACGAACAAATTGACACAAAGGGGGAGGAACCAAACCATTTCAAATCCTAGATATAAGACACAAATTCTCAAAATTAAGCAGATGATGCTTCTGTAGAATCCTGCAGTGATAATATTGTACACATTTTTTTATCTATAGTTTTTATTAAAGTTTTCTTAAACAGAAAATACAATGGTTTAATGGCTGTTTCTCCAGCTTGTCTCCAACATGTGATACAATATGACAATCGAGACAGGATCAATGCATGCATAAAATGATCTGGTGGTTTTGGTCATTTTTTCATGTGACTTAAAATTGAGATTTCAATCAGTTATTAAAGGTCCAGTATTATGCTATTTTTCACCCATTTCTTTTGTTCTAAGAACCCCAATGACATAGTGTTTGAGGTTTAATTTCCCAAACTCGCCTGTTTTCTGGAGTTTTAGAACTCTGAAAAGTCACTTTCATGACACTTCTAAAAACAGGCTGTTTTTGGGACTTCATGCATATGCATGAGTGGCATATCTGTAGACGCAGACTCCACATCACAGCTGATCACCATAGTGATCGTCTTTTGCTATCCACACACTCTTTTTATTGTTTTCAGCCAAAAAACTGCAGATTACAGTAAAACACATGGCTATTTAAGCGGCTATTGTGATTGTAAATCCGTTAAACGCTGCTTCAGGGTGTGTGTTTATCACGTCAGCAGTGGAGTCAGTCAGCTGTTTCAGAGCTGCTACATCGCTTTTTTGTCATCCTCACCTATTCTGACGACAGTAATAGTCAACTTGAGACGATAGTCCACTGTTTTGTCCAACCTCTGAGTCACATTAGGTCACAAATATGTCAGATCATGTCAAAGGGAATACGAGGCGATGTAAGGGTTACTAAAAATGGAACTAATTGTGAGCGCTCACACTGCGCTTCGGATTATCCATCCAGCCATCCATTTTCCGACCCTCTTGTTCCTGTTTTCATGGTCGCAGGGGTCTGCTGGTGCCTTTCTCAGATTATCTGTATAGTGGATAATCTATATACTGAACGTAAATATATTATCTGTGGATAAAGGGACTAATACAAGGGAGCAGGCTTGTAATCGTAGGCTCACTGGTTCAAAACTCACTGGTCCATCACTGTGAGATGTTGATCAGTCCATTATATTAACACTAACTGCTCCCTGGGTGCTACACCGTGGCTGCTCACTGCTCCTCAGGGAGGGGTTAAATGCAGAAAACACTTTTCGTGTATGTAGCTTTACATACAGTGTGTTGCATAAGTATCCGCTCCACTTTAACATTTTGACATTTTGCCACGCGATCAATCACAAACATAAATATATTTAGTTGAAATTTTATGTGTAAGACACACGATCATGAAGTGAAATGAAATTAATACATGTTTTTGAACTTTTTAAAATAAATAATAAAAATGACAAAGTATAACGTATATTCTATAGGTTTGTTTTACCTGTGAGATAGTTTGAGAGGGAGGAGTTAACATTCTTATGTAGGGTAGGAGGAGCCAGGATTGTCAGGAGGAGGAGTTTTTGTGATGTGATGTCACAACGCAAGAAAAATCCAACTCGCCTTGGAGCTGACTTTTTACAAAATGTGGAATAACAAGGAAGAAAATACCTTTGTTTTTCTTATGTTAAGGCTGAGACATGACTCAGCTTCCTAGATGCTAGTTCAGCAGTTTTTGCATGTTCTTTCAAATTAGCTCTTATTTTCCATTGCTAAAATCTACAATCCTAGTGTTGATCTCCCGGACCTATAGAAATAAATTAGAATTTAGTGAATCTTAGAAGGATTCCTGTTTAAAGAGGACTGCAGGGTCATCATTTGTTTCTTTGTTAGGGGCTAATGTTTGCTTTGATAGACAATATGAGGATTCATATTCATAACTCGAAGGCTTTGGGTTTTGTCATTGTTTATAAATCAGATGGTACACTTTTAAACCTATATCTGATATTTTATCCTTTATTTATTGTAAATAATAATAATTTTGTGCTGTGTATTGTAAAATATTGCTGCCTCTGGCCAGGTTGATTTTGAAAAAGATTTTATATCTCAACAAGCTTTTACCTGGTTAAAAGCCTCCATCACTGTCTGGTTTGGATCTGCAACCAAACTAGACAGACACAGACTACAACGGTTAATCAGGACTGCAGAAAAGATCATTGGTGTTGATCTGCCCTCCATCCAAGACTTATACCTGTCCAGGGTCAGGAAACGAGCAGGTAGCATCACTGCAAACCCCTCACACCCTGCACACAATCTGTTCAAACTCCTCCTCTCCGGCAAACGCTACAGATCACTGTACGCCAAAACAACCCGCCATAAAATCAGTTTCTTCCCCCAGGCTGTCACTCTGATCAACACTAAACAGTCAGAGTGTCAGACCTGGTTCTGTGAAATAACCCTGGAACTAAACATAACAACCCTGGATCAATCTGTCACTGAGAATGTTCGTGTACATTCTATTTAATTTAAATGTTCACCTGCACTACTCATCACTGCACTATTATTCTATTATTATTACTAGTATAATTATTATCTTATCTTGTTATATTATTTTATTTAGTTTTGCACATATTAGTCAATCTACTGTTTATATTTTTTTCTCGTTAATTATTATTTAATGTTTACATTATTAGAGAGCACAGTTCACCAAGTCAAATTCCTCATGTGTATACAGTAACATAGATTACATGACCAATAAAGTTGATTCTATTTCTATTTTCTTCTAATAAAGGTTAAATAATGATTTTAATCAGAATCAGAAGTAGTTTTATTGCCATGCAGTTTATAGACAATACAAGGAATTTTACTTGGTGCGAAGAAAAAAAAACAGAAACAGTGTAATAATAATACATATACGTAGGTATGAATATAAATGTGAACATATATACAAGTGCTGGGTATAAGTAGAACTTGCAAACAAATCAAAATAAACGATATTTCAGCAGGTGCTGTTCAATCTGAATATTTTAAATCAAGGGTACAAACTCATTTTACCTACAGTGCAATTTGATGTTAAGCTAACCCATAAAATAATGATCAATAAATAAATATAACTGAATCTCTTTGGTTTTAGTGTAAAGAAGTTTTGATTATGACATTTATTTGATTATCTTTTAGCAACACATATTAAGCAACACATATTAAAACCTATATTTTTTTTTCCAATAACTGCATTTTCAACAATATATTATGCTTCAGTTTTATTTCTATGTGGACTCCAAGTGAGAAATCACAGGGGAATTTTAATTAATTTATTTACCAGAAAAGTGTGTGTTGTAGTCTCTACACTTACATTGGTGTTCAAATAAAGATGCTGTATTGCTTTTTATTACTTTCTCAATCTGGGAAACTTACCTGGCGGACCAGTTCTGACCCGTGGGCTGCATGTTTGACACCACTGTATGCAGATTTAGAAACTCTGTTCAATGAATGATTGCAGAAAATAAAATGTAACTCATCTCAACAGGACTCACAGGGTTTTTCCATCCTGTCCAAACTTGGCACAAACCTGCATGCTCTTTACCAAGCATGTGACCCCACAATAATAGTAATAATAATAATACGTTTTATTTGAAAGTGCTTTTCAAGGAACTCAAAGACATTTTACAGGTTAAAAACAACAGCAAATACAGTGATTAAAACAAAGAAATATAAATCAGAAAAAATAAAGAACATCAGTAAAAAAAGAACCGTTATCTGTCAAGAGCAGTGGCGGCTGCTGGTCTTTCATGCAGGGGAAGCTCATTTTCTGCCTACTTCAGAAAATGTATCTGTTTATTTAAATGTGAATTCTAGTAGAATTCACATTTTGTTGTCAACAACTATTTGTAGATTATCACACACGCACGCGCGTAGCTGCTGCGCGCTGGAGTGTGAGTGTTTGGTCAAAAGTCTCACAACACAAGCAGTAACAGTCTCCACAAACACCAAAAACAGACACTAGGTTTGTCAGAAGTTAATTCGCTATGAGAGGATCAACAAAGTCTCCGTGTCAACACAGAGCAACAGACTGAAATATTTGAAAAACCCGCCTGTGTGCTTACAACGTCATACTCTCTGATTGGCTCATTTCGCTGTCAATCAAAATTGAATTAGCCTGAGACAGATCATCCAATCATCATCCATTATTCCAGCGTCCGGAACAGACAGATCCAGCCCACTGCTCCATAGACCTCCTGTGAAGCCCGGCGTCCAATGGGCGGGACTAAGTGCGTCATAACCGAGCATTTATCCAATGAGCGTCTAGTTTGACTGCAGTGGCTCAACCCCTAAATCATCTCCCATTGAAGTCAATTGAAGCTGAACTTCACCACTGTTTATTAACACTGTGACGCTGCGGTAATGAATGAAGAACGTCACGCTGTCACTGTCAGTTTCCTGTTATAAGAAGCTGATTCTGAACTAAACATACATGTGTTCTGTCATATATTTAGTCAATGAAATGTACACACAACACTACATATTTGACCACTGATTTTAGGGGAAGCTGAGGTTCCCTTGTAGTCTTAAAGCATCCGCCTGGTCAAGAGCCTTTGTTTGTATGATGAGTGTTCCAGTAAATCACGTGATGCATTTCAGGTTTATTTGTTTAAACAAACAGCACTCTCAAGTATTAGAGCAGTGAATCGAAAGCAAAACTTCAGAGCCTCTTTGGCTTTACTGGATGAAGGTAGGCATGTTTGTGTAAAACCAGTTAAATTCTCATTTCAGAGACCTAATAATTATTATTTATGTTTTCTTTTTTTCAGATGGATTCCCTTTTTAAACTGCTTGAGAAGCACAGACTGGAGGCTTTCTATAAAAAGTTATTAGAGTTTGGTGTTAAAGATGAAAAAGACCTCCTAGACAGCATAACGGATGAAAACCTCACTGACCTTGGTAAGTTTACGACAATTTGGTTTACTTTTCATTTCATTGTTGATTGACGAAAAAATTTACAAGAATCTTTTGTGACATGTAGTAGCCAATGTCACAACAGGCATTGGGCCAGTTTTAAGTATCCCAGATAAAATGTGATCAGGACCCAAATTCAGGCAGACGGAGCAGTGGTTGAGCCAGTTTCTTTAATATAAACATAAAGAATTTAAAACATTTGGAACAAAGAACCAGTCCTCTTCCTGCAGTACTCTGCTATGTGCGTCACTCCCTCTGTGACTTCCTGATTGTAACAGATGCTGCCACTGACATTTGATATCATAGACGCCTCATGAGCACTGCTGCTGATTGGAACAGACATGATTACTCAGCGAAAACAAGCACTTTCAACCTTAATGTGCCCCAGTTTGCACGTCCACGTTTACATGATATACAAAGTATGTAAGTCACCAACAATGTCCAAATAATAGGTGACAGATATCAGTTAATGCAAGATCACTTAAATTTACTTTATTTTGTGACAATTTTTGGGGGAAATTTTGTGGAATACTTTGAGTAAAAGTTCTGGATTTTATTAAAATTAAAGTTCTTTCAACAATTTGGGATTGCCTGCCATCATGTGATGTAAACATGGATAAACTGTGAGTCCTTCAAATATTGTTGAGTTTCATTGAATTTGTGTATTTAGAAGGACTGAAATACAGTATATACAACTGAATTAGTTTGTCATTTACAAAACGAGTTAGGTTTTCTTTGATATCTTCATTTTTTCCTGCGGGCCACATTGCATATTGTAAAGGGCCGGATTTGGACCCCGGGCCTTGAGTTTGACAAATGTGGCCTAGACAAAGAAGCCAGGGCAGTTCTGTATTGCTCTCTTGATGGTTGGAAAACTGAATCACACATCTGGTTGATAGTCTTTAAGCACCTATAGGACTTTTCCTTCCAGGGCATGGGACTAATGGGACAAAGAATAATCCTAAAGAATAGGATCTTGTTTTGATTGATGGATTGATTAACCATCTGCTTGTTTCCCTAATAGGATTTAGTCAAGCTGAACGCAATCGCTTTGCCTCCATGCAAACCACTATTAGGAGGTTCAGAGCTCCGGTTGAAACAACTGCAATGCCAGTCCAAAAAAGTATGAAGTCATTTTCACTGAAGTACACATACCCAAAATGTCCTGATCCAAAATGCATCTCAGGTGAGGAATCCACATTAATGTATTCACTCAATCATGGTGCAGTAAGACACTTGATTATACAGTGTAAACCTTTATTATTTTGTTGTTATTTTAGTTAAATTTGCATTGCACATTTATTGCTTTACCATAATTTCTGTATTTACAGATATGGATCCAGCCCAAAATACAGTTGAAGATTTGATGTTAAGGATCTGTCACCTTGAGCATGTTGGTAAAGCCTCAGGTGTCTGTCTGTACACAGTGGATGGAATGCCTCTGACAGACGATCCCTTTTTCAACACATGTGAGATTAAGTAGCTGTCATTACAACCATGATCAGTAATTACTAAATACAAATTAAATTGTAAAGTAATTACAACAGTAATTGAGGACAGCCTGGATCCGTGATTGAAGATGACTGTAATTCAATTTGCAGGACACACTTTTATTTAACAAGTCAAATTACTTTGATTATAGTCATTTTTATCTACATCAGTTTTTATTTATTTACTTTAACTTTTATATTAATTATAATTAGGGATGTAACGATTAATCGTAAGGCAATTAAAAATCGATTAATAGGTATCACGGTTCATATCGATTTTCTGAAAATTAAATCGCAGTACTTTATATTTATCCTTCTCTTGTCCAGCAGTGAACACAGCAGGCGTAATTTGCTACTACTTTCTTTCTGGCCGCCTTCTACTCTTAAACATGTTCATAAATGATTCATTACCCCTTTAGCACTGAAAGAATGTGTAGTATTACGTGAATTTCTGTAAAAGTCACGTTTTTCTATTAGCTCTGTCTGCTAGCGTAGAATTTCTTCTTCACTGCACAGAATAGCTGCATCCCAACCGACCACTGGGTTACCAGCACCATCTGCTGGTCCAAACAAACATCTGACGTCAATACAGTGCAGACAGGTTTTTTTTTTTTTTTTTTTAAAGTCCAATTGTTAAGGCACAAAATACATTTTCAGTTGCACTTTTAAAAAGGAAAAAAAAAACTATTATGCAGTTTTGCATTGTTTACTATAGAACCAGAATTAAAATTAATAAGCTTTTTCTTCATTTGTATTATTCCTTTATTTATTTCATTCATAGTTCATCAAGGGATTCTTTTGACAATGACAAATAAAAGGAAAATAGTACAGTATTTTCAAGTTTTTTTCCCAAAAAAAATAAAGGAATATTTTTCAATCATCATTTGTCTACAGTCCCAGTTTGTAAAAAAAATTGTGAGAGAATCGTATCGTGAACCCAGTATCGTGAATCGAATCATATCGGAAGTTGAGTGATCATTCATTTATTTTTCAGTTTAAAATCAAACGTTGTTCCCTGTGAATTTTCCTGCTTTTTAATGGGGTACAATAATATTTGTCCATGTTTTTATCTGAAACCATTTACAAAAAAACAATGTTTGCACCAACAGGGTCTTTACAAGACAGACACATTAAAGATGGAGATGTAATCTATGCCATATTTACACCAAAGAAGAACTTGGAAATACTTCCTCCAAACATAGTGCAAGCAGTAATTGAAACGCATGGAGATGACACAGTTCGCTGTCATGTGATGCTTAAGGTAAGATTGTTTAAACTGACAGATTTATTTATCTTAAAAGGTAAGGATATTCAAAATATTAACACGAGAGAGTTCAGTTTCTTGTTCGATACATGGGAGTCAAACAACTGCGGTCAAGCCAGCCGTGGTTCGCGTTTGCCTGGTCAAATCAGCCGCACGTTTACGGTAATCACAATGAGCCGGAGAGAACATGCAAACTCCTGTTAAACCATATACTACACATTAGGAAGCTGTTCTACTCAGGACGAACTGAGTATTAAAGGAGTCATAGGAGAAGAGGACTACTCTTTGTGGAGAGTTTTTGTTGCAGCAACACAATTACTATGCTCCAGAGTTATTAATGATGTGCAGATTGAGGATGCCCATAGATGTCGTCAAATGTTTTGTAGATCCTTTGAAAACCGATTTGGTAAACAGTGGTGCACGATGAATATGCATTTACATCTACATTTGAAGTCCTGTGTTAAAGACTTTGGACCTGTTCGTGGCTTCTGGTGCTTCTCATTTGAACGTGCCAATGGTACATTGGGAGATTACCACACTAATAACCAAAACACTGAAGTGATCATGATGTGAAAATGGTTAGCTGAAAGGCAGGTGGCAGGCAAACAGTTAATGTGCCCAGGTATTTTCGATATATTTGATACAGAAGTCGAAACATTATTTCGTAAGACCCCCACTGTCACAGCTATCCAGGCAGAGAAGTTACATATCCTACATGATCTCTCTCATGATCATATTTTCCATGGAAACTTTGAGCTTGATGATACTCTAGAAACTTTTCTTCCACCTGTTAAACGAAACACAATGTCAATTTCAGACAATTTGGATCTGCTCTCAATGTTTAATGAACAGTGCAGTAAAACACGACCAACTCTTACTGTATTAAACATACAACATGTCGTGCCCAATATAAACCACAATATGATTTCTAAAGATTTAGAAACAGCTTTGTTCATTAAAACTTCACTGGAACTTTTAAAAGTTGTTAAGGAGACTGCAAGTTGAGTAGGATGTTATGATGAACTACAATTCTCAGCCTTATGTTTATGATCTTATACAGGGAGACTTTGAGGTGACAGTGAACCTGGTTAGTGACACGTTAAAAATTCTGAGAAACAAACTTTCAAATGAAAGTGGAATCCCAGCTCACGTTCTTCACTACAGGTAAGAAAAATATCACCCACAGGATCGTTTAAACAAAGGCTTTGTTAAATTGTCACACACACGTTAACATGTTTCGTCCTTTCACTGGCTTTTATATCCAGGGGAGATGCTGGAGTTGGTGTCACTTTAGCAAGCTGTGGAATCTCAGCTGATTCAACTGTTTTCTTCTCATTGTCCTCATTTCCTGAGGAAGTAATTCCTTCCAAAGAAGTGTTTATGGATGATGTTCAGCCCTCAGTCCAACAAACCCCAAAGGGAATCAGCTGTTTCCTGTCATCTCTCTGTGTCATCGTAAGTCTTCTATTGTTTGTTCATTTTGTGCATACTCGCATACATGTGCATTAATTATTTAGTTTTTTGTTTATGAATTACTTTCAACACATCCAAGCCACACAGTTAATTGGAGACTCACACATTAATTTGATTTGAACTATGAGATTAAATGTGAGTCTCTGCACCTTCAGACTATCTGTCTTTAGTCTACTTTAACTGCATAGATGTTAATTTTTTTAGATAAGGAGATTCGTTTGTCAGGTCTGGAGCTGCTCTTATGTCGCGTTCACACCAAACGCATCAAAAGCATCAGCTGTTCATTCACAATACATGGACGCGCTTCTAGGGAGTGTCAAGAGGTCCCGCTGTGCATCCTGCACCTCCTGTGCGGCGCGTTTTGAAGCTTTTCGCTCGGTGGACGCCGTGCGTTATGAGATTTCAAGCTTTTGATATGCGTCAGGCGCCTCCAACGCGGCTGACGCTAGACTTGGGATTGTTGAACTTTTGGGGCACATCGTGGCACGTCGACCAATCAGGAGCTTTCCCCAACCATGACAAATTCAAAATGAAAGAAAAAAACACTAACCGGAGACAAATGAACAGGCGCTCTTCTGCTGGAATAGAGCGCCTGAAGTTGGTGTCCTGGTAGGAGACACGAGCGCCAATGCGGGTCAGCAGGTCGTCAAACTGGGCACGTGAGAGATGGAAGTAGCGCTGAAAGCGACTCTTGTCCGAGCGCAGCTCTGGTGAATCCATAAACGGTGCTGAGGCGCCCTTCAACAACGACGTGTGGCTTTATTTATCAAATAAAGCCAAGCCACTCTCTTCATAATGTAGAGCCGATGAACAGGAGTTGGAGGGGGTGTTTTCAGCAAGGAACTCCAAACTTTATTCTCCATTCACCCACATTTCTCTATAGCCCTCTAACATCTCAGTGCACACACTGAGTCACACCAAAATACATCTGACCAGAAACACTGCCTTCTCATCACAAATGTTCCCCACCATATCGCAGTCACTGAACATAACTGATCGCCACAATGTCATCCATTGTATGAACACCACCGGCAACAGAGAAGCCCCTCCCCTAAACGCGCTGTTTTCCCAACTTGTCTAGAGCATCTTCAACACTGGTGATAATCGTACTGATTAAATGAGTGAATGAATGAAGTGCCCAAATAGGGGCGTGAGGCACGGTTTTGACAAACGAAACGCATTTGGTGTGAGCGTAGCACGAGGCTGTTGTCACGTAGGGTTGTCCCAGACTCGGGCCGAATGATCGGAGAACAGCGGAAAACGCAAGTCTAGATTGGATCATAGAAGCGGAATGTTATCTATTTATTCATTCATAATTTTAGCACTGTTTGATGATGAGAGGTGAGGCTATGCCTCCTCTGACCGTACGCCTCTAAGGAAGTGAAGGCTATTACTGCAGCCAACATATTGATTCAGTCAATGATAATTGAGACAATAATAGGTTCTGTATACATATGTTGACTGATTAAAAATCAATAACATTTCAGTCAGGATCACTTGAGTGAATTTGTTTATTAGCATGCAGTTTAACTTTGGTAGTAAGGCTTTGGGCTGGGCGATATGGCCTTTTTTTAAAATATCTCTTTTTTTTTCTTTTTTTTTTTTACTGGTCTGCACATGCTGTCAAAGGTCAACATGTGCAGAAGTGCAATCTTTTTTCAGACAGCAATGCATTTTTTTTTGTTTTTTGTTATTGCAATTAAATAAATTGCATTATTTTATTGCATAATTGTGACCATCACCAGCCCTCCCTAAGGAAGGGTAAGAAACACTTTGTTAAAGGGAGAATATAAAAAGAGAGGGCAGTGTTACACCTGGGTGAGGGGGTTGGGGGAAGGTGGAGCGATTCAAGGAAGAGAAATGGAAGGGTGGGGAAGAGTTGATTACTGTAAAGTGAGATGTGAAGTTGTAGGCGTGAGGCTTAACTATAATGGTGGTGTCTGTGGGCAGAGGGAAGGAGTGAGTGGGAATACCTGAAACAGGTTTTTGGGATCAACGTGTCTAAAGTTAAGCCCACTACAAGTATTATCCCACAGTCCAAGGCATGTTTGTGCATCGTAGACTGATGTATGTGCAAGAAACTGCCACTGTAAACCCAAGCGCTGCCCCTGACTCGAGGGCGCAGCCAGAATAGCAGAAAGAGTGGGGGCCATGCGAACCAACCCAGCCCCCCAGAGCGCCCCAGGTCACCAGGTTTTAAAATATCTCTATATTTTCAAGCTATATCACATAATATGATATATATCTCAATATTTTGCCCTTGCCTTGAGAAGATGCTTTGATGCATAAAAGCGAACCAGAATGGCAATACTCAATATATATTGATGTTTTCTCTGTAATGTAACTGGGGTTTCCCCTAACTATTATAGCATAGCATACCTGTTAGTTTCTTTTTTTCAGAGGCAAACCCTTAAAATACCGTATTTTTCGGACTATAAGGCGTACCGGATTATAAGGCGCACTATCAATGAATGGGTCTGACCAGGTCTATTTTCATACATAAGGCGCACCTGATTATAAGGCGCACTGTCGATTTTTGAGAAAATGAAAGGATTTTAAGTGCGCCTTATAGTCCGAAAAATACGGTAACACCTTTATTAACAGAGATGTAGAGAACAATATTAAAATGTATAAAACAAATTATCCACATTTGTGCACATTTTAAAAACTACTTCAGCTGACCAAAGTGCTGTACAGTTTTTTTTTAAAATTATTACAATTAACTATCAATTATTTATTTATTATTACTGACAATTGTGAATTTATCACATACATAATATACTGTATGAACAGTTGCCACTACTAGCACGTGCACACTCGCACGCACAGACACACGCGCTGTAATGATCGTCTTCTAAGGACTGTCCCTTTAAGGGAGCCATGGTAACGTAAGGTCAGAGTTGAGTCAGACTTCCCTTCTTCCTGATTTGTACTGAGCGCATGGACGGAGCTTTATGTTACCGTCCCTTCTGAAATGACACAGAAGCGATGTTTGAGCTTCCTCTGCTTACAATAAATGTGCAGTGTGACGGTAACAAGTTGTTTTGAGTCCTGTCTACAATGTTAGCGACCCGCGGAGACCTCTGGATCTCTACAGCGTGAACACATACACACACACACTCCCACACACATTGTTTTACTGAGCATTATGCCTGTCATAAACTTTCTTATTATGTGGACCATGTCCTTAGCAATATGGTAACGGAACTGCCAAGCCTCACGCTTTGAGCGTGACAGTCACGCAATTTGACGCATTCTCACACCACATGCCACACTTGACATTTCTCACTCTTATATTTCCCCATTCAATACTCTTTATTTTTTTCATGATAATGACCTTTGGTCCTGGCGGCTTGCCGTAGCTGACCGAGATAACCAATCCCAGACCAATCCATGTCTCCTTATGCCTAAATCTAACCAACCACAGCAGGCATCACACAATAATAAACCAATCAGAAGCAACGTAAGGTGGGTCTTGACGAGTCATCTCTAACGACACTTCACACAACACGCAACGACTCGTCGACATGCTTTCAGAAAGAAAGTGTTTCGAGAGGACAGACGCCATCTGAGATGGTATGTAACTACCCAATTTTGTTCACTGTTTATATTGCTATGTGTGTGTCTCTCTCTCTCACCCAAGTTTGTCTAAGGGTGTGTGATCTGACGGTATTAGATCATTAACGATTAAAACATGACGACGATCACAGAGATCGTAGAACCGTCTGTAGTGCACATTTTTACCCTTGCGGTGCCGTATCTGCGTCATATGTCTGTGGTTCATACACAGCACATCCAAAGGTTTTTTTTTCTCTGCCAAATCACACCATTTGCTAGTCAGCATGTCAGCATTACAGAGACCGAAGAATTATTAAGCTCTTAAACAGGGCAGAAAAATATAGAAATATGAATATAGGTCCATATCACCCAGGCCTAATGTAACTAAAGCAGTAACGTTTTATCTTGTAAAGGATATGATTGTCTAAAATGTGTGAAATGAGGCGTTCAAACACTGCTTAAAGTAGGATTTTATTAATGAGTGTGTTACCTCGATAACAAATAGAAATCACTAGACTGATATGCTGCCTTGTTATGTAGCAAGTGTTGCTAATGCTAATGCTACACCACTTTAGTTAAACAAAGTAAAAAGACTGTCTGTGACTATAAGAACATGTCAGCCCCTTTGTTTGATGTTAATTGTACATGGAACCAGGTTGGTAAATCGCTTACATACAATTTAAAAAAATATTTGAAAATTGCCTTGTTTTAAATGATCTTTTATTCCTTTTTCCCATTTACGGCGATGATTTTAAGTAGGTGAATTGGTTTGTTTTATTGGTATATAACTTTAAAATAGTCTAAATGATTTGAATGAAAAAAATTGTGATGTGATTTCCCCTCCCCCCCATATCGCCCACCCCTACATGTGTGTCTGTGCTAGACAATAACTTAAATGAATTAAAACTCTTCTTCAGCTACTCCCAGTGTTATGAACACTGCTAGTAGCTGAATTGCACTTGTAGGTTGTATCAGCATAAATTCATGGTAAATCAAACAAATGCCTTGTCTAATCTAATGTTCATTTGAACTGTTCTTATTTGATTATTTTTGTATGTAATAGTGTATTTCTATGAACATTAAGTCTTCTGCAAAGACATTCCTTCGATCAAAAATCACTTGATGTTTTAATATTTTTTACATGATTAGCTTTTTAATGACCTCCCTTCTGTTGCAGACAATGAGAGCTGAGGTAAAGGTAGCACTGCCTTGGTCCACAGTGTTTTAAGTGGAAGCCCCCTGCCTCTGTCATCAATGCATCAAAATCTGTGACAAACACCTACAACATGAGACATGTCCCCAGCTAAATGATGGAGAATTGGTTGAAATGAAATATTGACAAATAAATGTATTTTGTCAAAATTCTTGTTAGTTTTCATTTCTAATTTCTGGTTGATTAAAACTAGCATTAGGAGGCCACAGTACTGGAAGAGCTGCTGGCATGGAGGTGAGGACATCAGTCTTTATGTATAAATCAACGTTAAAACCGGCCAAAGTCTCACTCTTGTCATTTTCTGAAACTTGGCAGCCCTGATGGTAGCCCACTACTTTGGTAATCTCGCCCCTCTTTCATACGGCACAGCACGAGTCATTGAAGCTTTCAGCGTGGTTTGTTTCGGCTGCGATCAGAGGCACAGAGTGAGAGAGAGGCGGGGCGGGGTCAAGAGGGACAGCTAGAAGAGAAAAAGGCATACTGGCGGCTCAACGAAAGAAACTTTTAATGTTACGTGACTTATATCAATATTACGATAGTCTTATGCAAAATCTCCTAGATAAATATATCGTTATTTATTAAAAACTCAATATATCGCCCAGCCTGTTCTTACATGCCAGCAGCTATGTGGAAAGCCCAAAGGGAAGAGAGCTCTCCCTCGCTCTTCCATGAACTACATTGAAAGGCATAAGCAAAGAGAGTGGTCAGCAGGACCCCCTGGAACTGAAGCACAGATGATAGATGGCAACAGTAGACACTGTTTATTTAGACAGAAGAGGAGGAGCTGGGGTGGGGGTGGGCGTGTTGTTGTGGTTGAAATACAGCACGTGACTAACTCTGACCAATGGGAAGCATGGAATTCGATAAGTTAGATGATTAACTGAATTAGGGGATGGATGCTGTCAGTTGTAAATAGCTACTATCAGCTGATGGGGCAGGCTAGCTTGACTGAACAAACGCGATGCTCAATTTCTGTATATGTATATATTTCTTTCAAAGAAACACCGACCCCAAGTGGACTTGATAAAGAAATGCATTAGCTACATACGGAAGCTAAGTGGATGCAGTCCCCTCGGTCAAAGCTTGTTCCAGTTGCTCTGTAAGAATGTAACCTTATCCAGAACTCAGAAGGTAAATGCTTCACATTTATAATAAAATTACAAATGTCATAAAATTATCAAAAATAAAAACATTTTTACTTTTTTTTGTTGAAACAGGTTGCACTGGTTGAAGGCCTGTACATTCTCTTTCGAGAGATTTTGCCAGATCTCTCTACAACACAAGGGGGAAAATCCATTGAGGACCTTGATGTCTTTGAGTATTCAACATACTGCTGGGCATACCTCTTATCAGAGGCAAAGGTACTTAACGGGTGCACATACTGTAAGTGGTGTGGTGTGATGTAATTTGTGTACACTGTGGAGAGAGACTTTCTCACATGAAGTTATTAGCACGGTGCTGTGATTTTGGCAAATTCAAAACCATTTTCATATGATAGGTGAAAATAAAAATTACAAAAAAATGTTAAAAAATGACTGACAAATCGTACATCGTTTGAACCTTTTATTACTGGATAACAGCATTATTCTTTTTGTAGAATAAGATGGCGGAAAAACATTAGATGCAAAAAAAATGGTGACATAACGACTTAAATGATTAAATAATTTTAACCCAAACAAGTCATCCATCCATCCCTTCACCGCTGTTACCATCTGTTTCATCATTGGTTCCCAAACTGGGGGCACTGATCATGTCATTGTGATATCATTCATACGAGAATATGGAATGACATTTTAAACTTTGTAAGTAAAGGTCCGTGTTGTTCGGAAGAAAAACCTTCGATTTATTGATCTGTGTTATTAGAAATATGTTGGGTCTTGTTCCTCATCCCCGTTTTTTTCCTGCTATTATTTAAAAAATGCATTTAAAAAAGTGGGCACCAGGCAACAACCCTAGGTGCACTCCTGATAACAGACGAAAAAGTTATGTGCACCTCTATAAATACAGTTTAGTTTGATTCATATTAGTAATTTGTAACGTACCTCTAAAATGTATTTTTCAATAGAAAGAGTCCTCTGAATTTGAAAACTACGCTCCATACTCACTTTTGAATGAAGACGGCAAACGATTCTGTGAACCAGTCACTGTTCCAGGAGTCCCTGGAGCCCTCGAAAGATCATCAGTTGTGCACAAACTTAAAGGTAAGGAAAACACATCAGTTAAAATAATAATACCCAAAGCTACAACAGTTAAAAGGATTTAAAAAGTGCAAAAAGTTGTATTATTCATAATCATGTTAGGAAAGGAACACAAAAACTCTAAACCATGTTACTGATAACTGCCTTATTGATTGACAAACAAAGCAGAACATGCAGGTAAGTCAAAATGTCCAATACAAAAGGGAAATTATTAAGATGTAAATGTATTTGCGCCATTTGTTTTCTATAGATGGAGAGAGGATTCCCAACTGCTCAGAGCAGGTTCTGACAGAAACATCCCTGAAGAAGGACACAGTCATTGAGAAGATTTTACTCAGTGTTCATCCATCAGTTACTACCCATTACCTTTGGATTGCTCACGACAGCGTGACTCATCAAAAGTAAGTACTACACTAATAAGTTCTTGTATGTCGAATGTGATTACATTTGCATTACTAAAAGTAGGCTAACAAAGCTTGATTCTGCATAACATGACTTATGGTTTTCATACATGGTTTGGAAACAAAATGGGCAGTAGAGTAATTTCCTTTGGTTGCGATTAAGTTAAAAAATGTCACAGTTAAAGAGCAACATTTTTTAACATTCACTTCATTATGTCTTTTAAAGAAGTGTGGTTGTCCTCGTCTCTTGTGCCTCAAGATTTATTTCACTATGAGCCACAGTTTTCAGTTTATCTACATAAGGGGCTCATGTGATTCCCTTAGCAAACCAATTATTAAAGTATTTTATGCAACAACAACAAAAGTACACGTTAAAGAAGAAAAAAATAAGCATTAAAGTTGCCAAAACGGCTTGTTTAAGAGTTCCTTAGTGATAAGTTAATGCTTTAGCATTTGGATTGTTTTCACAAGAAAAACTATTATGTTGAAAAGAAAAAAAGCAAGTGATTGTCACCCTCACAGCTTTATTTTATTTTTGATTGGAAAAAATAATAATTTGCAGTTATTAATCAACAAGATCAATATTTATTGTACTTCCTTGGTCAAGGCATGACTTTTTATTTGGGTTTAAAGCTAAGGATGGGCAATGCAATTTAGGTTAAGCTATAAATGCTGAAGTATGTAGTATTGTATGCTTATTATTGTCCCTATCAAATGAGTAATGATGAGTGATAATAGCAGTATACTGTTTATTTTTGAATATGTATGTGCTTTCATGTCTACTGGAAAGGTCTAATAATCAGCTGTAATTAACCTTTCTATTGATTTATATACGGTAATTCCAGCTTTCAGATAACTACTGGAAGGACCTTTGGAAGCATGGCAGAGGAAATCAAGGCTTTTCCATTTCTCAGTATCACTCCGCCTCTTCGTTTGAAAGATGTAGGATTGCTAGAGCCGTGCCTCATTTACCTGTCTAAAGGTTTGAAACAAGTGAAAAAATTAATTATATACTTGTGTTTGAAATGCTGGTGAATTGGGGGGTGGTATTGGCCCAACAGTTAAGGAAGTGGGCTTGTAATTGGAGGGTATCCAGTTTGAAGCCAACCTGGTCCATCACTGTGGGATGCTGAGCAAGTCCCTTAATCCTAACTGCTCGTGTTGTATGTCGCTTTGGATAAAAGCGTCTGCAAAATGAAATAGTAATTTGTAAATGACTTGTTGGTAATGTATAGGTTCGTCACTAAGACAACAGCCTAATTTTAATTAAGAAATTAAATAAATTAATATAGAGTATGAGATCTGATTTGTGACTTTAAAGAAATTACAAACAAGAGTTGTTACTGTGCCAAAAATGATGAAAACAGTCCATTTGTGCTCCTCTATTTGATTCACACAGACTTTGTATCCAGTAATGTGAGTAACATCGATAACATTGAGAGCCATCTGAAGTTTTGGGAGCTCTCCAGAGACCATGGCCCTCATTTATTAACCGTTTTTACATTGAGATCTTTCACGCAAGCGTCTGTATTTATCAATTGTGACGTGAGCGTACGCTACGATCAGATCTCACATCAGGTCTGAGCTTGTGTGTGGATTTGTGCTGCAGCACAGCAAAATCTTACTGAGATTAAAAAACAATAATTAAACAAGCCTCAGCTGTTGTTACATTTTTAGCATACACACATTCAGAACAGAACAAAACTCATTATTAAGACGAATTTTACAAAATAAGATGAATTTTAAAAATAACCTCACTAATAAACTCTGCCACCCAGCAGGAGTACATACTGTAGATTCACCCAGTGCTCACACATACCCACGCACACGGGACACGCTGCTATGCTCTTGGAGAATAATGTACTGTATGGATGATAAAGGTTCCTACGTATCACTGTTGGCACAGAGGACAGATGCACTGCAATAATAAGCAGTGTGATGAATTATAGGTTAAATTAGCTGAAGGCATAATAAACACAGACATGGGACACAATTTAGTCTTTTTAAAAGCGTTTTAATTGAAACCAATATAAACATCATATTTGTGGGTGTCTACAGGATCTCTGCTGTGAAGTTGCTCGCAGTGCACACAGGGGGGCAGACGTCACCTGCTTGGTAGCTGATCCTCTTCCACAGAGCGTTTAAATGTGCTACTTAAATTCCAGTTTTCCTACGTTCAAAAAGCACATCTTTCTTTTGTTCCACCTCAGATGTGAGGATGCTGATTTTCATCTTGGAAAAGCTTCTTTTCTTGTTTAACCTCAGTGGGCGGGGCCTCCGAAACAAGAGGACGTAACATGTTAATGACGATCAAATTCAGCTGCCGTATTTATTAACACCCGATCATTTGTATGCTGAGATTAGTCAAATATGAAAGTTTCATGGATCACACGTCGATCCTGTCGTACAACCAAATGTTCACTCAGATTTGCACCCGTTTTCACACAAGGTTGATAAATGAAGGCCAATGAGTCCAAGACGTCAGGATAATCATGTGTCAACAATCCATCTATTGTTGATTTCTACTTTGTCCTGGTTAAGGGTCATAGGGATCTGGAGCCCTGCCAAGTTTACTGAACATGTTTCCAGCTTCTTGCAGGGCTGACATTCAATAAAGAGACTATAATTAACATAGGCGTGCATTCAGTCCTATACAGTTAATTTATAGACAAGTTTGATGAAGGAGAAAATGCACAATGCCGATAGAAATGCAGACTTCCTCTACAAAGTGTTAAACATTACTTTCTAGTCCAGGGGTCAGAGGGTTGATGTAAAAGGTCCTATCAACAATTTGAGCAATGTACCATATTTTTCGGACTATAAGGCGCACTTAAAATCCTTTAATTTTCTCAAAAATCGACAGTGCGCCTTATAATCAGGTGCGCCTTATGTATGAAATTAATATGTCAAAATGTTTTAGTACAACATTGGTAAACTATGAAGCTTCACCACTTGACGCCTTGTGTAGTGATATGTACCAGTACTGTGCTTCAACATACTGAACTGAAAAAGTGAGTGTATTGTTCTATATTTTGTGTTAAACCTAAACAATGTTGAGAATTATTGTTAATGAGTTGAATAAAGTTTGACTTATCTGACTATTTTGTTTCACTTAATGAGCCTTAATAATAATAATAATAATAATAATAATAATAATAACAAACCGGTGCGCCTTATGTATGAAAATAGACCCGGTCAGACCCATTCATTGATAGTGTGCCTTATGATCCGGTGCGCCTTATAGTCCAAAAAATACGGTACTGTACTTTTACATATTTTATTACAATTCTAAAACCAATTGAGAGGCTTTATTACAAAAAAGCTTTGAAAATTCTAGACAAAAAACCATCTAAATACCACCATTGCAATATTCTTTCAAAGTATAATCTACTCAGCCTTGAAAGTTTCATAAAATTCAAAAATGTACGCCTTATTTATAAGAGCTTACATGGGTTGGCTCTACCACCTCTTAATAACTACATTAAATACAGAACAACTGCCTCGAGGACCAAACTACCTTTGGTCAAAACGTCCTGTCCTTCAAAGGCAGCATTCAGTGGAACAGTTTACCAACCACAGTGAGGGAAGCCCCCATATTTTTATAATGCAACCTAGGGCCATGTGCAATGCACTATGGCACTTAAAGTGATTTCTTTTTTCTTTTTTTTTTAAAGGCAACTTAGGGCTATTTGCAATGCACAGCGGCACTTTAAATAAGTTACTTTATTTTTTAGAAGATAATGAAACTCAATAATGTAAATTTATTGTATACCCTGTCCTTTTCTTCATCCTACAGCATCCTGTCCATTCTTTTGATAGTATAGTTGTTCTGATCCCAGTGTTCCATTTAAATGAAAAGTGACTGTATTTTATGATCCCTATGTTTTTTGTCCTGTATGTAATCCTTTTGTATAGTGTTTTGTGTCTCGCCTTGTTTTATTGTTAAGTGTGACTTTATTACATCAGCCTGTCTAAGGACAACAGATGGAAATTAGCCTATGGCTATAATCTGACATATTTCAATTTTTTGAATGTTCATTGTTATGTACTGTCCCTAAAAACAATAAATAAATTAAATAAATAAAAATTGGACGCTGACAGGCCAAACTCAGGCCCCCAATATTGTTAGATGAATTGTTAAATAAATAGCATATGTTCTTATGTATTGTAATGAATATTTTTATTTCAGGTGTAATAAGTTATTCTGTCTCTAAACAGACAATCTTGGTGTTTATCTAAGCAAAAACAAGGAGAAGCCTGAAATGATAGTTGTTTATGACTGCCTCTCTGGAAAAGAAAAAAATGAGGACGTTAACGAACTGGCAAATCTGTGAGTCCTTGTAAATATTTCTAGTTATTACCGGTACTATTTATTGTGAAGGTTTTTTGTGAATTTGTAAATAATTACTTTTAATAACTTTATTTCCAGAACAGGGGATCATCGTAATGATCACACCTTTGGCACTTCCAGAACACCAAAAGAGGCCATTCTGGTAATTTGTAGTTTTTCGCAAAATTCTATGGGTGTCATTTTGTCATCTGTTGCTAGTTCAATAGGCTGTTTGTGTATGAAATAAACTGCATTGAGTTGCTCTTTTTTTGTGTAGGTGCTGATAGATTCCAGTTCCTCAATGTCTGAGATCTGTTATGAAGATTTGCAAATGCAAAAGATCAATGCTGTTAAAGAGCTATTTGATAACTTTGCTTCACGCACCATGGCTTATGATTTCTACCACATCATTGGTCTGGTGAAGTTTGATTCTGCAGTAGAGATAATGCACACATTTACAGAAACATTGGAGAAGTTTAAGGTAAATTCAAACTTTTTATGCTTTTATTTTGCATTTGACTGTTGAGACTAACTTTTCAGTGATAGGTAATGTTCATTCCTTTTGTGCAATACTAAACATTAGCTCTTATTTATATTTCAAGGAACACGTTCGGACACTTGAGCCATCTGGGAAAACAAAGCTTTATGATGCTCTACAACTTGGAAAGATGGAGCTTGACAAAGTCAAGATGAAGTTTCCGGATTGTAGACTTCGAATCGTTTGTCTCACAGATGGAAACGACGTTGGGTAAATTGCTAATTTTGTATTTGTTTCAGCACAATATATATTGCCAAGTAAGTATAATGGGTATTGGGAGCGATTGTAGGTTAACTCAGAGGATCTTACCTTTTTGGAGGTTAGGACCCAAATTTTCAGGTACAAAATACAAACTTGGTATTAGTTTGTCAATTCTTTCTCCCCTTTTGATTTATATTATCGATAAGAAAATCATGTCTACTTGAAGTTTAACAAGCAATTCCTTCTTCCCGTTCATTGGTAAGCTAACATCGACTCCAAGGTCTGTAAATGAGTTGATGAGAGGTAATAGTGCTTGTGTCAGTGCAGACATTTTCAAGTAACAGAACCATTCTTCAGGGGCCTCATTTATAAACAACGTTTATACTGGCGAGATAATGTGCACACCTCCACGGCAGCTCTGACCCTGCTGTACACACAAAATCATGAGAACCGGGAAACTCCGCCCCCAACAGAAGAAGATTGAAATTAAATACAGCTCTGTGAAATTTATACATTTGTGTGAAATAATAGAACATTGCTCATTCACAACACATGTCATATATGAAGGATATATTTGCAAAAAACGAAGGAGGAAAACAATATACTGACACCCCAGAGTGACGTGCGCGCGCCTACAATTACAGTTTTATATTATTATTATTAATAATAATAATAATAATAATTGTAATTAAAATTACATGATCATTGTGCAAAACTGCTGATCAATTGTCTGCAACACCTGTAGCTGTTATAATAATAACAATAATAATAATAATAATGCATCAGTTTTATATAGTGCTTTCTCATAGACACTCAAAGTCGCGTTACAGAATTAAGGGAATATACTTTCACTCCACACTTAGTGGTGGTAAACTACTATTGTAGCCACAGCTGACCTGGGGCAGACTGATGGAAGTGAGGCTGCTATAGTGCGCCATCAGCCCCTCCGACCACCACCAACACTCACTCATGCACTACATTCATACTAGGCCAGGGGTCTGCAACCTGCGGCTCTGGAGCCTCATGTGGCTCTTTGACTCTTTTGCAATGGCTCCCTGTAGCTTTAAAAAAATAAATAAATAATTTTTACAGAGGGTATTGATTGATGAGTAAAAATAACTACAAATAAAATTATGATAAATTAGTTAATTATTCTAAAAATAAATCACATTGTGCAATAACTCATCCACCTTCCTAGTTCACCTCCTACAACATCTACAAATCATCAACATTCCTTGCAGCTACGGCGAACCTTAAGTTTTAAATCCCTGGTAAGATAACTAAACAAACAGACTATTCCGGAAGAAAATAAAGATTTTATTTGTGTGGCGAAAGATTTATTTAATTGCCAACATTAATAAACATTGATATGTTGCAAGAAATTAGCATGTCACATATGATCATGTGTTATCAAATTCAAGTTATTCCCTTCAAATCATTAACTCAAAATTATTCGATACTATTTTAACTATATTGAATTTTATACACTGTATTATCTTCATTGAGCAGATCATTTTTCGGCTCCGGAAGGATTTTAATCCAGGCGAGATGAGGCAAAATGGCTCCTTTGAGAGTAAAGGTTGCTGACCCCTGTACTAGGCAATGTGGGTGTAGTGCCTTGCCCAAGGACACAATGGCAGATACCACTGGGGTGACTGCCACCCCACTGTGGCACCTGGAATTCTCAGTGGTCTCCCATCCAACTACCTGCCCAGACCTTCTTAGCTTCCGAGACCTAATGGGATTGGGCAATGACAGGCTGGTATGGCCACCATACCATTTATTTATTTATTTTTTATTTATTCAGTTTATTTCCGACATGGTTACATTCACTTTTTTTTTTTTTACATTTTTTTTTTTTTTGTACATGCCGAAAAAGGAGACGAGAGAAGCAGTTTGCTTATCTGGGTCCCGTCCCCTGTTTTACCATCGCAAATTTACATGGGTTTACATGTCTCTCTGGTCAAACATTCTTGAGTTGTTCTGAACAGTCCTTTTTTGTGTATTCTCATCTGTAGTCAGTGTTGTCTTGTTTTATTCCTCCTCCTCTCTATCGTTGTTCGTGTTGGCCTTGTTCCCTGCCAGACGTTGTTAGCATTCCTCCAGTTCAAGACTAGTTCCTCTTTCGAAGGTGTTTGGAAGGTTTTTCCCTTTTCATCCATAATGTCACCACTTGGGAATGTCTCTTTTGGACACACAAGTTTGCAGCTTGTTTTGTCTCTACATGAAGGTTAATCCAGCTGTTGTTAGTTCTATTGGCAGTGTTGTATTTTCCACTGTTAGATTTAACTTGTATAAACACATTATTATATCTTAGTTCATAAGCAAGGTAGTCATTTCATTGTATTATATCTTAGTTCATAAGCAAGGTAGTAATTTCATTGTATTATATCTTAGTTTATAAGCAAGGTAGTAATTTCATTGTACAGGAAAACGTGTTTCTAACTGCACATATGACAATAAACACTTTGAATTTAAATTTAATGTAATCCTTAATCACCCCACCACCTAGCAATTGAAATGAATAAATGACAGACCTTTTTTACTCTTGGTTTCCACATTTAATTCAGTCTCTGTAAAATAATCACAGTCTGAGTTTTGTTTCCAGTGTTTATATAGATCTGGGTCCATATCCATGATTACCATTAGTAATGTTGTTGTTTCGGTGGATCCTTCGTATTTTCCCAAGTCTTCCATTGTTTTGATGAGGATTGGTTTTCCGTTGTCTTCTCCCAGTGGTGGGGATATAAATCCTGCAGTTTCTTGTCCACGTCCTCACAATTTTTCCTCCTTTTTTTATTTGGCGTGCCTTCCATGCAATGCTTGCATTTTGTTTCGTCAGGTTTTTATTGATGTACACCTTTGTTTCCTTGAGTTTATTTCCTTGCTTCAGTAGTTCTCCTTTGAATTTCATATTCGTGAAGGTTATTTTTACAGCTCTGTTATCATTTTTCTTTGGCAGGAGATGGCAGGAGTTGATGTTGTCAGGGTTCAGAACAATGTCCTTCGACTCCAGGTAGTCAATGACCTGTTGTTCAATCGATTTTGTTTCTTCGTCACTCGCGTAACTCCTGGGTTTTATCTTTAGGCCTGTGATGATGACATCTTTCTCTCTTTCCTTTTGTTCCAGCTGTTCAACAATTTTATCTCTTCAGCATTTTTTTCATTCTTTTCTTTCAGTACCTTTGCTTCGCTTTGTAGGTTTTCCAGTGAGTTTTCCAGCGTCTTTTCCAACGACTTTATCTCGGCAGATAGGTTCCGTAGACCCTCGCGTATCATCTCCTTGACCTCTTCCAAACCCGAATTGGGTTTGGAAGAGGTCTACGGGGTTCTGACCATATATATAAAAAAAAATGCACACATTGCGTAAAGATGCACGGTGGCTTATCAGGCACTGCTAGAGGATGAGGTGCACGGGAAACTCTGGAGGGAGAAGATAAAGAGAGACCTATAGACAGGGCCCCCCTGTGAGGACAAAGTGCTGCGGGAGGGCGGATAAGGTGCTGCGGAGCCCCCAGCCTGCACTCACCAGTAAACACACGGGGACTGATGAAAAATATGGTTTTACTTGAAATTAAATATTGTAATTTTTGTTACAGAAACAGGCGTGGGACAATCGTGCTGGATTTATTTTACTCTGCAACGGAATTTATTTCCAATGTAGCAAAGTACTGTTACTTGAAACAAAATTGACTTAAGTAAAAGTAAAATTACAGATTTTAGAAAGTACTCAAAAAAGTGGAAGTACACAAAAAAGCTACTCAATTACAGTAACGAGAGTAAATGTAATTCGTTACTTTACACCCCTGCGCTTCAGCATGTAAGTAGATTTTGAGTTTAGCCTTAAAGATGAGAGGATAGCAACCTCTCCTACTAAGACTGGGAGCTGGTTCCAAAGGCGAGGAGCCTGGTAGCTGAAAGCTCTTCCTCCTGTTCTACTTCTGGACACTTTATGAACTTCCATTAGACCAGCAGACTGAAAGCGGAGTATTATGCCTGGATGATAGGGCACTAACAGGTCTTTAAGATATACAGGAGCTTGATCATGTAGAGCTTTGTATGCTAACAGTAGGATTTTAAACTCTAGTCTATATTTTTCAGGAAGCCAACACTGGAGAAATATGCTCTCTCCTGTTTGTTCCAATTAGTATTGTGGCTGCAGTATTCTGGAGTAATTGGAGACTTTTTAGTCCATTACTAGGACTTTCTGACAGTAGTGAGTTACAATAATCTAATCTAGAAGTAACAAATGAATGGATTAGTTTTTCAGCATCATTCTGAGCCAAGATATTCCTGATTTTAGAGATATTACGGAGGTGGAAGAAAGCTGACCTTGAGATCTGTGTAATATGAGAATTAAAAAATAAGTCAGTATCAAGTTTTTTTTTACTGTGGTGCTGGGTGACACAGTAATGCCATCCAGAGACACTATTTGCTCTGATAATTTTTCTCTGAGGTGTTTTGGACCAAATAAAATCACTTCTGTTTTATCCTGGTTAAGAAAGACAAAGTTACAGCTCATCCATGTGGTGATGTCTTTAAGACAAGCCTGGGGTTTTAATAACTGATGAGTTTCATCTGATTCAATTGACAAATAGAGCTGTGTGTCATCCGCATAACAATGTAAATTTATATCATGTTTTCTGATAATGTTACCTTGTGGAAGCATATATAATGTATAGAGTATTGGTCCCAAAACTGAACCTTGTGGAACTCCATGATTAACTCTGGCGTGCGCTGAGGAGAGATTATTAACATGAACACAGTGGGATCTGTCTGATAAATAGGATTTAAACCAACCCAGCGCTGTTTCTTTAATCCCATAAACACTTTCCAGTCTCTGCAGAAGTAGATGATGATCTACTGTATCAAAAGCTGCACTGAGATCTAAGAGTACCAGAACTAAGATCAACCCTCTGTCTGAGGCTAAGAGGAGATCATTGTCAAAGTCAAAGATCAGTTCGGATACATTTTAATGCAATGGACACATTGGACAATACCAGTGTAGACTGAGTCATCTATGCAGTTCATATCACACAGACATCGCTCCACAAACAACTTGCAGAGACACATGGGAGCAGTACATTCATAAGTGACTAACTGGACCTTTAGTATTGAAACAACTATTGTCTTAGCCCTTTGTTTGATGTTAAATATACAAATAAAACCTGATAAATAATACTTATGATGTATGCTTGACAAAAATGTAAACATTTTACATTTGTTTAAATTTTTTGGTAAACGATTGGAAGCCAAAAGAGCTGGCTCTTAGTTACGCAGTTTATGAAGTGAGATTTTAGATGATTCTTATTATTTGTACACAGATCTCTTACCAAACCAATGGATGTCGCAGCCAACTTGATAAAATCCAACATCATCGTGGACTCAATTCTTCTTGGAAAAGTGGTCAACACAGTTCTCTATTGCATCAGCAATGCTACAGGTAAAGTTTTTGACTTTCATGCTAACAAAGCATTAATGTACACAATCAGTTTTACTGTGTGTGTTATGAACTCTAATTGCAATGGCAACTTTTAGCGAGAAGAATGAATTAGTGAGAATAATATATTTGAGGAAAACTTTGTGCTTAAACAATGTGTGATTTTGAGTGAGTTTATTATTAAAGACATCTTGTGATGGTGAGACAACTGGGTGTTCTGGATTGTTCTATTTCTGCAATTGTCAGTATTGCAGGTGCAAAGGAAAACAGTTAGGCAAGGCAAGGCAAATTTTTTTGTATAGCGCATTTCATACTCAAGGCAATTCAATGTGCTTTACATGATAAAACATTCAATTGTTTAAAATCAATTAAAATCATCAGTAAAATCAATTAAAATCATCAGTAAAATCATCATTACATCAACAACATGACCAAAAATCTCTCTCTCAATCATATGCAGTAGAGAAAAAAAGTGCCTTTAACTTTGATTTAAAAATGTTCACATTAGATGCTGACTTCAGCTCTGCTGGCAGTTTGTTCCAATTCTTTGCAGCATAACAACTAAAAGCAGCATCACCATGTTTACTGTGAGCTCTGGGCTCCACTATCTGACCTGTGTCCATAGATCTGAGAGACCTGCTGGGTTCATACCTGACTAACATGTCACTGATGTATTCTGGACCAAACCTATTCACAGATTTATACACCAGCAGCAGAACAGTCTATTCTGAGGCTGACTGGGAGCCAGTGTAAAGACTTTAAAACTGGAGTAATGTGTTCTGACCTCTTTGTTCTGGTTAAGACCCGAGCTGCAGCGTTCTGAACCAGCTGTAGCTGTTTGATGCTCTTTTGGGGGATTCCTGTCAGAAGACCATTACAATAGTCCAGTCTGCTGGATATAAAAGCATGGACCAGTTTCTCCTGATCTTTCTGAGCCATTAAACCTTCCACTCTGGAGATGTTCTTTAGGTGGTAGAAGGCTGTTTTTGTGATAGATTTGATCTGACTGCTGAATGTAAGATCTGAGTCAATCAGAACACCAAGGTTTTTGACTTGGTCTTTAGCTTTTAAAGATCAAGACTCAAGATAATTGCTGACAGCTGTCCTCTTTTCCTTGTTACCAATGACAATCACCTCCATTTTGTTATGGTTTAGTTGAAGGAAGTTTTCACTCATCCAGCAGTTTACTTTTTCTAAACAGTCACACAACACCTCAATGGGACCATAGTCATCTGGGTTCAGTGATAGATATAGTTGTGTGTCATCTGCGTAGCTCTGATAATCAACCTTACAGTTCTGTAAAATTTGTCCTAAAGGAAGCATGTAAAGGTTAAACAGAAGAGGTCCAAGAACAGAGCCCTGCAGTGCAGGCCAGTCCGTCTCATTATTGATATCAGGGCGCTTTGCTCGGCCCGTTAGCCTTTGAAGTGGATATGACTTTTTCTTAGGCTTAGCTCCCAGGGTATTCCAAGGAGGACTCGCACCTGTTGGCTTATCAACGGGAACAGGATCCTCCCTAGGCCTGATAGCTTTGTTTGCACAGGCTGGTAGCGAGTTAGCTTCATCCACTCCGCTGTTTTGAAACAGCGGCACAGTCGTATCATTATCATATCCACAGTGTCCATTAACCTCAATGTTTACTTGTATTCCTTGCACTGTAGTCTCCAGTTCAGTAATCTTTTGGAGAAGACTGCTGTATTCTGTTGTGGAAAGAGCCATTCTTCTGCTAGTTAGCTTGCTACTTGTAGCTAGCTAGCTTACTACTTAGCTTTCCAGTTGAGCCAGCAAATAAAAAAGCAGTGGATGATTACCTCAGAGCCAGAGTCAGATGGTAAATGATAGAGTTTGATGTTGAGGTATCGTATCATTTCTCAGAAGAAAAAGTTCATGTTTAGTAAATAAATTCCTCTGTGAGCTCCGCTCTGCTCTTTTGCTGCTGTGAGCTCAGCTGCCAGATCACAATGACAAGTTTGGGGTGAGTAGACCATTCTGTGTGGTTGATCTGTTGCAGCTTTTTCTTCTAAATACGTTTATGCTGGTGTCAAAATACACAGTATACAGTATAGGGTGCCCACACATAGTTTCTCTCCAATTATATCTGAGGTTTGTTTATCACACAATAGAGGGATGACAAGATGTGCTACATGAGATAAGTCTGCAAAATCAATCTAGGGCAATTGATATTCCTCCCTACTGATGTTTCTCTGACATGACAGACCAAATTATTCGTAGTCATTCTGATCCTTTTTTTTCCCAAAGGTGGCTGCTGCTTCAAGCCAGAGACAAGCAAGAATGGTCTCCGACTGTTTGAGAATGAGACTGTTCTGTCTTTGGATTTGCGAAAACCTAAGACAAAAGCTGACCCATTGAAAATCCGTGAAGTTAGTATCTCTTATAACTGTAAAGAAAGTGAAACTAGAGATCTACATGCCATGGGTCATGTTACAGAACAGTGATTGTGTTTAATCTTTTCCAGTATTTTCTCAAACAAGCCTCACTTTCTCCTGTGTATGATGAATTGGCTGAAGTCGTCCTACCAAGTCAGATCAACAGTAAAGTGAATGCTACTCATGAGTAAGTCTGCCTACAACTAGTTCTACTCATAGATTTTGTACAAGTGAAAAAAAATATAGAACCTTTTCAATAAAGTAAATGGTTTATTTCTTTAAATAGAATCTAAAGTATCTCAACAATTTTTACTTGCTTAATCTTATCATCATAGACATTAGATTTTAACTTAACTCTTATCAAACTAGTGCATTGAAAAGGAAAATTCAGGAGGCCAAAGATGGACGTTTCATGGAGAAGGACAAGCGCATCCTTGAGGAGCTGAAAAACTTACATTGTGATCCTCATCCTTACTTCAGCATCTATCCATCAGAATCTGACTTCAGTAAGTGGTTATTTAATGGTTACAGTAACACTTAATGGGTCATTATTGTTTTCGAGTTTCTTGTATTTTGTAACAGTGAAAAGTCACAACCATCAGGGTGCCAGTCCATTGCAGTCAACAATCCGTATTTACAAATAATACAATTAAAAACAAAGCAAACAAAAAATATTTTTAACTACTGTATATTCCAGTGCTTGAAATCCTCAATACTCCATTTCTCTAGAGTCTGTCAGTATTAAAAGCTGTATTTTGGTGATCATCTTCAACCGATCCCACAATGCAGTGTAGCTAAAATATCAGACAGGTCTTTTTGGATATATGTTTTTTTATATTTATTATTACTACCTTTAAACTTGACAACTACAACCTCTTAGTGCCTCATTTTGTTAATATTGACACTGACAATCCTCCAAGTGTTTTAGGTAGATTTCTAATGTTTGTAACTAGGAAGGAAACTTGTATTACCTCTAAATGGGATTAAAAAAATTTTTTTTTACAATACAAGATGCTTAGCCTATGTACACCTGTTGTGTAGTATTAGTGCCAGTCCCAAGCCTGGATAAATAGAAACGGGTTACAATAGAAAGGGCATTTGGCCAAACATTTTTCACTATTTAAAATCTGGATGACAGATACAGTACAAATACAAAGCCTGGGTTATCAATGACAGCCAAAGGTGTGTTTCCATTGGTTTCCATTGGTACAGTCGGCACCACTGGACTGGCCATTGGGCGTACCGGGCATTTGCCCGGTGGGCCGATAGTGATTTTGGGCCGGGCCTTTTTTTTTTTTTTTTTTTTTTCTTTAATCCTTCCATTTTCTTCCGCTTTACCTCCCGATCCACGCACACCTCCTCCAGCCATTTTGGGGGGACCCCGAGGTAACACCAGGCCAGCTCAGAGACCCTCCAGCGTTTCCTGGGCCTTCCACGAGGCCTCTTCCCAATAGGACATGCCTGAAACACCTCCCGAGGGTGGCGACCAGGAGGCATCCGAAACAGATGCCCGAGCCACCGCAACTGGCTCCTTTTGGACGTGGTGAACTCGGGTCGGGCTCGGACCAAAAATCTAAACTCCACCTCCTTTACAGGCAGCCTCTACCTGTAACCCCTCCCACAAGCAGACCAAACCCAATCTAAATCAATTAACTCAATAACAAAATAATGTATCATAAAGAAGATACAAAACAACAAAACATGAACTATCCAAGAATACATAATAAATTAATGTAAATTAATTCACCCTCCAATGTTTTAAAAATCCATAACAAATAAAAAATACCTGTCCAAATGGTGTGTCCTAACACCAGCCCACCAATCACCACTATTTACATGACTTGGTTTAGTTCCTCTGGTTTCCTGCAAACCTGGAAGTGCTGCTGTCAAAATGGTGATGAGTTAGCTGCTAACAAACACAAATGCTCACAGTGGAAGTTGTTTGACTGGTAACATGGTTATTGAAGAGTGCGCACAAGCATAATGAAACCAGTAACTAGAAAAATAATAACTGACAGATGAATGGAATGATGATGTCAGTAGCAACAAGTCAACAGATGTTAAGCTGCCGGCATTAGCTGACTGTGTGTTCACTACCTACATTGTAATAGTGTTGTGGTGGTCAAGACCGGTCTTGGTCTCGAGACCGGTCTCGAGATCAAATTTTAAAGGTCTTGGTCTTGTCTCGGTCTCTGAAGCATTTTGACTCGGTCTTGTCTTGGACTCGGGCTGCCCGGACTCGGGATTTTCCGTCAAGACCGTTCGAGACCAGCACTAATTCCTGCTATTTTAAAACTTTTTTATAATGTGATAATAACACGAAGAAGAACGGGATAAAACAATCCTTTATTCATTATTTAATCCACCCCGTATAATGAGCGCAACCTTCCTTAATGTGACTGAGTGACGTGTGTGACACTCATACGTGTGTGGCTACGGTGTCAGTTTGGACCGCGGAGCGCAAGGGAGAAATGAACTAATCACCGGTAAAAATCCCAGTAAAACTCCAGAAAACAATCACCAGTAATAAATATTATCTCCCTGGTAAAGACAGTAGCTCTAATAACTGGTGAAATGATAAACTGATGATATTACAGCCTGTGAAGGCTGGATAGGGGACGCACTTACTCTGCTTCTGGGTCCTAGTGCCAGCCGACCGGAAAAGCCTGTTCGGTTTACCGTGTTTACTGAGGTCCGTGTGTGTTTAATAAGTCAGTGTGTGTTTGATAAGTCTGTGTGTGTTTAATAAGTCTGTGTGTGTTTAATAAGTCAGTGTGTGTTTAATAAGTCAGTGTGTGTTTAATAAGTCTGTGTGTGTTTAATAAGTCTGTGTGTGTCCGTGTGAAAGTCTGCATGTTTATGCATCTGTCCATCCACTCTTTTCATTATATCCATGTCTTTTAAGGCTTTATTACATAATGTCGGCTCTAGTCCGGGCCGCCGCCATCTTGGATTATGTCGTCACCAGCGCGTCATCGCCGCAGAGTTGCACAAGCCAGAATGACTCAAATAACTGTAAAGAGGTTTTATATTAGTCTATTATCTTTTTAAAGTGGTGTTTTTTTTTTGTGGCTTTAGACTCCAATTACATTTATGTATATAATATGTTCCCCACAATATAAACAGGTTCACAATATAATTATTTTTATAGTTTCTGTTTCCACTGTATCCAGAATAATAATAATTCTCAACAATAACTATTGATTAATTTGTTACATGACTTTTCCAGTGTTTGAGTTTGTTTTATTTAGTTTCACATCTACCTGTAGCTCTATGTTTTTTACACTGATGACAACTTGTTTGTAGTTTTATTTCAGAAAGTTTCACTTTTACAGTTACAGTTGGAAACCTTTGTTAATTAAATATCCTAGTTACATTACAGTAACCAAATTAAACTATATCAACTAAGTGAATTAATAAAATAACCTGTGTAAAGGCTTTTTCAAATAAAAAAAATATCTTATGAACTCTGTGACCTGTTAAACCTGAACAACTGAAAGAATCAGAATCAAGAATCATTATTTCTTGGCAGAAATACTTTTAAACACTTGCTGTACATTCAGCTGACATAAAAAATCTTGTTTTTTCAAATATGTAGAATAATTGTGAATTTATCAGTAGCAGTAGTAGTTTTAATATTTTAGTAAATTTTTTGCAGGCACCTTTTTTGTCCGTCAAATGTATTTAAAATATACTAAAATTAAAGAGAGATGTTATTTAACTGTTGAACCTTGTCATAATTTTATTTATTTATATATTTTTTTTAAATTGAAAAAAAATAATGTTTATGGTCTTGGTCTTGGTCTCGGTCTCGGCTTGTCTCGGTCTTGGTCTTGACTCGGTCTCGGCTCCCGAAAGTCTTGGTCTTGTCTTGGTCTCGGTGCATTCTGGTCTCGGGCAAGTCTTGGTCTCGGATAGTGCGGTCTTGAACACAACACTACATTGTAAGCGTCACGGCTCACTCCAAGACATTCGGGATTTGTAAAATGTAGCCTGGCATCCCAATGCCCTTATCTTTTGTTCTTACTTAGTTTTGGGTTTGCTTTGGGATTCACTGTAAATATATCAATCATTTTATTGGCCAGGTACAGTTTAGAACAATGAAAGGAATTGGACTTGGCAGTTGCAGCAAATAACTCACATCAACACACCGGCGCAGCCATTTGCGGCACCCTCATATTTAAGTGAAAAAGGATAAAAACAGGAGGAGAGGTACGGGGAAAAACGGCCAGTTTGAGACTGGATTTCCTAATCAGAGAAGGCAGTGTAAAACCAGGAGAACAGGATTCCAGCCATTTGGGGACATGGGCGGGCTGCCAATGGGTGCTGCAACCACGCTTCCATGTGGCACGGATTGGGGGAGGGGGAGATGGACGACGAAGGCTTTTGAAATTGAAGACCCGTAGCTGCGCTACTGTCAACAGCCAGATGATGTGTGGCGACAGTTCAGTATCAACAGTTCCAGGTGGGAATGTAGGGAAGGAGCGGGAGGAGGGAGTGGGGGGTAAGAGCCGCTCTCTGCAGAAACTGCCTGGCGATAAGAAATGAGTCAATCTTGGCTGGCTGCGCTTTTGCGAATAAGTAGGTTTTCAGTTTAGCATTAAAGGTGGCGAGAGTAGCAGCCTCCCGTACTAAGACTAGGAACTGGTTCCAAAGGTGGGGAGCCTGGTAGCTGAACGCTCTGCCTCCTATTCTACTGCTAGACACATTTGGAACTTTTAGTAGACCAGCAAACTGAGAGTGGAGCGTTCTGCCCAGATGATAAGGCACTAAAAGGTCTTTAAGATATACAGGAGTTTGATTATGTTGAGCTTTGTATACTAACAGGAAGATTTTCAATGTCCAATATTATGAAAAAACAAGTTTTTCTGGTCTCTACATCTATAAATGTGTCCTCCCTGAGCCTGCCAACTCCCAGAATGAGGAAAACAAGCCATTCCTGGATGGTCACTGCAGCCTACCCACTGGTAAAACTGTGCTTCTACAGACTGTATGTATTGGGTGTGTTTTCTGTAATTATGATACATTTTTGGCTTCTGACGACGTTACCGTAATACGCAATGTAAATGGGCATTCTAGTTTTAAACTGCTCATGGCGTTACCACAGTGACATCCAAGAGAGGGGCGTGAAAAATAACATAATTAGATTGGAATTAATTAAGCACTGGTACTCACAATAACACTGAACAAAAACTTGGTTCTTTTGGTCGAAAATAGTACGAATGGAGAAAGATTTCCTCTACTTTTGCAGTTAGTCTCAAGAATATTCTAAACAAAATGACCTGGTTACATTATAGATCATCCCTTAAATTGATATAGTAGTAACTGACGTATTGGGTATATTGTTTTTTTGTTTTTTTTCAGCATTCTGGAAACTTTTAATGGAGGGTCCTCCTGACACTCCATATGAAAAAGGAGTTTTTGAGCTGTTCTGCCAGTTTGGGTCGGACTATCCAGTGAAGCCACCAGTGATACGCTTCATAACACCTGTATCCTGAAATCTAATGGGGCTGTTATATCATATTAATCGAAACACATTAATATTAATTAAGCAAAAAAACAGACTTCAACACAAACTCAGATATGATTTAATAAGGAAAAAAACACTAAAAAGGTGAGTTCACAGAGCAAACACAACTGGTCGTCCTGACAAAAGATGCTAGTCTAAAATAGAGGAATGAAATGCAGGTTTGATTCAAGACCTACTAAAGTATAATAAAACACTGCGAACTATAGCATTCTCGATAGTCTTTCACAAGCTTATAAATGCCATTGTGCTTACAAATTTACAAACCCCTAAATTGCAGAAAATGTAGAGATGCCTAAACTAGTTTAAACACAATCACTAAGGTTCAGTCTTCTGAACTGGTTCTTAAAACAGAAACTTATTGGTCTGATTACAGCCTTATTTGTGTGTCTTTGGGTCTGAAAGTAATTCCTTCTTAACACCAATGAAGATATATCACTGCAATATCAACAACGTGGGACGCATCTGCCACAACATATTTGACCGAAACTACAATGCCCAAATCACCATGAGAGACATTCTGGATGCAGTGTTTGGCCTGCTGATCAGCCCTGAGCCTGAAGATCCCCTGGACAGGTACAATCAAAACCATGATGAGGCCTCCTTGCATCTATTGATAATATTTTATCCTCTAAATAACAAACATGACTTTACCCAGGGGTGCACATAAGGGGTGCGTATGCGCTCCCAAAATTAACAATGCATAATGTCTCTCTACCTCCAAACAAATACCAGAATGAGTCTGAACCGCACTGAATGGCTTGAGTTTAGTTGACTTTACACTAATGATAAACAAATACAAATATGGGACCGAATATGCCATTCAATTAAATCCCAATTTAGCATGCAAAATTAGCTCCAAACATGCAGTACAAGGGTCTCAACCTTGGACCAAAGCAACATCAAGGCATGTCAACCTCGAACCAGGGGCAAAAGCAGCTCAAAAAATAACTGTCATCATCAGGTTTGTTACCAGAAAACATAAAATCAAGACTTCATAACCACTGGGCAGAGGCTTCTCATAAGCAGGTGGCCACACAAACACACCTCTATTAGAGCTGTAATTGGGCCCGTCACAGGCCAAGCCTGACAGAATACAGCCTGAACTTGTCCAAACCAGAATGAAGCAGTTTTTTAAAGCCCAAAATCATTACAGCCTGACACTATTCAAATCTGCACAGCTGATGAACAAGTTGTTTATACATTTTAAAAATATTAATTATTCATTTTTCAGAGGCCAGCCTTAGATTCAACTCATCAGAATCTATTTGTGCATCTTTCTTGCACTAATCGAAACGCATCACCTGACCTCTCGTTTACCATGCAGCTCCCAAACTTTATTTATTTTTTATTGTATTTATTCAGTTTATTTCCGACATGGTTACATTCACTTTTTTTTTTTTATTATTTTTTTTTTTTTTTTTTTTTTTTTTTTGTACATGCCGAAAAAGGAGACGAGAGAAGCAGTTTGCTTATCTGGGTCCCGTCCCCTGTTTTACCGTTGCAAATTTACATAAGTTTACATGTCTCTCTGGTCAAACATTCTGGAGTTGTTCTGAACAGTCCTTTTTTGTGTATTCTCATCTGTAGTCAGTGTTGTCTTGTTTTTATTCCTCCTCCTCTCTATCGTTGTTCGTGTTGGCCTTGTTCCCTGCCAGACGTTGTCAGCATTCCTCCAGTTCAAGAATAGTTCCTCTTTCGAAGGTGTTTGGAAGGTTTTTCCCTTTTCATCCATAATGTCACCACTCGGGAATGTCTCTTTTGGACACACAAGTTTGCAGCTTGTTTTGTCTCTACATCAAGGTTAATCCAGCTGTTGTTAGTTCTATTGGCAGTGTTGTATTTTCCACTGTTAGATTTAACTTGTATAAACACATTATTATATCTTAGTTCATAAGCAAGGTAGTAATTTCATTGTATTATATCTTAGTTCATAAGCAAGGTTGTAATCTCATTGTACAGGAAAACGTGTTTCTAACTGCACATATGACAATAAACACTTGAATTTAAATTTAATGTAATCCTTAATCACCCCACCACCTAGCAATTGAAATGAATAAATGACAGACCTTTTTTACTCTTGGTTTCCACATTTAATTCAGTCTCCGTAAAATAATCACAGTCTGAGTTTTGTTTCCAGTGTTTATATAGATCTGGGTCCATATCCATGATTACCATCAGTAATGTTGTTGTTTAGGTGGATCCTTCGTATTTTTCCCAAGTCTTCCATCGTTTTGATGAGGATTGGTTTTCCGTTCTCTTCTCCCAGTGGTGGGGATATAAATCCTGCAGTTTCTTGTCCACGTCCTCACAATTTTTCCTCCTTTTTTTATTTGGCGTGCCTTCCATGCAATGCTTGCATTTTGTTTCGTCAGGTTTTCATTGACGTACACCTTCGTTCCCTTGAGTTTATTTCCTTACTTCAGTAGTTCTCCTTTGAATTTCATATTCGTGAAGGTTATTTTTACAGCTCTGTTATCATTTTTCTTTGGCAGGAGATGGCAGGAGTTGATGTTGTCAGGGTTCAGGACAATGTCCTTTGACTCCAGGTAGTCAATGACCTGTTGTTCAATCGATTTTGTTTCTTCGTCACTCGCGTAACTCCTGGGGTTTATCTTTAGGCCTGTGATGGTGACATCTTTCTCTCTTTCCTTTTGTTCCAGCTGTTCAACCCTGGCGTTCAACAATTTTATCTCTTCAGCATTTCTTTCATTCTTTTCTTTCAGTACCTTTGCTTCGCTTTGTAGGTTTTCCAGTGAGTTTTCCAGCGTCTTTTCCAACGACTTTATCTCGGCGGTTTCGTAGACCCTCGCGTATCATCTCCTTGACCTCTTCCAAACCCGAATTGGGTTCTGAAGGGCCTCCCTGCGGTTTTTTCACCATTTTCCTTCAGTCTTGGGCCCAATTTTTCAGGCTGTTCAGCAGTAGCCAGCTGTAGCCAAGGTCGTGTTATCGGAGCGAATGAAAACACGTCAGCTCTCTCCAAATACCAGAGACAACTTGACGTGAGCCCATGTATGATGAACATTTAGACTGAACCCAAACCCCTGGGGTTGGGTTTGGGTAAAGATTTACAGCTCTAACCCTCCTTCACTGGGTCATACGAGCCTTCTCACTCGGGGTTTCCACTGGATACGTCTCCGCTGCGCCACGGCACCCATCCGGTTTTTCACTGCTGTCCGCCGTCCGGTAATCCCCACCGGTTGCGTTTTGCGTGTGCCACGGTGCACTCTGGTTGAACGACTGTGACGTCAGACAGTGCAGTTCTAACGATATTTATATAATCGCACAAGAATGCAGTTAAATGTATGTGTTATAAACGCAACAATAAACAGGTCAGTGTTCCTAACGAAGGAGAACAAGAAGGTTGGACTCTCTGGATTTGTCATAGCCACATTTTTTATCAACAGCTAACAGAGAAGAGATAAAACTGCACCAGTAAAACATGAACTAAATCAAAGTTGCTGCAGTTTACAGTATAGTTACAGTATGAGAGGAATCAATATAGTGGATGTGAATTTGTTTTTACACATTATGACATTTTGGTCATGTATTTACTTGAAATATAATCTGAAGTGTTTTATTTTGAAAAGTAATCCGATATTTTATTGCGGAGTACGTGCTTAATTTCCTCTTTAGCTTCATTTGCTGTGTGCTTATTGATGCGTCGTGCTCCGGTGTCCGCCATAAATAGAATCGCTGCGTATATCTGGCGGAGTACCGGACTACCACATCTGGGAAGGAGCAGACTCACACCGCAGTGGACCCGGTGGAAATTAACACATAGAATAAAGTGGAAACCTATCAGCTCCAGTGACGAGGCGGTGACGTAACGCAGCGGAGCCGCATCCAGTGGAAATTGGGGGTCAGTCTCACCGCTGCAACAGGTTCTGCACCACACAAGGAGCCAGTGGAGCCGGCTCATAGGCCCATATACACTACCACCTGAGCGGGCATATCAGTGGATTATAATATACATTTTCATATGTATGTAACACTACATAAGAAACAAAGTAATGGAATGCAGGGAAATGAGGCATTCAAGTCTCTGACGTCACTCAAAGTTTATTTCATATAAATTAAATATATACCGGTACTTGTTTTAATGCACATAATGGCCACAGTTACATGATGTTTTTGTAGTTCTGAATGAGTTATTCGGAATTAAAGTGTTCTGCTTCGTGCTTACATGGAAATAGTAATTCCAAACTGAGGTTTACGCGGAAAACCGGTTTATTCAGCTTTATTCAATTCTGCTTTAGGTCTGGGGGTTGGGAAGGGTCCTGATTGAACGTGTCGTACAACGTCTATCGGGAAAAAACACACAACAAACATTTTCAACAACATAGAAGACCACATAACAATAATGGGCAGCCAGCATGTACTATGTCGTCAGCAGCATGTCATCACAAGAAATCGAACATGTGCAGAACGACCGTAATTAACTGAAGGCAGAATTAAGTGTTTACAAGATCGCAGAATTATTTAATTCAGAACAAACCAGGCACCCAATTCGGATTGAAGTTTAATTCGGAATTGCATTTGCATTCGGAATTAAGACTTTACAAGGTCAGTTTAAAGAGAAATTAACTTTTATTCTGAACTAAATCTCCCATGTAAACATGGCAAATGTTTAACAAAGGCAAGGCAAGGCAAGGCAAGGCAAGGCAAGGCAAATTTATTTATATAGCGCATTTCATACTCAAGGCAACTCAATGTGCTTTACATGATAAAACATTCAATTGTTTAAAATCAATAAGAACATTTAAATCAATAAGAACATTTAAAATCATCAGTAAAATCAATTAAAATCATCAGTAAAATCATCATTACATCAACAACATGACAAAAAATCTCTCTCTCAATCATATGCAGTAGAGAAAAAAAGTGCCTTTAACTTTGATTTAAAAATGTTCACATTGGATGCTGACTTCAGCTCCACTGGCAGTTTGTTCCACTTCTTTGCAGCATAACAACTAAAAGCAGCATCACCATGTTTACTGTGAGCTCTGGGCTCCACTATCTGACCTGTGTCCATAGATCTGAGAGACCTGCTGGGTTCATACCTGACTAACATGTCACTGATGTATTCTGGACCAAACCCATTCACAGATTTATACACCAGCAGCAGAACTTTAAAGTCTATTCTGAGGCTGACTGGGAGCCAGTGTAAAGACTTTAAAACTGGAGTAATGTGCTCTGACCTCTTTGTTCTGGTTAAGACCCGAGCTGCAGCGTTCTGAACCAGCTGTAGCTGTTTGATGCTCTTTTGGGGGATTCCTGTCAGAAGACCATTACAATAGTCCAGTCTGCTGGAGATAAAAGCATGGACCAGTTTCTCCTGATCTTTCTGAGCCATTAAACCTTTCACTCTGGAGATGTTCTTTAGGTGGTAGAAGGCTGTTTTTGTGATAGATTTGATCTGACTGCTGAATGTAAGATCTGAGTCAATCAGAACACCAAGGTTTTTGACTTGGTCTTTAGCTTTTAAAGATCGAGACTCAAGATAATTGCTGACAGCAGTCCTCTTTTCCTTGTTACCAAAGACAATCACCTCCGTCTTGTCATGGTTTAGTTGAAGGAAGTTTTCACTCATCCAGCAGTTTACTTTTTCTAAACAGTCACACAACACCTCAATGGGACCATGGTCATCTGGGTTCAGTGATAGATATAGTTGTGTGTCATCTGCATAGCTCTGATAATCAACCTTACAGTTCTGTAAAATTTGTCCTAAAGGAAGCATGTAAAGGTTAAACAGAAGAGGTCCAAGAACAGATCCCTGAGGAACCCCACAGGACATTGGTAATCTGTCAGATTCAAAGTTTCCAATGCTTACAAAATAGCTTCGCTCCTCCAAGTATGACTTAAACCATTGCATTACTTTTCCATTTAGTCCAACCCATGTTTGCAATCTGTGCAACAAAATTGTATGATCTACAGTGTCAAATGCAGCACTTAGATCCAAAAGAATGAGAACAGATACTTTTCCTGAATCAGTGTTCAACCTTATGTCATTGATCACTTTGATAAGAGCAGTTTCAGTGCTGTGATGAGAACGAAAACCTGACTGAAATTTATCAAATATTTTGTTGAATGTTAAGAATTGACTCAGTTGGTTGAAGACCACCTTCTCAATGATCTTGGCCATGAATGGAAGGTTGCTGATTGGTCTATAGTTAGCCAGTATAGAGGCATCCAGTGTTTTCTTTTTTAACAGCGGTTTCACAGCAGCTACTTTCAGGGATTTTGGTACGGTGCCTGATTGGAATGAGCAGTTAATTATCTGACACAAATCAGTGACAATTGACTTTACAACAGTTTTAAAGAAGTTTGAGGGTATTGTGTCAAGGCAACACGTTGATGGATTCAGCTGCTGAACAGTCTCCTCTATTGTTTTTGGGTTCACTGTAATAAACTCTAACATTGTAGTTGACTCATCCCTCAGTGGTTGAAGCTGTTCAAGCTTTTTGTGATTTTGCTGGTTTGTTCTGATGTTTGACCTTATTGATTGTATTTTTTCATTGAAATATACAGCAAATTCATTGCATTTTCCAGCTGACAGTAATTCAGGGGCTATCTGATCTGGGGGGGTTGTGAGCTTTTCAATTACAGAAAACAACGTGCGAGAGTTGTTGACATTTTTGGCAATGATTTCAGAAAAGTATAGCTGCCTTGCTTTGAACAAGCCATCATTGAATTTTCGCAGACTTATTTTGTACAGTTCTAGATGAATTTGGAGTTTTGTTGATCTCCATTTACGCTCAGCTCTTCTACAGTCAGATTTCAAATTCTGCATTATCTCAGTCCTCCTCCAAGGTGTTTTCTGTGTGTTTGGTTTTCTCTTAGTTTTGACTGGAGCCACCACATCTATGACATTACAGACGTTTCTATTATACTCATCCAGAAGATCATCAACTGTCTCAGCACTCAATGTTGGTGTCATTGCTATGGCTTCCATAAACTGTGCACTTGTGTTCTCATTTATGTACCTTTTCTTTAAACACACATAACTAGGGGGAACAGATGTTACAGTCTCTAGGTCAAAAAAGACACAGAAATGATCAGATAGAGCTAAGTCTCTTACATCAACAGCAGAGATATCAACACCTTTAGAGATAACCAGATCCAAAGTGTGACCTTGAGTGTGTGTCGGACCAGTCACATGTTGTGTAAGACCAAAAGTATCCATTAAAGCATACAGTTCTTTGGCAGTATTGTCCATGTTATTGTCTACATGAATATTTAAGTCACCTGTTATTATTAAAAAGTTGTATTCAGTGCATACAACTGACAGCAGTTCAGCAAACTCATCCATGAATTCTCCAGAATATTTTGGGGGTCTATAAACGACTAAAAACAGAACTCTTGAATCACCCTTCAGTAAGAATGACATATATTCAAAGGAGATAAAATCACCAAATGTTATTTCTTTGCACTGAAATATTGATTTAAAAATGGCAGCAACTCCACCACCTTTCCTGCAAGTACGACACTTATTTAAATAAATAAAGTCTTGTGGTGCACTTTCATTGAGAATAGTATTACTGATACCATCATTCAACCATGTTTCATTAAGAAATAAAAAGTCCAAGTGATGTGTCAAAATAAAATCATTAATTATTAGTGACTTGTTAACAAGAGATCTAACATTAAGAAGAGCTAATTTTAAAGACTTTAATGGAGACACTGGTGGACTTAATCACAGGCTCTTGGTGTATTTTTAATTCCTTTTAATGTGATGACATGCCCACCGTTAATAAAAAAAGATATTTTTAATTCTTAAAGGGGGGGTATCATGTTTTTTTTTTTGGGCACATAGTACTATTCTATAGCATACTCAAATAAGTAAGCTACCCAAATGTTTTGGGAAAATGCAGCAAATATTAAAAAGCACACAGTTCATGACGCTTTGATTGGTTCTTTTGTAATCAGCCGCTGAATAGAGCAACTTTTACACAATAACATCGCATTTAAATTACTGCTCCGAAATATGGGGAAATAACTACAAAACGTATCTTGAACCCTTATTTAAACTACAAAAAAAGCTATAAGAATTTTAGATAAAGCACCACACAACGCACACACAAACGAATTATTTGAGAAGGCAAAATACCTAAAACTGCAAGAAATAATACACTACAACACACAAATACACGCATTTAGGGCTTCATTTAAAAAACTACCACATCAAATACAAAAACGTTTCACATACAATCAAAATTCCTACGACTTCAGATATAATAATGTGTTTAGACTAGACAGGGTCAAATCGAACGTTGGGAAACATAGCACTGTGTATAGAGCCATGAACCTCTGGAATAACCTTGACGTAGAGACAAAACAATCCGTAAATCTGACAAGAATTAAGGAGAGGACACGAAGGATATTCCTGCACGCATACAGGTCCCAAGTCAACTCTTCATCGAACAACACAGAGTTGGAGGAACGTAAACAACGACTGGAAAAGAAAGCCCAAGGAGATACAGATGAAAAGGACAGTGATGAGGAGTAACAACAGGGACAATGACTGCAGATGAGAACACATCACACAAAAAAGGAAAAAAAAAAACATAAATGAAAAGATGAAATTGTGGTATGAAGAAGATAAGAATGTTTGACCAGAATAGACACGAGCTTTGATGTAAAATTATCTGTGTTCAAACCAGGGGACGGATCTAGATAAGCAAACTGCTTTTTTCCGTCGCCCTTTCCGGCATGCAAAAAGACAAAAAAAAAAAAAAAACCATGGTGATTTTGCTCTGAATGTCAAAGTGAATTTTTGTGATTGCAACCATGTCCGAAATGAACTGAATAAATAAAAATAAAATAAATAAATAAATCTTCAGCAGTTTCAGAGCAAAAAGCTGAGAAAACAACCTTTTTCTCAAAAAAACCTGTCAGTGACTTTAAAGCCATTTTTTTTGCTTTAGTGAAAACTCCAACATCTGAACATTGTTTCCTTATATAAAACAAAAAAAAAAACCACTGAGACCGGGCTTTTGATGGCAAAATTATTATTATTTATCTATCTGGGTCAGAGTTGAATGGAATTCTTACTGTATTTTGGCGTTCCTCCAACTTTCTCTCCCATCAGTCTGCATACACGCAACTTCCTCTTCCTGCCGGACTTGCAGAGTGTCACTGCGTTCCCCTATTTTTTATGGTTTTATCTCACCATTGCCACACTATCCATGAGTTCCACACATGCTCTGGTCGAGTGTGCGCTGCTCGGAACGTCAACTCTCGTATGTAGTGCCATTTTCTGTCTCATAAACGCCTTTCCTCCTCTCCCTCTGAGCTCTGCTGAGCATGGATGTTCTCTCATCCAAAGGTGCGCTGCTACCTCTTACGTGTCACCTATTATTTTGCTATCCGGCTCACAGGCTGGGGGTATTTTGTTTTAGTCTCACGATCACAACATTATCAATAATCCACTCAGGTCCACACATGTTCTGTGTTAGTATGTGGTGCTGTGAGCTGCTGAATACGTCACAATATCACTCTGTAGCACCATGATCTCACTCGTTCCTGCTTCTTTCCTCCTTTGCTGGGTAGCATCATTGGCTAATCTCTCATCTAAAGGTGCTGCCATCTTCAGGGCACAGCTGGTCACTACAACACCCCACAACTTAGATATTGATGAGGGACCTCCACCAGGGCATTTTCTAGTAATCCCCGTGAAAAAATGCAAATGACGAGTTATCTCGTCAATGGCACTGAGTGAGTTAAGAAACTCCAAGCTTGTCTGACACGCCCATGAACACGTCCCCTTGAGTACTCATACAAACACGCATGGATTTTGTTTACTTCTGTTTTTATGCGCACTGTATTTGGCTACTTTCTACATTTTTACATCGCTACAAAACATTAGAATGATTATCAAAGTGAGGAATGCTAACGCACTGACAGAGATCCCCCTGCCCTGTCACCGACACACACTCACACACACATAATCTGCGGAGGCGGGTGCTGTGGCCTGAACTAAGGAAGAGAACATAGGAGGGGGAAGGGGCCTCGTCCCCAAAGCGTAGCTTCGTCTCCTCGAGCAAAACAACAGGAAAATGGCTGCTGACAGGAGATTTAAAGATTACTCAAAAATACGTGTCAATCTGAGAAACACTGGAGGTATGTTTTTCAGGAGGGAATGACACTAACATGATATAAAGCTTGAAAAAGTGATTTTTACATGATACCCCCCATTTAATACTTTTGCTTGTGCAAATTACTAGTGTGTGCCATTTTCAGTGAAACATGAAAATGTATTTAAAAACTAATGTTAAGTTCAGTTGAGCATAGAAAATAGAGAATGCCATGTGACTGGTTTCACATTATTTAAAAGTAAGTTTAATACACACACACGCTCAAGGCAAGGGCAAGGCAAGGCGAATGTATTTGTAAAGCGCATTTTATACATAAGGCAACTCAATGTGTTTTACATCAACAAGTTGTGATGAACTACGGCCGGGACCGCCAGACGTCTCCGTGCCAAATAGCATGTACCACCTTTCTGACAATTAATGCCTCGGTTCCACCGAGTAAAACAAATGAAATTGTGCAATGTAAAATTGTAATCTATGTTGAAATGTCTTTGAAACGATATATCACACGACTATGTCCCAATGAATTTAGAAATTACCGGAAAAGGGAGTGCCCCCCCTCCTCTTTCAAAACAGTCTTTGAGAGGCTCTTGACATACGCTCATAGAATGTCCAAATGTCCATGTCAAATTACAGCCCGATTCAACGAGCATTAACGGAGGAGTAGTCATTTGAAGAATGGGGTCTCCGTGGCACATATGGAGTAATGTGCCCCATTCATATATTGGTATGTGTCAATGATTCGGTATATTTGACTCACAAATAAATGAGAAAACAACTTTAATGGAAATTGCCTAAAAAAGGGGGTGGGCCCCTAATCAAATTGTGCAAGGCATAATCTTGATCTACCTTGAATTATCTTTGAAAAGATAAGTGCTGCATTTGACACTGTAGATCATACAATTTTGTTGCACAGATTGCAAACGTGGGATGGACTAAATGGAAAAGTAATGCAATGGTTTAAGTCCTACTTGGAGGAGCGAAGTTATTTTGTAAGCATTGGAAACTGTCCTGTGGGGTTCCTCAGGGCTCTATTCTTGGACCCCTTCTGTTTAGCCTTTATATGCTTCCTTTAGGACAAATTTTACAGAACTTTCAGAGCCACACAGATGACACACAACTATATCTGTATATCTGTCACTGAACCCAGATGACTATGGTCCCATAGAGGTGTTGTGTGACTGCTTAGAAAAAGTTAACTGCTGGATGAGTAAAAACTTCCTTCAACTAAACCATGACAAGATGAAGGTGATTGTCTTTGGTAACAAGGAAAAAAGGACAGCTATCAGCAAGTATTTTGAGTCTCGATCTTTAAAAGCTAAAGACCAAGTCAAAAACCTTGGTGATCTAATTGACTCAGATCTTACATTCAGCAGTCAGATCAAATCTATCACAAAAACAGCCTTCTACCACCTAAAGAACATCTCCAGAGTGAAAGGTTTAATGACTCAGAAAGATCAGGAGAAACTGGTCCATGCCTTTATCTCCAGCAGACTGGACTATTGTAATGGACTTCTGACAGGAATCCCCCAAAGAGCATCAAACAGCTACAGCTGGTTCAGAACGCTGCAGCTCGGGTCTTAACCAGAAAAAAAAGGTCAGAACACATTACTCCAGTTTTAAAATCTTTACAATGGTTCCTAGCCAGCCTCAGAATAGACTTTAAAGTTCTGCTGCTGGTGTATAAATGTATGAATGGGTTTGGTCCAGAATACATCAGTGCAGGGGCGGATATTCCGGGTAGCATTGGGTGGCAGATGCCACCCCACAACAAAGCCTTGCCCCGCTGCTGCCGCCTTAATTTGTACACACGGGCACGGAACTATGTGGCCGCAGTCCGCCAACCGGTAATGCCCCGCTGCCGCTTCCAACGTTCTAAAACACCAACGAGGAAGTATTGCGAGAGCGGCACGGAAGTGCCTTGTTTACATTGGCGCACGACAGGAACGAGGTAAAAACATAGCTGCCAACACTTACGCATTTGCCGTGAGCAGTGAGCACACATTTGTATCAAAAACAAAGTTGTTACAAAACAGAGTAACAGCCCCGGACTCTCTCTCTCCCCTCCCTCCATGACTGACGTTCCACTGCCTTCAGACATCGGTGAGTATTGGTGCACAGGTTTTGCTCGCTTGTGTGTTTTGTGCGCTGCAGCTTGTGTGTTCACAGATTGTGTAGGTTTGAGTGTGTGTGAGGCAATGTGCACTGACGTGGGTGTGTCCAGTGTATGCTGAATGTGCACATGTTTGGGGAGCTTATGTATATGTAGCATCATAACCCCATGTACCCTTTGTTCTTTGGTTATTTCGTTTTAAAACCTACTCAAAATAACAAACGGTGTGGTTATTTTTGTTTTCCACAAATTCATCATATGCCCCTTAAAACGAGTTTTTATTCTTAGTTATATAACAGTGGCATCATTAACATGTCCGTGTTAAAATAATAATAGTAATAACAACATGGCGGTGACACTTTTTTCCCATCTGCTTACAGTTTGTTACAATAAAAACAACTGTTTTAAAGCCATAGTTTTGTAAAATTAAAAACATATTGCACCGTAGTAATTTCAATAAAACTACAAGACACTTTTTTAATCACTCACACAATTTCAAGTTTTATACTTTGTTAAATGTTACAGAATGGTTCTTCAATGTGATGGATGTGACAATTATCCTGTTTATTTTCATGGAAAGAAGCTGTTTTTCTGTGTGGATGTTAGTCTCCACTCTAGTAAATATTAACAGTGTCCAGCTATTGGCTAGTCCAGGGGTCTACAACCTGCAGCTCTGGAGCCTCATGTGGCTCCCTATAGTTTTCAAAAATATATTAAAATAAGGAATTATTTCTTACAGTGGGTATTGATGATTAATGATATTAACTTCAAATATAATTATGATAAAACCATTTGTTAACCTAAAAATAAATCATATTGTGCACTGACTCAGCACCTTCCTACTTCACCTCCTGCAACCTCTACAGACCATCAACTTTCTGCACCTGTGACTAACTTTAAGTTTTAAATCCCTTGTAATAAAACTAAACTAACAAAAAGGCTTTTCTGGAAGAAAATAGAGATTTTATGTGTGTGTGAAAAAATGTATTTACAGTAACTGTCAAAATGTCGGCTTTATGTGCATGTTGCATGTGATATGTTGCAATAAATTAGCAATTAGCATGTGTTGACCGACATGATCATGTGTTATCTAATTCAAGTTATTTTTTTGCAGCCCTTCAAATACATGTTGTTCATGTAACATTATTCGTATAATATAATCGTAACTGTAGAGAATTTTACACACACTATTGTTTTAATTGAGAAGCTATTTTTTCGGCTCCGGAAGGACTTTAATCCAGGTGAGATTAGACAAAATGGCTCCTTTAAGAGTAAAGGTTGCAGACTGCTGGGTTAGGAGGTTCATGTCCATTCACTTCTGTGCGTCTATAAATCAATGTTTGTCAAAGAAAACATGGTGAAGCTACTTTGTGAATCGTACAGAAATAAAGAGGATATAATCATTGTGATTGTTAAACAGCACTGATATGTGTCCATGTTTACAGAGAAGTTGATAATACTAGCACTGAAATGACTATTTTCTGCATTCATTTCGTTTTTAATGATTAAAAGTTAATTTGCACAAAGATAAACAATATTTTGGTCAAGCAACATTTTGTATTAGGCTTTCCTTAAACACTTAAACATAACACAAGGACATGTGACTAGTTGTGGTCAGTGTGTGTTAAGAAGAGCCACTGTTGTAGTGGCTCTTCTTAACTGCAAATATTGCACAGGCTCATTTTAACCATGTCCTAAAACTGCATTCAGACTTTTTATACTGTGCTGTATACACTTAACTGTCATTCAAGTGAAATTGATTGACAATGTTTTGTAATTCCTGTGAAATGGATTCAGTGCAGTAGATAAATTCTGAATTTCTTCAGTGACAATTTTCCTGCAATATATTGATTATCGCGGGCAAAAAAAAAAATTGCAGTATATCGCATTGCGAGGTACCTGACGATACCCGGCCCTATAATTCAGTATGCTTTATGTACGTCTGCTATATGTTGCCACCACTAAAAACTTCCTACCCCCCTCTTGCCACCCGTTTGAATTTTTTCTAGATCCGCCCCTGCATCAGTGAGATGTTAGTCCGGTATGAACCCAGCAGGTCTCTCAGCTCTATGGACACAGGTCAGATAGCGGAGCCCAGAGTTCACAGTAAACATGGTGATGCTGCTTTTAGTTGATATGCACCAAAGAAGTGGAACAAACTGTAGCAGAGCTGAAGTCAGCATCCAATGTGAACATTTTTAAATCAAAGTTAAAGGCTCTATTTTTCTCTACTGCGTATGATTGAGAGGGAGATTTTTGGCCATATTGTTAATGTAATGTGTTTGTTGGTTATTATTTTTATTTATTTATTTTTTCAAAGGTCTTTTTTTATTGAAAGATAAAAAAAATAGCTTTTACTGTACAGGGAGTACAGTTGATTATTTTTAATGATTTTACTGATGATATAAAACAAATGTTTTGCCGACTTTAATGTTCTTATTGATTTTAAGCTGTTGAATGTTTTCTGTGGCATTTTTTGATAATGTAAAGCACATTGAGTTGCCTTGTGTATGAAATGCACTGTACAAAATAAATTTTCCTTGCCTTGCCTATAAACGACAAAAAACAGCACTCTTGAATCACCCTTCAGTAAGAACGACATATATTCAAAGGAGATAAAATCATCAAATGTTATTTCTTTGCACTGAAATATTGATTTAAAGATGGCAGCAACTCCACCACCTTTCCTGCTAGTACCAAACTTATTTAAATAAATCAAGTCTTGTGGTGCACTTTCATTGAGAATAGTATTACTGATACCATCATTCAACCATGTTTCATTAAGAAATAAAAAGTCCAAGTGATGTGTCAAAATAAAATCATTAAGTGACTTGTTAACAAGAGTTCTAACATTAAGAAGAGCTAATTTTAAAGACTTTACTGGAGACACTGGTGGACTTTTTGGATGATGTGTTATAGTAGTGAAATTATTATCTCTATTAAGGTTTTTGTTTGCCTTTAATTTAACAATTTTACCTGTGTTACCAGTCAAAGTAGGAATTAAAGAAGTTGCATTAACTCCATAAGGCCCCGACTTTTTCTGGTTGTTCCTTAAAATAGAGCTATTGCAGTCCAGACCCAGCACACATCAGACCTGTGTCGCTCTAATTTGAACACAGCTGGCCTGAGGAGAAGAGTGATCCTGGTCCTGGTATCGTCGAGGAGGGATGGGTGGTGCAGATTGGTTCTTTAGAGGAGATAAGATGGGACCATGGTGAGGTAAAGGGTGGGGTGTCAGTCTTGTGCCAGCCAGAACCAGCTCGTTCATCTGGGCAGTTAAATCCAAGAAGGCAGGGGTAGGAAAGAAGCTGGATGAGGTGGAAGTAGGTGAATTTTGAGGTGACGCAGGTGGGTCCTGAGATGTGGGGGGTGGGTTGCGATTTTCGTTTTAATTTCTTGATAGAAGCTCATCAACTCCATGTTCTTTCCTTGTTGTTTTGTTCTCCGATGGTACATGTTGTCCTCTGTCTTTATCAGGACTGATAGCAGTGTGACTGGTGAAGTAAAACAAGTTGGATGTGAAGAGTTTTACTCCAGCCTTGTTTAGACACAGTCCATCTGCTCTAAAAAGATGACGACGTTCCCAAAAAATAGGAAAATTTTCTATAAAATTTAGTGAAAGGGCAGCACAAGCCGAAGACAAAGATGTATTCAGAGAGTAAATCCTTCAGAATTTCAGATCTCCTTTGCGGACTGGAGGTATCGGCCACTGATGAAGATTTTAGGCTGTAAACAGCTCACAGTTTTTAGCAGATGGTTGAAATCCTGCTTTAACACCTCAAACTTATCCTTGGCTAAACACACACATTTATCTTCATTCATATCACAATAAATATGTTTTAATGCCGTTTCACTGACAAATTAATGTTTGCCTTTGTCTAAAAAAAAAACCAAAAGCATTCTGGCAGAGGAATACATGACTAACCATGAGATGTATAAGGAGGAAGCCACAAGACAAACTGAGCAGAAAGCAGGAGAAGCTCTGGACGTTAAGGAAAAGGTGAAACATTTATTTTGAAAGCTAGTATTTGAAAGAGGATGTTATTGCCACACTAGCTGATTCTGCTTTATTGTATCACTTTTTTATGATTGTCATTTTTGTTCTGTATTAATTCTAATTAATGAAACAGCTGAATGCTGAGTTTCTGTTCAAATGGATTAACCCCCTTATAATTTTGATTTTTAATTCTTACAACATAAGATACTGTATATACATACATATTTAGATAACAGTTTACACCAGGGGACTGGGACAAGATATGGAATTATATTAAAGAGTTTTTCCTGTTTTAAAATTTCACATTTTATATTTGTTTTATAAATAGCAACTGGTGGAGCCTGAGTCTTTCCCCGATCATCTTGTCTGTAAACTGACCAAGAAGGTGTTTGTTGATCCTGTGAAAACCAAAAACGGAAGGGTTTATGAACGGAAGGCTATTGAAAAACACCTGAAAATGTAAGTTTTTGAATATTTATAGTTTTCAGCCCGCAACCCCCAACTCAAACTGGGGACCCCCACTGTTCCTGAAGGTGGTTGAACACAGACATGAACATTGAAGAACAGTCATGTGGAGACAGGGCTATCGATAAGGGGGAATAAAGGGGAGAGATTTTTGGGGCTCATCCATAAAGTCAGCGAAATAATGGTCCATTGTTCTAAAAATCTGATAACCACATTTTTTTATTCATCTGAATAATATCAGCTGTTAACCAGTTTAGTGTTATTGGCTCCATAGTATATTGTAATCTTAAAAATGGAATTCTTGTTTTAATCAGAAATAATAATGTTAAAAGTGACCAAAATTGGTGGAAAGGGTGGTGAAATGGGTTTTCAAAAACCACAAAAATTGGTGAAAAGTTGCCAATTAGAATGGGCAAAAACGGAGAGAAACAGTGGTAAAAAGGGTTCAAAGTTTCAATAATGGCTTAAATGTGACAAAAAAAAGTAGGAACGATTAGTTTAAACTGGAAAATAATGGGCATGAGAAATCATGAATATGTTTAACTTGGCAAAGATAACTGTGATGGACTGGCGCCCTGTCCAGGGTGTACCCCCGCCAAGCGCCCTATGAGAGCCGGAAATTGGCACCGGCAGACCCCCGCGACCCTGTTAAACGGGAATAAGCGGGTATGAAAATGGATGGATGGATGGCAAAGATAAGCATGAAATATTGTGTGACATTAGGTGGAAAAGTGGTAGAAAGGGTTTATAAGTGATGAAAATGTCTTGAAAGTGGAAAAATGTGCAGAAAAGGCACTGAAATTTGATAGAGAATGGCAAAAATTTAAAAAAATGCATTAAAAGGAGAAAGATATGGCAAGATAGATTAAAATGTGGCAAGTTTGGTGTAGTTGCAAAAAAAACGGTTAAAAAAATAAGCAAACATGGGCTCAAATTATTCAAACAATATTCTTTGTTTCTTAAAGGCATCTGGTGACCCCCACCCAGTGTCTCGTGACCCCAAATGAGGTCCCCACCCCAAATTTGAGAACCCCTGCAGTAAGGGGTTAAAAACAGGCGATCTCACAACTTTTGTTGTCATATCATGTCAGATTGTACTGATCTTATTGTCCTATCTTATAATGTTGTTTATCTGTAGCATTTTCTGCAATATCACAAATGTTATATAATTAATCCAAAAACACTTGTTAAGAAACTATTGGTTTTAACATCTTTAGAAACCACTGTCGACTGAATACAGCCTTTTTTTTTTCTTTATAGGTCCAAGTTTGATCCCTTTCTGACACCACAGACACTTCTCAGAAGAACAGATCTAAAACCACACCATGAAATGAAGAAGATGGTAATAGAGTACCGTTCCAATCAAATTCAGGAAACGTGGGTGTAGGAAACAATTTGTGCTACAATTCTGCTTTGTTCATCTTTCTAGCTATCATTCTTTATCATGGTAATCATTTATCTAGTTATAATACGTTACACATTTCTACAATTACGGAAAGAACACTGAATTGATTATTTCTACTTTTATTCTAGTGTTGACTTTAAAGACAAATTTCTCTTTAGTCTTTTCATAAAAACATTAGTTTTGGTTTGAGCTTCAGTTTTTGTTTATTGATGACAATTATTTCTATGTTTATTCTAGATTTAGTCAAATAAAATCATAAATATTTGTTGTGATTATTGATTGTTGTGGAAAAATGATAACTGTAGATATTGAATTAAGAAGCTGAATTGAATAATGCCTTTTAAGAAATGTGGTCTTTGCTGAGATGTTCCTTTATCAAGAGAACTCAAGCAGTCTGCTGGGCAATGCTTTACATGAGGATACACAATGGACCCTCAGTGTGAATAATTAAAGAACAGGTTCAGCAGAAAGTCTTGGATACTCATCATGTGCTACTTTCACTACATTCCCCATTTTTAATGGTAATTGATTACACACATATACAGATAAATGAATGACTGTACAGTCAAGCCTTGAACTACGCTACAATTTAATCAAAGGCGTAAGATATGAACAACCCCATGCCATTGTTAAAGATTTAGAGCTTCTTTTGAATCACTATGTAAATAAGTGATTCATATTGGTATCAGATTATGGCATATCAGTAATAATCAGTCTTAACACAGAAGACATGGGATTTGTCGATTTTAGTGAATTTTAATACTGTTTCCTTATAATGAACACATGTTTTATGATTATTCTCTTTGTTGGGATTTTCTGACCCTGTGGACACATCAAAGACTGAAAAATAGGCACTTTGTCCAACATATACACACATATAGCAATGAGAAACCAATCAATGTATATTTCTAAACTTAATTTTGCAGATTTTTGTGAAAAATGATCAGCTAAAACACATGACTAAGTTATCTTGTATGACCTTGTTATTGGTGTTAAATTGTTTGTATAATCTAATGAACTATGCCAAGTGATTGTAAAATGATGTGCCTTACCCTTACCAAAAATAAGTATACCTAATGTGTGTTATACTAAGTATACTTAAGTATATTTTGCCCAGTACACTTTTAGGTACCAAGTACACTTAGCCAATATACTAGTATTATACTTCAAAATGTACTATTTCAATACTTCTTAGGACTAAATTGGCCCAATTTTAGTTTACCAAAAGCTTTATTTCAAGTAAACTTATAGGTATACTATTACTATACTCGAATTAGTATACTAGAATCTAACCCACTTTCATTTAAATTAGCACTTTTTGTCATAATGTACACTGCGAAATACTTTTGACTTTATTTCACGTAGACTTGTTAACTATATATACTTAAAGGTCATTAAAATACTTGTACGGTACTGTCATGGCAAATTTTATATTCATCATCATATCCTCAAATGTATGTTCATGTGTACAATTTGTCATGTTTTAATACATGACGACTCCATTAATCTTTACACTTTTGAACAGCTGAATCATGATTAAACAGTACAGATCGTATTATTCTCAGTGCAGCACAGTCTCTGCCAAGGACATACACTGACGTACACACTTATCAAGACAGATAAAGACTGGAGCCAAACCTTCTCATAACATCTTCATCATCCTCCAACATTGCCACTATGGGCATCTGACTCCCTCCCTTTTGTCTCTCACTGTTGGGACCTTTTCTTATCTGTATAAAAAGCTTAAGCTTTGAAACTGTCGGGGCGGGGCGCGGCACTTCCTTCGGACGTCCGCCTGGACGGACGCTAATTTTGTTTCACTTTGTTCCATTTTGTACCTTTTTTCTTAGTTTAGAATAAACATTTTTTATATAAAATCATCAATGCTTCTCCTGGATTCCATCATTCAACCAGAGCAATGAATCATGTCTCAAATGAGGTCAACCGTAAATTCTGCCGTAACAATTGGCGATCACGAACAGGACCATCTTCTGTCCACCCCTCGGACAGAGACTGGATCACGAACCATCGGTTGAACCTCAAACACCAATTCGGACTAAGGTAAAGCTGCCTTTATAAATATATATATATATATATATATGTAAATTTTCATTTACATATATGTATATATATTCGCTCTGTGTTGATTTTTTTTTTTTTTTTTTTGGAACCAGTCAAGCATTGTATTGATTTTCAGCTTTGAGCTTTGATTTTGATCCTCAGCTGTTCTGTGTTTTGACGCAGTGAACTGCCATGAGAAAGGCTCAAATGGTTGAGGTTCTGTGCTTTTTAATGCTGTAGGTTCTCTCTGGTTTTCTTCGGGCTCGGATATTTTGTTTAGGCATAAAATACGGCTGGTCATTATTTACTTTGTTTTGTTCGGACACCCACAGCCTGTGAGGTCCTGACCATAGATAGACGGGCAACCAAAGTTTCCAAAACATCCCAGCGGTGTCATGATCTGAGTTCACCTCTGTACCGAAAGCAAAATAGATTAAAACCCCGAACCTAACCTAAATTGTGTTTCTGTGAATCAAACAGATGAACAACCCAATAAACAAATAATATATGCATACGCATATACAATCTTGGTATGATGTGAACTCAGATCATGCTTTCAGGCGAGTTTTACTTTTTTTTATCTTTGTTTTTATTTTGTTTAAACGTGGAATCAGATTTCTCCCTTTGGCTTGGCTTTAATGCTTTCATTTGACGAGTGTCAGCTTTTGAGAAAGGGAGAGAAATACAGAGAGCCAAACACACACACGTCGCTGCTGTGTTTTTCTTTTTTTTTTGGACGTGTGAACACACACACACACACACACACACACACACACACACACACACACACACACACCCACACACACGTACAGAGAGAGAAAGGGAGAGAGAGAGAGCACACACACAGGCACGCGCACGGGCGCACGCACACGCCACACCCATCCCAAGAGAGAGGTGGCGCCCCTCACTGGCCAGTTTAGTGCACTACACACTTGTGACACAACATTGTGATTTCTCACTTCTCCCCTGCCGATAGAATAGTGCCATTACACACAGACACTATTTTTATTTTTATTTTAAATTTTATTTTGATTTCATGTTTGATGGGCAACACACACTCAAACACACACTATGATGAATACAGTATTTCATTTTATTTTATTTTAATATTACTGTTACCATCATTATCATTTTTTATTATTTAAATTGTTAGTTTCTGTTGGCTTTGTGGTTGCCCCCTGAAGAAACGACATCTTCAATGAAAGAATGAAATCACCTTCAACTCTTACGCTAATGGAATGTCAACATCATTCAAAGGACCAAGCATCAGAAGGAAATGGACAATCAAAGGTGTGTGACCTTTCAGGACTCAAGGACTCAACTCCCATTCAGCAAAGCAATGCTGAAATAACTCGCTCAGTCCCAAGTCAACTCTTCATCGTCTATGAATGGGCCGCATGCCAATGCTGGATTAACACATCCTGCCCCATCATCAAAGACTGAGAACCTGTGGGCGTCGGAGTGGACACTCCCCCCACCAATGAGTTGCGAGTTAAACGCCACGACTACTGCCTGAATGATGGGCAGCAACTGCAGACTGGTCACACGTCTGCTGGAAATCTTCACCAAAAAGACACTGTTTCAAAAGCCACAAGGATATCAAGCCACAAGAAGTCCACCACAGCCTTTGGTGGTAGTGCGCACGCACACGCACAGGCACGCGCACGCACAGAGCTAAATCACTTTAGCCTTGAACTTTGGCATGGAGGGGGACAACTAGCAAATAGCCAACAAGCTTCTCCTTCGCACAATACTAACCCCTCTATCTTCTGACTGTGCACTAGATTATTTTGTTTTCATTTATTCTCTCACACGCAGACAGACCAGACATACAGTCACACACCCACATTCACAACTATGAGAAACACAGGACCACCAGAACTTCACACAGAACCCTTCTGTTTGCCACATGAGATCAAGTGTGCCCATCATTTATCTTTGCTTTTATTCATTATGTTGCTCATTTATTTACACTGCTTTGGCCTTTATGAGAAAACAACAAACAAAGGGGAAGAAAATAGTGTTACTAAAAGGTTGTTTTTGTTTGCTTTTCTTTCATTTATTTTCTTGATTGAGGGGAGGCCCCCCACAATGCAAGATATGGTTACATCCGCTGAAGACAGAGCCCTCGGTTGCCTCAGCTTTTGGAGCTGAAGTTTTAATTTTTATTGGCCATGATTTTTTTGAGCTCACACGTTTTTCTCCTTTGTTATTTCTGAACGATTCTTCTTTTTCTCTTTTGTTTTTACTCAATTTCAGGAAAATTGAGACAGAGATTGAGGACTGCAGCCTCAACAAGTTTAAATTTTGACATTTTTTGACCGATACCCTCGTAAACAATCTGTACCTTACCCTTTTTGAAGCTGCTTGCGACAGACAGCCTAGTTCAACATTCATTGTTTTCATTTTGCGCGCCTCCCCTTACCGCGTCGGACTGTCTGGCCGGCCCAAAGCCACTCGACAGCATGGGGGGGGTACCAAATTTTTCCTGAGAAAAAATGTCCCATTAGTTGCTATGAGTACATAGGCAATTACTTTTCAAACAAGAAGTCCTGGTTTAATGTGCAGAAAAAGGATAAACCTTGCTAGGGAAAGCGCTCTTTGGGGGATAGTGGTCCACCTGATTTGATACATGCTTGGTAACCGAAGACCGTTCTGAACAAATTTCTACGTTCCCTTAGAGTGAGGGTTAAGAGAGGTTGCGTGCTCCGTTCAATGTTGAGTGATATTAGAGGTGCCCAGAAAGTTCTGACAGTTGAGTTTCCCTCAGGTTGCAGACCGAGGTTGAGTAGACTGCCGATTCAGAGGTTTTTTTTCTTAGACTTCTGGAGTTTATGGTGGTTGAGTTATTCCCAAACTCTTATTCTTCAAGAGTGGCGGTTGAGTAGACTGCCGATTCAGAGGTTTTTTTTCTTAGACTTCTGGAGTTTATGGTGGTTGAGTTATTCCCAAACTCTTATTTTTCAAGAGCGGTGGTTGAGTTTCCTGCTGATTCAGAGATTCTTTTTTACATTTCTGGAGATGGACAGCGGTTGAGTTTCCCCCGCGGACCGGGGTTGAGTTTGGTTATTGTGCATGGCCGTGCGATTGCTGCCTGATCAGCAGCTAGTAGACTGTCAGTACTGCAAGGGACAATGTCTCTAAGTGTAGACTCCGCCAAGGCGGAAGTAAAAAGGAGCGTACCTCTTAGTAATCAGACGATACCAGTAAAAAGCAATTAATTAACACTAAAAGGTTGCCAAGCATGGGGGGGCAATAAGAGCTCATTGACCCCGAGAGACGAGGTGGACTGGCTATCGCCATTGGTGGGTTAGATGAGACCTATATTCCACTTAGACACTGCAGCAAAACCTTGTGAATGCATGGACGTGAAAATTGAGGCATGAACGTGTGCGGTGCATGAGTGACTGAATGATGACACGTTACGTATGCCTGAGAACCGCGTTGTGAGTGCGAATGTGCCGTGGACGTGTCATTGAGTGATTGACCGATGAATGGCTGTTTGACCACACATGTTCCTCTGTTTCACCTTCTTTTCCTCCTGGGTTTTGATGCACTTGATCTTCTCCTTGTTTTTGCCAATTATGTAGTGGGGTGTTCAGGAAACACTGCTGCTTGTTAAAAAAAAACTATGGTTTTAGGCCTTGGGCCTTCTAAAAAGTTTACCAGGTTTTAAAGGTTTTTTTCTGGGTGTTTAAAAACACCAAACGACGTTTTTATATATGATACCACTTTCAGTGGAATGACTGGCTTTGACCTTGACTGACCTTACATGTTCAGTGTCCATGTTTTTTGTTGTTATATGTGTATACTCGTTGTGGTGTGCACTTGTCTACGTCTTCGTCTTAGTTGTTGTTATTATGTAGCTTTTTCCAAAATACAGGTCGCTGTAAGGAGACGAATCAGATCCAACTAAAGAAAAGAGATATTTTAAATTATTCATTTAAGTCTTAATGTTTTCCTCTCTTTCTGTTTCTGAGTGTTTCCTAACAGAAAATGCCACCGCCTTCTCGACTCCGATCCTGCCTCCCCCAGCCGCCATGCCTGGTCACTGCTCTTATGATGAAGGATGAGAAAAAAAGGGAAGTATTGTCCATAACTGTAACTGGGAAACAAAGGGGAAATAGATTGAAATAGACACGTGACAATATGACATATTGTGGATGTTCTAACGTAATATCTATTCCAGAGACTACAGAGACTTCCAATCCAACTGCAAAAGTGGGGACAGATCTTCAAATTTCCAAAAGGAGCGTACAGTTGACCCTGGCTTTGACCTTTTAAGGCTGAGGAGGAGGAGGTCGAGGAGGCTGGAGGGCACAAAGGCAGGTAGACACAAGAGAGAGGAAAACGGAGACACATCCAAAATGATCAGATAAGTGATTTTCCAATGATATTTATCATATGGTTTTAAGAATCCAAATGTATTCTTATGTAAAAAAAGGGAAGGGAGGGACCAACGTCCCTCTGATTTTTGATTTATATTTTATCATAGGAAAATATACCTCAAACCCTCCAACCATTTTCTTCTTGTTCCAACAGCACTTAGCGTGCAAGACCATAAAACACCTTCACTGGGTTTAGACACTTTTAAGGGAAAAATTAAGTGTTCTCAACATTGGGTTGGTGGCCCAATCTGGGTCGCCTGAGATTTAAAAAGGGTCCTCCTGAAATTCTTGATAATTGATTGAAATAAGAGATAGTTTAAAGTTGAGTAACTTCCAAGCATTTAAGGAAGCTCTCCAAACCGTGCTGGGGCTCGTCACCCCCACGAATGGGATAAATACAGAGAGCAAAAGACAATATGATTGTTCGACTCAACTTAACTTTAATTCTGTCTAACCTTAAAGGGCCAATAATCTTGCTAAACTCTGGTTCAGACACAGAATAGGAGACACTTTTGCCACCAATTGACCTTCAAAATTAAGTAAATTACATCTCAAATAATAATTATGAGGGAAATGAATGAAATAAATGAACTGACAAATTCAGCTCTATAAAAGAATTAGGCTATGTAAATAGGTGTGGAGTGTTAACATTATTCAGAATAAATAAAGGATAGAATAAGATTTCTCCTTCACAAATAAGAGATAGCAAAGAAAATAAACAAACAATTTAAATAAATAAATAACATCATTTATTTATTTGGTTAAACTCATTTAGCTTTCTCACATCTCCATGTCTCCCAATTGTATGTATTCATCTTGAGAAGACATGTAATCACACTCCACACTTCTCCGTCTGACTTGCATGTCCTTCTCCGTCCGACTTGCATGTCCTTGTAAACAGTGGTTCTCAAATTGCTTCTCACCAGGTAAGTAGATGTACCACAGATAATCACTGCAACTCCAGCTATGCTTCTTCTTACTCCAGGAAAAGAAAATCGAATTAATACTTCCTGCTTTTCTTTCAGCCTCATATTTTCCCACTCGCGTGCGAATGGGCTACAGAGCTAGCATGGCTAAAAGCTCACTAACCCACACCTAACCATTGTGTGATTGTGCACCTTTTAGGATCTGAAAAGCTCTCAGATCCTGACCTCTGACCTGTCTCTGCCTTCCTGGCCATACTAACTATTCATTTAGTTAGTTAACTAAACCTAACACCCCTAAACTTTTATTCTATTCTATTCTATTCTATTCTATTCTATTCTATTCTATTCTATTTTATTTTTTATTTTATTTTATTTTATTTTATTTTATTTTATTTTATTTTTTATTTTATTTTATTTTATTTTATTTTATTTTATTTTGGGTGAGTGTTTTTCCCCCCCACCCCCTTTTTCTTCTGTCCAGGTACCAGCTAAAGCCTACCAGGTACCAGGTACCAGCTAAAGCCTCAGTAGTGGGATCGCGCATGTGTTCAGGTACCAGCCAATCCCAAGAGTTCTGTTTCGGTGTTTTTCCCCCTCTTCTGTTCAGGTACCTTCCGATCCCAAGAGAGGTTGCCAGGTGTGTGGAGACTACCCTTCCTCAGACAACAACCAATCATCTACAACGCCGACCGGAACGACCCACACGGCAGTGAAGGTCGCGGAGCAGGCAACATGGATCCAAGATGATTGCCGACACCAGCTGATGCTGAGACGGAGGCTGACCGAACAATGAAGGGGGAACCGACAAGGCCACTGAGACACACACACAAGAAAACTCTCTAGAACAAGGGCCTAGCTATTGGTTACCCCAGTTACCACTGAACTCAGCCGATGAAGACGAGTGATGTCCTTGATGCAAATGATGATTTTTGCTTATCTAGATGTAATAAAGGATGATTTTTGATGATTCATGCCATTGATAATAATGATGAAGTTTTTTTTTTTTTAAGGTTTATTTCCACATTTTTCTTGATATGTCTATATCCGTGCCTCACAAAAGAAGAATATATCCAATGTATGACAATAACGATGCTAATGGTTAACCCTGACAGACAGCAAAGGTGGAATATAATAATTTTGTTTCTTGATTTGGTCGTTGAGGCGACCAAAAGTGGGGAATGTCATGGCAAATTTTATATTCATCATCATATCCTCAAATGTATGTTCATGTGTACAATTTGTCATGTTTTAATACATGACGACTCCATTAATCTTTACACTTTTGAACAGCTGAATCATGATTAAACAGTACAGATCGTATTATTCTCAGTGCAGCACAGTCTCTGCCAAGGACATACACTGACGTACACACTTATCAAGACAGATAAAGACTGGAGCCAAACCTTCTCATAACATCTTCATCATCCTCCAACATTGCCACTATGGGCATCTGACTCCCTCCCTTTTGTCTCTCACTGTTGGGACCTTTTCTTATCTGTATAAAAAGCTTAAGCTTTGAAACTGTCGGGGCGGGGCGCGGCACTTCCTTCGGACGTCCGCCTGGACGGACGCTAATTTTGTTTCACTTTGTTCCATTTTGTACCTTTTTTCTTAGTTTAGAATAAACATTTTTTATATAAAATCATCAATGCTTCTCCTGGATTCCATCATTCAACCAGAGCAATGAATCATGTCTCAAATGAGGTCAACCGTAAATTCTGCCGTAACAGTACTAAGTATATCAAAAGTTTGAATGCAAGTATGAAATAAATATACTTGTACTTTAATGTATACATTTCAGTATACTGAAGTGATGCGCTTTCAAGTGCATCTCTGTGAAGTACAACAAATGTAAACTGAAAGTATACTTTGTAATTTTTAAAAATAAATATACTCTAAGCACACTTAAATAGACTTCTTTTTCATAAGGGTAGGGAAGAAGAAAAGGTGAAAGAAGCCGGTCATGCAACAATCCTTGGGGGAAAAAAGGCTAAAATAGGTTGATAAGCACTTGGAGACGTTGAGAATTACTCTAAATGTTGTTTTGTTGTGTTTTGATTGTTGAAATGAGCATAATCTGCATGTAATGTGTAACTCCTTTTAACTTTTATAAAAACGCTTACATAAAGGCCACAGAGTGTTTGTAATTTCATATACATTTTTAAAGTAATGTCTTTCCATCATGTGAAATTTGTAATATTAAAAGATGACCACCTGTTGACTTGTACAAAGTCCCTGACAGCTTGATATTGCTGAATGTACCCCTTGCCTGAGGTGGATGTGTATATCAGGGCAGGTCAGTCTTCTCTTTGTGCACCTGTGAAGATTCAGCATTTTGTGATCTGTGTTGAACGGGAAATAAAACACTTTTCTAAGCCACTCTTGTTTTTTTTTTGTTCTGATTTATATTTATTTACAATCAAGGGTCTTTGTTTTCACCTTTAAAATCAGTTTCATAAGGTTTATCTCTCACTCTTCAAAGAGGTACAGTGGTTCTCATGTCCACTGCCGGACCAGATCAATACAAACTTTTACAGCAATCTAGACATTCCATGAAAACGTTGCATGCACATTACATACAAACATTGTTTTGAATGAAAATCAACAATCAAAAGGCAGTGGCTAGCAAAGGGACCCTTGTCAAAACACAACCATACTGTCCAGCTAGTTGCATATCTAAAGTTTTACTATACATTAAAAAAAAAAAGTCATTTAAACTAAACATTTAATCAGTTGATTAGAATGAGTGTATGCTGCTTGATGATAATGTAAAATGCATGAAATGTAATCAAATGACAGTTGACCGATTTAGGACGTAAACTACATTGTGTACCTGCTGTGTCAAATTTTATACACACAATTTCAACTAATTTTTACTAAAGAGTACATTTTGAAATATTGAGTATTTTCCCATTGCATTAACTCACTAACCATGTTACAGTAAAAATTTCCATTTTTGAAAGTTCTCCCCCAAAATTTGTGGGTTGCTCAATCCCAAATTATGATTTTCCAGTAGTTTTACTGGAAAACCCTCGTGTGAATGAATTACTGCTTCGTAGTGGATTATGTGTGTACTGCATATATTGGATTGTATACCAAAAAGTAAAAATCACACCGATGATGCCAAAACTCATGAATTATATATTAAACACTTGGGGCTTTACGGATTATTAATAAACATGATTTTAAAGGAAAAAGTTATTGAATAACCAAAATAAAGACAAACAACAAAGGTAGGAGCTAATGTAAAATGCTGCCCCAAAATCAACATGTCACGTCACATCCGGTAAAAAATGGCTGCTCCCCATCGAATGTGTTTATAGAAATAAAATAGTTAAGCATTGTACTTTTGATGCGGCCTCTTTTTTTTAAGATTACCTGGAGTCCATTTGAATTGTAAACGCTATCAATGATCATATATAACACAAGACGAGCAGTTTAGTCAGACTTATTTATTTTCGATTGAAGTAAAAAAAAATGATTGAAAAGTTGTTTTTTATGATTTAAGTGATTTTTCTTTCATTGAACAGTTTTTTTTTGTTTTTTTGGATTGAATAATAAAGACACAAATCTACCTCCATATATGTATATAGAGTGTTTTCACGGCGCTTCATCCATTGCGTCATCAACCCGGAAGTCGCCATTTTGGAGATAAAGCAGCAAGTCTACAAACAGCACGCAGACAAGAAAATCCCGTATTTCGAGACAAAATCGCAGTGTTTTTGGTTGTATCAATCTGTCAAACAGTGAGGCACATTTAGAGTTTTATAGATTGCCAAAAATCATAACAAATCAGGGAGAAAAATCTCAAGTTATCAGAGGAAAGGAAGCACTTGTGGCTAGCAAAGCTAAACTAGGATCTATGCTGTAAAAATCTTGGTAAATAGTTGATTGATTAAAAATAAATGTTTTCTAAGACTGTCTCTCTGACTAATCTCAGATTTTATCATGTTTGAACTATTACAAAGTCAATTTCTATGTATAGTATAGTTATGTTATTTTTATGTTGCATTACCATGAAAAAAAGAATAAATAAAATGAAATGAAAAAATTTTGTTTTATGTTATTTTACTTTATTTTATTTTTCTAGAAAATTCTCTAACCGGAAATCCCGCCCTTCAATAGAGGTTTCCGGTTGTATCATCCAGGTTTTCTATTGGTCAAAAAACACGAGGCGAGGCTTGTTTCCAGGAAGTGTGCAGCGTGACTCTTCCCCGGCCTCTCGTTGGTTTCTAAATCGTGCTCGTTTACCGCTATAGTCGCACTTATAAATCCATTTTTACATCACCGACATGAGTGACGAAGAGGAAAAGTATGACGGCATGCTGCTGGTCATGGCGCAGCAACACGAAGGAGGAATACAAGAGGTAATTTAGAGAAGTAACATGATAAGGTTGGCGTGCTCACATGGAAGCTAATTCTGTTAGCCTGTGTGCTAGTTAGTTCACCTCACCTGTTCTCAAGAACACAAATTATATTACATGATTTCCAAATCCTCAGGATTATTTAGCAGGCCTAGGACTGCACATTTAGTATATGAATCAAGAGGGTTGTTGATTTCAACTAACAACACACCGGAAAATGTAGAAAATAATGCTACAAATGTTATATAGCAGGCAACGGAAAACATGTCACTCTTTTAGGGGGAGAAGTAAATTGAGATCCAGCGGATTAATCTGAATCCATGTTTGGAGGTTTGTTGGTATTCACTCACTTTCAGCGAAAAATGCAATGGATCGAAAATGATGCTCTGGCAGAACAAATCTAAGTTAAAAACATGGCCGTGGCTATTCATACGCAGCGCCCCTCATTGGCCAGTGAAGGTGACGTGATAGGTGTACCACGTGACTTACAGTACCGTCAGTTTTATTTTAGCTCATATTTATTTAGCCGTGGCTACGGGTACGTTAAAGTATGCTACTCTATGGATACGCAGCGCCCCTCATTGGCCAGTTTAGGTCACGTGATAGGTGCACCATGTGACTTAAAGTTCAGTCATTTGTATTTTACTTCATTTATTTTTAGCTACCCCACTAAACCTTTTATTTTAGCCCTAACTCTATCCATAACCCCTAAATGTTTATTTTAGTCAGATGTGTATTTTTAAAGGTGGAATTTGCCTTGTTAAATATGTTCCAATTAAAAAAATTATTAGTCAAATGTAGTATTTGAACCTACGTCAGTGGAAATTTTGTTAGCGGAAGCAAGAGACCTTGAGTCCTGTGCCTTTAGACCACTGGGCTATCCTGGCACGTTGGTATTACAGACACACTGCGTTTATGTAGTATGACTACGTTACCTTGCTAACCCTTTTATTTTAGCCCTATCCCTAAACCAGGAAGTACCTTAAAATGTTCATTTTTGTCGGATGTGTTAAATATGTTAAAATGAAAAATGTATGTCAAAAGTGGGATTCGAACCCACGTTAGCGGAAGGAAGAATCCTTGAGTCAGGCGCCTAGGTGAAAACACAGGCACATTATGTTATGCAGAAAGGTCTGGAAACGTACCGGAGGTTGTGGCTACGTTTAACGTATCTCGAGACACTTTCTAACTTAAATAGGTAGAAAATACTTCAGTTTTAACATTCAACACTTAAACTTATGTAATTGTTTAATTTTAATACAACCACTTCTGAAACATTTAATAGGAAATGAAAATTTTCCTATTTTACTAGCCACTAACTACTTTTAATGACATGTTTTTACAATTCAACAATCATGTAAAAAGAAAAAAGTATAGAACTCGCTTTTTAGGTTTTTTAAATTATCACAATCCAAAGACCAAATCTGCAGCATCTTTAATAAAATCCTATATACTTAAACATATATCTAATAATGTTTTGATGAAAATAAACATTTAAAGATACTTGAATTTATTCAAAAACTGGTTTTATTTGTTAATTTATTTAAAAGGGACAGTGCATATTAATGACAATTTCATTAATAAGCCAGAATTAGCATAAGGTTACTTTCCATCTGCAGTCCCGATGAAGTGTATTTAGCTCTACTAAAGCTCTGACTACATCTGTACTTTTTAATTATTTATATTTTGTGAGTTTGAAGCCTAGACGGAGCTCATTGGTGACTAGTGGTGCTGTTAGAACAGGCCTGAGGGCCCCTCCGGGGGTCTGTACGGGCGACCGTGGCTCAGGTGGTAGTGGGTCGTCTTCTGATCAAGAGGTTGGGGGTTCGATCCCAGTACCTGACTATGTGTCGAAGTGTCCTTGGGCAAGACACTGAACCCTAAGTTGCTCCCAGTGGTCGACAAGCACCTTGCATGGCAGTCCTGTCCCACTGGTGTGTGAGAGTGATTGGGTGAATGAGCTGATATGTAAAGCGCTTTGAGACTGCTTCAGTGTGGTGATAAAGCGCTATATAAAATCAAGTCCATTTACCATTTACCAGGTGCCCACGAGCACCATTTTGGTGATCCCTGGTGTCATCACACTTCTTGCCTGGTTCACAAACATGCAGATCTTTTAACTTAAATCATTTAACTTAAAACAAACAAGCATAACATACAAATTACAGTTTTTAAAGTACTGTTATCAATTTATTTTCTCATAATAAAGAAAAAACATATTTATTAAGGGCAAAGACAATAGTTATGCTGCATTACTGTAACTAACAATATTTGTGTATGAATAACAAAAACTACCGTACTGTCAGAAAATGAGGCATTTCTGCACAGTGCAAACAGAAACATTCACAAAAACAGTGGCTTTCGGCATCAGGGTGTTACAGCGCCGCCCCCCGCTCCCAACTCGCCGCTTCCTTGAGCCGTGGACTAGGCTACCTCGTTGTGCTCCTTTCGTACAGTTATATAATCACGTTCTAATATCACGGTTAGATTGATCGTGCAGCAGCATTAGTAGTATGTAATAATGTGGCTTGTTTCAGGGACTGACTTCACGGTCTAGGTTACAGCACACATTTAATAAAATCTTCATATTGTTAAGCAGATTAAGAAGTATTGCTGCACATCGGACACAGACGGAGCCAAACCTGCTGTCCCCATTTTGTCTCTGGAAAACTTGAGTGAAGGCAGGAGCAGTTTTCCCTGAGGGAGAGAAGCAGTGCACAGAGGCACACACTCTCAGATCTATTATTGTTTGTAGCAGTATTTCAAAATAAGGTTTAAAATGATGCTAAATAAATGTAAGCACAAATGTCCTTTTCTATGTTGTGTAAAATAGAATTCTGGACAAATATCAATGTAGTATCACTCAATCAAACCAGGCTCCTTTGCCTGTTTCATTGAGTTGTGGCCATGTGATTGGTTAATTAGGTGTTCAACACTTAAAACTAAATTCATTCATAATATGCTGAAGGATAAAAAAAACCCATAAGTTCTTGATGTCTCATCTTGTTTATCCTCCCAACAGTTGGTCAACACTTTTTTCAGCTTTCTCCGACGCAAAACGGACTTCTTCACTGGTGGCGACGCTGGAGCTGCAGAGAAGGTGAGTCGAGCTATCCTACACATTGTGTCAATGATTTCCTTTCAATTAGCTGCTCATTGATTAGCAGACACACAACTGTACCTTTAACTTCTGGCCATCTCTGCCCTGCAGCTTGTAATGGACGCCTACGCCCACCATAGCAAGCTAGCACTGAAGGTCCACAAAGACAAGCAGGTGAAACAGGAGAAAGAGAGGAAAGAGAAGGCTGAGCGAGCAGCTAAGCTAGCAGAGGAAGAGAGGAAGAAGAAAAGCAAGGATGGCCCAAGAATTCAGGAGCTGACGGATGAGGAGGCAGAAAAGCTTCAGTTGGAGCTAGACAAGGTGAACTCTTATTGTTCAAGTCTGATATTTTCTGTCTCTGTGTTACCTTTTGAGTGTTTGATTTTTTTTTTTTATGTACTTTATTTGACAAACCATGTGTGTTTGTCTGTCAGAAAAAGAAAGAGGAGGATCAAAAAAAGAATGTGACGGCAAACACAGAAAAGAGCAAAGATGAAGAAGAGAATGAGAAGACGGAGAAAACGAGCAGGGTGAGTAATCACATGCAACCATTGGGAAAAATTAGCATTAAAATCTGTATTTTAGTTAATTAGATTTTCTTTATCCTTGTTCTTCTACAGTCTGACTCTGAGGGGGAGGAAGATGAGAAGGACAAAGACAAACTGAAGCCAAATGCAGGAAATGGAGCTGATCTTCCAAACTACAAGTGGACACAGACTCTTTCAGAAGTGGATGTAAGTGTCGTTCTTTGGCAATCAAAGTTCAAAACATCTCCTCCACTGTGTGATGGTAACTGCAGGATTCTCACCAGGAATTTTTCACAGTATAGGGGGATTGCGTGTCACGGTATCTTTGTTACTGCCGTACTTTAAAGCCTAAAGTTATTTATTACAAGGGCTAGGATCATATACCGTAATTTTTGGGCCATAAAGCGCAATGTTTTATTAGCCGCATTACAATAATTTAGCAATTTTCTATAAAAAAAAATCCACACAAATGCCGCAGCCTAACATAGGCCGCACCCTATTGGCTGATAAGTTTCCTTTACTACATGAAGTTTCCTCCTCACTGCCCCACGTCTACACATCAGTCCATTTACAGCTTTTTATTGTCACTTTTTACACCGCTTTGTCCGCTCTTACCGTGAACTACCACGGAACGATCACAACGAGTCGGACTCTGAGTCAGAATACGGACGCGATTGCTTCTGAACAAATCCAACGTGCTGATTTGATAACTTCATGCTGTTATGTTACTATTACAAACTGGTTGACATTTACTGCATCCACACTGCTGCTGCTGTTACAGCGCGCGCTCGCACTCTCTCACTCGCTCTGACAACATTTCTCCTCGTCATTGCTATGATGAGGCAGTGTGTATCACGACAAAGTGATCAGAATGATTGTGTGAGCAAAAACGATTTAATGTTAATTTCATTGTTCCACCTGGTCTAATGTGACGGAGCTCAATTTTATGGCGACATGAAGCTTCTAAAACCGGGAAAAATCCACAATTTATCCACGTCATTGTTTAAGCCGCAGGGTTCAAAGCGTGATAAATAAGTAGCGGCTTATTGTCTGGAAATGACTGTAAGTTACTTCCTCCTACTCCTTTTTGAATATGTGCAGGCTTCCCATGCCGGATTTTGTAACCATTTATTCTCAATTTGCTTTGTTTGTTGAAATTTTTTTTTAAATTATTATTATTTTCATTGTGGTAAATACACTGTCGTGTTAATGTTTGAAATAAACTTAAATCAATTGGTGAGGGGACATGATGAATGTAGTTAGTTACTCATGCCTGGTATATAAGAAATAACATTCTATATATATATATATATTAATATATATATAATACCCACAGTGATATTGGGACTGTTAAGGACACAGACAAGCTGTTTATATTGGACGGTGACTATGGGTTACCAAGTGGAGGATGCACACAGTAGAGCTTTAATCGGGCCGAAAAAAGACCTTACCCGGTCCCAGAACACGGCCCAAACCTGTTTGACCTGAATGAAGCTGATGTTTTTTTTTTAAGCCCGAACACATTTCAACCCACATTCACATCCGTGTGCTCGCATGTAGAATGATCCGTTATGAGTTATTAACATAACAAGCAGCTTCACGTGCCGGTACATGCTACGTCTGGTGGAAGCTACATTGTTAAAGGCTCAAACATACTTGAGTGGAGACCGGACTGTCTGCACTCCTCGGAGCTTACATACTCGTGGACGGTGATTGCGATTACATAAGCGGAGAATGCATGCAGGCAGCATCGGGGGCAGCTAAAGGGCTGCAGGGGTCCTCGGGTGAAGACGGGAGCATCCGAGCAGATCGCCTGTATTAAGTAGATGGTGCGGCTGATGAATATGTTTTTCAGATTAAAAAGGGTGTTAAAACAACCCGTGCATGCCTGGAAGTCCCTTTTGTGTCCAAGTGTGCAACAGTTATTGCGACGGTACCGATTAAAAAAAAATTAAAAAAACAACACAAAAGTCACTCCGTACGAGGGCTTTTTGGTCAGCCTTTGGTTTTTTTGGTGATGACTCATCATAAAGATATAAAAATGTCAACATTTTGCTTGTGATGTGACGATACTGACGCACACAATACATTTGTTGTTTACAAATTACATGTTTTTTTTTTATATATATATTTTTATTGCATTTATCATTTTAACAACATACATACAACAGAAAACAGAAAAAAAAAAAAAAAAAAAAAAAAAAAGGTGGTAACACGTACAAATAAACTTAAGACAGATTATAATACAGATGAGTATTTCAATTAAGTCTATCCAACAGGGAAATAGCTGGTTGCCATATTTTTAAAAATAAAATTTCTTTGTTAATTAAATGGTATCTAATTTTTTCCAGATGGAGCACCTTCCCAAGTTCTTTTACCCACATATCGAAAGCTGGAGGTTTGTCTGATTTCCAGCAAAGCAAGAGAACCTTTCTAGCTAGCAGAGTGCACAATGAAATTACATGCTTTTCATTCCTATTGCAAACCCAGTCATGTTCTGTAACACCAAACAGCGCCGTGAGGGGGTTACACGGGACATTTCTGCCCAAAGAGTTTTTCAGAAAATCAAATACAGAGTCCCAAAACACCTGAAGTTTTTGACACTGCAAAAAAACATGTGACAATGTCCCTCGATCACTTGAACATTTAGCACATAAGTCTGATACGTTACTATAAATTTTGTTCAGCTTAGAAGGAGAGAGATGCAGTCTATGTACAACCCTAAACTGAATAAGAACGTGCCTTGCATTAATTGAGCTGTTATAAATATTCTTGATGCAGTCCTGCCACCTTTCCTCTGTAATTTCAATACCTAATTCCTCTTGCCATTGGTCCCTGAAAAGGTAAGATGAAGGACTACTCACACCTAGCAGAACCTTGTAGTATGTAGATATAGCCCCTTTGGTAAAAGATTTTACAGCTAATACACTATCTAAAGCTGAATGTTTAGGAGCAACCTCACACAGGGGGTTGCTAGTTCTAAGGAAGTGACGCAGCTGTAGAAAGCGAAAAAGGTGGGAATTTGGTATGTCGTGTTTTGTTCTAAGTTGTTCAAAGGATGCTAAATAACCATCAATATAGAGGTCTTTAATAGCCAAAATGCCCCTCTCTCGCCACCTAACAAAGGAAGCATCATCCAAACCAGGGCAAAAAGCATGATTATCACATATTGGAGTGTCTAGGTACATTTTGGGTGCCCTTGTCAACAGCAGGAATTGATTCCAAACTTTCAAAGAGTTTTGAATGATTGGGTTCTTCTTATACACAGTATTCTTAATTTTTGTTGGGCTATTCAGCAAAGCAGGAAGGCAAGACCGCTGACAAGACAAATGTTCTATCAGTAACCATGGAGGCTGCTCCGTCAAGTCTATTCCTGGGGTACAGCTACGCCAGAATGAAAAAATATTTAGATGGGCAGCTAAATAATATAATTTGAAATTTGGTAGACTGAGGCCACCATTTATTTTGTCTTTGAAAAGATGCTTTTTAGAAATCCTAGGAACTTTACCTGCCCAAATAAAAGATGATATAATGGAATCTAACTTCTTAAAGTATAAATGAGGTATACATATTGGGATTGACTGAAATATATATAAGAATCTCGGTAGCACCACCATTTTGATGGCATTTATCCGACCTACCATCGAAATAGGCAATGTCTTCCAAAATTCTATATTTTTCTCAAGCTGATTAACTTTTTTGTCCCAATTTATTTTAAGTAATTTTGAAATTTTACGTGTAATTATAATCCCAAGGCATTCAAATTTTTCGGAGGCTAACCTAAACGGGGTTTTATTCAGAAAGTCTAAGTCCACGTCTTGTGATAATGGCATAAGCTCGCTTTTTGTCCAGTTTATCTTATATCCTGAAAACAATCCAAACTCGTCAATTAGTTTTAGCAAGGGACTGATTGATTTTTTTGGCTTTGAAATAAATAGGACGACATCGTCGGCATATGCAGAAAATTTATGGTGAATGCCCTCGTGTGTTATTGGCAATATTTCCTGACTCAATCGTATACGGGCTGCCAGAGGTTCTAAAGCTAAAGCAAAAATAAAGGGTGAAATGGGATCACCCTGGCGTGTGCCCCTGTGGAGTCGAAAAGTTTTGGATATATTATTATTAGTTATGACAGATGAGGTTGGTTCCCTATATAAAATTCTAATCCACTTAATAAAGGTGTCACCAAATCCAAATCTAGAGAGGACAGAAAACATATATGGCCACTCCACTTGATCGAATGCCTTCTCAGCGTCCAAAGCCATTATCACAGAATCATCAGAGTTCCTATTTGAACTATAAATCAAATTACACAGTCGACGTGTGTTGAAGTAGATGTGTCTTTTAGGAATAAACCCTGTTTGATCAGGGTGTACAAGTTTTGTGATATGTTCTTTGAGGCGGTTTGACAAAATTTTAGTTAAAATTTTTGTTTCTACAGCAAGAAGCGAGATTGGTCGATAAGATGAGACAGACAGCGGATCTCTGTCCTTTTTAAGAATTAAGGAGATAACTCCATGATATAATGAAAATGGTAGCAAGGCCGCAGATTTGCAATGATTAAACATACGGAGGAGGAGAGGAGCCAGAAGCGAACTGTAGACTTTATAAAACTCCGCTCCAAAGCCATCCGGCCCAGGCGCTTTGTTATTTGGAAGTTGGCTAATAACTGACTTTATCTCCTCTAATGTGAAGTCAGCTTCCAAATCAGCTACTGCCTCATCATCAAGACGTGGAAGATTGCATCCTTCAAGAAAGTTACAAATTACATGTTAACTGAGAGCACACGTTTCATCTTTTCTTCCAGTGTTCTGGTTTTTTTTTTTTCCAATTGCCACTAGATTACAGTAGTTATAGTTCACCAACTCTGCAAAACTGTGATTTGGGCTGTTTTTTGTGATTGAATTAGGAATCCAAGCACATCTCATGCAGTTATGTCCAGTGGGAAACACTGCTGTGGGTGCATTTTGTGTTGACGCAATAGCAAAATGAAAATTTCAAAATATGTACCTGTTTTAAAAACTGCTGCGCAACCATAAATGATCATTCTGCAGATCCGTAATCTGTTTCTATTACAGTGAAGTCGACTACATTGCATCATTTTTATTTGTAGTTCATTACTTTGATACCTGTGACAACACTGATTACACTCTGGGTTTTATTTTGAAATCCTCTTGCAGCTGGTTGTGCCTTTCGATGTGAACTTCCGCATCAAGGGTCGAGACGTTGTCGTGGACATCCAGAGACGCTCCATCAAAGTGGGCTTGAAAGGTCACCCCCCCGTGGTCGAGGGCCAGCTGTACAATGAGATCAAGGTGGAGGAGAGTTCCTGGCTCTTAGACGATGGCAAAGTGGTGACTGTCCACTTAGAAAAGGTAACGCCAACACTTACCTCTGCTGCAATGTGCTTTCTTATATATTGATGTGATTTTAAATGTATGGTATGATTTATTTTATTCCAGATTAATAAAATGGAGTGGTGGAATAAGATCGTTACTACAGATCCAGAAATCAACACCAAGAAAGTTTGTCCTGAGAACTCAAAGGTATGAGTTTTTTTTTCTTTATCACACAGTAGCATCATCTCAAAGTGAGCAGAGGTAACAAATGTTTTTGTTCTTTAGCTGTCAGACTTGGACGGAGAGACGCGGGGTATGGTGGAGAAGATGATGTTCGACCAAAGGCAGAAATCAATGGGCCTCCCCACATCTGAAGAGCAGAAGAAACAAGACATCCTAAAAAAGCAAGTGTTACACGCATTAAACACATTTACAACAACAAAAGATAGATTTTTAAATACATCATCAGCTTAAGATGTTTGGACAGAAATCCACCAATCACCAACGTGTGCTGCTTTCCAACGCTGCTGGTAAAGTGAAGAGGGTTAACCCCAAAGCCAATGACTTAAGTCCTGGAGAATCTTTTTCAGCTCAGATACAAACTTCCATTAAAAAATTACTTGAATACAATAGGTTATTTAAAGCTGCAGTATGTAAGTTGTTTTTTTTGGGCATCATTTGGATAAAAATCCATAATCATCTTTGATCATATTGTAATTCCAAGTGTTCTGAGTGGACAGTGAATCTCTGCTACTTCTCCTGGATTTCAGCCAATCAGAGATTGTTCTACAAACACGTGTGCTCCATGAGCTGTTTTGGGCGTTTCAATTGGCTGCTCGACTGAAGTCATGTGCGTTCACGTAGTATCGGTAGTAAAAGTGTATTAGCGGACGTTCCAGCAGAAGTCTCCATCACAGTGTTAGGCACAACATTACACGGCAAATCAAGTGGAAAAATGCAGAGTGAGGTGGAAAAGCAACAGAATAAAGGAGCAGCAGACTGCAGCACACATACTTTCTTCAGAGGGAGAGCGAGAACAGACGGGATACATCTTGTGTAAACCTATAAGACGGTAACTACAGAGTGATACGTACATTCATGTCTCTAAAACACCAGTAAAATCTCCAATAACACAAGATGACGTCCCTACATTTGTCACTGTCTTTATTTAGAAAAAAGTTGAGAAGAGCGTTCACAAAAGATACTGGTAAGGGATGTTAAGTTTCGGTTTCAAAACAAAGTGGAGAGAGGATTCTACATACTGCAGCTTTAACTGCTCAACTGGAATGTATTAGTGGGAACCAATTTCTCTTTGAAAAGGAGATTTTATTTATTTATTTATTTTTTAATCAAATGTGACTACAGTTGTTCTGTTTCTGCACAGTCTGTGTAGAATAATGATGGCTATGTTAAATCAGTGGAGAAGTTAATAATAATAATGTACCTTGTATAAAGTTAATAACTTTCTTTAGAGTAATGGTAAAAGTCAGACATTATTAGCTACAAATAGGTGAAGCATACTTGTTTACTAGCTACATTACCATACTGCTACATGTTAGCAGGACAAGCTTTAAGGCTATAGCTAACTTAAATAGCATGGTAATGTTACTTAATGTTAATAGCGAGCTAAATCTGTTGCGTATGGGCAGAAATGGGACCTGGTCGTCACCATCTTCAGCCTTTAAGATGCAGTGTTCACTATGTTTATGTAGTTACAGTTGAAAGCTTTAGCCTGGTAAAGCACTCATGCAACATACAATATCTTCTTTATGGGTTGTGGTATATCTAGAATGTTTTCTGTCATGGTGGTAACCACTGTGTCTATTACATTTAACATGATTGTAAGGTTTCAGACAATGTCTGTTTATTAGACCCAGCTTGTGTCCCAGTGAGGATCTGGCTCACTTCCAGTGTTCCTGTTCTGACAATCACTTCCTGTTTGTTTGGTCGTGTTACCCCAAAGGATCTTGTTAAGAGTTACACAAACAGTTCAGTGCTCGCTACAGAGATAATTGGTCTCACAGTGTCTTTATAGACATTAGGTTCACTGTGTCCTATCAGAGCTGTTGGTTTTTAAAGGGATCTTCTGTCATTCCACTGTCTAGCTCTTTTATGAAACGCTGGCTCATCAGTTATATGCAAGGTTTCTTTTTTTTTCTAAACTGGAAAAGTGCCCAAGAGTATAGACACACACCCCACATCTAATAATGTATCAAGCTGAATGCAAAGTGTGGATTATAATAATGTATGTTAAAGAGATGTCACTGACTGACACATGGTCTTTACAGGTTCATGGCTCAACATCCAGAAATGGACTTTTCTAAAGCCAAATTCAGCTGAGACTCCATCCTAAAGCAGCGTCACCTGTAGAAAAGTCCTCATCCGTATCAAAGCGTCACTGGGGCCTACGTTCAGATCCGTACTGGATATGTTAAACTTAAATCGTCCTCACATTGCAACTCTTTTCTTTATTTTTTTGTTTGTAATGTACATTTCCCCCTTTGTTGTTCCTGCATATTTAAAGATGTATGGGTTTTTTAATAAATGACTACCATGCCACGATAGTTTGTGCGTCTTGATTCACACAATGCATGTAAGCAAAGAAAGGAGATGGTGAACTGGATTTATTTACTTTCTAATCCAACTACCAGGGAGTCAGATGTAGTCCTGTATGAACCCAATGGATCACTATGAACTATTGAGGGGAATCTTTAAACCTGACTCAAAAGAGATGGAAGTTTATCTCTTAATGCTAAATGGTAGTTCTAAGTTGTGTGTGTGTGTCATGTTCTAAACTGTTAAATTGTACTTTTAAGCCACTTCAAAGCAAAAGTGCCTAAGTCATTTTGGGCTGATTTGAAATGTTGTTTCTCATTTAATTTTTATATAGTACTTTTTTTTTTTTTTACATTTTATTTCATTAAAAAAAAAAAAATCCTTTTGTTTTATTATAAAAATACATTAGTTAGGCAGAATCTGTAACAATAACCAGAAATAATGACATTTGCTATGATGAGGGTGATGATATGGAACTGTGAGCTTTTATTACTGGTACTTAGTTTAGTAATAAATCTACTTTAGTTTGAGTTATGACAATTTCAGAACCATTCTCTGCTATGTAATCTGTGGCTTTTATCAGTGACTTTCAACCACCTTACTGTGAAATACTAGTGGACTGTGGTACATTGTTGGTTAGTTTCAAGAGGCCAATCACATTTTATGAATCCTGTCATGGTTTAATTTATGTATAAAGATTTCAGTGCCTGATGACGCTGAAGGATCACAAAAAAAAAAACTCACAGTATCCATCCCCATGTATATAAACAGAGACCACTACAGGTCAAACTATAAGAAAATGAGTTTAAAACATGAGCAGGAACAAAGGAGAGGTTATCAGATCCAGATTATTTGGGATTAGTGGACAGGGAGATGAAAACTCTTTAGACTAGTTTTTTACTTTAGTCCGTCTCTGCAAATGCCAGCTAAAATAATACATTAAAAATAATTAAAACAAGTTTATACATTATTTTTAAACGTTTGAAGAAATGAAAAATTAATGTTTTTTTTTTGTTTTTTTGAGAAAAATGCATGGGTTATTAGCCAGGACATCGTTTACTAAAAATAAGTGACATTTAGAAACTAGTATATCGTATGCAGTTTCCTTTAGCCTCCTCTAGGGGGAGTACTAAGCACGCACTCATGCTCTCAGCTTTTGAATCTTCAAATGAAAAGTGAGATGAAAATATTTTTTTTAAAACTTTTAGTTTGATATTCTCTGTTAAATTGAAGAAGGAGAAAGTGAAAATGACAGAAAACATGAATCATTGTGTAAATGACCAAATAATTCAGTTGTAAATAATTGTTTCTTTTTTTCCCAAAATCCTGCACTTTTTTCCCCTAACCCATTAATGTCAGGTCAATATTGATGCTCTAACATGTTTTTCTCTCTGCAGTCTGTGCTTTCTTTGTGATCCTTTTTCTCTCACTGTCCTGACGTTCGAGCTGATGGTTTCTGATCTGTGGTTGGACATTTGACCATCTCGTGGCACACTTGTGTTCTCTCTATCCTGTTCTCCTGTTCCCGTCCACTAACAATGACCATTCCTGCAGATGGCTGCCACCTCTGAGTCTGGTTCTGCTCAAGGTTTATTCAATGTTAGTTCCGTCAGGATCACTTTAGTCAAATAGTTTTATTTAACATGCATTTTAGATTTGGCGTTAAAACTTTGTTCTGGGACGTCTATTCGCTTTTCCATGCACTACATGGAGAGGCATAAGCAGAGAGAGCGGTCAGCAGGACCCCCCGGAACAGATGGACAGACGTTAGATGGCAACAAAAGACAGAGTTTAATTGGACAAAAGAGGAGGAGCTGGGGTGGGAGTGGGTTGCAAGATGTTTGCAGACAAAGCGTGCGGAAGCAGGCGTGTTGCATTTGTTTAAATGCAGCGCTGAGACTAACTCTAACCAATGGGAAACATGGAACATGATCAGCTGGATGATTAGCTTATTAGGGGATGGATTCTGTCAGTTGTTAACAGCTACTGACAGATGAAGGGGCTGGGCTAGCTTGACTTCTGTGTCTGCCTAAACTAATGCGATGCTCAACTTAGCTTTTTTGTCATTAATAGATAACTTTGTATTCTGTGATCAGTGCCTTTAGATGACATGAATTTGGCACTATATGAATGAAGTTGAATTAAATTGAATTGAGTTATTATTATTATACATCCATCAACCTATTTTCTCACCCACTTGTTCTGTTTTTCAGGGTCGTGGGGGTCTGCTGGTGCCTATCTCCAGCTGTTATTGGGCGTTAGGCGGGGTTATACCCTGTACAGGGCGTCAGTCCATCGCTGAGAAACACATACACAGACACACTCACATTCACATCTACTGGCAATTTACAAACTCCAATCAACCCAACATGTTTTTGGTCTTAGATTGTGGAATAAAGCCAGAAGAGAAAACCCACAATAGCATGGAGAGAACATGCAAACTCCTCACAGAAAGGACCCAAGTGTCCACCCCAGGGCTTGAACCCACGACCTTGTGTTATTATTATCATTATTAAAATAATATAATATAAATGTAATATATTTAACCAATATCACACATGGTAGTGCTGTTGTGGAAGACCTCACGCTTCTATAACCACATTTTATTAGTTAACAGTAATAAGTGACAAAAGATTATGATTTGTTTATTTCATCATTTGTCTCCAACCACAAAAATAGTTCCACTAGTGGAGAGCACACAGTGTACTGCTGTGTGTAGCCTGATGGTAATTAATGGTATTTAGATCAGCTGTACAGCGGAGTGATATGTTCCGTAAGAAGTCCGTGCTGTTGTTGCTCTATATCAGCACTCTTGGAATGTCTGTTGTCCAATCAAATTACTTGGTTGTTGTATAAATGTTGTTATTATAATTCATTATAATATTGTTATTATTATCTATATCAATAATAATAAGGATTCAAGATGTTGTCCTTCATGAGTTTGGCATAGATTAATTTCACTGTTATACAAAGTTACCTTAAACCAAAAGATACAGCTGTATGTTGGGTTGGTAATCATCAATATTTGTGATTATTATTGTTGTTATATTATTATCCATCCATCCATCCATTTTCTGACCCACTTACTCCTTTTTTTGCGGTATTATATTATTATTAACAATATATTTTAATTAATTGCAATAATAAAGAAATATTAATAACAATTATCACAAATATTTGTGATTACCAACCCAACATCTTCCACACATGTTTATTTTTGATTGAAGGCAGCCTCATCGAACAGTGAAATGAATCTATGCCAAAATCCTGAAAGACAAAATCTTTTAAATTAGGACAAAATCCCAGTTGTCTTTTTTTATGTATTTATCTAATATCTAACAATAACCATGACCCTAATTACTGTATATTCATACCCATAGTTGTAATAAAACATTTGTTGTAGAATATGTGTTTATAGCCATACATGAAATTGAAATTTTGTGCATTTTTATAATAGGGGGTTGGGATTTTGTCCACTGGCATTTTTCTGTCACACACTGAAACCCCTGAATAATATCGACACAAGTAAATATTGCTGATTTAAATACCTTTTTCTTACAGTAAATTCATTTTCATTTAATCCCTTAAGTTTTGAGGACCCTGTTGCAACAAAGGCTTGAGCAACGTCATGAGCAGTCCCTAAACAGACCTGTTTTTAACACGTAAACCAGCTGTAACAGAAATAAAACCCTTTTAGTTCATCAAAATAAAGCTAAGTGTTAGCTGGTCATTAGGCAGACTTTGTGACATGTGTAGATGTAGTGGCTGACACATCGTCGGCAGCCTGTGGACGGTTTCTCACTGGGACCACACTGGATATCATGCACCTCTGCTAAATGTTGCTCCACTCCAAGACCCGTTTGCTTACAAGACTGTTGAGCCTGTGTGACCGTGCACTGCTCACTGGACTGGACTGTCAGGATGGTGAGAGGCTGTAAGTGAATGTGGTGACCAGAGGAGACATACATTAGCTGGATCAGGCTAGCTCCACTTCCTGATGTGTGAATTAGCTCATGAACTTCAATAGGCATGGTAACGGGACTTAAAGCTGCAGTATGTAAGTTTTATTTGGCATCATTTGGTCAAAAATCCATAATCATTTTCAAAGCATATTGTTCTCGCGGATCCCGTGACTGTGCAGGGTCTGCCCCATGTACTGGTGTCAGAGGGAGAGTGAGAACAGACGGGATAAATAGTGTGTAAACCTAAAAGAAGCTTGTTTAAGTTCATTCATTTCACAGTTCGGCGAGGGATGGTTGCCAGTCTGCCCTGAGTGGCTGGCAGCTGAGAACAGTGCAATCGTCTGTGTGAGCTGATGGCAGCAGCCGCTTCTCAGGACAGTAACTACTATGATACGTGCATTCCTGCTAGAGTCTCTAAAACACCAGAAAAATCTCCAATAACACAAGATAACGTCCCTCCATTTGTTACTAGTCTCTATGGAGAAAAATATTGCTAAGAGCGTTTACAAAGACACCGAAAAGGGAGGTTAGGTTTCGGTTTCAAAACGGAGCGCAGAGAGGATTCTACATACTGCAGCTTTAATCCTGACAGAAAACTGGAACTCTTTTCTTAGAAAAATGGACTAAATCTCTTTCTCACGTGCCACATATTGGATGTTAGATTTAGGATATTGATCCGGATCATCCTTGTGCGTTTGTAGATATTTCCTGAAAATGTCTTTATTTTTGAGCTAAACTTTTCAAATGATTGTCTTTCACTGATACATTTTGGTGACAGTGTTTTAAATGAAAAGAAGCAACCTTTTTTTGTTACAATGTATTTTAGTTTCAGTTTAGTTAGGTTAGTTTAAACGCTCAATTTGCTTGTCACAAATGTTATTTTATTCTTCAATAATATCCACCCTGATCTTTTAATAAAACAGGCAACAGGTTATAACAAGATTTTTTGAATGGCAGTGATAAAATTGCTACATTCTAGTTGTTTACATAATTTTATGGAATCCTTTTTAGTTTCAAGTTTCAAGCTGACTTTCCAATGGAACAGATTTGGTGGTGCATTCAGGGCCTGATGGTACTGGTCGTGGGTGGGGCTGCAGTATAGAGGCTCTTAGTGGTAAAGGGCGGGGTGGAGGCAGCATCTGCTCAGCTGAGAGCAATGTCTCACTAAGGTACCAGAATTTCTTCATTAACGAAAACACACAGACATCAGAGGGCTAGGGTTGGGGTTTCTGAGCGGGCAAGGTAGGCGGTCTGCAAATACACCTCCTCACTGCTGCGCTGACTGGCCGTTCTAGTCCTGACGACTTGTTTTTTGCCAGCGGTTGCTCGTAAATCAGCCACGAGGCCCTGCACAGTGTGGCTCACCGCCATATTGGATGGCCTCTATGGCTGTTCTGAGAAGTGTTCCTGGAAAATGAATAAGAGATACGTGAGGGAACACCTCCCCTATGATGGGATGATGACTTTATAAACAATGATAAGGCGCTTTCCAACCAACCTCATATTACTCATTATTATAACAGCACAGGGGACAGAAATCTAAATTATGATATCATACATGGGTATCATCAGAGATAATCACAGAGTAGTTTTTTATCCCCCAAAAAAGTGACTTGCTTATCCTGAAGCATGGCTTACAACGTTCAATAATACGTTCAATAATATTGAATAGTTTTGTTTTCTCTTGGTTAATAGATTATCATTCAGAAATTCAGCTGTTTTTATATCATTTTCAAGTTACATACCTTGTCTAAATCTTGGCATATTCTACTTTTTGGCTCTTTTGGGCCTGAAAACCTTTTACAGCAACATTTTTTTGAGATTTTTACACAAGAGATTAAGTTTGTTCACACTGAAGCTGTAACAGACCCGACAAGGCCCAAGCCCAGCAGAATACGGCCCCGAACCCGTTTTAAGCTTAAACCTGTTACAGCCTGACACTATTATGTACTAGAATGATCCAAGGTAAGTTCCTTTAATAACAGTTTTATTTACTAGCCACATGTTCTACATACAACTACAAACATGACAAGCAGTACGTAGCGTGTGCCGCTACACGCTACGTACCAGTTTAATTCTGCTATAAAGCATGTGGTAACACTGCTGTAAGACACAACTACATATGAGCATATGTGACAGCACACAGCTCTACAACAAGACGTTAAATACGTCTTTTAACATCATTTATTCATGTGCCAGACTTTGATTCACCTCCTCAGCATCCATTGGTTCATATTTCTTCCTCTAATCAAAACACATCACCAGACAGTTGATTTACAGCACAGCGTCAAAGCCCTTGTTAAAACGATAGAAAATAAGGCTGAAACCTATATATTCACATTGAAACCTGTAACCAACACTGTTGTTATTAACAGAGAAGGTTTGAAAGTGTTTCATTATTGGAACAGGAATGAGTTTGAAAGAGCAACCAAATAAAGAATACATCTAGAATCTAGTCATACATTATTCACTATATTTAAAATCAAGACAAAAACAATCAGCTTTCTGTATTCTAGTCTTCAGTCTATCTAAAGAATTCTTCAAGTGTTTGTGGAGTTCTGATAAGCTTTAACTGCACGATCTATCAAAAGACCATGTTTGAGACTCATTCAGATAATTCTCATCAAAAGTTCTGGGTCACTTTAAATTTCCATGATTCCGTGACCAATTTATATTGAATTTGGAGAAATTTTGTTGAATAATTTGAGGAAAATTGGATAATTTTGAAAGAAATTCAGAGATCTTGCAACAATTTGTGATTTAAAATAACTGAACTCGTGATTTAATCACAGGAAAACTTACGAGCCACTACTACGACGGGAGTTTAATTGAGTTCATCTAGTTAGTTAAATTAGCTTTAGTGGGGCCGAACTAGATGCTCTAAAGGGTCAGTTGTGGCCCCCTGGCCTTGAGTTTGACACGTATTAGAAGATGAAAGATCTGGTTTTATTAGACTGTACGTTATTCCTTGTAAGACAAAAACTGGGATGACTGTAGAGAAATTGGAATTGGTTCTTGGAGGACCTTCCTTTGCTTTTGTTTTGTACTTAAATTAGTGATATTTTAAATTATGCTTTAGATGACACCCCACCACATGTCACACTGCTGCTACCATGGTTCAACAGCACTGACCAAAGTAAACATCTGCATTTGTTGCTTGGACTCCTCCAACCTCCACATCTGGGTGCTCGACACACTCCGCAAAGCGTATTTGAAATACACACACACACACACACACACACACACACACACACACACACACACACACACACACACACACACACACACACACACACACACACCCACACACACACACACACACACACACACACACACACACGCGCGCACACACTTTCAGGGGAGGAGAGGGAAGTTAAACTCCAACTGTCAATTAGCAAAGGCCAACACAGGCTGCAGGCTGGGCATAAAGATCAGCCATGTTGGGGGACAAAGGCTTCAGTTAGCCTGGGTTCCTATGATCAACAAACGTGCACAGTAGTGCACACACATACACACACACACACACACACACACTGTAAGTGAAAGTGCAGAGATGGTCATCGCCCCAGCAGGACCCATTTACTGCTCCAGACTGTGCAAAGACTATCAGCAAACATCCTCTCTTACAAATTTGGACAACTGCTTGTAAACACACACACACACACACACACACACACGCACATATGCACACACACACATATGCACACACACACACACATATATATTTTAGGGGTTCTTGGATGTTCATTTGGGATTTTGGAATCAGTTTTACCAAATCAAGTCAAAATCAAACTTGGATCCTTATTAAAAGAAGAAAAAAGCAAAACAGAAAAGACAAGCTTTATTTGTGACGTGTATTTTTTTGCATTTTCATGCAAGATTTACTACTTGTACAAAAACACAGATTTCACCAACATTTTTAGCTCTTGTTTGCTTCATACAAAGTGAAGAAATACTGAGTGTTTATAAATCATCTTCTGCTGGTGCTGTAGGCTATGTAGAGTTTAAACCATATGGAGGGAGCCTTTATGATGTCTGCAGGGTGTTGTAACATAAAGAATCACTAATACATTCCTCCTAGCAGAAAAACAAGAAGGAATCCTGATATGACTTTTACATTCACATAGAATCCTTTTTTTTTTATTTAGCCAGTGCTCAAATTCCATGTCCTTTTAACACATTTTCAGGACATCCCATGGACTTCTGTCTCAAAAAATTCTGAAATGTTCACCAAAAGTTCTGTGGTTATTCAATAGGCACACTGTAAATCTTTTGTTCGATCGTATGAGTATATTTTGAGATATGGCCAATTTAGTGAGTACATCCTTATTTTTCTTCCATTTTCAGCTTCCTATATCTCAGGAACTGCATCACATAGGAAATTGAAATGCGGTATATTAATACAGCTCCACCTACTCTCTCAGAATATACAAAATATGTGCTATACATCCTATCTAGTGGACATGCCAGCCCCCCAAAATTGGAAAAAAGTTTGTCGGAGTTTGAGTCTTCAGTAAACAACTTAGCATATGCATCAGCTCCCTGTAATTTGATCAGCTTTGAGCTATGAACATAGGCTGTTCAAATCACTAATGATTGGTCACATATACAGTATGCATTGGTTCTTGGGTGACAGTCTCTTGAAATCAGAAAACATACTATTTTCATTGGCCCATAAGTGCATGTGGGAATGTAAGAAAAATCTGATCCCTGTTTGAAATGGTAAATGGACATGATTTATACATCACTTTATAACCACTGAGCTACTCCCAAAGCGCTTCACAATACCAGCTCATTCTCCCATTCACACTCACACTCACACACAAATGGGACTGAGCTAACATGAAACGCGCTACCACTGGGAGCAGCTTACGGTTCAGTGTCTTGCCCAAGGACACTTCGACACATAGAATGGTATAGAATGGGATCGAATCCCCTATCTCTGGATTAGAAGACAACCCCTCTACCACCTGAGCCATGGTCACCCATGTTTTAATTTATAGTTAATCTTTTTTGGGATATAAAACTATTTTATCTTTATGCAACTTCTTTATTTTTATTTTGGACTCCAACTTTAAGTTATTTCAATATTTTATTTATTTTATTATTATTTATTTTTTATTAACAATAGCTTGGCTTTATATAGAGCTTTTTCAAGAAGACACAAAGTGTGTTTTAGAAACTATGATTAATTCACACCAGTCACATCGGTGGTGGTAAGCTACAATGAATTTATGGGGTTTGGGGTTGAGAAAAAAAAAAGGATTGCCGCCAATCGCTGGGTTGTGCCCCCGTACTGCCTCTTATGGGCGCCACACTCGCCCCTCCTGCAGCTTGCAAGGAGGGAGGGTGGACGGAGGGCCAACAAAGACGTTAAATAATAATCCCTTCACTTCATTCTGATACAGTCAGATGACGTGTGCGGACCTTGGGTAGATCTGGTTCAGAAAACAAATTTCCAGGTGGCGGTAGGGGGAGAGGAGGACACCAAAATGTTCGTCTTTCTACATGAACATTTTGGTAACTAGATGAGACAGCCTTGGGCAGCTGGCAGTGGGGAGCCAATGATAATAGCGATTTGTTTTTTATTTAGACTAGCGTCTTGGTCTCCAGCAGTAATCCAATAAGGTGGCTTTAACTTGCAAGCCGAGCATTCACCTTCTCCAAGTTTGGTTTCAATTCCGCGTAAACATTCCAAAGTTGCCTCCTGCTTACTATTGAGTTTGTTCATCACATGAGTCTGAGTGCTGAGAGCCCTGCTCCATCCATCAGAAATGACTGGCAGCCTTCCCAAAACAGCTGCCAGCGTAATACGAACTTTGCAATAGGTCAGAAAGCTGCCAGCTCCAATCAGCAGCATGCCTGCTACCATAATTCCAATCATGTAGATGTCTTCCACGTCCTCCACAGAAAGAATGGACAGACACACAACCCGCACTTGTTCCAAGGATCGAGGCACATATCCAGCCACAAACATACCGTCCAGACAGGCGGGATCACCTCTGCCCACTCTTTTTGTCGAAAATATTAGGTTGATTGCATTGAAAGACCAACTGATCAGTTTTTGGATAGAGATGTAGACAGAGGCTCCTATTAGATTCACAAGACAAAACAAGCAGCAGCAAGGGCAGATAAAGGTGGGAGAGGGAGCAGAGAAAAAATGCAACCGCCTTCAGGAAGAAAATGGGAAGTTCTGTTACTTGATTGAAATTGTACTCAAGTACAAGTAAAAGTAGCTCAATTAAATAGTACTCAAAGTGAAAAGTTACTAGATACTTTCATCCCCCACATTTATTTTTGATCATAAATCTTGCCACGATTCCCTTGCATACAATAAACTTGTATAAACTTAAAAAGGAAAGAAATGAAATCTTGCACAATTAGAACTTAATTTATTTTCCACGAAGGCATCGGTATGAAATAAAAGGTTTGTCAAAATGTAAAATTATCTTTTTTAAATACAATAACACCAATGAATTCAATTCAGACTAGTATATTTGCATTTCATGAAAAAAGATGCAAATGAGATTGCAGGTGCTGGCCCGTGTCGCACTGCATCACCTTCGCATTAGCTAGCATTATAATTAGCCTATAGAGTTTGCATTAGTATATCATTAGCAATAACATTAGCATAGCATAGCATTAGCATTAGCATTGGCCTAGCATTAGCATTAGCATAAGCATAAGCATTAGCATTAGCATTAGCATTAGCATTAGCATTTGCATTTGCATTAGCATTAGCATATATAACAATAATTTGTCTAGAAATGTAACTAATTCCTTCTTTTAAAACGTAAAATGACTGATTTAGAAATATACTCAAAAAAGTACAAGTACTCATAAAAGCAACTCAATTAAAGTAATATGATTACTTACAATCTGTTATTTTCATCTCTGGTTGTTGATAGCGCTGCTGCAGATGTTACAGTATCTGCTCACCATCATGTGTGACAGTCAGTGAGGTGACTGAAATAATGATGATAGTGTTTTTTTAACTAAATGTTGTTGGTATTGATTAGAATCATTTTTCAAATAATCCAATATTTTTTATTTCCATAATAATGGTAAACAGGTGGTCAAAAGTGCACAGTTATATAATAACATCTCATATCTGCAGGTGTATCACTGAGCCCAGGTTTGTAATGTGTTACGGCTAATGGCTCGAGCTAAGTTGTTCGATTCAAAGTGAGATTGAAGTAAAGCGAGTGCAGATGTCAGCGTTTCATGCATGGACCTTTGCTCTGCTGTGATCCGCCCTGCCAGCTGCAGGTCACATAGCTGCCTCATTGCTGTTTGCTCGTGTCCCTGTGACCCTCCAGCTTTCATTTGCACCTTGGTGAGGACACTCCATCACTGCTCAGGCTCATAGTGCTGCCCTCTGCTTCTGACGCACAAACACACTCTGGTCCCACCGCTGGCATCATGAGGCTCGGGCTGGGCAACATGGACCAAAACACGTCTCGATATTTTTTCTCAATATGGTGATATACGATATAAATCTCAATATTTTTTACTAAATAAAGTCTGACCAGAAAGACTATTCTGGGTTAAATTTGTTGATGCAAAATGCCACACAGGCACATTTATTAACAAACAGCTGCACATTATGTGCCACTTTTGGTTGTTTTTTTTTTTCCTATAAGGGACAGCACGTGTGAGTGAGTTCTGTCGTGGGGCTCGTTTGGGGGGAATGTCTGGGTTTGGACACACTCAGGAATCAATCTAACTGAGCTTTTCATGCTGTTATGAGATGTCACAAAAGCAGAGACTCCTAAAAGGTGCATTTTATTATTATTATTATTATTTTTTAAAAAGCTTAAAATAAAAATGTATTGATATGGGCAATATTGTAATTTTCTATATTGACAAAATAGAAGTATCGATACATCTTGACTCACAATATATTGCCCAGGCCTACATGAGGATACAGAAAACCCTCAGAACTGAAGATAACGTTGCAACAATAATATGTTTTTACCTTTTTTCCACTTTTTAGTATTGTGTACACTGACCATAGAAAGTTTGAGCGATGTTACACAAAACTTCACCATAAACACTGTGTTTATAATGTAGTGTCTCTGTATCTGATCAGTTTACATTAGTAACGACAGATAAATAGGATATCAAGATGACATCAAGAAATATCTCTAAAATCAAGCCTGTCCCTTAATATGTACAGTTTTAAGACAAATTATTATTATAACTTGGACTTATTTAGGATTTTGTTATCAGTTTTATTAAATCAAGTCAAAACCAAACTTGGATCCTTTTTTTAAGTGAAAACGTTCGGTGATGATCTGAATTAAGATGACATGATTAGAACAGGTGCGTTAAACATAACTTTAACACTGAATTGTGTAGCCTATAACAGGGTTGAATTTTGGGTGCTAACAGGTGACAGAATTTGTTTCAAACCCTTTGGTAAAAATTACACATAAATGTTGACTTTAATCTGTAATTTACTCCTTGGTGTTCAATGGATAAAATGTATTTATGAACATTTTCTGAAAAATAAAATGACAACAGTAGCAGCACATTGTGACGTCAGGGTTTAGACTTACACTTCAATATGAATCTATTATAAACCTAAATACAGTAATTCAGAGCAGTGACATGATATGAAACTTGTTTTTCTGTCTGCCCATAGGTGGTACATTTTGGCCGATAAGTTATGTTTTTTCTAATATAATTAAATCATCGTAGACCAGATCCCAGAGACTGTCTCAGTTGTTGTCGTGTATATATATATATATATATATATATATATATATATATATATATATATATATATATATATATTATGAAATCATTTATTTTTGTATATGTTATAAAAGAACAATGTGTTTTCTTAGAGCCTGTCATCAAATATATCACTAACAAAAAGCAAACATGTAATAAAATGAGAAACAATTGCTTTCAAATGCCCTTTTCATGTTTTCAATACAACTATTAGGCACACCATGATATGCAGTAGAAACAGATGAAAATTTAAATTTAAGTGTATTTTAAATGTATGTTTTTACCTAAGTTGATTTTTAGATTGAAATCTAGTTTTTGGTTAAAATGGCATTTTATTTATCTTTTAGTGTTTAGAGCAGATGTTCCCAACCTTTTTTGGTGATGGTGACCCCTTTTTGATTTCCTTTCTTTTTTTTTTTTTAACTTATTCTATAATTACTTATTAATCAGGTTTGTTGTGCCAGCTGATATTTTTATGCTGTATTCTTTTTTATTCTTTCTTCCTTTTTTCTCTTACTTTCTTGCATTTTATTTGAACTGCATTTGATATATTTGAAAAAGTGAAATTATAGAATATACAATAGTTGCTTAAGATTGTGTGTTGTGCTTTAACTTGAAAAGGAATAATAATAATAAATCATTTTAAAACATATTTTTAATCAGTAATTGTTTTTTTTTATTTTTTTATTTATCAATTATTAGACATTTCAGGAAATCCCCATAAGATTTAAGGCGACCCCAAGGTTGAAAAACACTGGTATAGAGAAACCTCCGCTGGGGCTTTCAAAATAATATGTTGAGGTTTCATTTATTCAGACAATGTTTCTCAGGAATTTTTTATCGCCTTTGATTGTTCCTTTGAAGTTTCACTTGAATCTGAATCTTGCTGGAAATGAATCTCACTGGAACCATTACATGGAAGTCAAGTGAAACTTCAAAGGAATCATCAAAGGCGAGCAGCAGAACTCTGACGAAGAATGGGAGTTGACAGTCGAAACATGTCGGGAGATAAACATTTCCTGAAAAACCTAGTCTGAATAAACAAAACCTCAACTTAACATACTGTTCAAAAAAGAAGACAAAATTAATCTCGCTGGAATTCTTTCAAAAAGAATGCTTTTATCTGTCTTCCAATGTGAAATATAATTTTCCTAAAACAAAATCCAATCTTTGGTTAAAAAGATTAACTGTTCTAAAACCTTATTTTACATTTTTAATGTCTTAGTATGGATGGATGGATGGATGGATTAAAGTCAGATAATTAAATACGCACATCCGATAAACCCGACTAGCATAGCGTACAGTTAGCTCAACTCTGTCTAATCACATTCTGATCAAAGAATCCAATTAGTCCAAACTGGCAAACCATCCACGTGTGAACTCAATCTTTGTGTATACCCCACTAAGTCCCAGGTGGAAAGCTTGATTCCTTCATCTTCCTCTGACTTTACTCACATGCACATCTGAACGTGTTAGCCGTACGTCTCACAGCGACGCAGATTGTAACAAAAGGGTGTCAGAAATGGGAAAGTAACCGTCGAGCAATTTGTCAACTGATTTTCCATCTCATCATTATTTGACTCTCATATAGCATTGGCCTGTGCCTGTCAGCATAGCAGTGGCACCTATATTATTTACAGGAGCTCATAATAAAAGGGGCAGACCTTCGCTAGTTGAGGTTTGACACTAACTTCACTAACTAATCAATAAATTGTATTTCAACCACATAAGTCATATTTTTCATCATCCCCATGCAGGTCAAACACGGCCAAAATACAATGACGCAGCCATTTTACGGCTGACAGCGAAGAAAACCAATGATACATTTGAGAAAACCTTTTTAATTTATTATTAAATGACATAAATAAGCCTCACAGAGTGTTCCATTACAAATAGATAGATTATGTACAGGCGGTTGGGCACTGGAAGAACCCTGCAGGCTAGCAGAAGGCACTGAAGTCCGACGGTGGAAGAAACACTTTGTATTGCAAACAGAAAAAGCACATTTATAAGTAGAACATGAGACATTAATTTAGTCTATATACACACATGTACACAAACGTGTTAGCATAAAGATATTTTTTGCACATAAGTAGGAATGAAACGTCAATTTGACTCTTTGTCAGTTGCTGTTTGGTCGAGTTGTGTCAGAAATGATAAGTAAGGACATTTTGAGTCTGTCCATGAGCAATGGTCGATAATCTGTGTGAGAACAGTTGTAGAAATGTTCAGTCTTTTCTCATCAGACTCTGGAACGACTGTCCATTTACTCTAACGGGTCCTCAGACATCTTCTTGACAAAGTCCTAATGTGTGAGCGTGATGGAAGCCTCAGTAACTCAATAGCTTTGGGCCACGGGCGCCCAGGTGGCCGTCAGCCTCGCAATGGAGCTTTCAAACTGAGCCTCTCCGACACCAACCTCGCTCAGGCTGGGGTCGTACATGGAGGAAGGCGAGGAAACAGGCAGAGTGGAGGTCAGGCCTGAGTAGGAGGAGCCTCTCAGGAATTGAGAAGTCAGGCCTCCAGGAATGGAACCTGAAGTGGAGCCGGAAGGGGTGAGACTTGTTCCAGACACCGACCAGAGACTTGGATATTGACTGTGGATGACAGGATGGAAAGGATTCAGATTTGGAAGGATCAAGCTCCTCTAGGCTAGTCCAACACATCAACAAGTACATTTGTTTACAAGCCAGTATTTTAAGTTGAGGTTTTGTTTAATCAGACAAGGTTTTTCAGGAAATGTTTATCTCCTGACATGTTTTGACTGTAAACTGCCAGTCCTCGTCAGAGAAGTTCTGCTGATCACCTTTGATGATTCCTTTGAAGTTCACTTGACTTCCATGTAATAGTTCCAGCAAGATTCATTTTGTCCTTTTTAACAGTTTAAGTTGAGGTTTTGTTTATGCAGACAAGGTTTTTTAGGATTTTTTTTATCTCTTGACATTACATTAATTGTCTGAATAAACCTTTGTCAGAGGAGTTCTGCTGATTGCCTTTGAGGATTCCTTTGAAGTTTCCATGTAAGGTCAGAAGTCAGGAGATAAACATTTCCTGAAAAACCTTGTCTGAATAAATAAAACCTCAACTTAAACTATTAAAAAAAGAAGACAAAATGAATCTCGCTGGAACTATTACATGGAAATCAATTGAAACTTCAAAGGAACCATCAAAGGTGATCAGCAGAACTATTTTGAGGAGACTGGCAGTTGACAGTCAAAACATGTCAGGAGATAAAAAATCTTGGAAAACCTTGTCTGAATAAATAAAACCTCAACTTAACAAACTGTTAAAAAAGAAGACAAAATTAATTGTTGGAACTATTTCCAAACTAAACATGGTTACAAAGCTCACCTTGAGTTGGATGTGGAGTTAGTGGTGTGGGACAGGGTTCCCATACCAGAGGAGTTTGGGATCTGAAGAGCAGACCAGCTTTCATGAGTTGGCAAAGTTCCTGATGTGTTGTCCATGTAATTGTCTGAAAAACACGTAAAAAAAACGGTGATCCCTGTGTTCATGTTGGAGCGTTTTAAGGTGACGCCTGGTGCTGCTTACTGGTGCTGGAGGTGCGGTGTGGGTAGTGGCTCGGGTACGGAGCTGCTCTGTGGCTCCTCAGGCTGGAGTAGCGCTCGCAGTACGAGCCGGAGGAGTGTCCGGCTGTACCGCTGAACTGAGGCGGGCTGCTGCTGGGACAGATCGGACCCTGGCCGGGAAGGAACCAACTTCCAACTGCATCACAGGAAATAAGACTTTTGAGTCAGAAGTTATATCGAGGAACCAAAAAAAAAGAACTCAAGCTGCTTCTTTAAAAGCTCCTACACAAGATATTGGTCACATTAGGCAGATGTAATGGATTACAAGTACTCATGTTACTGTAATAAGTTGCTTTTATGGGTACTTGTACATTTTGAGTATATTTGTAAGTAAGTAATTTTACTTGTACTTAATTTGTTACATTTCTACACCCAATTGTTACTGAGTAAATTATTGCTTTTTTTTTTATTTCTGTTTCATGGTCTTTTCATAAACTTTTATGAAAGCACGCTGAACATAATCCGTATGTTCGTAGTCGTGGTATTTCTTTATTTTTTATATATATTGTAAAATACAAGACATGACGAAAACAATATATATACTGTATACATGATACACAGACATAATGCAGTGCATACACAGTATAATGAGACAATAGGTGAGGATAATAATAATAAATAAATAATAATAATAATAATTAGCTTGTATTGTCATATACATACATGAGTGGATATCTACAAACTGAAATGTATGTAATCGTACCATTTCTGATCAACACCCACCCACCTTCTTGGATTCAGGTTGGGGTTTGAAAGTAACTAGTAACTTTTACTTTGAGTACTATTTAATTGAGCTGCATTTTATTAGTACTTGAGTATTTTATGTGTGACTTACTTGTACCTGTGCTTGAGTACAATTTCAATCAGTAACAGTACTTCAATTTTAAATAGCATGTTAAGATTTTGTTTATCCAGGACATTTTTATCTCCTTGTCTGAATAAACGAAACCTCAAATTAACAAAAATAAATAAATAAAATGAATCTTGATGAAAGTACTACTTCTGTTTGAGTAGGATATTAACAACTCTGACATTAGGACACTTTTAATGTTCTGTCAATGTCTAAATATCAAAGGAAAGTTCAGGATACTCACGCTGGGAGTAGCCAGACTGTTGACCATCAACACTGTGGTCGGTTACTTCTTTATGGTCACTCCTACAAACAAAACCGACATTAAACAACTTACAATCTCCACATTCAAAGCATTGAAGTTCAGGCTCGGTCCGTACCTTTCTTTAGCATCCAGGAAGGCTTTAGCAAAGGGATTGTGTTTGATCTTCAGAGCAGTGATCTGTGAGAAAGGAACAGGGTTTTTATTTGGTCACACAGCACAGGAGGCGACGGAAAGTCAAAGCGAGAACACTGACCTCTTCGTTCTGGTACGCAGTGACGGCTATGAACTGTGTGTCAGGGAACGACTGACTACTGATCATCTTCTGAATGCCTCCAACCTTCACGATGTGAATCCTTGGCTCGTATTTGTGCAGAGAATTCAGCATGATCTGTGGAAGCATTCAAATATACGACACAATGTATCACTTTTTATGCTTATTGTGAAACATTCCTGATTTCATTGGAATTAAACGCATTTTTTTTATTTTAGGAGTTGTTTTCTAAAGGGTGGAAATAACACATCGACATCAACAATAATATAATAAAAACTAAATATCCTTTTTTTTTTTTTTAGAATGGAATATAATGCTTTCATTGTCATTGCACAAAAACAACAAAATTGCATATGCCCCTCCCATCAACATTCAAGTACACTTCAAAGTTTCAAGCCAAACAGACTCAATCATCTTAAAAACAACACAAGATACGATAATATTCTGTCGGAATAAAAAGTTTATCAGTTGTTAAACTCTCTCTCTTTTTTAGTGGATTTTTTTTTTTAATAACCTAATTTAATAGATGTTGTTTCGGACCTGGTGGGGTAACTATTTTAGTTTTAAACTAAAAGAAAAAGTATTTGTTTTTATCTCACTTTTTAAATTGTTTCATTACTTTTTCTTTCTTTCTTTCTTTTTTTTTTTTTTTTTGCAATACATTTCCTTCCGATTAAGCTAATTAATTAGATTTCGATGTTTTATAATAGATTTACACAAAATATTTGTTTTAGATTATGATGATAAATAAAAAGTGCAATTATTGATATTTTCTTTAGTTACAAAAAAAATTGTAGGAATATTTTGGAAACTTTAAAGTTGCCACTGAATTTTTGAAACATTTTGGAGAATTTTGGCGAACATCTGGCCTGATGTCTCCTCACCTGTCCGCCACCGTTGAGTTTATTGGACAGTTTGACTTTGCTGAAGGAAACCGGAGCTTTCATCCAATGCGCTCCGAAGTTTGGGGAGTCCGGGTGGATGTAGACGCAGCTCGGGCTCTGGGGCTCGGGTTTGCCGCCGGGCACCCACTCCCCGTTCACGTACTTCCAGCGGTTGTTGTCAGCGGCTACAAAGTCCAGCAGCACGGAGTACATGGCGTTGGGATCCAGGCCGGTGACACTGGCCCTCAGCACAGGGAACATCCTCCTGAGAAGACAAATGTGGTATTATAGCTGAGGCCTTCAGGTGGAGGCCCGGTTGTTTCATTTGACCTAAAGTTAGGTTTTATTTAGTTTGTTTATCATATAGATAGTTAGTCAAATGTTGGCTTATTTTGTTAAACAGCTTTAAAATGTCCTGTCCTGCCCCAACTCGCTCAGAAAACCCCGTGCGTAAAACGCGGCGGACCTGTGCGTAATAGCCAGGCCTGGATGGCACCGCGGCCTCCGTCCCCACAGCCCGCGGATCTCAGACCTACCTCCCCGTCTTGGTGACGATCATCTCGTTGGTCAGCTCTTTGAACTTGCTCCACAGCTCTGCGTCATCCAATGTCAGTTTAATATCCCTCTCCGACACGTCGCCCTTCTCGCTGCCCTTCTGGAACTCGCTCTCCACGGCGCTAAGGAGATGCTCCAGCCGCTGGTCCGGGTTCGAGGAAGAAGACATGTTTTCCAAGACGCCAAAGGTAGGCTTCAGTCTGTACAGTGATCACACAGACAAGCTCCGGGGTTAAACTGAGAGAGGACCCGAGGCCTTTTCATTTATGGGCCCCCAGGGACCTCATGGTGACAAGAGGGCGGGGTTTGTGAAGCCTCATTCACCGCCTCCACCCCCCACCCTCCCCCCCTCTACAATTTAAATGACATTTATAAGAATGAAACTACACTTCACGTACAAAACCTTTATTCTAATAAACTCTAGTAAAAATCAACAACTATAACAATGATTACATCACTTTTTACATTTCTGTTCCCTGTGCTGCTGCTGCTGCAGCTTAAAGCCTGACATCTAAACTTTGATATTAAATTATTCATTAGTCACCATCACAACTGCTGCCAAGCCAAAGTTGTGACCATAAACAAAAGAAGGGAAGCGATGAGGGGCAGTCGTGCCTTTGAACTCAGTTGTATATTTGCAAGTAGTCCTAATCTTTTGTTGTCTCAAATCCACAAGGAGAAGAAGCAGTGTTTACTGAGCCAGGGCCATTAGGCGTGACTCTGCTCCTGTCCTGTGGGCTCCAAGTGTGGACAAACCCACAAGTGATGCCCACATTTACATAACGTGTGTCCCAAATCCATGGCTTTTCAGGATTCCAGTCCACGAGGAACCTGTGCTGCTGTTTGAGTCGAAAACCAGTGGTTCTCGAACTGTTTTGGCTCAAGTACCAACTTTCTTTTACTTTTGAATTCAAGTCCCCCCTGATGTCTGACTACAACATGTTGCTCAGAATTCTGTGGAAAAAACAACTATAGAGAATAATGATGGAATGAATGAGTGATAACACACATTTTAAAGAATCTCATTTTGTAAAATAAGTGGAATAAAACACTATTTAGTGCCTCATGAATAGATTTATTTCTATAGTTTATATCATTTACGGTCATCTCCCTCCTGTTGTGGGACCAATACTGACCCTTTTTTTTTTTTTTTTTTTTTTTTTTGTGTGTATTTTGTTGTCTGTTCTTTTATTATATTGAGTATATTTTTTCCTTGTAGTGTGTATTTTTTGTTGTTTTGTGTGTTGTTGATATTACTTAAATCATTTTTTGTTTGTCGTGTTGTTTGATTATTTCTTATGTCGTTTGGTATGTTTCTCTGTTATTTATTTTTGTGTATTTTGTAGTGATATTGTGTGTTTTTTTTTTTTTTCATCTATTGTGTCTTTGTTGTCGTTTTGTGTGTTGCTGGTAATAGCCAGTGTTTTCCTCTTAGTGTGTGTGTTTTTGGTGTCATTTTGTGTATTTTCTTGTTTGTTTTTTTTTTTTTATTATTCAATGTATTTTTATTTCATTTTGTGTGTTTTTGTTGACGTTTTGTGAGTTGCTGGTAACAATCAGTGTGATTATTATTTTTAACTAAAAATAAACATAAAAAACCCCATTTTTTAATTATTTAATTCTTTCCCCCCCCTCTGTCTCTCTCAAGTATCCCCTGTAGTGCCATCGTGTATCCCTAGGGGTACACGTACCCCCATTTGAGAAACACTGATCTAAACCACTGGTCCACACCTCCACATATATTGATCTGTTTAATTCTAGGGAATGGGGAGGGAAAGCAGAAAACTGGGTGTGAGATATACTGTATATCTATAAAATGACAAAGCTCAGACATTCACTAATAGAAACGTTAAGCAAGAGTTTGTTTATTTCATTGAAATCATTATTTTCATTCTAAATGCTAAAATACTATAGGAAATATCTACTTTCTCATTACACTGATGCCAACTTAAATTCAAATAAAAGTTTATTACATGGTAAAATATACAGTAGGATAGGTCCATCTATTTTAGCCACTTCACTTTATATTATCTATAATATTATTAGATCGGGGAAATGTGTGAATGTGTTTTTTTTTAAATTTTTTCCACATTTCGTTGTGGCTCCAGGTGAAATGACTTAGCCGTAACATAAGCTCTTCTATCAAGTACAGCTGATGTGACCAGTTTAAAATGCAGCAATAAATAAATAAACAAATAAATGTAATAATAAATTAACAAACAAATCTAAATTTAACGGGGTATGCCACGAAGCAAGATTATCTCTTATCGCCCTAACTTCTGGGATTAAGTCTTACGGCGCTAAATCACCATGGTAACTTAGGCTGAACGACTAACCTGGTCGGCACCAGGTTTTGTTCTGACTGGGATCTTAGCGAGTGCTAAATAAAGGGAAACTGATCAGAGTGCTGTTTGTTTATCATCCAATAGATTCATATCATAAATAATTTCAGGCTTTTACGCATTCACAGAGTCTGTGATTCGCTGCCAGCATTCCATCCAACACTGTTGCTTTTCGCTGTCATCATGGATTTAAATTCATTGCATTTGTTAAAGATCATAAGCTGTTCCTCTTTTGTAAAAAAGCTCGCTCTGCCACGTTTTTCCATTGTAGTGATTGGTCGGACACTGTGATCTCCACCCTTTTTATGTGAATGCGCACATACCCAGGCTGAAAACACAAGGCTTAAATTAACGTGTTGTTATCGACCTTCGTAGGACAGCTTCTCTCTGACAGGGAATGTTTGGTTAGGTGGAGCCTTTAATGTGCAATGCATATGTTAGCGCAATTAAATTATTCTTTTTTTGTTAAAAAACATGATTAAAATTTTTTTTTTTTGGATCGATATGATAATCGTGCAGTGAAATATTGCGATAAATTGCAGAATCTTTTTTTTCTTTCACCCTTAGTTTACATGCACACAAGTAGATTAAAGACTTCTCGTTTTGTCTGAGTATATACAGCCAATGGAGAAAATGAAATTGCTGTCTGACTCCACCTCAATAGCTTGTATCGTTTACAAAACAATGCGTATTGACGTTGTTTCCATGTGAACCACAAAGAAAAATGACAACAGCTGGAAACCTTTTTCTTCCATCTCGTTACGCTTTCGCAGAATGAAATTAGTTTCTTTGTCCGTCTAAAAGCACATTTTCTGCTTCTCGCCGCCATAAATATCTTCTTATTCTGGGAGACGAAGTACAAGTAGTGTCTGATTCCTATGTAGCTAACAAAAGAGCTATACCGGTATTGTCGATGGTGCAAGTGGTATCGCAATATTTTGAAGAGGTGGTGACGCTAGCCTTTCCATCTCTGCTACATCTGTCCCCAGCGAGCGTTTCTTTTCAGCTACAGGAAACATCCACGTCAACGTCCAAAAGTGTTAAATGTTGCCAGTAAATGTAGACATGCTAATATTGTTAAAAAGGGCTATGAAGATTGTCCTAGTTTGATATTTTAAAGACTTGTAAAGTCTGTACATTTCCAGGGTTCCCGCGGATCCTTAAAAAGTCTTAAAAGGCATTAAATTCATGAATCTAGTCTAGTCTTAAATTTTAACACATAATATTAAGTATGATTTTAAGATTGTAATTAGTCTCACCTTTCAAAATAACAAAGATTTTTTATTTTTTGTACTTTTGTTGTTGTTTTATATATATATATATATATATATATATATATTTTTACTTGTCTGCACATGCTGTCAAAGGTTGTTGTTGTTTTATAGATTTCTGGCTATTTTCTATTTTTGCAGTCATCTTGTGTTTTTGGAGTGATTTTTATTATTTTAGTGTTTTTTTTACAGAGTGGCACATTCTGCACTTTAAATAGTAAAAAAACAAAAACATTTATCTTATTTATACTTAAGTTGAAAAAGTTATTCCAAGTTCACTGTTTTTCAACCTTGGGGCCGTGACCCCATGTGGGGTCATCTGAAGTGTCTAGTAATTGATGAAAAAAAATTATTATTATCGTCCCATATCGTTTATCATGAGCCCATGATCGTATATCATCCTGTAAACTTTAAATATTGTTATACTTCATAGGTACTGTATAGTCAGAAGGGCTACCAGTTTAAAAAGAGCTTCTTAAATACTACATTTTCATGGTTACACTTTAATTAGAGGGGAAGGTAATAAGGAAGGCTAGCAGGCACTTAAAAAGGTCGGAAATGTTTAAGTTTCAACATGAAACATTTTATTTCTCCTAATTTATGCAATTGTTTCATTTTCTGCATTTCATAGAAAATCCCTGTGTTGCTATTTTACTATAACTACAAACAAACAACTTTTAACTGATCGTAAAACATGTAAAATTTGTAAAATCCACCTTGTGTTTGTTAAAATTTATTTTATTTATATCATATTATTATATATTACATACCACAACTCATACACCAAAGCTGCAACACTTAAAAACATTTGTCCCAATGTTTCCAGGAAAATAAACATTTAAAGATGGTTATTTTAACAGTAAAACTTTATCACGTATTTGACCTTATTAACTAGGGCTGAACGATTTTTGGAAAATAATCTAATTGCTATTTTTTTTCCTCAATATTGCGATTTAATACGCGATTATTTTTTCAAGGGCCTCTTGTCATGTATTTTTCAATGAACACAAGCAATAAATCAATCTGTTTCATAATAAACAATTTCAGATTTATTTAATGTAAAATATACATTTTAAAGCACAGATTACAACAATAAAGCTTAACAGGACAGTCTATAAATACATAAAATAAACAGATATAAAAATAAATAAAGCTTACTAATATCCAGTCAGTAACATCACACATACAAAAGTGTAGGAAAAGTAAGGAAAACTAATATCTGCTTTAACCAATTGGATGTTTTTTAGGTAAATAAAACTCCCAACAAACTTAAAATAAGTTATTACAAAAAAAAATAAAAAATTGCAGCCTTTGCGATTAGAAAATCACGTTTTATGATAAAGTTATAATATCGCAAATGCAATTAATCATTTAACTTTAATACTAACGAGATCTCTCATCTGTATTTATCTTTGTGAGTTTGAATCCTGGAAAGTAAATCATATTTAGATGGAGCTCATTGGTGACTAGAGCTGTTGAGGACCCCTCACATGGTCCGTGAGGGCTACCTGCGGCCCGCGGGCACCATGTTGGTGACCCCTGTTCCAGCTCAATCTGAGCACTCCTGTTGCTGTTGCTGTTGTTGTTGTTGTTCCCATCCCCTGTGATTCCACTGTCTGTGACGTACTTGGAATTGAGTGAGGGCCGTGGAGCGCGTCTCCACTTTACTACACCACTTCCTCCAGTTCTACAGAGGCCATAAAAGTAAAGGGGTTCTCTCACACCTTTGCATTCAGCAGCCTTTCTCCTTTTTTATTTTGGATTGCAGAGAGGAGACAGACAGTGTTAAAAAAAAAAAAAAAAAACCCTCCCCTCACCAACTGAACCTTTAGGCGTTCCCCCACAATAAAGGTGCTAGAGACCGGGGACCCCCCACTGTACCTGAAAGTGGTTGAACACAGACATGAACATTGGAGAACAGTCATGTGGAGACAAAATTATGGTTCATTGTTATATGAATCTATGATAGTACATATTAAAAGGTGGTGAAATGGGGTTTTAAAAACCACAGAAATTGGTTCAAAGTTGCGAATTAGATTGGGCAAAAACAGACAGAAAAACAAAAAATAAATTCATTTTTTTTTGTTCAAAGTGTTTTTATTGTAAATGTTTATGATACAAAACAGAAGAAAAGAAAAAAACAATGTCTTTTTTTTTTTTTTTTGGCTTATAACCCCCCTCCCCCCTCCCACAGAACACTCCCACCCTGTTGCACCTTAAAAAAAAAAAAAAAAGTTACCAAAAGAATAGAAATATGAATACAACATCATTCTGATAGAATAAGTGAAGGATCCACCTGTTTCATTTGATCCAAGATGGGTTTCCAGAGAGTGAAAAACTTACTGGCACAACCTCTTGTAGGATATCGTATCTTCTCCAGTGTTAGATGAGACAAAGGATCAACAAACCGCATTCTAAACAATGGAGGGCATTTGTCTTTCCATTTATGCAGTAGAAGCCTTAATAAGTCTAGTAAATGCAATCACATCTTTTTGCTTTTGAGTAAATTTAGAAAATTGTGGTACAATACCAAATATTGCAATTGTGGCGCCCGGTTCAACATTAATCTGAAATACATAAGAAAGAAATATGGATTCGCAAAAGTGTGTCAATTTTGAGCAAAACCAAAAAATAAATTCATTTATTGAATTGCTATAACAAAGCATGCATTGCTGTGTTAAAAAGAGTGCACTTCTTTGACAGCATGTGCAGACAAGTAAAAAAAAAAAAAAAACGTGGTAAAAAGAGTTCAATATTGTGTCAATATTGACTTAAAAGTGGCAGAAAAAGTAGCAAGAATTGGTTTAAACTCGCAGCTGAAACACCCACAGTGTAGGACTGAGCGATACCACAGGTCATTCATTCACACCACTGTCAGATTGTACAATAAATAGGTCTAGGACGTACTTGTACTGTCTGTAAATATATCTCCTTGCCCTCGCCTGTAAATATGTATATACTATGCATCCTTCATGCTTTTTATGTTATTTTTTTTAAATTTATATATAGCTTATATTATTGTGTTATTTATTGTATCTTCATTGGACTATTTTTTTGGGTGTCTTTTAGGTTTTCTGTGTGTTTCCTTCTGTTGTCTTTTTTTTTTTATTGCACTTCATCTGATGTGGGTTGCCATGACGATAAATTTCTCCACTGCGGGATGAATAAAGATACACGACTCCACTCAAATAATGGGCATGACAAATCGTGAATGTGGTTAAATTGGCAAAAATAAGCATGAAATATGGTGAAAAGAGTGACAATAATGGGTCAAAATGTGCGACATTAGGTGCGAAAAGTGATGGAAAGGGTTTCTAAATGTTGAAAATATTTTAAAAGTGGAAAAATGTGCAGAAAAAGGCAATTTGATGAAGTGGCAGAAATAGGAGTGATGTAGCGAAAATGGGTTAAAAGGAGCAAAAATGTGGCAAGAATAAATAGATGAAAATAGGTTAAAATATGGCAAGTTTGGTGTAGTTGCAGGTAGGGCTGGGCAATTTTACCTGAAAAAAGATTTTTTTTTTTTAAATTTGAGTTTCGATTTGATTTTCAATTTTTTTTTCAATGACTGCAGACATCAGATATGTTGTCAAAAGTGCAACTTTATTGCTGTGATTGTCCTCAAGAGTTAAAATGCATAAAACAATCCCAAAATAAAAAGTAAATGAGACTCTGTCATTCAACAATTCAACAACTTTAACCCAGGTTTAAGCAAAAGTGCAACAGCAACTTCACAGTAGCTTCAATTTTCTGATTAAGAACTCAGATAACTACATATTTTATAGCATACAACATTACAATGACAAAATAATAAACTATTACCTTAGCATCTCAGCATAGTGCAATAAAAAATTAAACATGCCTGTGGCACACATACAGTATAGCCTACTCAAAGGGTAAACAAATGTAAACAAAGAGGGGCTCACATCACGCTACGGTAACCCATAAGGACGGAACGCGAAAAAGTTCAAAAAAACTGTTTTGAAAAAAGAAATTATTTTTTAAATTATTATTATTATTATTATTATTATTTTAAACTTTAATTTGCAAAAAAAATATATATATTTTTTTTTTTTATTTACAAATTCAATACCCAGCCCTAGTTTGCTGGGTAAAAATGAGCAAAAATCCCCTAAAAATTGTTAAAAAAATATTCTTTATTTGGCGACCCCCTCCTAGTGTCTCCCTTTTGCTGTCCCAACCCCATGATTGAGAACCCCTTGGCTATGCAACGAGCTGTCACTGAATCCATAACTGAGTTTTAAATATGGCTATGGTGTGTGTTACAAAAAAGTCAGGAAGTGTCTGCGTGTAGCAGCGGCAGCAACAACAACAAACTGTTGTGGGACGTTGCCAGGCGAGAAGAACAGAAGCACAACAGAAGTGAAAACATCCTCCCAGCCCGTCTGGAGGAGCCTCTCCTCCTCCGTCCCACACAGTGAACAAACGTGTGCTGTGGAGTATGAAGCTCGCTCAGGTTTCCCACAGCTTGTGTCTGCTCAGCGCTGCGAGGGTTAACCCGTGCAGGCCGAGCCCTGGCATCAGCACACACTCACCTAGGTGAGAAATATTACAGAGAGCTGGTGTCTCACAAAGAGACAGTTATAACGATGCATATTTTCCACAGAACCTCGCTGGCCTAAATAAGTAAACACTGGAGGCGGATGAGTCAGAAAAAGCACATATTATCGTTATCGCACGCAGACGTTAAAAACTAAAGGAACTTTTCTTTCTTCATTTGTTAAGAACACAAAATACAGCAGGACAAGTTCATTTAATTCACACTAATACTATCTGAGTTCACACTAATTAGACCAGTGTTTCTCAAATGGAGGTATGTGTACTCCTAAGGGTACGCAATGGCATTACAGGGGGTACGAGAGAGAGCGGAAATTATAAAAACTATAGAAATAAATCTATTCAGGAGCCACTATATCAGTGTTTTTCAACCTTGGGGTCGGGACCCCATGTGAGGTCACCTAAAATTTCTGAACAATTTAAATAGATTTTTGATTTTTTGTTCTGTTTTTTTTTTTTTTTTTTTTTTAAATAAAACAACACACCATCTTAAACAACTGTATGTCTACATTTTCACTTTGTTAAATATATAAATCTAGTTCAACTAAATTACAGAAAAAATAAAAATAAATAAATCTGAGCTCAAACATGATCAAAAACTAATTCTAGAAAAAAAATGTCTAGGGTTGCCAGAAATTCTTGATATCAAAATGGGGTCACAATCCAAAAAAGCACTAAATACTGTTTATTTCCACTTACTTACAAAATGAGATTATTTAAAATGTGTTATCACTCGTTCATTCTATCATTATAGTTTTTAATCAAAATGTTATAGTCAGACAAAAGGGGGTACTTGGTCTTCAGAAATAAGAGAAAAGGGTTTCTTGAGCCAAAAAAGTTTGAGAACCACTGAATTAGACCATTGACCACATTGTCTTAATGTATGATCTGTATGTACATATTTACATATATCTACTGTAAATGTCAAATCAACATTTAAAGCTGTTTAAAGCTACACATGCCAGTGAGCCCCCCAAAAAACACTGTCAAAGTGACATTTCACAGGTTTCCACAGATTAAAAGGTGTTGACAGAACAATGGCAGAGTTGATATTGTGGTTTCCATAGAAACACCCGAATCAGAGTCATGTTATATCTCGATAAAGAAACCGGACAGAAATGACGTCGAGTGAATGACAGACTGTGTTGAAACTGTCATTGAAACTGTCATACTAACATGCTACTCTACTCATACTAACGTACTACTCATACTAACATACTACTCTACTCATACTAACATGCTACTCTACTCATACTAACGTACTACTCATACTAACATACTACTCTACTCATACTAACGTACCACTCATACTAACATACTACTCTACTCATACTAACATACTACTCTACTCATACTAACATGCTACTCTACTCATACTAACGTACTACTCATACTAACATACTACTCTACTCATACTAACGTACCACTCATACTAACATACTACTCTACTCATACTAACGTACTACTCATACTACCATACTACTCTACTCATACTAACGTACCACTCATACTAACATACTACTCTACTCATACTAACGTACTACTCATACTAACATACTACTCTACTCATACTAACGTACTACTCATACTAACATACTACTCTACTCATACTAACGTACTACTCATACTAACATACTACTCTACTCATACTAACATACTACTCTAGTCATACTAACATACTACTCTACTCATACTAACGTACTACTCATACTAACATACTACTCTACTCATACTAACGTACTACTCATACTAACATACTACTCTACTCATACTAACGTACTACTCATACTAACATACTACTCTACTCAAACTAACGTACTACTCATACTAACATACTACTCTACTCATACTAACATACTACTCTAGTCATACTAACATACTACTCTACTCATACTAACGTACTACTCATACAAACATACTACTCTACTCATACTAACGTACCACTCATACTAACATACTGCTCTACTCATACTAACGTACTACTCATACTAACATACTACTCTACTCATACTAGCATACTACTCTACTCATACTAATGTACTACTCATACTAACATACTACTCTACTCATACTAACGTACTACTCATACAAACATACTACTCTACTCATACTAACATACTACTCTACTCATACTAACGTACTACTCATACTAACATAGTACTCTACTCAAACTAACGTACCACTCATACTAACATACTGCTCTACTCATACTAACGTACTACTCATACTAACATACTACTCTACTCAAACTAACGTACTACTCATATTAACATACTACTCTACTCATACTAACATACTACTCTAGTCATACTAACATACTACTCTACTCATACTAACGTACTACTCATACTAACATACTACTCTACTCATACTAATGCACTACTCATACTAACATACTACTCTACTCATACTAACATACTACTCTACTCATACTAACGTATTACTCATACTAACATGCTACTCTACTCATACTAAAGTACTACTCATACTAACATACTACTCTACTCATACTAACATACTACTCATTCTAACATACTACTCTACTCATACTAACATACTACTCTACTCATACTAACGTACTACTCATACTAACATACTACTCTACTCATACGAACATACAAGTCTACTCATACTAACGTACTACTCATACTAACATACTACTCTACTCATACAAACATACTACTCTACTCATACTAACGTACTACTCATACTAACATACTACTCGACTCATACTAACATACTACTCTACTCATACTAACTTACTACTCATACTAACATACTACTCTACTCATACTAACGTACTACTCGAACTAGCATACTACTCTACTCATACTAACATACTGCTCTACTCATACTAACGTACTACTCATACTAACATACTACTCTACGCATACTAACGTACTACTCATACTAACATACTACTCTACTCATACTAACATACTACTCTACTCATACTAATGTATTACTCTACTCATACTACCGTACTCCTCATATTCACATACTATACTCATACTAACGTACTACTCATACTAACATACTACTCATACTACTGTACTCCTCATACTAGCATACTACTCCACTCATACTAACGTACTACTCATACTAGCATACTACTCATACTAACGTACCACTCATACTAACATACCACTCTACTCATACTAACATACTACTCATACTAACGTACCACTCATACTAACATACTACTCTACTCATACTAACATACTACTCTACTCATACTAATGTATTACTCTACTCATACTACCGTACTCCTCATATTAACATACTATACTCATACTAACGTACTACTCATACTAACGTACTACTCATACTAACATACTACTCATACTACTGTACTCCTCATACTAACATACTACTCCACTCATACTAACGTACTACTCATACTAACATACTACTCACACTAACCTACCACTCATACTAACATACTACTCTACTCATACTAACGTACCACTCATACTAACATACTTCTCTACTCATACTAACCTACTACTCATACTAACGTACTACTCATACTAACAAACCACTCATACTAACGTACTACTCATACTAACTTACTACTCTACTCATACTAACGTACCACTCATACTAACGCACTACTCATACTAACGTACTAATCATACTAACATACTACTCATACTAACGTACTCCTCATACTAACATAGTACTCTACTCATACTAACGTACTATTCATACTACCGTACTACTCATACTAACGTACTCCTCATACTTCCATACTCTACTCATACTAACACACTACTCATACTCATGTACTACTCATACTAACGTACTACTCATACTAACGTACTACTCATACTAACAAACCACTCATACTAACGTACTACTCATACCAACATACTAATCATACTAACATACTACTGTACTCATACTAACGCACTACTCATACTAACATATTAATCATACAAACATACTACTCATACTAACTTACTACTTATTACTAACATACTACTCTACTCATATCAACGTACCACTCATACTAACGTACAACTTCTACTGTTGTACTACTCATATCAACGTACTAATACTAACAAACTAATCATACTATCATACTACTCATATCAACGTACTACTCATACTAACATACTAATCATACTATCATACTACTCCTATCAACGTACTACTCATACTAACATACTAATCATACTATCATACTACTCATATCAACGTACTACTCATACAAACATACTAATCATCCTATCATACTACTCATATCAACGTACTACTCATACTAACATACTAATCATACTATCATACTACTCATATCAACATAGTACTCATACTAACATACTAATTCATCCTATCATACTACTCATATCAACGTACTACTCATACTAACATACTAATCATACTATCGTACTACTCATTTCAACGTACTACTCATACTCAGTCTGATGTCAAAATGAGTATGTAGTGCGTTGACATTAGATAGTATGGAAAGATTGAGTAGGTGAGAAATACCCACATGTGTACTATATCGAGATATTTTTAAGTATGCACAGTGGACACACAGTCATACTCTCCAAAAATCTCTGAAATGTCAACGGGTTTCCGTGGGTTTTATGAATCAAATGACCACATGTTGATATTCTACTTGGTCATTTTCTCACTTAAATTGTTTTTTAGATCTTTCAAAGTTGGCGAATCAACGGAGATATTTAGCCTCAGTGTGATTCTGGGTTTTGTCATTGTAGGTTCCAAATGCATCATGAAACTTGGAGGTATACTTCAGTGGAAATGTTCATCATCCTAATCATACTAATAGTATATAGTAGACAGTATATACTCTTTGCAAATAAATCCCTGTCAGAGGATTTATGAGAACAATATTTGGATGACATGTTTGAAGATTTGAGATCTAAAAATATATAAAAATCAAATAACCCTGTCCCCATGAGGGCTTTTTGTAACTCCAATGGTACACGTAGTGTACCATTCATTATAATGCAATCCTTAATGTAATACACAACTTGATATTTGAAGAACAATGATAGTAATAAAAATATTACACTTTAATGTGACAATTTTGAAAATATGTAGTATCTTTTTTTTGTGTGTATTTAATCAAAATCATATAAAGATATGGCAAAAAAATGTTTTTAACAGCAGCAATGGCTGGAAAACAGGATGCTGAAAATGGATGGTAGGAAAAAGGGGTGGGATTAATACGTTTATATATCCAGCAACTCCCTTTCAAACACAAAAAAGTATGTATATGCAGTAACATGTAATTGTTTTGTTTTTGGGTTTTTTTCTGGAGGGAAGCCTTCTGCATCAAATATTTTGTTCATTGTAATAATATTTTTTGTATTACTGCATTAGTTTGAAATAATATTACATTATATCATCATATCATCAATGTCATCATATCACAATTACAAAAAGTAAATAAAATTCCAGTTTTAATTTTTTCCATTTATTAAATGCCTAATCATACCTAACTCCTAACCATTACGCTTATTGTAATAAAACTTTTCTTATCATTTCATTTTAATTTATTATTATTTATATATTTTTTTAGAATTTTTATACTTGAGATTTGGATTTTGTCCATTTTTCTAATACAAAGTTGGGATTTATTTCGTTTTTTCCCCTGACAACGATATGCAACTTTAGGTGCTAAATGTAATAGAATGTGAAATAATACAATAAATGGTTGAGGTGAAGCAAATCCACATGATAATGCAATCGAATGCAATACAATATAATATAATTGATGTAAAGCTAAATGCTACATTTTTACAACATGGATCTATATGATGCATGGGAATTGAATGCAATAAACAAACAATTTTATTCAATTTATGCAATTCAATATGAGTTGAACATGTGCATATCACAATATACCAAAGGTGTACTGTAGTGTTAGAAAGCGCCATGCTTGTTTATTATCAAAGTCACAATTAATGCAAATACTAATACTAATATATTTCTATTTGATGACAGATGTCATACATTTTAGGTAGAAATAAAATCTTTAATGCTAGAAAAAGCCCCACATCTTGATTTAAGAGATAAGAACCAATACGTTCCCACACACACACACACACACACACACGTTCCCACACAGCCACCCCTGATGTGGATTCGACCCTGAGCTTCGTCTGTCGCGTTTGCGTTTCCACTTCAAGTTCAGGAAATCTAAACTTTCTTCTTCTAATCACCTGTCCCTTTGAAAGGGATAAAAAGAATTAGTTTGGGACAGTAATTGCCACCCTCTCTGACCGACGCCTCCTCCTGGGTCGCACCAGTCCTCCCAGTAAGTGCCCTAGCAGTGGACCTCGAGACCTTTGGCATGCTAATGATAGCAGCATCAGTTTTGACACGACGGAGACAGAGACCAGCCGGCTCTGAAGAAAGAAATAGCGGAGGACACCATGAGGGGGACGCTTTGTTATGTATGTGCCAAGTGTGTGCGGATGCATCAAATAGACTGCAGAAACCAAAATACTGCTCCCACTGGGAAAACATACTGTATATACTACTGTATGGGATGATTTAACAGATTATGTTCATACCATGTCTACAATTTCATTAAAGCACATTCAACTAAATGACTGTAATTAAATCTTAATTTAAGATTATAGACAGTTACATTGTTGTTTTCTGATGAAAGTCTTTCAATTCTCCAAAACTTTAATTTTCCGTGTTGATGCCAATAAACATGGACCCTCATACAGGGGTGTCCAGACCAGTACATTACATTATCAGCAACACCAAATCAGTGATCCTCAACATGTGACTCATTATGTCTTAACTTTAATTATTATTCCCACAGAAAACCTTAAAACTATTTCCTTTGGTCATTTTACAACTTCCTTTGTCCCATTTTTGCCCCTTTTCAAAACTTTTTTAGACTTTAGCTACCGTTTGCCAATAAATATCCTTTTTTCCCCTATTTTTGTACATTTCTGCAAGCTCTTTTTATCTTTTTTTTATCAAATTTTTGTCCTTTCTTTAAAAAAATTGGCCACTTTTCATCCAAATAAGCTACCTTTTTCCCCAATAAATACCACTTTTTTTTTCCATTTTACAACTACATTTTGCGTCTTTTTGTTCCAACATCACTATTGTTTGTCACATTTTGCCCATTACACACCTTTGCCATTACATACCACCTGGTTCCTCTTTATTTGTCCATTTTTTGGCCACTCTTGACTGCTTTTGGCCCATTTTAGTCATTTTTACTCTTTTCTTGTCACGTTTTTTGCCCCTTTTGGACCATTTTTGGACACCTGTTACCATGTTTGCCTCCACTCGCTCATCACAACAAAAAAAAAGAAAACGCAGCAGAAAATCATTGACACAGAAATGTAGGAGAATGGACATGACGCCTTCAACTACCATCTAACTACTAACTAACTCTGCATAGCAGCCAGTTTCTGGCCATGTAAATAATCCATTACATTACGGAACCATTCTGTGATATTTAACTAAAAGTGAGACTTTCTAGTAGTTTTAGTCAATCATAGTCCATCCATCCATATTCTGACCTGCTTGATCCTAAACAGGGTCTCAGGGACAGATATATATATAGTTATATTCATTTTTCTCAATATAATGAATATTTTGTCATGTAAAACTTTGTTATGTGTTGTTACACGTCATCATATATAATAATATATTATGAATATTATTATTTCGCTTTATACAAATTAATTTTGAATTATGTTATTGCACATAGAATCATATCTATTATATTACACATATTCATATCGCATTAGATGATAAAATAGTAGGTTTTGAATAGTAATAATATATATATATCATATATATCAATTTTTATGTCTTTTTTTCTTAATATTAAATAATTTTGCACTATGTAATTAAGCTATGAGATTTAATTTACTTTAATTGTGTCAGAATGGTTCTGTAATGTGGTGATGGATTAAATAGTGTTTATTTACATGGCTGCTAAGCGTAGTTAGATGTATATATACAGTATATATGTTCATTTTTATAATTTATAATTCTCATATATCTGTGTTAGCCTGGTGTTACAGCTAGAGGTTCTCTTAGTTGTTCCCCCCTTGATTCTCAAAGATAAGGAACCTTTTGATTGTTCTAGGGTTGAAATGTTATAATTTGCCACTTGTGATAATGTTAAACCTTATTTTTAAATCAAAACACACTCTGGTTAAGTTCATTTACCTGTGTTGTAAATATATCACATTTATGCTGTTAATATCTATTGGTTCCATCTAGTGGTTGCAAACATAATGAAAGGAGCAATAGAGGAAATATAACAATGGAATGAAAACAGGAGCATTGTTTTGAATAAGGAAACAATTATAGTGTTATAGTAACAAGTCCTAAGATGTTTCCTTTAACTGAAAAAAAAAAAAAAGCTAAATTCTCACTGAACACCTTTTTCCTGTTATCATTAATCAATGTTGAATCTATTCATCATTTGTCCTTTTAAATTATGGTCACATAGTGTTTGGTTTGGGGTTCGGGTCAGTTTGACGTAAACGTTGCTTTTCTTCCTATTTTTAGACGCTTATCAGTAGGTTGTTGTTGTTGTTGTTGTTGTTGTTGTTGTTGTTGTTGTTTTTTTGCTTTTTTTTGAAATGCTCAACAGAAAAATACTGTATCAAGTCTTCCCGGCACCAAGATGGCACTTTAACAACAATAATAGCCCAAAAAAGACATGTTGCATAATTATGAGTGTGTCAAAATGGGTACATTTTTTTCAGGATATTTTGTACAGTTTTTTGGCTGCAGTGAAGTCTTTCAGGATGAGATTTCACAGGAGTTACGAGGATCCTGCTTAAAACAACCTTCAATGGAAACACAATCATAGCAATTATATTTTGTCGACTTTTGGAAACATAGCTTTTAAAATCTGTAATGGAAACCCAGCTAGTGTATCTTTTTTTTAATCAATCATCCTTCTGTCTGACCCGGTTGTGCCTGTTTTCAGGATCTGTTGGTGCCTATCTCCGGCTCTCATTGGGGGTACACCCTGGACAGGGCACCAGTCCATCACAGGGCAACACACAGACAGACAACTTCTCACACTCACATTCACTTCTACAGGCCATTTAGAGACCGTGAATGTTTTTTGACTGTGGGAGAAAGCTGGAGTGTCCGGAGGAATACTCTGGCACGGGGAGAACATGCAAACTGCACACAGAAAGGACCAAAGTGTCCACCGCAGGGTTTGAACACAGGTGAGGCGGAAAAATCAATCACTTAGCAAAGATATTAAATCAACAGAAATAACAAAAACACCCCATCTTACATCTTCTCAGCATTTCATCCACTCTTATCTTCATCCTCCTCCTCCTCCTCCTCCTCCTCCTCCTCCTCCTTGGCAGTAGACAGAGCTTTTTTTTTCCTCAGTCGTCCCATGTTTCTATACGTGCTACACAGTTTAACTCACCCACAGCATTTTGATAACGAAGTACTGTATATATGACATTATAAAACAGTGTGTAACATGTACTTTAATAGATAGTTAAAGATCATTTTGAATCACTAAACTTGTATATTGCACTGTCCCCCCCCCCCCCCCCGCACACACACACACACACACACACACACACACACACACACACACACACACACACACACACACACACACACACACTGTCTCCTGTTATAAACCCTAACACTAGCTTTTACAGTGTAATTATAGATATTTATTCATCATGTGTAAGTTTTTACTAATTTTAAGTGGATGTTTAACATGTAGGATTATTAATAATCAATAGTTCTAAATCAGGGGTTCTCAACTGGTGTCACTCTGGGACCCACATTTTGCCACGGTCATTAAATTGTGAACCCACTTTTTTTTTTTTTATTTAGAATTCAGCCAACAAAATTCAGTTTTTCAAAAATATCTGTTGAAAACACACACATATATATATATATATATATATTAAAAAAAAAAAAAAAACATAAATCTATGTATTTTCTTGTGCAACATGTATTTCACAGCATGCCTGTCAAAGGAAAGTTTCTTTCAAAATAAAAGACAAGACCAACATGAGAGACAGTAAGTATTTATTTTTTTTTTTTCACCAGCTGTCTGCGACCCACCCAGTACAGGTCCACGGCCCAATTTTGGTTCCCGACCCACCAGTTGAGAATAGCTGTTCTAAATGGTTGTCTTACAGTGTGATTTGAATATCACAATAGATGGGTTTGTACTGTGTTTCCATCTTATAGCCTATATTATTGGTGTGTGCGTGCATGTGTGTGTGTGTCTTCTGGATCTCTTTATCATAAATAATGACTGTTTTATGAGGGAAAAATATGATTTCTGTTCAAATTAAATGTACATTAAACTTGAAGATTAGCCATTATTTTGATCATTAACAAACAATAATTGGATTATCTGTTTTTTTATATATATTTGCTATAGGAACATGACATGATTACAAAAAGGTGATTTACAAAACATTAAATACAGATTTATTTTCAGAGACAATTCACATACAAATACAAAATCATTGATCAATGTCTATATGTGTCAATGATAGTTTGGCTCGTTTTTTTTCTCCAAAACTCACTGGAATCATGAGGTTTTAACACTTTTGGCAGGATGAAGACGATGATTAGAGACAAGTGAAGACGTCACTGACTTGTTTCAGCTGATATGAGTTATAGAATTCATCAAACACAAGCAGCTTTTGTATCTTATGGGTTTTCCTGTTAGTTTGGAGTGATTGAAAATGTTCAATATTAAAAATGTTAGTTTTTCTCTGTCCATTCGTCTTAGGCTTTTCTTTGGTGAAAGCTGCCTGAGAGCAGAGGTGTAAAGCGTACTGATATATTTTACTCATGTAGAAGTAAAAAGTAGCTCAATTAAATAGTACTTTAAGTGAAAGTTACTACTTACTTTCCCCCTACACGTTTATTTTTGGTCATAAATCTTGTCTCGATTCCCTTGCACACAGTAAACATCTCACGTAGAAACATTATTTGTATAAATGATTATTATTTTTAATATTTTTGCACCTTATCTTTCATTTGCACATTTTATTTTCTTTGTGTAGTCTTGCTCCTTATTTCTGCATATGTGTATAATTGTTATTATTAGTGTTTTTTAATATACCGCTCTATGCCGTTCTGATTGCCCCTCAGGGTTTAATAAAATATTTTCTGATTCTGATTCTGAAAAGGAATAAATTAATTTATTTACACAAAGGCATCTGTATAAAATAAAAGGTTTGTTCTTTTTTTTTTTTTTTTTTTTAAATTAAATTAAAAAAACATTTCTCAGGCTCTAAGTAGGGCTGAACGATTTTGGAAAATAATCTAATTGCGATTTTTTTTTTCCTCAATATTGCGAATTAATATGCAATTATTTTTTCAATGGCCTCTTGTCATGTAGTTTTCAATGAAGACAAGCAATAAATCAATCTGTTTCATCATAATAAACAATTTCAGATGTACTTAAAATTTAAATAAATATAAAATATACATTTTAAAGCACAGATTACAACAATAAAACAAACAAATCTTTTGACGTGCAGACAAAACATTTTTTTTTTTAAATTGCAGCCTTTGCAATTTGAAAATTGCGTTTTATGATATCGCGATAATATCGCAAATGCAATTAATTGTTCAGCCTTAGCTCTGAGTATAGATACATTTGTAAACTTTAAAACTGAGAAACTGACCTGCATTCAATGCTGTTTCATTACGATTAATCTGATTGGTCGGCTATGATGTGATGCATTTGATTGTTGTCAGGTCATTTCATTTTTTGTAGTTTCACAATGTCCGTTTATCATTTTAAAACAATAAATAATAATTTACTCAGAAACGGTTGGGTGTGGAAATGTAACTAATTACTTTCCTTTTTTTAAAACGTACTTAAGTCCAAGTAAAATTACTGATTTAGAAATGTACTTTAAAAAGTACAAGTACCCATAAAAGCAACTTAATTACAGTAACGTGAGTACTTTCACCTTTATCTGAGAGTCATCGCAGTTATATTATAATTAAAAACTTTTACATTTGACCAAACAATATCATTACAAAATGATACAAATATAATAAGAACTGGAGCAGATGAAGGTGTGTTTTTGTTTCTTCTGTGTGTCCTGGTCCAGTGTTTCTCAAATGGGGGTACGCTACAGCACTACAGAGGATACTTAAGAGAGAGAGTGTAGAAAATTACAAATGAAAGCATCAAAAATATGGGGTTTTATATTATATATGTATATTTATATTATATAGGTTTTATTTTTAGTAAAAAAATTATAACCATACTAACTATTACAAATATTACCAACTCACAATACAACAAGAAAACAGACAAAATAAGATAGAAATATACTGAATAATAATTTTTAAAAAAACACACAATAATTGAGAGAAAAATACACAAGATCACTACAAAATACACAAAAACTACAACAAAAAACATAAAATAAGAGAAAAAATATACTGAATAATAAAAAAGAACAGACAGACAGACAACAAATTGACACAAAAAAAATACATTAAATGATGATAGAAATGATCTTTATTAGAACATGAACTGAAAATACAAGAGTCCCACATCAGGAGGGAGATAAACCTAATGATAAAAACTATACAAATAACTATTCAGGAGGCACTAAATACTGTTTCATTCCACTTATGACATACATAGTTTAAAATGTGTTCTCACTCATTCATTCCTATAGTGGATTTTTTTTACTGATTTTGGAGCAAAGTGTAGTCAGACATAAGGGGGTACATGGATTCAAAGGTTTGAGACGGGGGGTACTTTGAGAACCACTGTGCTGGTGTATGCAGCCGTTGTTGTGACGGCTGAGCGAGGAGCTGCAGCTCCAGGCTCCTGCATCGCAGAGCGACACCATGTTGTGTGAACATCTCATTTTAATTGTGCATTTATAGAGAGAGGAAGTGGCGGCAGAGGAAGAAGGTGATGAGCTCTGAAGTCACACATCCCCTGACTCTGGGTAAATAATGTTCCTGGCTTTCACCTATCATTAATCCTCTGTCTTTAACACTTACTGTTTGTTGGTGGAAACCAGCCCTGCTTCTTTTGATCTGACCCCCCCCCCCCCCCCTCCCTCTGACCATTCACCCCACTCACCCTCCCAGCCAGTGAAGGCAGAGGTTATAAACTCACTGTCAGACAGTGAAGCCTAATGCTGTGGCTACTGCTGCTGATGATGATGATGATGAGGATGATGATGATGATGATGATGATCCATCTCCAAAAGAACGGCATGATTCATTTAATCCAATATTTGCTGATGTCCTTCCCAGTGTTCCCAGTACTGGAACAGTCCATTCCTCATCGGGTCAGAATCAGAGGGAGATGGACTGAAGTGTGAGCTCACTGCAGGGTCTGTTGTGCATGTGTGTGTGTGTGTGTGTGTGTGTGTGTGCACACAGCTGGGGGCTGCAGTGAAGGAGATTTAACAGTGTTTTCTCACACACTGGTGTCTGCTGACCTCAGCTGCTCATATTTACATCAGGCAACAGCGACGGCAGTGGAAAAGGGAAAGAAAGAGTCAAAACCATCTGACCATGGAAGTAGAAAACATTAAGATGTGTAAGAAACCAAAACTGGACTAAAAACACACCTTAATCCACTCCAGTTCTTATTAGCTGTAACATGTGTCTGTGTTGTGTACAACACAGCACTTTGTACAATTCAGCACTTTGTACAATTCAGCACTGTAACCTGACAGCTTTGATTGCTCTATATATCTGTATTATATTTGTATATTATTATAATTATTATTATTATGAATCTTATTTTATTTTTTTCTACTGTAATGTGTGTACTTGTATTCAATCCTTATTTATTTAACTTTTACTTAATTATGTACATTTTTCTTTCTCTTTCTTTCTTCCTTTGTTTAGTGTTTATAATTTTTATATGTCATATTTCTTGAGCCTCTGTAACACAAGTCATTTCTGATATTTGTATTCTGTGCTCATCAGCCGTTTACACTGGAACAACGTCTTTAGGTAAAAACGTGGCTGCTTGATTTGTAATGTGGATTTATAATATGTAAAGGTTTCATTTATTCAGACAACCTTTTTTCTGGAAATTGACTTTGATCTCCTGACATGTTTTGACTGTCAACGGCAAAACGTTTAAACATGTCAGGAGATCAAAGTAAATATCCTGGAAAAAAAAGCAACCATAACATATTATTCAAAAAGAAGTTGATGGAATTAGTACGCGGAAGTCACGAAAACATCAAAGCGATAAGCAGACGCCTCCGAAGAAGACTGTCAGTTGACAGTCGAAACATGTCAGGAGATCAAAATCAATTTCCTGTTAAAAAAGCAACCATAACATATTCAAAAATAAGTTGATGGAATTAGTGTGCAGCAGTCAAGAAAACGTCAAAACAATCAGCAGACGCCTCTGAAGAAGACGGTCAGGAGATCAAAGTAAATTTCCTGGGGGAAAAAAGCATGAATAAATGAAACCATAACATATTATACAAAAGAGAAAACAAAAAATAACTTGCCGGAATTAGTACGCGGTCAACATGTCAGGAGATCAAAGTACATTTTGTGAAAAAAAGTTGTCTGAATAATTGAAACCTTTACATAGAATTCAAAAAGAAAACAAAAATAACTTGCTCGAATGTGGATATGATGTGGATTTAGTTTACTATTGATAAATGCATTATAGCGTACACATCTCATTGGGCCCATCACAAAAAAAAACAATTATTGTTATAGCTGAAAAATGTCTTATTGTCTACGCTGTCACTGTTGAATACATTAAGTGTAACTGTTTATCAGGCCTTCTGCCCTCTATTCATAATTTTATGCTTTTATGTAGCATGACTACATTATATAGGTCAGCTCAGTAAAATCAAAGTCGCTCCTACAGCTTAGATCATAAGGAACCTGAGGATAGACTTCAGGAGAAGGTGGTGGTGAGGAAGCCCACTCGCACCATAAACTGGAGGAGGTGGAGGTGTGGCTGGGTGGTGGTAAACAAGGGGGTCGGCTTCTTTTACTGCCTTCCCACGCCAGGCAGCAGCAGCACTGGAACGTGTCACCTGGAATATTTCTCCACCAGCAGAGCGACTGATGGAGGCCGGAGCAAAGCCCAGGTGTACAAACAGCAAACAGAGGGGCCACATCAAAGGCTCTCATTAAAAGACAATAGAAGCACATCTCCTCCTCCTTATCACCACCATCATGTCCTGACTGGGTGTCCACACACAGGCTGCTCAGTTCAGAACACTGCCACCTTCTGTTCACTGATAGACTCACACTCCATTTAAAAAAGGAAGATTTCTCTACCGAGGCCTAGGGGCCAAATCTGGCCTTTTATACCAGTGGTTTTCAAACTTTAATGGCTCGAGGACCCCCTTTCTATTATTTCTGAATCCAAGTACCCCCTTTGTCCGACAAACAATATCATTTTGTAAACAAGTGGAATTCAACAGTATTTAGCACACAGGTTCCAAACCTTTTTTGGATCTTGACCCCATTTTGATATCTAACATTTCAGGTGACCCCAAAGACACTTTTTTTTTTTTTTGAGATTTAATTTTTCGGTCTTTTTTTTTTTTTTTTTTAAGTAGCCAGGATTAGTGACAAGTTGCGCCAGCTCAGATATATTTGTAATGCATTTTGTTTTAGATAGATTTTTACATTTTTATTTGAGAAAGTGAAAGTATAGAATATCATTAAGATTGTGTGTTGTTTAAAGTTTAAAGAATATATTTTAATCAGTTTTTTTATTTATTTTTTTATTTTTTTATCAATTACTAGACATTTCAAGCAACCCCATTTAAATTCCAGACAATCTCACATGGTGTCACAACCCTGAGGTTGAAACACCCTGACTTAGTGCCTCGAGAATAGATTTATTTTTATACTTTTTATCATTTCTGGCCTTCAAGATCAAACCTGACCTTTGTATTTTCAGTTCATGTTGTAATTAAAATTATTTCCATCATCATTATTATGATTATTATTTTTAACTAAAAAAACATTATAAAACCCATATTTTTAATGCTCACATTTATTAATTTCCCCACTCTCTCTGTAGTGCCATCACGTACCCCCATTTGAGAAACACTGCTTTTTTAGAATGTCCATTTCATTAGAAAGTAAAAAAAAAAATAGAATTAATGTGTAAATTTAACTCAGCAATATTTCCAGGTGCTCACAGTTTTCCCGATGCTTATATTGCATGATTGCAGTCATTTTTAATGTTAAACCATTGAAACAACTAAAAGTTCTTACAAAATCCTAATCCTAATAATTTTCCTAAATTTATTACATCATATTTAATACTTAATTAAATAGAAATTGGTCACATAGTCTATGAAATTGAAAGTGAAGATCCGGTTAGAACTGATATTTATCACTTTTTGCTTGGATATTGTCAGTTTCTTACATATTTAGTATTTTATTTATACATAGCAGTGCAAACTGGGGCACAATAATGTTGAAATGACTAATTTTCCCACATAAAATCTGTGGCCCACGAGATATGAAACTGCTTCATATTTGGCCCTGTAAATATGGATTATTATTCATGGTTTCTTTTTTTTTTTAACATAATTAAATATCCAATAGCTCTTATTTGCCCATAATAAAATATATTCAGGTCAACTTTCGCACAGCCTATTTGTTTGGAACAATCAAACATCTGATTTCAACGTAATCTAAATCTAACAATAACACAAGCATGTACGTAAGCGATTAGACAAATCAGATATAAATAACTGGGACACTCTAAAAATCTAAAAAAAAGATAGTTTGACCAAAATGCACAAACTCTAAATCATTAACAAATAAGAATAATTATTTTTTTAATATTAAACTGAATACACATTAAACAACTTATATATATATCTAATAAATCAAATAAGCAGACACAATAAACCCCTAAATGATAAATCAATCAATACATCTTGAACATAATTTGTATTGCTTTAAATCAGCAGTAAATGTCATCTTTAACTAACTACAATAAACTGTTTTGATTTCTAAAATGTAAAACATGATTTGTAATAAACTGATTGATTGATTCAGCAAAGCTAAACCTCTGACTATGTCTCTCTGTATACAATCTCAGGTACTGAATACACTGGTGTCTCAAAACTCTAACAGACCCCTGAAATAAAATGAGTTTGACACCCCCAACCGACAGTGTCTTTAGAATGATATATATTATATTTATGATTGGATTCCTTAGTAACTGTTCTCTTCACTTCATAATATATTTCTCACTGTGACGTGCTAATTATTTTTTTTGTTGCTCTCTAAAGACTCAAGCCAGATTGTCCAAACATAAAGAAATTACGTTATCCAGAGAAAATACAGAGTTAACAGGATCCTGCTGACACAAATAAACTGCTTAATTATATGGTGTGATATGATAGGGGGCACAAAAAAAAAGACCGAACAGATAGAAAACCACTGCTGTACAGCTTTTATTTAAGATGTTTGTCACTTTAGAGAAACAAATTAAATTTGTAAGTAAAATTGAGGTTACTTGCTTAAAAAAGCTTCCTATATATGATGCTACCACCGCCATGCCTTTCTGTGTTGATGTGCAGCGTGTTGTCTCAGTAATCATGTGTTAAAGTGAACTACTTGCTCTAAACACACCTACACAGGCCTAATCCTACATTCCAGCTAATGCTCTGCGCTGTTTTTCAAAGTAGTTGCTTGGTTTTTTACCAGTGTTCTCAAAGTTGTTTGAAGTTGTGGTTTTGTGTGTTTTTATGGTGAAGCTGTCAATAACACCCATTTCTAGTGACACATTTCAATATTAAAATGTCTGAAATACCTCCTCATGAAAGCGTAAAATCTTTAGCGATATTTGAGTGTTTTTTTAGAAGTTCGGGTGTTTCCATTACCTGTTTTTATTGCGCTATTAAAATTTTGCACATTAGAACCATTTCCAAGGGTAATGGAAACGCAGCCATTGAGGTGTTAGTCAGGTATGAGCCCAGCAGGTCTCTCAGATCTATGGACACAGGTCAGATAGTGGAGCCCAGAGCTCTCAGCAAATATGCTTTTAGTTGTTATGCTGCAAAGAAGTGGAACAAACTACCAGCAGAGCTGAAGTCAGCATCCAATGAGAATATTTTTAAATCCAAGCTTAAGGTGCTCTTTTTATGATATGAGAGGGAGATTTTTTAGTCAAATTATTGTTGATTGAATGTGTTTACTGCTGATTTTAAAGGTTTTTACTGCTTTTTTAATGTTCTTATTGATGTTAAAGCACATTGAGTTGCCTTGTGTATGAAATGTGCTATACAAATGAATGTGCCTTGATTTAAAAACTTTTTTGTGTGTGGGAGAGCATGCTCACCCTGCACAGTGAGACCAGGACTAGGAGGGCTTTCTACAGTAAAGGTCATCTGATCTTGTCCAATGACATTTATGTATTCATGGCACAATCACTTCTGAATAGAATAGAATAGAAGTATATCAACGAAATGAAGGTACTCTCCAAGAAGGATAAATGAGGAATGACATGAAAAAGTTAAATCAAATATTAGAAAAATAAATATAAATATATAACACTACTCAGCACACTATATACATTACCATAACCCGCAATAAAAAATATATAGACTGACCGGTCAGATAAATGAATATGGCACAGATAGTGGATTGAACTTGATGTGAATTATTGAACATAGATAGGATTTATGAAGTTTGAGTCATGGGAGGAAGATGGTTATTTTTTGTTCAGGGTTCTCGTGGCCCAGGGGTTTGTACTGCTAACAGACCGACTAACAGCACAGTTAAGCTTGGATTGTGGATAAAATGGACTCACAAGAAGTAGGATACAGGAATCTACCTGTAAGATAAACACACACACACACACACAGGAGTGCACAAACATGTGAATCCTGCGTCCCGCTCTGAGAAAGGCCGATGTGGTCTGCAGTGCAGCAGCCTTCAGCTTTGATGGGGAAGCCTCTTTGTAGTTGGCTTGTTAGTCAGTAAAAAGTGAGGGCTAAATGGCTCCCTAACAGGAAGCAGTTTACACGGTGACGCTCAACCTGCCTGTGGCCTCTATTGTTCCAAGCCCCATGTCCCACTTCATTACCATTTCCATAAGAAAGGAACAGTAATTGCCCCTTTTCTTCTGCTGCCCCTTCATCTTGGTGTGTCTCTTCTTGTTTCTCCTCCTTCTTCTTTTTCTTCACTCAGACCTTCGACGTCTAAACATCTTTGGGACAAACTCACAGCAAAAAAAACTCCAATCTAAACACTTTATAATCTTCAATCATCAATTCATCTTTATATCTAGACTTTTGTAGGGTGTGTTTTTATTTCTTTTTTAGTTTAGCAGTTGCTTTAAGTTATTGACAGAATCGCTGTAAAAGAGAACCACATCCGCTCTCGTTACCCTTCAGAAGTACAAAGACGATGTAAAGACCCATCAGGAGGGGTGTCTGGACTGGAGTTTCTGAGAGCAACAGACTTTTGACCTGACCTTAGATCTCAGACGTGTCTGTTAGGAGAGACTGTGTGTGTCTGCGTCGTTTCATCTGTTTCCTTTACAGGCTTTACACATTTAAAGCTATACTTACCAGTCAGTTAACAAGTGTTCTTGCATAAGTCATGACTTTTACTTTATACTTGTATGTCAATACAATATTTCCATTTCGGGCATTGCACTATTTCCAATGTCTAAACAATATGTATTTCTATGAATCGGCAAATGCAAGAAAGAGCATTACCATTGTCATAGTATTGTAGCTATAAGTATAATTGAAGTGATAGTAAGTGATCAATGTTATTGCTCCTTGGTTTAGTCATAGAATTTCCTTATAACTTATCAACATTTTATTCAATGAAGAAATGTTCATTTTAGATGCTATGCTAATATTTGGCTTGCCTGGGTTGCTAATGCATTTACTGTATATGGAACTGAAAATAACCTGATACTTGAAAGGCCCAATAGGTTTGTTTAATCTTGTATGCCCTAAATAAGCAACTACTGGCGGAGGTTGTAATACCTGGAAGGCTCAGGGTTAAGTCCAGGTTTAACCTGATAGTCTGGCTCAGTTAAACTGGGTTCTAACTGGAACGATCGTTTCATCAAAGAGAAAACACCTTAGTTGCCATGGAAACAGTCTGTGGCGCAAAAAGGAGTCCGCCAGGTCACTTAAATGCAAAGCTCAGTTTTTACTACTGCAAGGACTTCTCCGTGTAGTTGTCACACAAAACACTGCTCTGCATTGTATCGACCCACATTAAAGGGGACATATCATGCTAAATCCACTTTTTTAGCCCTTAAATGCATTTTGTTGTATATTTAGAATGTTTGGAAGTACAGAAAAGTTCAAATTAATCTCTTCAAGTGCTCTTTATATTCTGTTTTGGTCATATTTTTCAATCTGTTTCGATTTTTCTATTCTCTATTACGTTTTTTGAACAATAACGTCACAGTATTTGCAGCGGAACTGCCAAATTAGGACTTCGACTCCAGGCCCAACACTTCGAGCAATCCACCATTTTTATTTCTCGCTGCGATTTTGTAGTCCAAGCTCATCCAAGGATGACTGCTTCTGCAACCTCCGCCGGTATAAAGAAGGATTTGCCGAAAGACTTTGTCTGATTGAGGGTTCAATTCCTTCTATCTTTGGAGACGATGAACAGAGCACTTTGGTAAGCTGTAAATAACGCTAAAAAGTGAGATGATAAGACGTCCCTGTCATTGTTTTGTTAGCATTAGCAGTTGCACCGTCTTCATAGGTTAGCGCTGTGTGCTCGTTTTAGATGCTTGATGATATGGCCTACGTGATTTAATTTAAGTCTAAAGTTTTCATTAGTCATTTCATTTTGCCGTTTTTGTCTTCGAAAAGACTGTATTAAAATACATTTCGTGACGTTAGCTAGGCGCTAGCGTTAGCTTGGCGCTAGCGTTAGCTCGGCGCTTGTGTTACCTCACTTGTTAGGGTTCTGCAGGTTCATCTTCATTTTCATCTCGCTCCGCCGGGTCAGACTCTGGCTCAAACATGTAAAGCTGGATGGACAAGTCTTCCGTTGTTATTATTTTGTAAATAATGTGTAAATACATTTTTCTTTTTAAAATTTCTGCACCGCTAAATAATCGTATCTCTTCTATCAAACTACAAAACTGGCTGAACAGGGTGGAGTTGAACCGAGTGTCACCTCTGCAGCCTGGAGAGGGGGAGGGGTATGAAGTGTCTCATTTGCATTTAAAGAGACAGCACCAAAACGAGTTGCTCTCAGAAGCACATCAGAAAATAATGAGGAATTCAGACCCAAGCATTGCAGTTCCGCTTTACATACGTAGACCATAACTGTATGATTCATATGTAAAAAAGGAAGGACTTAAATGCATGATACATCTCCTTTAAATGTAGAAAGTGTCTATTTGTACGGTTGTCGTACAGACAACCCCCGGTGCTATTGGTACGTTTACCGAAGTACATAGCGTTTTAGGGTTTGCATTAGGTTTAGGGTTAGGGTTTGGTTTAGAGTTAAGAATAGGGTTAAGTTTAGGGTTAGGGTTTGGTTTAGAGTTAAGAATAGGGTTAAGTTTAGGGTTAGGGTTTGGTTTAGAGTTAAGAATAGGGTTAAGTTTAGGGTTAGGGTTTGGTTTAGAGTTAAGAATAGGGTTAAGTTTAGGGTTAGGGTTAGGTTATAATCCTATATCGCAACCATTTTTAGAGTTAGGATTACGGTTAGGTTTAGTTTTAGTCACGTGACCTAAACTGGCCAATGAGGGGTGTTGCATACGGATAGAATGTCGGTATATTGATACGGATAGCCTTTCCCCTAAATGTAACACCGACCTGCATTTCACCGCCTGGTGAAACAGAGCAGGAGAGATGAACACGAGCTTAGAGGAGAGGCTGGCAGACGAGCTACGAGTAATAACACCTTTACAACACGTCACAGGAGAACAAGGACTACAGAGAGCCGCTAAGAATCATGGGGCCTGTAGGATTTTAATGGAAACTACTATGCAACGGTGCGCCCAAGTATGTAAGCTCTGAGGAGAGCGGACAGTCTGCGCTGAGTCCGTTGTGCGCGGGGTCCGCCTGAGTATGTTTGAGCCTCTAGGTTAACCTGCTGCATGCTGCAGATACACTCATATGAAACCATGTCATCAATTCAAAAGAAGTCATTTTGTGGTTCTTTAAAACGCTTAACAAAGATCTACAAAGGGAAAAGGAGTCAAAAAGACTTCCGTTCGATATATTCTCACCATTTACTGCTTTAATGCAGTATTTTAAAAGGAAATGAAATAAAATATCATGGTTAATGTTTAATTATAATTTTAAATCGATACAAATGATGATAAAATCATGTTTAATGTCTACTTTTGAATGAGATGATCACAGTCTCAGTGTGTTTTAAAACATCAGTAATAATGTCTATATAAGTGTAAGGTTCTGTTAAGTTTTAGTGATGTGCAGCCCTTGTGGTTCTCTTTTTGTTCTGTAAGTCTGTGTTGGTTCTGTTTCGTTTCCATTCTCGTTCTAGTTTCAGGTGTGGCTCGATCCCAATCATGCCTCCCTCACTATTTATTAGCTTAGTGTTTGGACACAGAATGGATCTTTGTCAGTGTTACCCTCGTGTGCTTCTGTGTTTTTGTCTCCTTGGTTTTCCTTGTGCCTTTTTTGGTTTTTTTCGTTGCCTTGAGCAATAAAAATGGACTGGTACCCCTGCCTGCTGCCTCCATCTGTCTCTGCCTTTGGGTCCTGCACCACCACAACTCCAAATCGTGACAATAAAGATATGTGTGTATCCACCGCCTTCCGTTTACCACACGGTATATGTCCATTCATTGAGGATCCAGAGATTATTAATGAGAAAGCTCTGAATATACAGAGAGGGGAAAGGCTGTTCAGGGACAGTCACAGGGTGGCCCACTAAGGCTCCCCAATGCAAAACTCTATGAAGACTATCTGGGAAAAGGAGCAGTGTGCACAGGGAACGACTGTGGATGTGACATGAAGTAGCGTTCAACAACACACAGCTGCTCCCTCTGTTCATTTAAATGTAATATTTAGTGCTGAGTTCAAGAAACTATTCATCAAAACGCTCACAAGTCTCATAAATTATATATAATTTAACTGTGAGTTACTGCTTTGTCTTTTTTTAATTAAAGTTAAAAACAGTAAAGTCATCAAACTGACCTTTAATGGATGCTTCAGTTGTTTTCTATGATAAATCAACAAAAACACACCAACTTTAACCCTCTACTACTTTTAAAATGTTCAAACCACAGAAACGTCTGAAACGAGTCCGTCCTTTCCTCTTCTCCCTGCTCAGCAACAGATGATGTCACATCCTGTTGGTCTCAGCATTTGGCTGTTTATTCAGATTAAAAGCTGCAAAGCATGCGTCCTCACGTTTCTGATCATTAAATCTGTGATAGATCTGGTTGGTTTTCTACAGTCATATTCTAGACAGTGAGCTTCCAGCTGAGAAGAGTTTGTTGAAATGGGAAAAGTCAGCATGGTCATGGACGGTTTGTATAAACCAGGTTTAAAGCGTAGGCCTGACTCTTTAAAGAACACTTTGATTAACCCCTCCCACCGGTGTAACAGGAGGTGACTTCAAAGTGAGAGAAGTTGCTCCCTCTATGAGCTTTATGTCACAATGGCAACAACAATGAACATTCTCATTTCTCATGTTGTCTCGTTTGTTTTTTTAACAGACTTCAAGTGATACGCAAACCCATCACGTAAATTCACCTCAAGCAATCAGCTTAAAGCAGAATAATCCACTTTGTTACTCATTTGTGTCAGTGATGTTTTTTGAGTCAATCTTTACCTTGTTTTGGATTCTTTGTTGTGTTGTACTTTTCCTGAGAATCAAATACAATATAATTGCTGTTTATTATGATGCTAAAGGTTGAGTTTGAGAAGGTAAACCCAACAGTATTTCAATTGCAATTGATTAATTGATTAATATTTATTTGTTCTTGGCTGTCTTCCAACATATACAATACAATACAAAGAATAAACATTCATTTTAGAAAGTGTCTCTTCGTATGGATGCCGTACGGACAACCCCCGCTGCTATTGGTACGGTTACCAAAGTACAAGTACATAGCGTCGTTAGGATTAGGGTTAGGTTAGAGTTATAACCCAATATTGCAACAATTTTTAGGGTTAGGTTTAGTCTTACACCTAAACTGGCCAAACTGCATATGGATAGAATGTCGGTATATTGTATTGATATGGCAACCGTACAGATAGCCTCTGCCTTAATTTTAACAACCAAAATGGAATGAGCTGAAGCAGTAACTGCTTATCGGAGCCCATTCCCAAACAGGATTATACATGAAAAACAATAGAAACAACCCAATAACAGCGCCGTTCATCAACTTATCAACTTGTGTTTCAAAAGGTGCAAAACATTTTGTGTTTTAAAGAATCTTTGGACAATGTTGACAGTGAACTCATTCATTTAAAGTGATCCTCAAGAAGATCATTCCAAACTTTAACACAGTAAACACAAACGCATCTACAGTATTTTTTACTCATTCTTTCTAAATTTGCTTTGTTCAAAAACATAAACCCCTCTTAAAAGGAAACCTTTTATTTCTTACTCGGAATAAAATCTCTAACACTTTTAACTTGACTAAATCTATACATTTTACTGTTCTTAAATTTTTAAAACAGCTCGGAATTCCACTATGTGTATTATTCTTAATTCTCTCGTTTGTAATTTGATTAATGGATCTACATATGTTTTACATGTATTACCTCAGCTTTCTGAGCAATTGGCCAGGTAATACAATATAAGAGATGAATCAAGCAACTTTAGACAGTCTATATGTAATATACTTTTTGTTCTATGTACAATTGCATCTATTGTGTGTATTTAAAAAGCAACAAAATGTGTTTTTCTGACAGATTATAAAACGAGTGAGAAAAGGATACAAATTGTTTTAAGTGTCAAAGGATCCCCTGGAATCAACAGTTGAGAATCAGGCCAGAGAAGATGCACACACTCACACACTCACACTTTCACACCCACAGCCTGGATTTAGGCTCACTTTGAACTTCTCAAGAGGAAATCAATGCGAGGGGGGGGGGCGATCAACAGCATCAGCGTGTGCATGTAATCCTATCAGGATCAGCCTGAAGCCATGTGGACAAGCCACATAAAACGTGTTGTTTCTAGGATTCATGGCTTGGGATGTTTTATTTTTTTTTAGTTCATCTCAGGTCCTGGTGAGTTGGTTTCCTTAAGCCCTCCATGGGAAGGCTTCAGGTAGTGACTGCTGCAGAGAGAAGGGGAAGGACCCCAGACCCCCTCTGTGAGCTGAACTGTATTAATCAGGCCCCCATGTGGACTTTGACAAAAGAGCCAGGTCGGAATCACCGTCTGCTCTTTTGTTGCAGGGGGAGCCACAGAGGCTGGGAGCTGCTCCCATCACCACAGCAGACCCCCCCCCACCCCTGTTTATTTGCTCTGGAGGCTGTTTTATCCCAGGTGACAGTAGAGGTAGCATGTTCTCGACATGATGAGGAGCACTGGGTGCTTCTCCAAGGATGCCTGTCCATAATATCTCTGTGGTGATGGAGGATACATTATTTATTATTGACACAAATGATCAATTATTTTGTATTGTCTGAATAAATATATTTCCAATCTGTATAAATTAGTTTTTATATAAATGTTTTCTTCTTTTTGTAATCATGTGATGTTTCGCAGCTCACATGAATTCTTAAAGCCTAGTTTATTAAGTGTGAACTGATAAAGCTAATGGCTAATTTTCAGTTGTGTTATTGTGAAATATGATTATTTTATTGTTTTGTTTTGTTAAGAAATACTGCAATAATTTCATGTCCCTATACTATATGTCCATATATCCAATAACTCTTATTTACCCATTACAAAATAGAAAGTGTCTATTCGTATGGTTGCCGTACGAACAACCCCCGGTGCTATTATTACGGTTACTGAAGTACAAGTACGTAGCATTTTAGGATTAGGTTTAGGGTTAAGTTATTACCCAATATTGCAACAATTTTTAGGGTTAGGTTTAGGTTTAGTCTTAGTCACGCGGCCTAAACTGACCTATCATGTGACCTTAACTGGCCACTGCGTACGGATAGAATGACGGTATATTGATAACAACCATACGGATAACCACTGTCTATAAAATATAGTCAGGCCAACTTGTTCAAGGCCTATTTTCGGGGACAAGGACACAATTTCAGAACGTCTGATTTCAACTTAATCTAAATCTAACAACACAAGCATGTACATAACTGATGAGAAAATCAAATCGAACAACTAGTACAGTCGGATTATCACTAAAAGACTGTTTGAGAGCAAAAAAACCCCCTAAAAGATAAATAATAATCAATCAATAATCTTGTACACAATTTGTAATGCTTTAAATCAGCAGTAAATGTCATCTTCAAACTACAATAACTGATCATTTCATTTCTAAATGTAAAACATCATCTTATTAAAAGACTACTGTTAGATGCTCTAATAATGTGTATATGTCTTTATCTACTGATGAGCTCATGTTTGACCCGGACTATTTACAAATGTCTGACGTATCATAACAAAAGAAGACATGACAGCCATGTGGCAGGCCAAAGGGAGGAGAAACCAGATAACACTGAATAAAAACTGTGTTTGGGCCCACAGATGTGAATTATGACGAGTGCCTGTTTTCCTATTTGATTTGATATTGTTGTTGATTAATTTCTGTTCATCTGTTAATACATTGATTGATTGATTGATTCAGCAGAGCAAAACCTCTCACTATGTCTTTCTAAATGCAATCTCAGGTTTGAACATGACAGTATCTTCATCTACTCTAACACGTTATTGTAACTAATATTATATTTTAATCTGCCTTCAGTATGCTTCAGTGTGTGACCTTCCCTCCTAACAACACACTAAATAACCTCTATTTTGGTGAACAAATCCAGCAGCCAGTCAGATGTAGATCAACACACAGATACATGGATTCTTTTTCATTCTATTGTTCTGTTCCGTTGTCTAACACTTAACCTGGTCCAGGTGGTGGGGCCAAAATCCTCAGATTATCTATTTTTATTCATTCATGGGGTGGGGGTGGGGGTACGGTGGGGGTTTCAAAGTCCACTCTTGCATAGGGCACAGAAGGAACCTAAAGCCGGCCCTGTACACAGGAATTTGTTCGCTCTCACAACACAAAATATATACAATTGAAAAAAGACAAATTTCCCTCTCCATTAGCATCTTGACGTTTTTGGGGGGTTTTTTCCACACCATATTTCTGTTTGAGATCAGAACCAAACTCCTCAGGAAGCATAATGGCATTGACGACCAGTCACATCAGCAGTGTTTATAAACAGATGAAATCCCTTAAACTCATCCCTGAAATCCCTTAAACTTGTGAGATGCTGATGTTCTCTCATATATAGGTCTTCCATGATCTGATAAGCTCCATGATGAAGTAGTACCACAGAAAGAAATCTGTCTTTAGGCTACCAGTGAAAGCTTTGGGTTCATTTACCAGCACTTGGTTTCCCTCTGGTGGTCATAATGGTTATCAGTTTGACACGTGAGGCTCTCTTATTTCAGTCCATGACACAATAATACATCTGGTTTTAAAGAAAGTAGAAAAATATATTCTTGTTTGTTTTGTGCTGAAGTTTGATGAGTGAAGCACAAAATGAATAGCAAGGTGACGGAATAATGGCCATCCACAGTTTCTCTGTGACGCAACGATTACTACTTTGAGAGTTGTAACAGCCTTGTAGTATGGAAAGCTGAGTGAGTATTTATTATGCATCTTTGATATCAAGGAGATGTGAAAAACACACAGTGGTTCACGAGTGAGTTGCAAAAACTCTGACATGTTATCTAGTCAATCAACCCTATCTATAACTATATATACTGTATATATATATATATACTATCTATAACTATAGTGCATACAGTTACTGTATGTTAGTGTGTGTTTTTAACATCTTGATATTCTTGATATGTGCAAATAATAAGTTCAGGATGCATTTATGCACAAGTAGGTTACAATAAAATATTTTACCAAAGAATGATGAGAAACTGTATTTCCAAGATCATTAAAATTCAAAATTTCCCCCAACTGTTTATTTAAATTAAGACGTATCCTGGTTTGTTAAAGACCAGAGGTGTGAAGAATACTGAATATATTCTCTATATTCTACTCAAATAGAAGTACTGTTACTTGATTGAAATTGTAGTAATTAATTAAGTAATTAATCTCTCTATAAAAGCAAGGAATTTGTGTGTCGGTGTGTGTGTGTGTGTGTGTGTGTGTGTTCCTCAAATATTTCTGCGGATCAGGAACAGATCGACCTGAGAGTTTCAACATGGCTGCTGCTTGGTTCAAGGGTGTGCAATGTTGAATTTGTTTGGACTGTAATGATATCGTCAATAAATTTTTTCATAAATGCTTTACAAATTCTGTTAGTCCTACCTCTCCAGTGGTGATGTCATCAGTCCTACTTTTACAGTTGTGATGTCATCATGGCATCCCACCTTCAAACACAACTTCATTTGGCCATCCATAAAAAAGCTACTTACCTTCCCACTTTTCTTTAGCAATACATACTTCCTACGGGCACTGCACTAGTACATAAAATACTCAAGTACAAGTAAAAAGTAGTTCACTTAAATAGTACTCAAAGTAAAATTTACTAGTTACTTTCACCCCCCACATTTATTCTTGGTAATATTTTTTGCCATGTTTCTCTTGCATACAGTAAACATCTCATGTATAAACTTAATAAGGTAGAGACACAATCTTGCACAATTGGAACTTAATTTGTTTTTCACAAAGGCACCTGAATGAAATAAGAGGTTTGTTAAAATGTACAATTATTTTGTAAATAAAATACATTATTAAATTCAAAGTTTTTTAAATGATCAGGCTCTAAAGGCTCAAACATACGTATTCCGCAGGTCAATTAAATGCAAAGCTCAGATTTTACTACTGCGAGGACTTCTCCGCGTAGTTGGTGTCACACAAAACACTGCTCGGCATTGTATCGAGTCGAACCGCGTTAAATGTAGGCAATGGCTACCCGTACAGTTGCCGTATCAATATACCGACATTCTATCCATACGCAGAGCCCCTCATTGGCCCATTTAGGTCACGTGACTAAGACTAAACCTAACCGTAAAACTAACCCTATCCCTAAAAATTGTTGCGATATAGCCTTATAAACTAAGACGCTACGTACGTGTACTTCAGTAAATGTACCAATAGCACCAGGGGTTTGTCCGTACAGCAACCGTACAAATAGACACTTTCTTAAATGTAACACCGACCTGCATTTCACCGCCTGGTGAAACACAGCAGGAGAGATGAACACGTACCTATAAAAGCAATCCAATTACAGTAACGTGAGTACTTGTAATCCATTACTTTCATATCTGTTAAAGACTTGAATATTCCCATGTGTATGAGCATCTTACCTTGATTTGTGGAGTTTAGATGAGTGAGTTGTGTGTTCATCCACTATATCTTCCTTTTCCATCAAACACATACATTTACACCCTGATTGTCCAGATTACCAATGAGATGCCTTCTGAGTTACCAGGGTTGCCTCCAAGAAATGAAAGTCCCTGACAACTTGCATGGGGGGGGGTAATTGGATTGCATGCTGTGAGTGGAGAAGAAGGCGACGTGCTATGCATTACAGCCCCCCAATGTGCTTCTCTGAGAGCATGACATGAAAAGCTGTTTTCCAGCACTGAATGCCAAGGGTTTGCTTTCTCTCACGACTCAGAACATTTCCCATCCACTCCAGGCACTGCTTTCTACTGGTTGTTTGATGATGAGGCTGGTGTTAGAGCTCTGGTTTTTCTGGGATGGTGATGAATGGTTCCTTGCGATTCTTAAGAATCTTGGCAAAGGAGGATAAGAAAAGGGACGAGGGGTGGGGTGAGTGTGTTTCATGTTGAGATTCTGGTGTTGGGACAGCAGTGGGGTTTTCCTATAAATGTTGCACATATGCAGAGTTGGGGTCAATTATAATTTTAATCACAAAAATGATAATTAATTACAATTATGCCACAATTATAATTGTAATTGTAATTTTAAAAATCTGTTGCAGTTGTAATTGTAATTGCCATTAAAATTCTATACAAATTATAAATGAATACAAAACTGGGGAACCACGTTACAATTATATCTACATTTCAACACATTAACAATTATTAAAATATGTTTCATATCAAGCTTTCCCACTTTTTACCATTTAAAAAAAAATTAAATCGAGGCTATACTGGCACAATAAAGGCTTAGACGCCCACACCAAAAATATTAAAATCTATATTTTCATTGATTATGAAGCCTAGCAAGGTAACCAATAGATAAGAAATAAATTAAAAACGTAGTTATAACTGAAAAATGTAATTGACCCCAAAATGCATATACAGTACATGCATATACAGTACTAATACAGTACTACTGAACTGCTCCATTTACTTTATTATACATTTTTACAATGCCCACATAATTGATTTTAGATGTTTCTCAGTTTTTGAAGGGGCGGCATTGTGAATTACTGAATGACCTTTGACCTTGTTATGAAGGACGACTAGATTACCTTTGTAATGCTTTCAAAGACATAAGTCTTATCAATAAGAGCTTACATGGGTTGGCTCCACCGCCTCTTAATAACTACATTAAATACAGAACAATTGCCTTGAGGACCACTACTGTTGGCTCCGCCCCTTCTATAAAACTAGCACCTGTAGTGTGCTTTTGATGACAGCTGTCTGTGAAATTGACATTTTGCTTGTTCATTAAATGCAATACATTATTTATTAAAAAAAAATACAAAAATTCAATTAAAATCCACAATATTTGCAGAGCCTCATATTTCTAGTTCTTACATCACATGACGGCAGTCATTTTTCATCTCAGATTTTCCAGGCCACAGAGTCAAATTCTCAAACTATGTCCTGGGAGGCAGAACTAAAAATTAAATTGGTAAAGGATTTACTGAAAACGACTAATAACGGTTGAGAAAAAAATGGCTGTGAACTTTCTCTTTGCAAGTCTAAAAAAGTGTGGCACGTTTCCTGATAGAAGTGCTTTTGACTCCTTGGTCTAGTGAGCAAAGATTTATTTAAATCTTACCTTTAAATGAAATGCCACCTTTTAAATGTGATAAAACTTCTGGCAGTAGCTCAGTCCGTAGAAACATGGGTTGGGTACCGGTGGGTGGCCGGTTCAAGTCCCATTGCGGACCAAAATACAGAAGTTGTTCTGGTAGCTGGAGAGGTGCCAGGGTACCTCTCGAGCACTACCGAGGTACCCTTGAGCAAGGCACCAACCCCCAACACTGCTCTGGTGAGCGCCCTTCATTGTAAAAGCAGCCCCACTCTGACATCTCTCCATTAATGCATGTCCACAGGTCCTGTTTGTGCATGTGTGTGATTCGGGCTTATGTGTGTGAGAAGCGTGTGCAATGTATTTAATAAAATATTTCAAATTCAAATTCTCCTCAAATAAAAAATTCAATGTTAATCTGGTACAAGGACATTGAGTTATTCAATATCTTAGAACTGGTGTGAGAACCTTTCAAAGGTGCATTCTCATTTTTAATGTAATGCTGTTGGGGTTCCCAAAGGTTGTGGGAGAGAAGACGTCTTACTTGAGCCCATTTTGCATGCTTTGCATTGAAATGTGAGGCATTTATTGTGATTATGTACCAAATCATACCAAATCTGATTTTAAAAACAAGGTTTCACTGCAACACAAAGTGAAGCGACAGGAAGAACCATGAACACTTTCTGAGAACAGATTCCTAATCATTTTTATCTTCTGAAATTCAACGCCATCCCACTTTCATTTATATTTAGTCTTGGCCTCAAATAGGCCGATTACACTTCCAAGATTGACAATTTTATGCTGCCAAATTAAAAGAACCCTCTGAATTAGTGAGATAATTGCCTGCAATCTCCCTTTAATGGGCCTGTCAGTGATTATACTGGCTGCTTCTTGTGGGCCTATCAGTGGAGGAGGAGGGGGATAAAATGTCAATCATATTAGAGTAAATGAGTAAATTAGTGCGAGAGGCTCATTGTCAGAGTGAATCAGTGGTGACGCGACACCCTCTGACCCACAGTGAGGACTGACACTGGGGAGTGAAGACAACAGGAAAAGACAGAAAGGAAACAATCACAGACAAAGAAATGACACCTGAGCATGTGATGCTGACAGCGTCTGAGATGCACGATTATTACCCAGTGAAGCAAAGAGAACCATTCAACACATTTACCTCATCTGCTGTTATGTTCATTTCTCCTGAACGCTGAAGGTCTGAACTCACAAACACTCACCATCGAATGAAGATATTTAGCTATTTATTCACCTATATTAGCTTCTGTTTAGCGGCTTCTCTGTTACACATTGAGATAAGCCAGTGTTTCTCAATTGGGGGTACGTGTATCCCTAGGGGTATATATGCAAAGGCACTACAGGGGGTAGTTGAAAGAGAAAGAGAGGGAAATTAATAAATGAAACCATTACAAATATGGGGTTTTATTATGTTTATTTTTAGTTGAAAATTATAATATTAATAATGATGTTGGAAATTATTTTGATTAGATTCATGAACTGAAAATACAAGGTCCCACAACAGGTGGGAGATGACCCGAAATGATACAAACTATATAAATAAATCTATAAAATGAGGCACAAATTACTGTATCAGTGCATTTATTTACAAAATGAGATTCTTTAAGATATGTGTCATCACTCATTCATTCTATAGTTGTTTTTCCATAGTATTCTGAGAAAAATGTTGTAGCCAGACAAAGGGAGTACTTGGGTTCTGGAATAAGAGAAAGGGGGTACTTGAGCCAAAAAAGTTTGAGAACCACTGAGATAAGCTATCATTTTAGCGTCACAATCACAGTGCTAGCAGTGGTTTATTTTATTTTATTTATTTATTTTTTTGCCTCAAACTTCACGGCAAAAGCAAACATCAAAACAATAAAAGCAAAGCATTGAATACCATCTCAGAGAAAAATAACAAGAAGAAACAACTATTGTATATACAGTATATTTTCATATATACGTATATACAAGCACGTACTCTACATACACATATACTTACACAGATATATATATATACACTTATATACATACCAATATATATACACCCCATACTGTATATACACATACGCATTTCAAAATAATACCATAGCACAAGAATAGTTTTGACACAAGTTGTACAGTTTTCAGTTTGACAGCAAATTTTGATTTAGTTTTAGTCGTCGTTTTTTGACTAAAATGCAATTTAGTCCAAATGTAGTCATCAGTACTATTTCAGATATAATCTAGTTTTAGTCAACAAAATTACATTAAGATTTTAGTCGACTAAATCTGTTTCAAATATAGTCAACTAGAATAGGCAAGGCTAGGCAAATTCATGTGTGTAGTGCATTTCTCACACTAGGCAACTCAATGTGCTTTACATGATCAAAAAGTGCAACAGAAAATATTAAACAGCTTAAAATTCAATAAGAACATTAAAATCATCAGTAAAAACAATTAAAATTAGCAAAAAACACATTACATCAACAACAACATGACCAAAAATCTCTCTCTCAATCATATGCAGTAGAGAAAAATAGTGCCTTTAACTTCGATTTAAAAATGTTCACATTGGATGCTGACTTCAGCTCTGCTGGCAGTTTGTTTCACTTCTTTGCAGCATAACAACTAAAATCAGCATCACCATGTTTACTGTGAGCTCTGGGCTCCACTATCTGACCTGTGTCCATAGATCTGAGAGACCTGCTGGGTTCATACCTGACTAACATCTCACTGATGGATTCTGGACCAAACCCAGGTTGTCATTAAGTGTCATTGGCTAAATTATGACACATTTGTAGCTATGTTGGCATTTTGTGGGTCAGGTGGAGGGATTTAGTGGGGTTATGGTTAGGTAGGGTTATTCTGCGCTCACACCAGACGTGGCACGGGCACCACGCGAATGCTTCTGCAGGATCAAAAAAACGTTTTCCTCATATTCGCTTCATATGCTTGTCTGAAGCCAATATAAAAAAGGTGCCAACCAGACTCCCTTTCTTTTCATCATCAACTATGAAGGACTCCAGTAAAATCGTTGCTCTTTACCATCTGTGGAAGCTGAAGATTCACCAGGTTAACATCCAACTTGGTGAGTTTCACTGTTTTCTTCAGGAGCTGCGCATGGATGATGTACCTGCGGATGACCAAATTGGCAGTGTCATAGAGCTCCGGGTGGTCACACTCTGCCCCTTATTTTCTCCTCCATGCTGAAACTGATGAAAAGACTGGCTTCCGCGTTGACGGCCTGATGTCCTGTGTTTGTTCCACTTCATTGCAGCATAACATCTAAAAACCTCACCATGTTTGCTGTGAGCTCTGGGCTCCACTATCTGACCTGTGTCCATAGATCTGAGAGACCTGCTGGGTTCATACCTGACTAACATCTCACTGATGGATTCTGGACCAAACCCATTCACAGATTTATACACCAGCAGCAGAACTTTAAAGTCTATCCTAGGGCTGACTGGTAGCCAATGTAGAGACTTTAAAACTGGACTAATGTGCTCTGACCTCTTTGTTCTGGTTCAGACCCCGAGCTGCAGCGTTCTGAACCAGCTGTAGCTGTTTGATGAAGACCATTACAATAGTCCAGTCTGCTGGAGATAAAAGCATGGACCAGTTTCTCCTGATCTTTCTGAGTCATTAAACCTTTCACTCTGGAGATGATCTTTAGGTGGTAGAAGATGTTTTTGTGATAGATTTGATCTGACTGCTGAATGTAAGATCTGAGTCAATCAGAACACCAAGATTTTTGACTTGGTCTTTAGCTTTTAAAGATCGAGACTCAAGGTACTCTGTGACAGTCCTCTTTTCCCTCTTACCAAAGACAATCTCAATATAAAGCATAATAGTTGATGTGTTTTTTAAAGATTCAGTTACCATTCATGAATATTTATCCACCTGATATGGAATGGTATTAAGGTGTGTCCCACCTTCCCACACAACAAAAGTAGTTCAGATTGGACACCTTCCAAAAAGAAACTTAGTTCTGATTGGATTTCATCCCATGTACACATTATAGTCGATGAAAATATCATATTTTAATATAGTTTTCACTCAAGAATTTTTTTTTTTTTTAATTGGTCATAGATTTGATTCTTGCCATTTAAAAAATGTAGTCAACGAAAACAATGAAGAAACATTTTTAGTCAATAACTAGCACTGTTTTTCACAGTGAGCTAAACGTGCTAAGCACTGCTACACCTGACAGGAGGTTAGAAGGTTGTTGACCTGAAATGACACTGATATCACAAGTCGCAAAACATTTGTCTGTGATTAACACTAACGTCTTCAATCAAAGTATTATCACATTTTTAAATGGGTCTTAAATTAACCAGTTAATGTGAGTGTTTTTTTACAGATTGAAATTATATTTTATTCTTTCAACAACACACACACACACACATACACGCGCGTCTCCTTCTTTCCTTTTTCTAAGATTTCCCACAGGCAACAAAAACAGAGAGTAAATCAAGGCAAAATTCCTCCACTCCGAAAAATTCATTTGTCCACAGGCTTGTTAGGCTGGATGTTGGAGGAGATGGAGCACGTGTCAATAAATCATCTGATGCCTGGCTATATTTATGCCCTCAGCATTGAGTTTAACAAGTAGAACAGTCCTTGAAGCAATATCCTAAGTGGCACTTCATCCCTGTCTCCTTCTTCTCCTCCCTCCTCCCTCTATTTCCTCCTCCTCCTCCTCCCTTAGGAGGCTTCTGATTGTGAAGTGGGAGAAGATGCTTTAGCTTAGTGAGCAGACATGCAGAGAGAGAGAGAGACTGTCACAAGACTGCTCTGAAATTATTTCACAAATCAGAGATTTGAATAAATTCATTTCCTCGTTCATAATTAAACTTCTCAACCTTAATCTGGCCGAGTCGTCCTCCTGCCTGAGCCCAGGCTTCCAGCACTGCCTCACTGAACCCTGCTTATTACAGCCATCGGGGTCCATCCTCCACTTCAGTTGCCAATTGTGGGTCACCCTCTTCAATTACTCCCTCCTGCACTGTATATGACAGATTCTAGAGATCCTGCTAACAGTGTGTGTTCATGCACGTCTGAGGAGTAAGATGGGGTTCAGTAGAGGTGAGTTGGGAGATAATGAGAGGTTTTTCTTTTTGTGCTTAGAAATTCCTCAGTGGTACTATAGTTACAAGAAGAAGAAAAAAGCATGGTGTGTCATGGCATGCATTGACCTCGGGGTACCACTAGGTGGCAGCCTGAACCAGCCCTCGTCTGTCTTCTCTTTCCTTTCCCACACTCTCCCACCCACTGCTGCTCTAATCCCTGGTTTAAAGGAAGGACCTGTTTGCACCTTGCATGGTGCAAAACATTCACACGAGCACCTATTTTCAATTGCTTTCATATCAAGTTTTCAAATCAAGTTGAAATGAGCAAAACGTTTAAAGAATAGCTGCTTTACCATTCTGATGGTGTCTCTGCAGAGCTTCTGATCATTTGGTTGTACATTGTGATTCATGTATATATATATATATATATATATATATATATATATGTGTGTGTGTTAGTGTTTTTTACTTGAAGTTTTATACATAAGGCTGACATTAAGCTGTCATTAGCATGAATAAGGTGTCAGTAAGGCAAGGCAAATTTATGTGTATTGCGCATTTCATACACAAGACAACTCAATGTCGTGTCGTAGAGCTCTGGGTGGTCACACCCCACCACTTATTTTCTCCTTCATGCTGAAACTGGTGAAAAGACTGGCTTCCGCGTTGACGGCCTGACGTCATTGATAACAAGGACTCTGATTTGCAATATTTTCAACTCAAGCGAATGACAAATGTCAAGGAAAAACGGGAGCACGCATGCCGTGGTTGACGCTCTTGCCGCGCAAATCAAACCGCGCCAACCAACAAGAGAACAATTTGCTATTGACTTTGTATGTAATCTGGTCGTGGAAACATTTCGGCCAGTGTGAACGCAGCATTAGGGATAGGGGTTAGGGTTAGGGTTAGGGCTTAGGTTTAGGTAGGGTAAAGTAGGATTAGGGGTTAGGGTTAGAGTTAGGTAGAATTAGGGTTTAGGGTAAAGTAGGATTAGGGGTTAGGTAGGGTTAGGGTTAGAGTTAGGTAGAATTATGGATTAGGGTAAGGTGGCAGTAGGGGTCAGGTAGGGTTAGGGTTAGAGTTAGGTAGAATTATGGCTTAGGGTAAAGTGGCAATAGGGGTCAGGTAGGGTTAGGGTTAGAGTTAGGTAGAATTATGGATTAGGGTAAACTGGCAATAGGGGTCAGGTAGGGTAAGAGTTAGGTAGAATTATGGATTAGGGGAAGGTAGCATTAGGAGTTAGTTAGGGTTGGGGTTAGAGTTAGGTAGAATTAGGGGTTAGGGTAAAGTGGGGTCAGTGTTGTGCTAGTTACTGAAAAAAAGTAACTAGTTACCATTACTAGTTACTTCATTAACAAAGTAACTCAGTTACTATTTTGATTACTTACACCAAAAAGTAATGCGTGACTGGAAAAAGTAACTTTTGAGTTACTTAGAATTAAAGAATGTATTATTTATTTTGGGTCATTTGTGTCCATATCGCTTCTTATTAGTGCTGTAATAATATAATAATCCACTGTTGATCAACTGCTATAAAACAACCATAAATTATGAGCATATAAAGAACAAAACAGCTGCTCCAAAATTAAAACAGTAATTTTTCAGCCATAGCACAGTAATGTAAAGTAAGCTGTGTATATTCCAGGTGCACATTCTGCTGTTGAAAATGCTTATAAAAATAAATGTGGAAAAACAAATTCACAGCATTTTTCTCAGCTCCACAATGCTAAACATATCAGGCTAATGAGCTGCTGTTAGCAGTGACTCAGCAGCAGCGACAGGCTTCTTGTTTACAACAACATACCGTGCAATTGTTTGGCTGACGTGTCCCAATCACAGTCCGTTAAAATCCTGCCGCAGCGTTAGCTTAGCTTCACTGATGCATCTTTTGGAGACAAAAATAATGCGCGTATTTCCACTCTGAGAAGCACGTCCTGTTCTCGCTTTGACTCGCCATGATTGGCGCACGTGATGTAAACAGAAACACGCTGGCAATGCTTCTTCTACTGTTTTTCCGTGTTTGGCACGGCATGCCGCAAAAATATGTAGCGTCACTGTAAACAGGAAGTACACTGCAGCTAGCAAAGTAACGGACAAACGCCCCATATTGTAACGGTAACGGCGTTATTTCTTTATTTCTTTGCGTTACAGTACTAGTTACTGTCAAAAGTGATGTTGGGGCGGTAACGCGTTACAAGTAACGCAATTAACGCGTTACCGTCCAACGCTTGGCGGGGTTAGGGGAATGAACAACACTTAATGACAGCCTTCATTGCACCTTATTCATGCTAATGACAGGCGTCATGTCATAATAATGACAACGTAATCTCAGCCTTATGTATAAAACTTCAAGTCAAGTGTTATCATACATTCTCAATAAAACTGAAAAAAAAAAAATTGACCCTGAAGGGAAAATGTTGGGTACCTTACAGTTATTACATTTTCAGAATAACCAGAGTTGTCCAAATCATCAGGATGATCTAGCGTCTGCCATGGCCACTGCAGCACCCTCTGACCCTCACAAATGTCAGATAATATCTAAGATGAAAAGGTGTTTGTAGGTCATCATTAACTTTCACCTGCTGTGACAGAGAGATTGTGTAATTCAGGTAACATAAGGAATGTCTTAATCAATTTGCCAGTACCATGCCCTGGTCTTACGGCATTTGTTTTAACATCCAAACCAACTCTCTGGAAGTGAACTAAACAGCAGTGAGTGAGCCAGATTATCAGATCTGCTTGCATTGTCTTCAAGTTCTTTTATGGAGCGGATTCAAAGTGAGACGAGAAGTGTGTCCCTTCGTGATTTAAACCAGGGGGATACAAGCTCAGTACCGACGGATAAAGAGCCCCCCACACTTGGAGGTCACAAGTGTGGAGCCTCTGACCTCACATCTTCAATGGGCATTGTGTAAGACCCGTGGATGTGGGGGTAAAACAATCCATATAAGTTTAACAAGCATGAAGCAGGAAGGATAAAGCTAGCAAGACTCTGGAAGGAGACGATGTCATCGGAGCCGAGGGTTCTACTCCACCAAGCCGCAGGGGTCAAGGGCACTGGTGTAAAAGCTGCTGGGTAAAAGGTCACATACAACCAGACAGGGGACAGCTGCCACCCATTCACCTGAATGGGGTTTAGGCTATGAATCTTTGAATAGGCTTTGCCCGTTTTGAATACCGTAGTAAGGAACATAATGAATAACTGCTAAAACAAGGGGATTAGCATGCTAGGCCCTGGTTTACAGTCAATAAAAACAATAGTCTGGCCTCTATTTTTTGCTCATCAAATTTCATACATCGTACCTTTATGGACCCACTCTTTGATGTAACTATTGAAAAGGGGGAAAAAAAGAAGAGTTTTATACATTACGCTGTCATTAGCATGAATAAGGTGTCGTGAAGGCTGTCATTAAGTGTGGTTTGCTAAATTATGACACCTTTGGAGCTATGTTGGCATTTTTTGGGTTTGGTGGTGGGATTAGGTAGGGTTAGGGTTAGCAGAGGTGTAAAGAATACTGACATGTTACTCAAGTAGAAGTACTGTTACTTGATTGAAATTGTACTCAAGTACAAGTACAAGTAAGTCGAGGGTTCTACTCCACCATGCCGCAGGGCTCAAGGGTTTAAATTTCATACATCGTACCTTCATGGACCCACTCTTTGATGTGAAACAGTCAATTTTGAATTCTAGGATCTGCCCCTCTGTCAAATTTAGTCAGTTTTACTGGAAAAAGAAACAGATCGCTGTTTCATTCAGGAGTTGAGGCAGTCTCGTGACACCAAATCAAAAAACCCAAATATTCATTTTCTACCAATTTTTAGAAAAAAAAAAAAAAGAAAAAGAAAAAAAAGGATTGCTGTTCAGATTTGTTTAGCTACTGCACTTCAAAAGTTACCAACATGCTTGTTTTTATTTATATCTGGATGTACCCCACTGTTCTAAATAAAAGAAAAAAAAAAAAAAAAAAAAAAAAATGCTAACTGTTATCTTTGTGTTTAGCTACTAAGATGGCAACTATATTGCTAATCCAATTAACAAGTGTCTTAAGGGCTTTTCCCTTGAAAAATTGTTTTTAACATTGAAATATATTGATTACACAACACAATAAGCGCAAGTTGCACAACTATAACATCACATTTCACTCTCACCTTAAAACAGTCGACTCTTCCCCACCCCTTCCATTTTCCAACCCTGACTCCCTCTTCCCTGTTCCCTTCCCCCTCACCTAGGTGTAACACTGCATATATAAAGTGTTTCTAAGCCTTCCTTAGGGAGTGCTGATGATGGTCACAATTAAAAAAATTAAAAAAAATACACACACATATATGTATATATATATATATTCATCACAAACAATATTTTGAAATACAGCCTCAGACACAATTTGTCGGCTACATTTCATAGTTATTCTGAACAGCCAACCTCTTATTTTTGATTGTTTTTCATTGAAACATGCACAACTCTTGAGTTGCTATAAATATAAATATACATACAGGCTGTGTATTTTTAATACACTTAAAGCGTTTTGTCTGTAGGCTACAGTGAAAATAAGTTTTTCCTTAAAGCTGCTTTCATTGCTTGTATTTAATCTACTGCTAAAAAAAAAAAAAAAAAAAAAAAAACTGTAGACACTGACAAAAATAAAGAGATTCATAATTCCTTGTGCAGACTGTTGTGTGATTAAACAATATGTATCTGCTATGATGGAGGAAAGTTATATTTTATAATGCGATTACTATGTTCATTGTGTTCGATCAAACTTGCAGAGCGCTTTCTAATGGAATATAAACTCCAATGTGGCTTCTTTCAGTGTTTTTACCCCCTCTCTCTCTCTCTCTCTCTCTCTCTCTGTCTGTCTACCTCTCTCGCTCATCGAGTCATGGCGGGAGTTTACAGGAACAGCAGGCAGGCAGGGGCCTTGTCACATCGCGGAATGACACTGGAATGTATTGTATGCGTTAGAAAGACAGGACAGCTTAGGTAAAATAGTGCGCTAAGTTCCCAAAACCAGTTCTGGTGGCGTTAAACCGGCACATATTTACACTCTGTTGAAAAGACATCCAGAAATAATTATTTTTGTTTTACATTGCATACATACAGGCAATAAACCTTATTGATATGTGGTATAAAACAAGAGTCACATACACGCACTCACAAGTGAACTGCGGAAGAATATCTGAGGTTGCCAGAGAGTGCTGCGGCGATGAGAGCAGTAAATTGAGGCCCTGGGTAGGCGTAAAACCCGGACTGGATTAGAACCTAAAGCAAAATACATATTACAAACGGGGAAAAAAAAGACATTAAACTGTAGAATTGCTCTTACATGGTTTTCTTAACATTTTTCAAGTAAGTATTGAGTTAAAAAAAAGTGGGGTTTTTTTTTATATTGTGGCAATTTTGGGCCTTGCCACGAGTGCACTTGTAAAATGCCTGTGTTGGAAGGAATGGTTTCTATACTGTGACCTCTATGTAGACTTGACAATCTTCAGCTCAATAACGAGACATAGCAGCTTCTCAGAGACTGGTAAATTATGCTGCTGCTTTGTCAATCTCCTCATCTAGTTTGCATATCTGCCACAAACATACCCCTATAAAGAAATACACAGGCTGGGAGTTGTTGAGCTAAAAATAAGTTTACATCATCATATACTTTAAAGCTGATGTCCGGAGTTTCTGAGAAATCTATGTTTATGTATGATTCTTTTGAAATGCGAAATAATTCTTTTACTATGGTCTACTGCCAGTGGTCATTCATATACATTAATGTATATAAGTCCGTCCTTCGTCCTATAGACCCCTATACAAATGGAAACGATCGCCGAGTAATAACGTTACCTGATGCGAACTTGTTATGTTCTGCGATGCGTGTGCAGAAAAGTAGAGGCGTGGCTTCTGGTAGATTGGGAGAGGAAGTGAGGCTGTTTAGAGCGGGACATCGAGACGTTTCTCAGAAACTCTGGATATCAGCTTTAAGAAAAATATAATAAAAGTTCAGACTTCGCACAGTGAAGCTGTGGTGAATGGTTTAAATGAGACCTGCTGAAGTTTTAATTTTTAAAAGTAGACAACTGAGTTTGTTTGTCCTAATAGGCAGATGAGTTGACTGAATATTGAACAGAGACGTGAATCTTCTATCACAGTGGGGGCCACAAACATCTGTTTGTATCCAATCCAAGGGCCACATTATCAACATTCATGTCAGCATTTAGACTATTGACCAATCTCAGCTTTGATACAGGAAAGAACAATGCATTGTGTGTTTTGTCTATTTTTGTTCTTATTTTTGTTTGTTTTGTGTGTATTTGTGTTGTCTTTTGTACCGTATATTTAATTTGAACTTTGTGTATATTTGTGGTTGTATTGTGTGTTTTTTATTTGTCATTTTGTGTGTTTACTTTGGAGGCTGCTCAAAATTTGACTGAGGGCCGCATGTGGCCCCTGACCTGCCACAATAAAGCAGGCTGGAAATTTAGTTTCTTTTAAACAAAAAAAAATTGCAAACTGTCTACTTATTATTGACTTGATAGACCAAGCTCTTGCAATGATGATTTATAAAGTAAATAAGCAAAAAAACACCAGTATGACTAGCACTAGCAAAAGATAGCATGTTGAAGGCCAGGTCTGCATGACCACAGACATGTTTGGATTTACATTATCTCGAGGGCAAACTTCTTCTCCTAATATAACATGACTATCTACCCTGGAATTCTGCCACTCGTCCCTGGGACAACAGGGAGATATTTGGAAAAGGTTAGCATAATCTACACACGGTCTGTCAATTCCCGCCCCCTGCTATTCTGGGTCCTTTTGGCTCCACTTTGTATTTTGGGCATCAAAGCTGACAGCCCTAAAGCAATGCATGTTTTAATCAAACATTGGGTTCCTCTGCGTTCAGGGTCATGTGCCACCATTTTCAAAGAGGTGACACAAAGGAAAGCAAAGAGGAATAATTACCCCCTTTGGTGAGAGAGTTCGGCATCTTACGCACAGGGGCTTGGTGCTCCTTCTGTCACTCTTCAAGGTGCTTGGTGAATTTCCATTTTGGTGCATTAGATAAAATTGTATTTACATTTTAAACTAATGGTGTAAAAACTTGATTTGAATGATCAAACATATTGTAGAGATGTTTGGACAGACCTTCAGGAAATGTTGGGACTCCGACAATTATTTGGACTCCATCAGTCAATCCGCTTCATTAAGACTTGCTGCCGTTTCTGATACCCTTTCTCTACGCGGGCCTTTCTTCACGACTGTTTCATTTGGTTTGACACAAAGTGCTCGCCACATGGTAAAAGAAGGGAAGGGGGGGTAGGGGGTGGGGGGCAGGTGTTACCCACCCTCCCTTAAAAGCCCAGCTGTCAGTGGTTACATAATAACATCGCCTTGTTGGGCTCTCTGGATGGCTTTGTGTGCCTGTCACCAAATGTGATTGCGGGTGAGATTAAGCAGTGGGTGAGAAAGCCACAGTTAAGAGGTTTCCTACCTGGTCTCCAGCTGAGATGACAGAGGAAACAGAATTAAAAGGATTTCTTTATTTAATGTGGCTTCACGGGAATCGTATCCTCCCCCTTTTTTTTTTGGTGCATTGTGTTGATACTTGGCACTTCTCACTCATATGGTTGATGTTTTATGTATTACCCATGTAAAAGCCACTGGGCTTTAGGGTGGCCATTGAACTAAGAACCCTATGGGCATACAACAAAATACAACATAATAATGATCTAAACCGTGTTTGTCCTAAAGGTTTTGTAAAGACTTTGTTGAATTTTTGGTTTTCAGTTAGTCTGTTGGTGCTTTTGAAAGATCACAATTCACCAAAAACAGTTCATATATAAAATCAGTAGAGACAGTACACAACCATGACCAGAGAATGTGCATAATTGTTGTAAATATAATCTGACAATAACAATGTTATTGGGCTTGAAACTATGAAAATCATGAGTTGATGTTGAGGGTGACCAGTTTAATGTACAAAGACCTGATTTCCCCAGGGATTGCGTCGGTAATTCAGTATATGGGGGCAGGAATTGCCTTCACTCTGGGGATCTCCTCTGTCCGCCTGGCCCAGGACTGGTGATTTTTACCAGAGTGACAGGATCCACTGAAAAGCTTTTTCAACCACAGGTAGACTCTGCACCCTCCTCTCTGTTTCACTCATCCTGTGAATCCAGACCAGCTTTTTCCTCTCTCTCCCAGCTTATAACAGAGAGCCAAGCCTTACATTAAATCTGTGTTTCTGCATAACCGGCCTTGTGTGTTTTCCTCCCTCAGTCTGCTGGGATCTCTGCTGTCTCTTTTGCAGAGGAAACAGTACTCTGTAGTTCACTATCAGCATATTTTTTTTCTTCATAAACCATGAAATATTTTAAGTTAAACAACAGCACGTGAACAGAAATGCTTAAAGAGGAAAAATGGAGGAGGGGTTCTGTGTATAGCACACCATATTGCCATTTAGAACTGTGGCTATGGAAACCCCTCTGTCTACCCCCTTAATATGTGTTTACGTTACTGGGCTTGAATGACAGTTAAAGGCTCACTGGGGAAAGAGCCTTCTTTAAATGCATTGTCTCCTTCCTTTTTTTTCTTCTACAAAAAGCTTCTGCCAGGTTAGAATGAGGCGGAATAAATTACTTGGGCTTTGTTTTGCATCCTTACCTCAACGTGGTCGTCATTTGTACAATTGCAGGACAGATATTGCTTCTCTCTGAGTATTAAAAATAAACCACTATAGTCCCTGAATGCACACTCGAGCTGTTTTTCATTGGAACAGACTTTGGCGAGGGTTGCGCGTGTGTATGGCGCCACCAGCTATCAGACTCAAGATTGCATTGGTTTGAGTAGCAAAGCATAACATGCTATGTACCATATAGCATTTGGTTTGAATCTCACTAGAGTAGGGTGACCAGACATCACGATTTACCCGGGACAGTCCCGGTTTGTAAAGTTACGTCCGCTGTTCCAGTCAATTTCCCCCAAACCATTGATTTGTCCCAGTTTTTCACAAGCTCAGTCTCCTTTGTCCCATTTATTAAGAAATGGACGTCTGATGCCGCTGACAGAAAAGACCCTGAAAGCGCATTTCGCTAAAAAAAATAGGGATGTAATGATTAATCATAAGGTAGTTAAAAATCAATTCATAAGTATCACGGTTCGTATTGATACTCTGAAAATTGAATCGCAGTACTTTTTTCAAACAGCAGAGGGCGCTATATATTTATTCTTCTCTTGTTCAGAAGCGTAGGCGGCGGGCGGAATCTCCTACTACTCTCTTTCTGGCCGCCTTCTACTCTTAAACATGTTCATAAATGATTCCTTACCCCTTTAGCACCGAAAGAATATCTGTAATATTACGTGAATATCTGTAAAAGTCAGGTTTTTCTATTAGCTCTGTCTGCTAGCATAGCATCTCTTCTTCACTTCAAGAATTTCTGCATGCCAACCGACCACTGGGTTACCAGCGCCCTCTGCTGGTCCAAACAAATATCTGATGTAAATACAGTGCAATGACTGTTTTTTTAAAGTCCAATTGTTAAGGCACAAAATACATTTTCAGTTGCACTTTTAAAAAGAAAAATAACTATTATGCAGTTTTGCATTGTTTACTATAGAACCAGAATTTAAATTAATAAGCTTCTTCTTCATTTGTAATATTCCTTTATTTATTTCATTCAAGTTTTATTTTTAGTTAAATTGCATTGTTTTGAATAGTTTATCAAGGGATTCTTTTGACAATGAAAAATAAAAGGAAAATAATACAGTATTTTCTAGTTTTTTCCCAAAAAAAATAAAGGAATATTTTTCAGTCATCATTTGTCTACAGTCCCATTTTGTGAAATAAATCGTGAGAGAATCGTATCGTGAATCCAGCATCGTGAACCCAGTATCGTGAATCGAATCGTATCGGGAGTTGAGATGAATCGTTACATCCCTACTAAAAAACGTGGTCTGTGGAGTCTGAGCTGTCAATCACAACAGTTGCTATAGTAGCGCATGCAATATAAACCAATTAAAAAGCTCAAAAGTCTTCCACGCGTTTGCAACTCGATGCTGATTGGTCGATGGCATTGACAATATTACTCATTTGGTTCCTCTCGTGCTTTCTCCTTCAACATGCCATAAAGAAAAACAAGTTTTTCTTGATTATTCAAAACAATTTCATGTTAACTTAAAATGTAGCTTTTTTTGACTGATTGACACTTTAAATTTGGTTCAGCCGTTACAATAATAAATTTCATTCAAAAGGCAGAAATAGGAAATGTAATTTATGTGACCTTTTTTCATTACAAATACTTTTGAAAATCTGTTGTCTCCTTTGGTAAATTACTGTCCCGGTGTCATGTACTGAGTTTACCTCCGTAGTGAGATTATAACACTAACCCTAACCCAATCCATTAAACAAATAAAACATGTGTTTGTTCACTTTGAAAACAAAAATGAATTTTTTGTTTTTTAGCAAAAATGTATTTTCCGGTAGTGTGCATGTACGCGCATACATATATATGCACAAATACAATCTCAGTATGATGAGAACTCAGTACATGACACCGGTTTTGAGTTTTAAGAATCTGGACACCCTGCAGTAGAGCGATTGGAACAAAATCCATGTAAGTTTGACTTAAATAACAGTTATTTATGGCCATGATAAAAATATGTTATTAATTAAACTCACACAAAACTAAAAGTTTTGCTTTTTTATTTTATTTAAAGCTAAAATTGCTTAGCCGTTGGTCATTATTTGAGTGACTTGCACATTTGCTGTCAATCGTTGATCAAAATTCAATAGCCTATCTTGTCACACTATCACTGTAAGCTTTTTAATGACTCACTGTCAGCTTGTAATCTAATGCTAAATCGGGTTTGAGCCAGTCATCTAGAGGAGACAAGCCATACTACACAAACACGTGCCAAACAAAACCATTGGTTGGCACAACGCTGTGGGCATCAATGCTTTTCCAGTCTTCATTCGGCACAACCTATGCCAACCCTTTATAAATGCCCTATTTGGCAAGAGCTTTGCCCCCACAGTGTCTCTTAAGGTTCTGGTTCAAACGCTCTCTTCAAATGTGCACCAGATCCAAATCCTAAATGATCCAAAGGATGCGTTCCAAATTGTAAGCTCTTGTATTGCATTCAGAGAAAACTGCGGATTATGTTTTATCAACTGAACTGGCAACAGATGGAAAAAACTAGAAAGTCATATGTGCTGCCTTGTTTTACTTTATTATTCACACATTATGGCACATTTTGTTTGCTAATCTCAGCGTCCACATCCCTCCGTAAACAGAAATAAATAGCAGATGCAACACACCAGCCTTCATGGGTTGTTTTCCCAGCATTCAGAATGGAGGTGTGTCACCCCGAATAACAGCAAAAGAGCAATTACAGCTGAATGTTTTCTCTTTCATCACCCTTACAATGCAGAGATTGGAGATCAGATCCCCATTCAGCACCACCCCCAAGCTTCAACCTTCTCCCTGCAGCCCAATAATAAACCCTGAAGAATAGCCTGTGCTGTCAAAGCCTTGTATTCCCCTATCTCACAGGCTCCCCATGGTGCTGTGATAAGTTTTGTTTTCACAGTTGACTGGTGGGTGGTGAGGAACCCACCCTTCACCCCCCTGTCCTACAAGCTGTCCGAGCTAGGATGCAAAAGGTCATTCAAGAAGTGTGCCGCCACACACAGGGGCATATCCATTAGCCCCAGGGAAGGTAGTTCAGTCCAAACGGATGGGTCAAAGTCATGATAGTTCAGCAGCTAGAATGATTTCTGAGAATGGGAAATTGAAAAGTTTTAAAGCAAGACAATTTAGAAATTGAGAATTTTGCCCCCAAACTCTGTAAATAACCATCCAAACATGCATGTTCTCATTATTTACTACATATATTTCCTTAGATGTCTCTGTGTCCTAAATTCAATAGGTCAAGGTGGAAACTCGGGACTTATCTTTTGAGGAGTTTGGTTGTTCTACCCCAGGGGTCACCAACCTTTCTGGAACTGTGAGCTACTTCATATATACTGTATAGTCTGAAGGGCTACCAGTTAGAAAACCACTTTTTAAATACTAAATGTTCACAGTTTAACTTCAATTAGAGGGTAAGATAATAAGGAAAGCTAGCAGTAACTTAAAAAGGGTAGGAAGTGTTGAGGTTTCACTTTATTTCTCCTAATTTATGCAGTCGTTTCATTTTCATTACATTTTGTAGAAATAGATAATCTTCCTATTTAACTAGCTACTAAAAAACTTTTAAAATGTAAGTACATTCACAGGTTTTTATTGACCTGCCACGAGAGGGAAATTTAAAAAAAAAAATGCATTAATTATGGACTTTGCTCCTAGAGTAGTTAAGACACGCCCAGTCACAGCAGCCCCGCCCCCAAAGTTCCGCAAGAGCTACTAAGAAACAATTTTTAACTAATTGTATAACATGTAACATAAAATGTAATGATTATGTCATATTTTATGATATATAATAACATATTTTATGAATATATTTTATTTGATATAACATACCACAACCCATACACCAAATCTGCAACGGTTAAAACCATTTGTCACAATGTTTTAGTGAAAATAAACATTTAAAGATGGTTTATTTAATACTAAAACTTTATCACGTGCAGCAGTATTTAACTCTACCTAGTACTTACTACATCTCTCAAATGTATCTCTCTTTGTGATGATGAATCCTGGAAAGTATTGCTGATTTTAGATGGAGCTCATTGGTGACTATCCCTAACCCTACCCTTACTAGAGTTCCTAAGGGCCACTCACATGCTCCTGCGGGCTACTTGGTGCCCTCGGGCACCGTGTTGGTGACCCATGTTCTACCCCATACCTGTTAGTAATGCTTGGGCTTCCTCTCACAGTGCAAAAACCATGTATGTTACATTAATTGTCCATAAAAGCCTGTAGGAGTGAACGGGTGCATGAATGTTTGTCTCCATTGGCCCTGCATCAAACTGCCGCCCAGTCAAGAGCTGAATCCTGTGATTCTGTACAGTTTAAAGTGGAAGCAGTAAATTAGTCTGCTGGAATAATCTGTTGGGAATTGTATGGTTTTACTCTATTTTTGATTTGCAGCTGTCTGATGCAAATCAAAAATGTTTCACTTTCAGAGTCCCGGAAAATGAAACTGGGTTTCAAACATCATTGTTGTGTAAACGCCAGGCAAAACACAACAGAAGATTACTGTTTTCACCTAAAAACATTGCTGTGTAAGTCATGAATCATCTTTGAAAATTAAAATCTAAAATCATTTTATTAACTAGTGCAGATCCAACATAAAATCTCTGCGTTTTCTCAGCTTTACTGCATTCTGGCCATTTAAAAATTCAAACATTTGTGCCTGAATCAACAATACACACCGGGAAAACAATAGGTGCATCTATTACCACTAGGCTAAAATAGTGGGGCGGGAAAATGATTCAATAGCTAACAGCAGAAAAACATCCAATTTCACTGTATGCGACGATTGGTCTCTTGAGCATGTCAGAGGGCCCAGGGAGTAAATAACACCAGCCATTTTTTCCCAATCTAATGTGATGTATCAACATACTGATACTACACAATGAAAATGGTTTCTCCGTGAAATGCTCCTTTGGTTTCGACATGGAGCCTATGTTGCTGGATAAATGTAATGTTTTTTTTATTTCTCCATATCCATTCATTCACAACCAATTCATCTCAGCCTGCCACAGTTTATATGGATATATGCTACAGGGCTATTCTGTAGCAGGTAACTTAATCACTCCATCTTCCTCATGTCACTTTTCTCCATCCCACAGCTGTTTATTTTGTTTGCATTGTAGTTTTTCTTTAAAACAAAGGCACCTTCTCCTGGTTATTGCCTGGCATACACACACACACACACGCGCACCCACACACACACTGGGAACAAACCGGATGCCTATTGCACTTTGCAAAGTGGTAGTTCCTTCCTCTACACACTCCAGACTATGCATTGAACTGCTGCCTGGCAACCATCTGGACAGGACCCAACTGTTTTGATTCTGCAAGAGTAAATGTGTGTGTCTGGGGTGGGGGTCAAAAGTTTTAGATCGGCGCACACCCCTGTGGGTGTGCGGTTGCGCGCCCAATAAAACCACACAATAGTGATGGCCTGTTGACGGCCATAAATTCTCAGCGTGTGCATTATTGTCAGGTACAGGTCGTGTTTGGCTTTTTGCAGATGTGGGTGTGCACGAGGCTTGTGTGGCTTAATTCACCTCCAGCCTTGTTAGTGAATTCCACGCCCCACGATTCCGTTGTCTTGGTGATTGTGTGGCTATATTCCAAGAGTGAATCCCAACGGACTAAAACAGAAGAAAAAACTCTTAAATAATCAATCACCAGTGAACAATGATTGTTCAAGATATCACAGTAATTCACAAAAAGCTACTTTGTCTATGAAACATTTTGCTTTGCATTTGTAACTTGATTCAATTTCATAATAAATGAACTTTCACCAAGTCTTTGCATCTCTAAATGTAGCTCTAGCTTCTGCTGCTACTTTTTTCCCCCAAAACGAAAAAAAAAAAGCCAATAATTTTGTAGGAACAGGAACCTTTTTACATGTTACTTTTATGTTGTATGAATTTTTTTTCACATTTTTCGTGAGTGAAAGCAGGTTTACTGGTAAATTACTACAGTTGATTCAAACTCAAAATTATTATTTTTTGTTATGAATTTCTTCCCATAAATTTTGAAAATAAATTCCCAAACATCAACAATGTAGTTGAAACCGCCATTAATAAGATAATTTCACTGCAATTTCTTTATTTCTGGTATCAAATTTTTTCATACACCAAAACAGTATTGCCAACTCTTTGCAAACTTTTTCCCTGTATTTATTAACTTTGCAACAAGCGAATGTGACTTGGTCAGCAATGCTAAAAGGCTGCTTTTGGCTTTTGTAAAACTAAGTTATGAACTTGATTTTTTTGTGCATTCCAAACCATAGATTTACCTGTTTTTATAGTTATGAACTATTTATAATCAATAATTGTAATCACTGAATCAGGCTTTTGTGCTATTTTATTATATAGGCAAGAATAATTATTTTGTTTACATATTAGCATGAGTTTTGTATTAAAAATTAGATTTTTTTTGTTTGTTTGTTTGTCCCTTTGGTTACATGCAGCCAGCAAAATGTGTCTATGTTTGTTAATTAAAATGCAGTGTATTGTATTTATGGATGTAACATATTACAAAAAAAACAACAACAAAAAAACATTTATATGTATAGAAGACCAGCAGTGAGACAAGAACAGTGGCTATGTACCCAAAGAAGGGATAGTGACCACTGTTTGAGATTTATTATGTATAAAACTTACAGTAGTATGCTAGAAAATGTACAAAAATGAAGTCTATATATTTATTTTACTACTACCATTACATAGTGACTGACCATCTTGTAACAGTCAAGCATTCAAAGGTAAAACCATTAGCTACGGTTACATAAAGCTGATACACTTAATGAACGGAAGCATCAATGAAATATACAATAGCACAAAAAATAGTATAACATTTTTACTTCCAAACCAATTATGCCGATCATTGTGGACCACAGCTTTTCAACAATAATTGACACATTAAAAATTGAACTGTGGCAATAATCCATCTTAGCTAAAGTAAAGGGGCTTTTCCCAGCTAACATTTGAGCCGATTATCGCAACCATGAGTCAGCAAAAGAAAACCTGACAATATATAATTTAATTGACGTGCATTTTAAATGTCAACAGGTAGAAGTGTGTTTTAAAATGTGTCCATTAGCATGCTAACCAACCAATATGCATTCAGCGTACTGATGGAGCCCAAGAACATAATCTCAACTACCATTTACGGTACAAGTGTTTAGGGTTTTGATTTTCACACAAGCAACACATTTGTCTATGTTTTTGGCGTCAGATATCAGAGTTAATCATTGTTTCAATATCACCGTACACAGTGCAAAATGATTGTTTGTGCTTGTTTGGCAAACTTGCCAAATATTGGTGGAAAGACTGTAGATAATATGTACCTTCTTAAGATTTTTGTTAGCTGATCTGTAACAGTCTATGATCTCAGAAAACCCTTGGAAAGTCAGACACCATGTCCCCCTGCCCTTTCACTGGATGCTGTGTGAGTAAGCCAGTTACCAGTGTGGTGGGCACTTTTGAATCAATAAATAAAAATAAAGATTTATGTACGGTGGTCTTTAGCATTAAGAAGGGCTGTAAATCTAGTATATTTCAGCATCCCAGTGTCAGTTGTAGTTAGCAAAAGGTTCATGTCAAAAGCCTACTGAAAAATATTATTTATACTAAGAAGCATTAAAAACGCAACAAATGTGTAATATGTCGTATATAGACATGAAAATTTAAAAAAATACAAAATGAGATACTCAAGTGTGGAGGAATAGCCAATTTCTTCTCAGTAAAACTGAATATCCATGTTTGCGTTTGCAGGTGGTACGCCCACAAATCCGATACCTTAAGTCGGTCATACACTGTGGGATTTTTAGCTCATTTTGAACCAATTTTTCCCTCGTGCGTCTATTTTTGGGATTGGGCCGAGTCCCGGCTGTGTTGTGCATCGTGTAGTATACATGGGGTCACAAGAAGCTATTAACACCTTACGACCCATCTCCAATCAGCAATCGTATGGTCATAAGGAAATCAAACTGTTTACAGAAACTGTTTAAGATAGGATAACCAAATTTGGTGTGTGGCTTCAGGGTATCAATACCTTGATGGAGTTCGAAAATGAGAAGTGCGCAATTATTTTTTCCGGAGTCATTGCCCTTGTGCCGTTTTTTTTTTCCCTCTGTTCGAGGTATCTTCAAAGGAGACAGCTTTTCTTAGAAACTGTTTAAGATAGTTAGTAATTTTATATTCTGATAATATTTTCTTATGTATACATCTAAGTTCTTAGATTTAGGACATTTAGGAAAAGGTTGTGAGTTATAATGAGAACCAATCTGGAGGGGGATTTTGATGACTATGTCTTCTTGTTTACTCTTGTAGTGGATCAAACTGTGGCTTTATGTTATATACATTGTTAAAATAGTTTCATCGGTCTGTTTTATTTACAGAGCTGCAGCACACAGCTGATGAGCTCCGCGACACACCCCCTTCCAGAAGGAGTGGATGGCACGGATAAAATATAATTAAATGTAACACATTTTGTCCCGTTTAGAACTAGTAAATGTGAACATATTAGAAACGCTGATGGTCAATTCTCTGGCGTGCTTGTGTGACTCCCCCCGTGACATTTTATTTTCTAATTGTACATATTGTTTTTTTTCATATGGTTAAAAATAATTACAAAATTATGGAAATGTTTCCATGTTGCCTTTATAATGCTTCTTAGTATATTTATAACGTTACAATAAATAATAAAGTTGGATCAACAGGAGAATATTTGACTATTTACAAGGGGTTTAAATAGTTATAATATTGCTGAATGTGTCAGGATGTGATAATAAATTAAATTAAATCAAGCACAGTGAGAACATGCAAAATCCAAATCAAAACGGTAAACCAGGGCTGACTTTAGTAACAATACTTTATTGAGGACGTAACCTTTCTGTTCTCTAGCAGCAATTTACATTTTGTTTAGAGACACTAAATAAACTTACTTACTTACTAGTAATGTTAATTTCTTTGTTAGAATTGTTACAAAGCTTCCTTTGTCTTGAAAACCTCAAATTGGAACTCTTTTTTTTAGCAGGCTCAACAGTTTTAATTCAGGAGATTAGACAAACCATTCTTTTTTTCTCCATTCAAATCTAGAGAGCACTACATTAAGTCGGGCTAAAGTGCCTTTGGTCAGAGCCGGGGGGAGATGGAGTGCAAAAAGAGCAGCCAAAGTGATGCATCACCGTCACTTGTAACGGGGAAGTTGGTGGAGGTGAGGCTTAAACAAACACTCTTAAATCATCGTCTTGGGACAGGTGAGGGTGAGGTGGGGGTTGGCCTCCTGCCTTCTCTACAACATGCAGAAACAAATGGGACACATTCCAGCCACCCAAACGACAAATTACATTAAAACAATGTCAAATATACAGAATTAAAAAATTTTAAAATTAAAAAATAAACGATGCAAAATGAAGATGATTTTTTCATTTCAGCAAACACAGGTTGCACTGATTAGGTAAACTCCAATAAGAAAACAATCATTTTGCTTCATGATATCAGCCTTTAAATATCAATACTGATTTTATATTTTAATTGTTTTTATGAATTAAATGTTACTGTGATTTACTGCTCATACCATTGCACTATCACTACCTTGCTTTTTTTAAGAATACAATTTCAAATTCTCCCTTTATCAATTCATAAAACTTTAGATTACCAGTGTCAAACTCATGGCCTGGGGGCCAAATCTGGGCCTTCAGAACATCTGCTTCGGTCCCCCAGGAGAAAGTGAAAATGACAGGGAAAACATGAATCACTGTGTAAATGACCAAATAATTCAGTTGTAAATTGTTGCTGAAAGAACTGCAATTTATTGAAATCCCGCAATTTTTCTCAAATTATTCCACAAAATAAAATAAAATTAAATACTAATTGGTCAAAGAATAAATAAATCAAAGGACATTTAAGTATCTGTCACTAGCTGTGTTTTCATTACAGATTTTAGCAAAATAAAAGCGATGTTTCTAAGTATAATTGCGCTTTGAACGTGTTTCGATTGAAGGTTGTTTTGGGCAGGAGCCTCGTAACTCCCGTGAAATCTTATGCTGCGAGACTTTGCTGCAGGAAGACGGATGCTCCAGTCCTCCTTATAACACTCTGTATTCCTTTGTTGTTTCACGTCTAATGTGGCAATAATCATTCTTAAGTATAACACTAAGAAATGTCCCGGTCTCCTCTTCTGTTTACACGTACCACGCCATGTTTTCTCGGAGAGAAGTGGTCATGTGACCAGGTACGTCACGTTCTGTGACGTGTATTTGTGGAAAAAGTGTTTACATAGCGCTTTTGTGACACATTGAATATCGAAAAGTTTGAAATTCCTCCTCAATGAAAGCGTAAAAACTTTTTAGCGATACTTGGGTGTTTTTTGGAAATTCAGGTGTAATGGAAACGCAGCTACTTATTGCTTAGGCTTTGCTGATGCCTTCCATACTTTATGTCTAATTAATGTTAAAATGGTTTGTTTTTGCGCCTAAAACCTGCGACCCACTTGTGATCGAACTGGTTCGTATTTGGTTTTTAAACTAAAATGAGTTTGACACCCCTGATGTAGATGATAAGCATCCTTTCTGCACTTTCAGGAGATCAGTCTTCTTTTAGGTCATTCCTGCAGCTGTATGAGCCATCTGTCTAGCCTGATAAAACCCATTCTTCAAGGTGAGCGTGGAAGACAAAGCTCATTCTTGAAGCCTTTTTGAAAATAATGAGAGTTGGTATTTTCGATATGGAATAAAAGAAGGGACAACACTACTTGTTAAAAACTGGAATTTGGTGCTAAAAAGACACCCTTTTACTGCTTTAAAGGCTTGTATTTCTGCTAACACTCACAAACACACACACCTCCCCTTGCCTGTATAAGCAGACAGCAGCTGAGATGAACCCCTCCACCCTGCATTCACTCCTTTACTAAACAACAACAGCTTTGTTGCAGCTTTAAAAAAGAAAAAAAAGAAAAGAAAAGAAAACTTGGATAATAATATAGCTTGTAATTTAACTGTAAAGTTACATTTAAAAAAACTGTGTCCATTTAAGTTGTTCGCACTGACAGTGAGCTATATAGGGAGAAAGGGCCGCATTGAGAGAGAAAGGGCTGAGCAGAGCAGAGCTGATGCTGCCCATCCCCCACACTCGCATAGCAAAGTTCTGCTGCTTTTGCAAGCCGCGGTGCTGCGTTCAGGGACTCAGCCGAGGCTCTGGAAACAGCATGCCTCTGCCGTCAAGGTTCAAAGAAGGAGAGAAACAACACATCCTTTCTCAAAATCAACCATACAGATTTAGGTTATCCATATTGTGTTGTGTTCTTCAGACTGCGCAAATAAATTAGTATGTTTAGTCAATGTGTTGCAGTGTTTTATTAATGGAGTTACATATTGAGAGAACGTACAGAGAAATCCACTATCCAGTTATGAGCCTCGAAACACACCCTAGCATATTTTTATGCGTTTAATGTAAATCATCTGAGGTCAATATACGGGCAATATTAAAATAGACAGCCTTGTGTTTCTAAAATGTAGCATTCTCACGGGTAGAAAAGTGAGATTATGTTTTGATTTAGAGAATTCCCACAGTTGTAAATGCAGCACTAGTGGCTGCTGCTGCTCAGAGAGCGAGAGGCAGAGTATGAAGGGAAGGAGGAGGGAGGGAGACAGTCTCTATACCACAGCCATCCTATACAATTACTGAACAACTCATCCTAGGTTCAATCTCATGTGCTTGGCGTTACATTGGACTTGTAACAGATGACATGTGATTCGTTCTGTTTAATGTTTATTTTATTTTTTTTTACTTTTTCAGGCATCTAGCATTGCTTTTCTCTTCCTACATCTTCTTCTTCACTCCCTTTTCTGTGCCTCAGTCCATCCCCCATCTACAGTCCTTTTAATATCCTCACTGTCTCACTCACACGTACATGCTCTTATTTTGTGCTTTCCTCCACTTTCCTTCGCTCTACATACAGTACATCCTCTAATGTGAAGTCACATGAAAACAGTCACTTCCATCTATTAGTTCACAATTACAGAATATGCCATTGTGCTCTGCTTTGTTCCCTAGATAATAAGATTGGTGACTTGAAACTCCAAAAATGGGGTGGAAGAGTGAAGCAACTTTGCTTTAAGATTTAAATATAAGTTAAAAAAAAATGCTGAGAGCTAAAATTCAACATTTCTTATAATAATAATACTAATAATAATAATTTATTGGATTTTATATTGTTTCACTCCACACATGGTGGTAGTAAGTTACTATTGTAGCCACAGCTGCCCTGAGGCAGACTTACAGTGCGCCATCAGTCCCTCCAACCACCACCAACACTCACTCACACACCACATTCATATGAGGCAATGGCCACGTTTACATGGGAGCTTTAATTCCCCTTTAATTCAGAACAAACGTTAATTCCTCTTTAAACTGACTTTGTAAACACTTAATTCCGAATGCAAATGTAATTACAAATTAAACTTCAATCCGAATTAGGTGGCTGGTTTATTCCAATTTTAATTCCAAATAAAATTATTCCTCTATTTTCTAAATGTTTAATTCTGCTTTAAGTTAATTCCAATCGTTCTGCACAAGCTCGATTTGTTGCGAAGACGCTCGTTGACGACATAATCCAAGATGGCCGCCAAGACTAGAGCCAAGACTATTTATGAAATAATCTTCTGTTCTGCTACTCGGTGAAGGCGGTCTCATTCTTCTCTGCTCCCACTCTCCTCCCTGTCTGCCCTTGCTGTTTGTTTTGTCTTCTGTCTTGTGGATCTAATAGGAGACTCTCTCTGCATGTTATCCAAAAACTGAAAGTACGGAATTGATCAGCTGGTCTCTCAATGCAATAGATCAATTTTTCTTGACAAAAAGACCGGGAAGGAGTGAGCCCGCGTGTCCGGACAGAACAATTGCAGCCGGATACAAGATGGATTCCTGGAATAAGTGGAAGGTCGTGTGTCTGTCCATGCTTTCCTTGGAGGACGTGGAGGACATCTACATGATTGGATTTATGGTAGCGGGGATGCTGCTGATTGGAGCGGGCAGCTTTCTGATCTATCGCAAAGTCTGTATTATGTTGGCAACTGTTTTGGGAAGGCTGCCAGTCATTCTGAAGGATGGGGCAGAGCACACTCAGACAAATGTGATGAACAAACGCAAAAGTAAGCAGGAGGCTACTTTGGAACATTTACGCAGGATTGAAACCAGCTTGGAGAGGCTGAGTGCTGGGCTTGCAGTTTAAGGCCACATTATTGGATTTTACTGCTGGAGACCAAAGACTCAAGGCTACCAAAATTGTGCTAGCCTGAATCAAAAACAAATCGCTTAACATCATTGGCCTCCCCCACACACCAGCTGCTCAAGGCTGTCTATCTTCTATTTCATCCTCCCTGCAAGCTACAAGGGAGCATGTGAAGCGCCAACAGAGGCTGCTTGCGAGTGCCCCCCAGCGGCTGGCGATTCTCTCATTTTTCCTCCCTGCAATCCTTCCTTTCTCCACCCTAAACTCCCAACCCCCACCTACCCCTTCCCTTTCCCACTCCCCCCGACCGCCACCTTCACCCCCCTGCCCACGTGCTATGTTCACAAGTTTTTGTTGTGACTGTGTTCTGCTTTTGGTGCACGTACGCCGCGTATTCTGATCAGTTTCAATGGATGAGTTTCCATCTCCACATTAAAGTCTCCTCCTCACTGTCCCACGTCTGCATATCACTCCATTTACAGCTTTTTTATTGTCACTTTTTACTGGATCGAGACTGAGATAGCGCTCCATCCACTCCCGTGCACCATCGCCTCAGCAGCGATTACGTTGACACGATCGCTTCTGAACAATCGTAAAGTGGTTATTTGCCAACTTTATGCTGTTTATTTCTATCATAAATTTTTACTTTATCCAGAATGTTTCAGTGCTCTCTTTCTATCTTTTTCCGTGTGTGTGTGTGTGATATGTCAGCCTCTGTTTGATAGCACACAACCATAAGTCTCATCTATTCTTCTGAACAGGGTGCCCAACAGCCGGTATGTTGTAATATTTGAGTCCTGGATTGTTGGTACTCCTTTTTGTGCAATCAACAATGCAACACGATGCATTGTGTTGTTTTTATACAAAAACAAAAGTGTTTTCAATCGCGTGCCAATGCTAGTACAAGGCAGTGCTCCGGTTGTTTTGCACCGCGCCCGTGCGTGCATGCACCTAATTTAGTATACATACGTCACACAAAATGGGTCTATAGGGAAGTCAGTTTAAAATTGCTTTTTCCCCTCACCTCTCCAACTGTTGTTCTCCTACTTTTCATTTAAATGCGAGGAGCTTCCCATGCCCATGGCGACCCACAGTTCTCCTGTTCTTGTCCTCCCATGTTATTTGTGATTGTCTTTTCATGTTTCTTTGGACGGATGTAACTGAATGTTTGTACAGCACTTGTGAGTTTTATCTGTGAAAAGCGATTTATAAATACAATTTTCTTACTTATTTACTTAGAAGACATGACATAATGAAAAAGAGTGGATAGATGGAAGCATAAACAGGCAAACATTCACACAGACTTGTTACACACACGTGGACATCAGCAAACGGAACAGGATTTATCAGACAGGTGATACTAAAACCCGGGGATGGAGTAAATTCTGCCCCGTACTGCATGCACAGGCTGTAATATCACCAATTTTATCATTGTACCAAATGTTAGAGCTACTATCTTTACTAGTTAGCAAATCGTTATTCCTAAAATAAAAGGGTTTTTTTCGATAGATGTGATACGTCACATTCGCCCCCTGTCCAATCAGAAACTTTCCCAACCCCAGACCTAAAGCCAATTGAATAAACCTGAAGAAACCTGGTTTCCATGTAAACCTCAATTTGAAATTACTATTTTCATGTAAACATAAAACAAAAAACTTTATTCTGACTAATTTAATTGGAAATAATTAATCTGAATTAAGTACCTTGCCCAAGGACACAACGACAATGACTTGGATTGGAGCAGGATACGAACCCCAACCTTTCGGTTATTTGACGACCCACTCTACCAATGAATATCAGTTAAAACACATGTGGCAGACACTTTATAAATGAAAATCCTATAAAAACATATCAATATATTTTATTCATCATCGTCTGAAATATGTCCATCAATGTTTTTACCGGTGTTTGTCTGTCCGTCCGTCTATTAATGTGGATGTTTGTTTGCAAGATATCTGAGAAAGTTCTAAACTGATTTAAATAATATTAGGTGAGATGATAGACAATGTCAACAGGAATAATGACAATTTCATATGTTTCAACTTTATTTGTATAAAGCAATTTCCTACAAAGTCATCTCAATGCAACTTATAAAATATTTAGAATTCATAATAAGAAGAAAAAACCCAACAAGATCCACATGAACAAGCATTTAGCTATCTAACAAAATCAACATTGTAAATCACCATTAAAAAACATAAACAATTATTTATATAGCCTCCATACTCTCCCAACAAGATATATCTCATGACAACGGCAGCGCATCCGTTGTTTGTGTTGGAACACAGAACACGAAGAAAATGACAACAACAACAATTCGAACAGCCTCAGTGAGGAGCATCCACAAAGCCAATCCTTTTACCATTCACTGTGAAAGTATGAAACATTTTCTGACTTATCCTTTGCTGAGGTCTGGTAGCTCAGGTGTTGGTCTCCCATTTTTTAAAAGCTGGTCGTTTTTCCTCGAAAAAAAAGTTCTTTATCATCTCTAGTGCTGTCATCCTTCCTGTAGTGTTATCCCGCCCACTAGCTAGAGAACATAGCAGCAGCGGTCACGTGATATCAATTCACTAATGTACTGCGAACTTACGTATAGCATTTAGCATAGCGTGGTTATGTCCAAAGGCAGCTCTCTACGCTGCCTTTGACTTAAATGGTTGTCATCTTGGGGGACCTGAATGGGCATGCGCAAACACGTAAAACCACACAATAGGAAATAGAGGCAGAGCAGCAATGTGGCTTTTGGAAGGGGGCGGAGTGAGACTGTGCAGCTGTTCAGGAAATAGCGATGGTTAGTAATTTGGGCTATGAAACGCACAAATGCGGACACTTTCAAACTTATAGGTACTGTAGATATCATATCAAAATATGAATTCACCCTTGGTTAGGCGCTGCCTACCTTGCCTACCCTGACGGCACGTCACTGGGAATACGTGTTTGATTTGGAGAGGATTCAGAAAGTACAGTAGGTAGAAAATCCAGAAGGAGTTTTTGAGCAAGAATATTTCAAAAAGTTACATGTGCAATGGAGTTTAATGTGTCCATGCAGGCCTCAACACTTGCTATTGCTACCAATTGCTTAAAGTAGACTAGATCAGCTAACACTGTCATCACATTTGTCCATATATTTCAAATGCAACGAAAACCATAAGACGCAAGACAGACAACAAGCTACAGCTACTGACCCGATGCAGTGCATCAAACTTTAATATCATTATTTGGATAAACAGAGCCCACCAGAGTTTTAGCTTGAATTATTTTGACTTTTAAAACAAGAGGTGCAAAGTTTTGGGTTTTTTAAAATGAGAATTACAACACATCTGTTTTGTAGAAGCATTTTTTTTCAACATAAAGGAAAAACAGTTACAAAGAGAGAAAACACCTAAAACTAATAAAAGCTTTACTTTTTAATGTTTTCCCATGGCCTACTGCATAAATTAAAGCAGCCTGTCTTTATAGAACGTCCACCATGCTTTTTTGCATGTGGGCCATTTTACTTGAAGTTTTATACTTATAGCTCATATTACACTGTCATTATCATGAATAAGGTGTCATAAAGGCTGTCATTAAGTGTAGGTCACTAAATTATGACACCTTTTGTTAAATGATGACACCTTTTGTTAAATGATGACACCTTTTGAGCTATGTTGGCATTTTTTGGGTTAGGTGGAGGGATCTAATGGGGTTAGCTAGGCTTAGAAGTTAGGGTAACAAAGGGTTAGGATTTGGGTAATGAACGACACTTAATGACAGCCTTCATGACACCTTGTTCATTCTAATGACAGGTGTCATCTCATAATAATGACAGCGTAATGTCAGCCTTATGTATAAAACTTCAAGTAAGGTGTTACACAATTTTGTTTGTTTTTCTTTTTTGTGGGCTTCAATGACTAGGAATTAAATAGGTGCCCCTGAAAGTTCTACTATAGTTTTATCTGTTTTTTAGAACATTAAATTCCCCCCCCCCCCCCTTACTAATTATGATAAAACGCTGGCACTTACTGGCCACCTTTTCTGTTCTACTTGATCCACTGTAGAAACAACGCTCACACTGCTCTGCAAAACGTTAAAAAATGCCAATGTCAACCGGAAAAAGCAATGGCCGTAGATGAGGTTTTGAGCGAACCAATCACAGTCCTTGCGATCTGCGTACCTGCAACACGTAGTCAGGATTTTTTGGAAGCGTGTGTTAAGCTACAGCGTAGGGGTTTGCGTCGATGCAGACGCAAAAGCATGTTTTAGGCTTTAGGGGCACTCAAAGTCTGATTGTTTGGCCATCCTGAGTATAACTGTGCTATGGCGGATCACAACCGGCTTGGCTGAAAGAGGTAGGCCTAGCCACAGCTAGAATGGTTATGCATGCACATATACGCATGCGTGGCCATTCTATATGCAAGGCGGGAATTAGGTAATGATGTAAGTACCGTGCAGTCCTCTACAACGCAACATGAACAATTGTGCTCTAAAATTAATTAATCTAATTAATCTGTTTAAACTTGAGGTATTTTCATTTAAATTACATTATTGTGGCAGATCAAAAGATTGATATATATCAAAGTGGCTTTATAAAGTCATTTATTGTTTTTAACAGACTTGAACAGATGCAGGCGTAGCTATTTACATTCCGCTGTATGTGAGACTAGTCCCAAGGGCTGCCTGCCACCGTTAGTTTCGATCATCAGGGAAATATTGATGTGTATTTTGTCAATCTCCAAATAATAGAAAAATCGAAATGAAATAAAATATCAGGTCCATATGAAGTGCAATAAAGTTAGCACATCAAAAAACAGTAAGAACACTTCTGAGCATTACAATTATTGAACACCGAACGTGTTTGCTTTTTCTCTCCTTCAGATAATTTTGGCTCTGAACCCTGTCATCTTGATCCAGTATGGATTGGAGACACGCATGCTCGCAGCATGTAGCAGCTAGCACTGTCCGAGTGTCTGTGCCAGCTGTCCGTGCTAGCTGCTACATGTTTAGCATTAAGGTGGTAAGCGGTGGCTGCAAAAGCTTTGGTGATCCACAAACTTTTGTTTTCCATCCTGTGTTTTTATAAGCCAAAATTAACACAGACGAAGCTTAGAAGCGTGGCAGTCTCCCTTCTTGTATTATAGTCTGTGCATCATTATAATGGGTATACCGGGGGTACTCTTGAAATGACAATGGTTCCATTCAGACTGAAAAAAAAAAAAATAGCAATTCACGCGTACGTTATTTTTTCCTGTAATTAATTCATCACAATTAGCCATCTTCTCTTCAGTCCCACATTTGTTTACAGTCACTTATGACAAACGTTTTGCCATGTGTAAGTTGCAGATGAACATGATGACATACAGTATGTATTTGTCGCCTGGAACCATTATGGGCTGCGGGCTGGCCATGTGCCAGGTTCCCTTGTAGTTTGCCACTTTCAAAAATTCTCTCCATTCTCTTTTGCTCAAAATGTAAACGTACTCACATTTGTTACAACAACCAAGATAGCAGAGAAGAATTAAAACAGACTGGATAGCAGCTTAGAAAAGCCAACGGTCAAGGATAAATGGGCATTCACAGAAGACAATGGGTTGTCTTTAGAAGAACCGTGAGGTAGACTTACATCAGATTAGATGATACTACTACTTTATTATTCCCACAACTGAAACGTTTCCTTGTTACTGCAAAAGTTAAAATGAAAAAGTTAAATTTACAAGGCACCGTATGCAGAAAGGATGAACACAGATGAACTAATCAGAGATCTTTGACCAGTAAAAACAGATGCGACGGAAGCCTTCTCAATCTCATTACACTAAACTGCAGCAGTTTTAAATGAAGTTTAAAAAAAGTCTTCGTAGGCAAAACCAAAACTTCAGATTGGACAGAAATGCCTTCAATGAATGAGAAAAAAAACTGTCACAACTAATGAATGAAAAATACTGTATATACATTAATTTTACCTATATTTACCTACATAAAAATTAAACAGAGAGATTTTTACGATACAAGAAGCCAAAATATAGCCTTTATAACTACAGTCTGTGATAGAGATTTAACAGTAGGAAAAAGGACACACATACAATAATAACATTCGTAAAGTTTCTTTAGAAGTTGTAAAAAGTTAGAGTTGATGCTATTTATCACATTTATCATGGAGAAGAATTGAAGATTTATGATATTATTCACATAATTTATATATCTCTACACCTGTCAGTCTTCACTTAGACAGTATGTGTCCGAGAAAAAAATGACAATGCAGTATTTTAATCAGAAATGTAGGCAATTTGATAAATTCGGTCTAGAACACGAAATTCCTTAATATGCACACATTTTGCTGATTAATAAGGAGATATTTTGCATTAAATTCACTTTCTCAACACACGTCTAAGCACACTGTTCACTGAGCTTCTCTGAAACATTGTTCAAGCTTTTTCATGTATACCCCATGTATCATTGAATGTACAGTAATAAGAAAGACCACAGACCGGTGTGGTACAGAAGGAAAAGATTTTGCTGTGCATTTACTATATATGATATTCAAATGTCTGAATTTTTATCAAAGCAATTTTAAATACAACTATTTTGTATTACTAAGAAAATATTTCTTAAAATAAAATTTAGAAAGAAAAAAAAAATCTATTATTATTACGATGTAGATTTTGTGAAATACGCCCAGGAAGGCATCCTCACTTGTGTTTATATATATGTTGGGTTTCAGGTTGGTTGGAAATGAAGGATGGTTTGGTCAATCTATCCATATTCTGTATTTAAACAAACATTCATGAAGACAAACGAGCAGTTTATCTCACAATCCATATAAAAATACCAATCAACCCAACATACAACTTTTGGACGATGTAACACTATTTTTACACTCTCTGTTGTTACATTGCTCAGCAAACTCATATTAAATAATCTCATATTAAACAAATCACAAGGACAGCCTTCTTCCATCTCCGTTATATTTCTAAAATCAGAAATATCTTGGCCTAGAGTGATGCCAAAAAACTAATCCATGCATTTCTTACATCTAGACTAGATTATTGTAACTCCCTACTGTCGGTATGTCCCTGTAACTACTAAAAAGTCTCTAGTTAATTCAGAATGCTGCAGCAGAGAGCATATTTCTCCAGTGTTGGCTTCCCTTCATTGGTTTCCTGTAAAATCTAGAATAGAGTTTAAAATCCTCCTGTTAGCATACAAAGCTCTACATGATCAAGCTCCTGTATATCTTAGAGACCTGTTAGTGCCCTATTGTCTGGACAGAACTTTCCACTCTCAGTTTGCTGGTCTTCTGGTGGATGTTCCAAACGTGTCTAGAAGTAGAACAGGAGGCAGAGCGTTCAGCTACCAGGCTCTTTGGAACCAGCTCCCAGTCTTAGTACGGGAGGATGCTACTCTCTCCACCTTTAAAAATAAACTCTACTTATTTGCTAAAACGTATATCGTATAATAGCGTTAACCTAACCACTAGGAACAAAGATCTTAACTTAAAAATAGAAATTAAAACGAAGATTATATAGTAGAACACCAACATTATATTCAAACAATCCACCATCTACACATAGCTCTAATGGGCTGCAATTTGCGATGTCCACAAAGACACAGTTGTGTCGGGTTGCAGCCAATCCCCCACTTCTGCACTGGGTTGTATACCCATTACACTGCTCACACTGCTTACACACCATTTACACTGATGTCCCCCCCATATTCATTCTCATTCCATTCCACTGTATTCTTAAATCATGTTTTTCTGCAGTCAGTGCCTTCTCCTCGCCCTTCTCTCTCTTTTCTGTTTCAGGTGTCGTGAAGCTGATGATGACAGTTCCTGATCAACGGTTCATGGCTCAACTAGTCTGTGACTCTGATAGTCTATCTCTCTATCCTGTTCTGTTGGTCGTTCTGTCCACTAACCCCAACCAGTCCCAGCAGATGGCTGCCACCTCTGAACCTGGTTCTGCTGGAGATTTCTTACTGTTGCTAAATGCTTGTTCATGCGGATCTGGTTTTTTACTTTCTCGTTATGAATTTTATATTTGGTAAGCGCATTGAGATGACTTTGTTGTAGATTGCACTATACAAATAAACCTAAGCTTTGGATGAATTGAAGCTTTGTACTCCTACCAAATAAATTAAATCACAAATGCTAAAATGTCATTATAAACACATTTCACATTTGATGTCCTCAGTCCACTGGTGTTAATCCTTTTGAGGACCTGGGCAGATGCATGATTCTCATTCATTAGCTGTTTTTATGACAAAAATAATGATTTTTTATGTCTCACTCTTGAAATGCATGTTTTTGTAAAATAAGAGCATTATCATTATCATCATCTTTTAATGATTATCCATGTACGATAACTGCTACTCCTGCCATCATGTCAAAAGTTACCCTCAGCAATAGTGTTATTTGTCCTCAAGGGGCGATTTAAAAGGACAGCAGCTTAAGAGCAGATATACAACCAGCCATACCGTTGCACAATTAGATTAAAAAAAGGAAACACATAACATGAATTTATGAACACATAACAGTACGACAGTTAGTATCATCTGTAGTACTTTATTCACATTAGACACTTGATCAAGACTCTGAGTAAGCACAGTTTGCAGGATAAAGGACAGTGCTTAAAGGTTGGCATGTTTATGAATCATCCCATTAGTCAGGGGTGGAGTGAGACAAAAAAATCAGCCCAGGCTTTTTGTGTCGAGACCAGTCCACTACATTAACAGCGACACCATGTAGAAGCTGTTATTAAGTCAGTGATTCTCAACATGTGGCTTTTTATGTCTTAATTTTAAGTATTATTCTTCCAGAAACCTTGAAAGGGGGAAACGTTTTAACCCCTTTTTTCCTTTGGCCATTTTGCAACTTCCTTCGTCCGATTTTTGTGCCTTTTTAAAAAGTTCTGACACTTTTTTCAGACTTTAGCTACTTTTTGCCAATAAATACCCCTTTTTTTTCCTATTTTTTGTCCAATTGTGCAAGTTCTTTTGACACCACTATCCCATTTTTGTCCTTTCTTTAATTTTTTCATCCAAATACGCAAACTTTTGCCCAACAAATACCACTTGTTTCCTTTTCCCTCTACATTTTGTCTCTTTTTGTTCCACATTTTCGCCCTAGATGAGCCAAGCATTAACAATTGATTTCTTTGATTATAGTTTGTGTGTTTCAGCTATGGCATGATTGTCTGTCATTGGCATGGTCTATAGAATGTGTATCACACAATTTACAACGCAGGCAAAATAAAACCAACTGGCCTTCTAGAATGTTTCTGTCATTCTGTGATTGAAATGTACACTTTCGGAAGAAGCCTTCTAATCGGAGGGTCACCGGTTCAAATCCACCCTGGGATATTGAGCAAGTCCCTTAACTCTAACTGCTTGTGTTAATAAAAAAGATAAATAAAAAGAATAAGCACTAAATAAAGAAAGAAAACTTAAATACTTAGTTAAAAGACTGTTAGTTAAATAAGGATTAAATACAAATGGACACATTACAGTAGAAAAATCAAATAAAAATAATAACACAAATATACAAATGTACAAATATAATACACATATATATAAAAAAACAAAGCTGTCAGTTAGAGTGATGAATTCAACCCAGAATTGTCTTTCTGGTAAAACTTTATTGAGTTAAAAATATTGAGATTTCGCCATTTCGAGAAAGAATATAGAGATATGAGTTTTGGTCCATATCGCCCAGCCCTGGTTATATGTTACTTTGGATAAAAGTGTGTGCTAAATTAAATTGTACTGTATTGTCGTTTTGTTCCATGAGAGAGAGAAAAAAAACTACAACAACTATAGTATTATCGAACATTTTGAAATTACAAAAAACGGTGGTTCAGTGGTAGAGTGGGTCGTCCAAAAACCGAAGGGTTGGGTGTTCGAATCCCGCTCTATCCGAGTCATTGTTGTTGTGTTCTTGGGCAAGGCACTTCACCCACAATGCCTCATATGAATGGGTATGAATTGTGCTTGAATGTTGGTGGTGGTCAGAGGGGTCCGAAATGTGAGCCACGCTTCTGTCAGTATGCCCCAGGGTAACTGTGGCTACATTGTAACTTATCACCACCGGTATGACTGATGTGAGTGACTGGTGTGAATAGATAATAGTTTTCTGTAGTGCTTTGAATCTCCTGGAAAAAGTGGCCATATAAATCCAAAGCCATGATATGATTATTATTATTATAATAAGACTAGTATTAACATAATGTACCGAAGCACCAAAACATCATTGAATTGCGTTATTATTTCTTAATTTTAGAGTTCATATATTAGTTAGTATTATACTTAGAGCTTGGAATTTTGTTATTTCAGGTTCATTAATTGGCATTATTTTTTGAAAAAATAATTGTACATTTTTGACAACCCTCTTATGTTATACAGATAGGCTTTGTAAAAAAAAAAAATTAGTTTTTAGTTTATGCATGAGATGTTTACTGTATGTAAGGGAACTGTGGCAAGATTTATTATCAAGAATAAACGTGGAAAGTGAAGTAACTAGTAACTTTTACTTTGAGTTAACTATTTCACTGAGCTACATTTACTTGTACTTGAGTATTTTATGCATGACTTGCTTGTACTTTGTACAATTTCAATCATAAGTAAACAGTACTACTACTTTGAGTAGGATATATCAGTACTTTAGTTTCGTTCTTATACGTAACTGTAAGTGTCAAGTTTGAATGACAATAAGTCTAAGTCTACCACTTCTGGTGTGTTGTATTATAAAGGTTGTTCCTTACAGCGGATTCGACCTTTCGCTTTTGGCTCTGTTTCTGTTGTTATGGGCAGCCAGCGCCGCTCCGCTCCACTTTCCTCTCACAATCCACTCCGGGGGTTTGGTTTTCTCGCGATATGTTGGTAGATGGCTGTGTCTCGCGGAGCCTCGTGCTGGTTTCGTTGATTTGGAGCTCGCGCTCTCGTTCTGTAACTGAAGGCCCCTCCAACATACACACACTCACACACCTTGTGTCGGTGAACTCCTTCTACGGGCTCTGTATTTATATTATTTTTCTTTCGACACTTTCCCCTCTATGTTTTTAACTTTGCAAAGGAGTCGCTGTGGATTACCGGATACCGGTCCGGGCGAAGATAACCCCTGGAGGTATGAACCGGAACAACGGGTACGGTGTAACAAATAAAATTGCATCTATTTTCAATGGTTCTTCGGAGTTGGGTTGTGAGCGAGTCGCCGTGCTGTGAGAGCGAGGCAAAGAAAGAGTGTTGGTGAGAGAGAGAGGGATATCATGGCCGCTCAGGTCGCCAGCGGTCGCCACGCTCAACACCACCCCCCGCCATCCGAACTCAAAAAGCCGGATCGGGACACACAGGAGGAGTCGGCACCGGGAGACTCAACAGCATGAGAATAAAGAACCGGGATCTGACGGAGGATCTCCCGCACGGACAAAGGATCTGCAGGACGGGACCGATGCTGGAAATGCTGTGGGAGGAAGGGGAATCCTGACATGAAGAACGGTAACGGGAATTTTGCCTCGGGTAAATAACCAGCAATCAGAATGATACTTTCGGACCCGAGGGGAATAACCAGCCCGGATGGGACACCACCATCCGTGCCCCGTTTCCTGCCACCTCCTTACGGCTACATCCAGCATTACAGCCGTGCCCCTTTTCATCAACATGGCTTACAACAAAGCCCTGGCATGGGCAGCTGCGTCGGGGGCCGGGTATGATTGGACCCATACCCCCCTAATTCCTCACGAACACGGCTACCCCAACCATTACAACAACTATAGCCCTTTCCAGAACAGGACTTCCTACCAGGGCCAGGGCTACGGGGCCACGAATTCCCCGCGTAGCAGCCAGCCTCCGGCGGCTGGGGGGCAGCCAGGCAAGCAACAGCCAGCAGGAGGAACCACAGCCATGGCTGCCTCTTATAATAACCAGAGGTATAACATGGGAAACCAACACCCACCTCTACACAACTTTAAATCAGCTTCTGACATCCCCCAGCTCCACCAGGAGCTACCCCACCTACCCCCAAGGAGACTATAACAATCAGGAAGGGGCCAACAAGGGACCAGGGGACCTGGGAAGCGGACAGTTTGGTGGGGTCCATCCGGGTTGGCAACAAAGGACCCATCACCCGTCTCCCATGAGCCCGGGAAACACCGGACAGCCTCCCAGTAGGACCCAGGTAAAGTTCCCTCCCAGCATGGTCACACTTTGGCTGAGTTAAAGTGGGATAGAGGACAGATGTGGAGCTGCATATTGCATTGGACCAGCCATTGTCTATGTTGCAAGAGCTCTAAAATGGCTGCCTTAGAGTTTCTCCCAATACCAGCACTGTAGTCGTGTTTAGACAGAAATAAAACACACGTTTTGTTGAGAAAGTACTTCTTCCAGTGTGTGTGTTACGAGTCTAGGAGTTTGAATGACCAGTGCAGGAGTTATAGAGAAGAGTGTGTGTGTGTGTGTGTGTGTTTACGCCTTTATGATAGCAGGCTCATTTCTGTCAAAATAAAATCGCTGAAAACTGCTCCAATGTGACCTCCCGTCTCACCCCACTGCTTTTAAAGTTGTATGAGAGATTATCAGGGCAACAAACACAATGCAAATGACAGCTGTTGCCGTTAAACAACATTTGCATAACCATTAAAATCGACTTGTCTGTTTAAAAAGCGGCAACACACGAGGTGGTGTCGCCTTCTGACAGTTGTGTTGAATGCTAACTGTGGTGGTAATGCTAAAGTGGACCAAACGGTGCTGGTGTCGTCCTGTGTGAGTGCTTTGCCTTCGTTTCGGTGTCGGTTCGATTCGGGTTCGTTCGTTTTTCCGCCTCCTCCGCCCGCTTGTCGCTCCGTCTTCTGCTTGTAAACACGGCCTGGGTTTACTTTACTCTCTCAGAGCTGCCAGAGTGCAGATTGCCTTAGCTTTGGGATTTGAATTATGGAGGTAAAAATCGTGCTGTCAGAGCCAGGAGACAGTTGGTCTTAGGTTGACATGCGAGCCGAGATCTGATTGGCTCCCCATCCCTCTGCTCTCGGCCGTTTATAATTGCATCTAATGGAAGGCTGCAGACAAACAGCCCCCTCTCCTCAGCTCTGTGTTCCTCCACCGAATTACACAACATAGTCCGCCACTATTCTCTATTATACATATAATCCTCTAAACTTAAAAAATATAATTTATCACCTATTGCGATATTTTATAAATATGGAAACAAGGCTGCACGATTATGGCCAAAATGATAGTCACAAATATTTTTGAACAATATTATAATCACAATTATTTATCATGTTTAAAAAAATAATTTAAAAAAAGTATTTCTTTTGCACTACTTTAAAGAAAAAAAACAAAACAATATATGAACAGCTTACAGTGCAAAATGAAGCTTTAAATAAAAATTACATATTTAAGAAATTAACCCCAGAATTTAAAAACCAAAGTTTCTTGAAATACACAATTAATAAGTGCTATTTTATTCCAAATTTTTAGACATAGTTTGTGTTTGAGTGCACTAATCACAGTTCACAGTAAAAGTTGTTTATAGAAATTATTTTGGTGAATATTGAGCAAATATTTCATCAACTTAGTGAAAGAAGATAAAAACATCTATTATTTTACATTAGAGCTATATACAGCTTTATGTAATGGCAAACTTAAAAAAATACTACAATCAGAAAATTTGCATCAATTTATGAAGCATTAATTAGGGCAGCATGATTATGGCCATAATGATAACCACAGTTATTTTGATCCACATTATAATCACGATATAATCACAATTATTTATCATGTTAGGGAAAAATATGTTTGTTTTGCACCACTTAAAATAAACAAGATATGAACAGCTTACAGTGCAAAAATAATGCTTTAAATAAAATTTATACCTATTAAAAAAAATTAACCCAATAATTTGAAATGTACGATATAGGGCTGCACGATTTTCACAAAAAACCTAATTGTGATTTTTCTGACAGATCGTGCAATTCCATTTACGATTTAAAAAAAAAAATGTTTTATACATTTAAATGCATATGCTTTTCATTATTTTCCAAATTCCTTGTTTTCCACAGCATTTTTTTTTAGAAATATGAATCAATTTTTTCAGAAAATATTAGTTTTTAACTCCTGTGAGGAAACCAAATAAATACTAATACATAAAATATATATATAATGTGTGTAAAAAATAAAGTAAGATACAATTAAAAGAAATATTTACAAGTTGTACTGTGAGGAAACAAAAAATAAAACCATAATAAAACAAATGTATGTAAAAAATGAAAATGTAATTTAGAATAATGAGTAAGATGCAATTAAAAGGTAGATATAAGTTGTACCGACATGGATTATTCTGAATGCTCATTTTTTAATATTTCATGTCACATAAAGACTTATGAGAACAGCTTTACTTTCAAAATTGTTCCCCCTCAGGGATCAATGGTTTACTGAATCTGAGCAGGTTTATTGATTAAGTTTTGATCTACTTATTTTAAATTAACCTAATTTAAATGATCCTGATGACATCATTCCAGATCGTAGTGATTAAACAAAAAATAAATGGATGCAAGAATGCATCAGTTATTTCAGAATATTTTAAAGTATCAGAAGTTATCATTAACCTACGATGTTTCAGACTCCTAGCATCAATGGTCTCGTCCACAACAACTTAACAACTTTATCCACAGATCTTCTGTAGCTCTGATGAGATGTTGTTTAAACACTGAGCAGGTGAAGCTGATCATGTTTTCACGGAGCGCTGCAGCGCTACATGAGAAACGGACGGAGCTTTACAGACACGTTAAAGTTAAGCGGGCACTGGTCGCCTCTGATTTAGGTGTCTGTGATGATTTTTTAAGTTTTTTAAGTTAAGACGGTGGTGTTTTTCCTCTCGGTGATGGCGTTTCATTCCGATTCTGTCCATTTCCGCGTTCAACAGGAGATTTAGTTTTCATTGGTTAATTCTGTTAAGGTGGATTTTATTGGGCCCTAGTGTCGTGGCTGTTGGCTCACGCACTGAGACTTGCTGCAGCGTATACAAGATTATGTCCTGTAACCATCTCTGATTGGCCAGAAGCTCAGGAAGGCGGTTCTCTGCGATTCTGATTGGTGAACATATATATCACTCAAATGATGTAGACGGAAGTAAAAAACCTCAGCATCTGATGTTAGGTTATCGCAGTCGTGAAAACCTCAAAATTGATGTGATTAAGGTTAATCGTTGAGCATTAGTACTAAGGGTTAACTGAATAAATTCACTATTACAGAGAGCTATCACCACATGCAACTCATTGGAAACAATTACAGCTCACATCAATCCACCAGATGACTCAATGCTGCCGCTGACTAATGGTTGAGAAAGAGCAGAGTCCACATTTTGAATGTAAATATTGCTGATGGTCGGGTTAATTTAATCAAACCAAACTCCTGATCACGATTAAAATTCGATTAATTGTGCAGCTCTAATGGAAACTAAGATGAACGTTAAAAAAAAAAAAAAACTCGTGTAAAATGCATTTTTTCTCACAGCATACGTTTATGAATAAAGCACAGATCTTTTCTACATTGTTTACAGACTTGAATCTAGACTGTTGAATGTATGGGTAGACACTAGGGCTGCACAATTATGGCGAAAATGATATTCGATTAAGATTGTAATCATGATTATTAATCACAATTATTCATCCTGTTAGAGAAAAATCTCAATTTTTATTAAACTACCGTTAAACAAATATGTTAACCGTTTACAGTGCAAAATCAAAGCTTTAAACAAGAATAATGATCAATACTAAAATAGAATACACTGTAAACATATTTTACAGCATATAAAGAAAAGTAAAGAACATTAGGCTGAAGCCTACAGACGTTAGCCAAAAAACACCAGCCTGTCAACATTTACTGGTTCGAGTGCTCGCTTGTTATTATGGTAGTTTAATGAGGATCAGGTTGATTTTATCGTACAGGCCAAAATCGTATTCACTGTTTAAATTTGAGTAATTGTTCAGCCCTAGTAGACACTGTATTTTAGTAAAGTAAACTATATATTTTTTGGGGAAAAAATGTGGCAAGAATCAACATACAGATGGGGAAAATATACTTGAATTCTCTATTATATATCATTGATATTCTCATAAGTATAATTTATGTTTAGCAAAGTAATCACAACCATCCCCATTTTGTCCCATTGTGTACATCAACATGACAGTCCTGGTACTTTTTATGATTTAATGTTAATAAATGCCATTTTGACCAAATTAGCAATTGCTGTATTGTATTTGTTTATCAAAGCTTAAGGTAATTATATTTTAAACCAATATTATTAGTGATTATATGTTTATAGTCATTATCTTTCTATGCTAAATGCTGAATTTTATTTCTAAAATGATAAACTGAAATTATGAAATTAAAATGATAACTAATGTTGATAGTTACCGTTAGGGCTGGGCAAAAAAAATCGATTTAATCGATTAATCGAATTTGTAGATAAAAACATATTTTATTTTGCAAATTCAAGTTTTTAAAAAAAAATTATATTTTTTATTTTTTATTTTTTTTAATTTCCCACCACAGTTTTTTCTGACTTTTTTGCGTTCCGATGTGAGCCAGCCCCCTCTTTGTTTACATTTGTGCTACATTCATGCTAAGGGAAGAGTTTATTATTTTGTAATTGTAATTTTATAAAATATGTAGTTATCTGATTTCTTAATCAGAAAATTTAAGCTACTGTGAAGTTGCTGTTGCACTTTTGCTTAAACCTGGGTTAAAGTTTGAAATAGTTGAATGACAGAGCCTCATTTACTTTTTAGCTTGGATTTGTTCTATGCAATTTAACTTTTGAGAACAATCACAGCAATAAAGTGGCACTTTTGACAATATATCTGATGTCTGCAGTCATTAAATGCATTTAAAAAAAAAAAAAAATTTTTTTAAGGAAAAATCGCCCAACCCTAGTTACCGTCAAATAATTTTCCCTAAATCTAAGATATCTTCCCTGTCCTTCTCTCTTCCCTTAAATTGTACAGCATAGTCCCATATTTTGTTGATGTATTTTAAACACTGTTGCAATATTTTAGATGATTTTGATTAAATTAAAAAAAAAAACCCCAAACCAAACAAAAACAATTTATCTTTCAATGTAATTTTTCTAGGGACCACGAAAAATGGACGGAAAACGTGGAATTAACGTTCTGAAATGGAAAAAAAGCACCCTGAACTGTTTTTTCTCTAATTTGTTTAAAATCTGCCCACAACATGACACAGAAACACCTGCATTGACCATTGCATGTTATAGGATAATATCACGCATTTATACGCTCCTTATTCTGGAAAATCTATGATTGAATAGCAAGCAAACTGTTGAATAAGTCAAATTAGACTCATTATCTTGCTCTAAATGTGGCCCGACGTGTTTATTTTCAAGTATCTTCTTAAGCGTTTTTTAATCTGTTCAGTAGTTCAGATTTTTTATGGCAAAACTTGAGCGTGATTTGTCCGTTGGAATTAATAACTGTTTAACAAAATATTTTTACCTAATTTGTTGTGTTTAAAAAGCGTTGAGGTAGGGATTGTAAGGATATATCCTAAATCGGCTTAGAATTGATGCAAATAAGAGGGATTAAATCAATACAGCACAGTATGTGCTTCAATACTCTGCTTAAACAATAGGGGGTGCTGGGGTTTTAGGGTAGCGTGTTTTGACGTCATGGTTGAAATACGGTCCAAACACTTAGAGCTGAACCAAGAGCAGCGGCGGGAGAGAGATTTATATCCTCCTGAACCGTCCGACCTGAATGAAGCTGATGTCTCTTAATCCTGAACCCGTTTCAATCAGACACCTTTGACATCTTTCTCGCACTAATCGAACCACATTCACCTGATTTACCACGCAAGTCCGCTTGCGCCCGGTGGTATAGCGATCGAAAATAAGCCCAAAAACCGTCGGCACATAGCTACACGCGATTGCACACACTGAAAAAAGAAAATAATGTAAATTCCATGCCAGAACATAAGCAAACTTTATTTTTACGTTTAAAATAAATATATATTAATTTGTTCAACTTTGCATGTTGATAAATGAAGAAATGTGCAGTTTATTTTGTTTTTTGAGTTCAAACAGTTGAAATGGTTTTTAAGAAGTAGAGGTGTCCCAATCCGATATTGATATCGGTTGGATATCGGTTCGATATCAGCCAGAAAACGAATACCGGATTTTATCGGCCTGCATCTAAAATCACCGATTAAGCTCTCCGATAAAATTTTCCACTCCAGCACTTCTATTCATAGGTGACTGTGGTTCACACTCCAACAAAGTAACCTACTGTTAATGACAAGTGTTCTCTGTTTGAATAACATCACTTGATCAAGTATTTTCTAACATTCCACACTACAAAATAAGTAATAAAAGTACGTATGATTTGTGCTGATATCATATCGGATCAATATTGGTATCGGCCGATACGCACGGCTGCAATATCGGTATCACATTGGAAGTGAAAAAGTTGTATCGGGTCAATCCTAGTAAGAAGGTTATAAGAAGAAATTATAATAGTTAAGAAAATTATTGACAATTTAAATAAAGAGGAAATGAATCTGTATTTTGAATCTTGTGTATTCAAATTGAAAGGAGTTACTTGCATCGTTACGTCCCAAATTTTGTTTGTATTTTTTATTTATTTTCAAATTGGGATTATGTGTATCCTTACACTCCTCTGTTGAGAAAAAACTTTCTCAGTTTCTCCCACTGCAGTCATTTGCACGATGTCTGACTGCTGGTGTAGCTCCATCACCGATGGGTTTTATCTATAAATCTGACCTTCCACGTGTTGTTCCAGTGGCATCTAAAAGTCTTCCATTCCACCTTCTCCAGTAGAGCACTGAGCAGAGTCAGTGGAGTCTGGCTCTCACTGCATGACAGTGGTTTAGGAAGCAGAGAAGGGTTTATGCTCTCTCCATGTTGTCCTCACGTGAGAGAGACGGTAGCTGTGAGTTGTGTTTACAAAGGCAGCTGAGGCGTCAGCCAAGTGTCACAGTTTGTCTCTCTTCTTTTTTTTCCCTCTGCTGGTTTGTAATAGACTAATGCAGTTCCACTGACGGGAGCGTAACCATGTCAACACAGCAGCGTTCTCTCACTCTTTGTTGTGAGATAACAGCCACATGTGTTGTGTTTTGACTCTGCTGTGATGTGTCATTACAAAGGTGGGTGGAGTCAGTTTAAAAAAAGGGACAGATGAAAAGCATTCTAAATGTACCAGTCATAACTTACTGTGGCCTCGTGGATGCCAAACTTAATGAATCCTGACATTTACACAATAAACACATGCTGTTTTGTTTCAAAGTTTTAGTTCAATGACAATAGATGTGCTCCTGATATAGTTTGTTTTTTAGTACACTAATATCAGTTCACAGTAAATGTGTTTTATCAAAATTATTTTGGTGAATATTGAGCAAAAAATGTAATCTTTCCCCAAAAATGTGAAATAATAAATGGTGTTTTTCTAAACTAAAGAAGATAAAAAACTACGCCGACTGCTACATTCATATACAACTTCATGTAATGGAAAATTACAAATACTACAATCAGAAAATTTGCAAGCACGAATCAGGGCTGCATGATTATGGCCAAAATGATAATCACGATTAGTTTTGATCAGTGTTGTAATCACTATTATAATCACAAATATTTATCATCTTAGGGAAAAATATGTATTTCTTTTGCACTACTTTAAAAAAAAATAACACACAATTTACTGTGCAAAATGAAGCTTTAGATAAAAATAATATCATAAAATTATATATATATATATAGCCAACAATCCAGTTAATTTAGTTGTGGCAACCAAAATCGTGATCACGATTGAAATTTGATTAATTGTGCAGCCCTAGCATGAATATGTCCCGATGTATTTTGTGCAGTACATTCTTTTTTTTTAGAGGTCTTTATTTCTCTTACTGTCAGTTTACACTGAGGACACCACGTGTTGCTTTAAACCGAGAGGTGACATCATTTCACACTTTATCGTCGTAGTTTTGATGCATCAAAACTATGCTAATTTAGTTTGAAACACGTGGCAGCAACAGTTGAGTATCGTTCAGCATGCACATTTGGTTTCCACCTGCCTTGACATAAGCAGCTCTTGTTTGTTTCAAGTGTCCTTGTATATTGAATAACTGAGTTACTGTAGAAAATGATGAGAGGTCTCATTTCAAGTATTCCCCATTTTCTCTGGAGTGCCACCCTTCTTTTTAGTGCCCAAAAACTAGTTTCCTTTTCTTTCTTTTCATTTTTCAATTTGTCACCTTTTAGAGTAAAATTTGTGTGTATGAGAACAGGTTCAGCGTGAGCTAACTGGGATATGCCAATGGAATGAATTGCTTTGAGGCTTCACACATCATGATTTTTGGGCCGATCACCAATGAGAGTTAAAAAAAAACGATCATATGAATTCAGGTTGTTTTTTTAAGTAGGTACCGACCAATTTTTTTCATTTTTTATTTATTTTTTATTTTAGTCTCTTTATTTCATTCAAAAGTAAAAAGTAGAATAAAAAATAAATAAACAGTCTGAGCAACAAAACTTCCAAATGAACACATTTTGAGTGAAAAAGAGCCAAAGAGAAGATTTTTCTGATAGTATCTAATATTTATCTGCCCCTTTGTTGCCTTTCCTTTGGTACTACCTGATACAGATTCACAGAAAATGAAATGGTAACAAGTTTTGGGACCTAAATGTTGCCTTGTGACTGTGAGGGAGTGGAAGAGTTGAATCATTTTAATGCAGGACCTGAACATAACATTTGTGTGTGCGCGTGCGTGCGTCTTTAACTGCGAATGAATGACTGAGGGAGCGTATGCGAACGGAGCAGATCGATTATAAGCTGTATGCCGTTTTCAATGATTGGCAAAATAAACGCTGCAGCTGTTGAATTAAACCAGAGTCTAGTGCTGGGTTGTATACCGGTTCAGACCGAATACTGGTGTATGATTTCATTATGATATGAATTTTAAATATCCCGCTTTACCGGTGTATTTGATTACACAAAGTTCGGAACGCTACGCTGCGCCGCGTTTCACACCGGACCATTTTCAAGGTTGCACGGGGGGAAGGTAAACGGTAGCGTTCTGGTGTTAGTTACGGTCTAAATGGGTAAGAAAGACATTGAAAGCTCTGAAGCTCCAGAACAGGTAGAACATGATGACACAGAAGAACTTGTGCCAAAAGAGAAGTCGTGTCTGTTGTTTGGAGGTTTTTTGGTTTAAGAAAATCCCACGTCGACCAAACAACCATTTTATGCAAGTGTTGTCAGGCTAAGGTTGGTTGCTGGAGGCAGCAACACGAGCAATTTGCTCCACCGCCTTAGCCGTAAGCATGTGGTGGAATATGAAGAATGTATGAAGTTAAAGTCGTGGCCCTCCACATCAGCAGCGAGTACGGGGAACGCAAAAGAAAAGTCCTACCAAATGTCACTTCAACACGCATTTGCTAGAGGGACCTTTAGATTACAAACTCTATCACTATCCATATTTACTTATTAATATTTTATTATAGAATATATTAAGATTAAGGAAATAGAGTTTTTTGTGTTTTTGTTGTTGTTTAGTGTAATTTTATTTATTTATTTGGTCATTTTGTGGGCTTTTGGAGTCATTGAGTTTAAACTGTTGTCTAATTTTGAGTGGTTTTGTCATATTTGTATTTTTGGTGTAATTTACTTATTTTGTATTTTTTTAGTCGTCTTTTGTGTTGTTTTTGTTGTCTTGTTGTAAATCCTGGAGTCCTTTTGTGTTTTTTGTGTATATTTGCCGTATTTTTCTGTTTTTTGTGTGCATTTTTAGTAATTTTCTAAATTATTCTCTAACTTTTGTGGGGGGGTTTTTTTGGAGGCATTCCGTGTATATTTGTTGTGATTTTGAGTTTGTTGTGTCATCTGTGTATTTTTAGTGTTACTTTGTATAATTTTCAGTTATGTTTTTGTATATTTGTATATTGTTATATTATTACTAAATGATAAAATTATTATAATATTCTTATTTACTTATTCTACAATATTCACTCATCATGACAGTAAAATAGACAATCCTAACTCAATCTACTGCAGTAATTCCTCTCAACCAGTCGAAAATGCTGTGAACACCTGATTATGCATTAAAAAAAAAAAACCCGTCATATTTGATTAATGTAGCAAAAATGCATTAAAAAGAGCAAGAAAAAGTGATGAAACTATGGCAAGTTTGGTATAGTTGCTAAAAAATAAGCGAAAATTGTCTCAAATTGTCAAATATTCTTAGTTTGTTGAAGTATTTTAATACAAAATAAGCTATAGAGAATATATATCAGAAATATGGAAAAGTTTTAAAGGACACTGTTTGACTGTACTCTATGAATAATATTAAATACTTGTAAGATGTGATTTGTACTGTGATTGTATGAATAAAAACAAGTTGAAAAAATTATATATCTCGATATTGTTATGTTTTATATCGCCAAAATAGAAAACTCGATATATCTTGAATCACGATATATTGCCCAGAGATGTGGTCAACCCACTGTTTTCCTGAGTCCACTACACTGATGTCACTTTGTGGACTAGTGGGTTTAATTTATGGACAAAATGTTATACAAGGAAAAAATATTGACTTTAAAATATGTGCATTTCTAAACTCCCTGTAAACACCTTTACCAAGTTATGAGTTGAAATACAACTACCATGATGGTATCTACTCAGTGATGAATAAAAAGAAGCAAATCACACTAAACAAAGCCAATTACCCCTGGAATCAATGTGGGGCATTTATTCAGTTCAAAGCACTGATCAACAAACATTTGAACAGTCCTACATGCTAATGTGCATGCTAACAGGCAGTGACAATAAATGATAATCAATGATCACATTAAACAGACACTCGCTATAAAAAGAAGTGATTCAAATAATAAATCAGTCATCAGAACTAGTGAACGAAGAGCTGAGGAAAGACATAAGATTTCCTTCTATTACTGAGTACAAAGTTGTAAAGTTTTGACTACTTATTATTATTATTATACGCACGGAGTGGCCATGTAATCATCCAATAATATTTAATGGCTCCCACTTGCTCTGTCATACCATGTCAAGCTCGAGCGCACAGACACACACCTTGGACTGTCAACTATTCATGAGTTATCTTCTCTATACATTCATCTTCTCTCATAGTTCCCACACAACGAAGTCGCGCCCTGATGCTGGTCAATGTAGGGCCCTATAAAATTTATTACATTTTTTTTCCCAAACTCCGTTTAAAATTGTTCTCCACAAAAGAAAACCATAATTAAACAACAATGTACATCAAAAATAAAAATGTAATTTAAAATAATGATGACTAAGCTTTTATTCAAAGGTAGTTAAGATCTAGTGACATGGATTCTTCTGACAGCTCCTTTTTAATTATTCATACAAAGTATGAGAGCAGCATTAATGTCACACAATTCCACCTCAGGGATCAATGGTTTAATGAATCTGAATCTGATCAGGTTTATTGATTAAATTTTGATCAACTCCATTTAAATTAACCTAATTTCAATTATCTTGATGACATCATTCCAGACAAAAACAAATGGACACAAGGATACATCAGTTATTTCAGCGCTAGCAGCCAAAAAAAAAAAAAAACGTTCTTAGAATGTGGGTGAAACGCCCTCACCGTGAGTCAGTCAAATTCCGTGTTCAACAGTGGATTCTGTTTTCATTGGTGGATTCCGTGATTCCGTCTGCGATTCTGTTCGGGTGGAAGTTATAGGGACCTAAACGAGTTTCCGCTTCAACCATGTTGAATTCTAGTATGAATGTTTTGTGTTGCGCAGGTCATATGAAAGTAAAAGCTGAAAGTGTTTTCATACGTGCTCGTTTCCTCGAGCCATCATCTTCCTTTATCTACGGTCAGTAGCTACATGCATGCTCATGACTGTGGTATGCATCCACACTGGGCCTGGGTCCATAACAAATTTTGCTTGACAATATATTGTTTCACAAATGATTGACAATAGCCAATATCATTGACAACAAATTATCCACTAATGTAGTTATACATCATAATGCAAGTAAGTACACCCTCAAATGCAATAAACATTTATCCTAGGTATTTACCACTCTAATTGGAATGTCAAGAACCTTTAAGCGTCCTAAAAATATAAAAAATAGAATTGTTAGAAACAAATGGCACATAAAATAGACCCTGTCACTGTTGAGAAAGAAAACAGTTCAGTATAAAACCACATACAACCAAAATAAAACAACTTATCAAGTGTCAACAAACAGAATTGCACTTTAATGAATATTGAGCATTTAGGCACAGAGGTTATAGTTGTACATTCTTTAACAGGTAACTCTGCTAATCCAGTGAAAACATTTGTAACTATTCACACAATGTTTGATGTCATCCTGTAGGTTTGGAGGCGGGAGACGAGGAAAACAAACACGCTGGCACATGGCCAATTATAGAGGCCAAAACAGTTAACGAATTGATATTTATTTAACAGTTTGATTAATTGATTTGTCGATTATCTTCCCAGGCCTAATGAACAATGAACATTTAAATGTGCCTTTTTTTTAAAATATGCTTTTCATATGTATCACACATGAATTGATTTAAAACTCATCTTGTTAGTTTGTTTACATCACTGAACCCCCCCAAACAAATTCATGTTTTATCCCCACACTCAACCTAGACACATGCCATTCCCCTCCTTTGCCCCCCAGCTCTTAACACACACTAAGTAAATAAACAATCAATAAACATTCATTGCACTGTTGCACTATGTAGCATTTGCACTGTGAGTAGATATTTATGTGCTTTTGATTTATTAAGATTTTACTATTTAATTTTTTTTTAATGTGTTTTAACACTATTTCAAGCTGCCAACCTCCTTAGTGTAAACTGTTATATGTAACGTACGGATGTGATACAGTGCTGTATTACCATGACAAGGAGGCATTATTTAGGTTATGATATAAGTTGTGAATAGAAATGTTTCTAAATACTGGTAACAGTAGTGCTGTGATGTTACACTAGCTCCAGTCCATTACAGGCACGTTGAAGCTTTGGTTCCTCATCCTTTTGTTTTCACATGTGCTTAGTTGTTTTATGATCTCCTCTGTAACCCTGAATAGGTTGTGAGCGAAGCTGTGGTTAGGGTTTCCTTTAGACGTTTGCACCTGAAAATCTCCCATGGTGTGGGAGAGAACATGCAATAGCTGCTGCTATGTGAATGGTGAAACTGAAAATGTCCTTTAACCACAAACATTTTTTTTAAGAAATGTTTAGACTGAAGACAAATGAGTTTGAGGATTATGAAATAATGTGATTTCTTAGTGTGAAGACGTCACCTGAGGCCACAGATGCAGTGCGTTACACTCAGTTTGTGTTTAATGTTTGTCTGCTGAGATTGATGAGGTAGTAGTTGGAACAAAGTTCAGTTTAGGAGTTGTTTTTTGTTTTTTCTTCTTTCACAGTTCCTCCTATAATCACAACAGACCACCAGCAAATACATTTTGTCTATTCATTACCTCTGCTAAGGAGGTAATATTTTCACTGGCGTTTGTTTGTTTGTTTGACAACATTTTTAACCAAACCAAACCTTACCCAGTGGAAGAGTCCATTAAGTAAGCAAGGGGATATTTGGTTGTTGGCGGAGGTTTATGCGCTCTGAGTGTTCTTGGTAAATTCTGCATTTCCTTTAGCAGCTTCTGATTCTTAGTAAATTGATTTATTACCAATTGCAATCCAATGGATGGCTGCCCTGTGCTACCTTTTTATTAAATACTGTTAGAATAGCTTAAAGCTATTATTATTTATCATTATAAGCTAAAACTCCAAAAAGAATATTAGCAAATTTGAATTAGAAAGCAATTAAATGGCAGTGTATATGTTTCTTTGTGTAGATCTCACAGCTAACATGATGAAAAATCACAAAGTACAAGCTGTTGTATTGACCGCAGCCCTGGAGCCAATGCACTGACATATTAATTTGCCAGGTTTACTGGGTCTGAAATTATTAGTGATCATTTTTTTCAGGTCCTTCTGCAATATTCAAAAGTCCAAACCACTCAAAATGTACGTAATACCTTTCAGTTATGCAAATTTTTAGCACTTCAACACTGAATGGGTCATCTGTTTTTAAAGCTGCAGAGTGTAGGTACTTAATTTGACAGATGTGCAGGAGGGTCGGTGTATGTTTTGGTCATTGGATTTTCTGTTCAGTAAAGAAACATTAAAATTCAAGGCATTTTTTAAAGGGTTGAGAAGAGATCAACAAAACTTTAAAAACATTTGATTTTAAATTGAAAGCACACTCTTTTATTGTTTATAAAATAATAAGTACTGTTCCATGTTCATCAACCAGGGCCGGCCCTAGGATTTTGGTGTCTCAACACAAGATTTTGTTGCAGGGGCAGCGATCTAATCACACACACAGCTCATAACTGAATGCAAACAGACATGCACGTGAATTTACAACAAATATCTTTATTTTAAAAGAATGCACCTATGTTATGAAGGCAATGACAAATGAACACCAATTAATGCGAACATATTTTAAGAAATAAATAGAAATTTAAAGAAAAGAGTAAAAATTAGAAATGGAAAATATATTGGTCAATGTATTCAGAGTACATACAGTGAAAAGTGAAATATGTTAACATTACTGTAAAAAACAGTAGGAGTGTAAAGATTAATCCATCTTGATCGATTAATCGATTGGTCATTGATTTAGTCAAATTGATCAGTATAAACATTGATATCCATTGCCATTTTGCCTTCTGCTTTGTTAAAAAACCAAATGTTTGTTGGTGAGAAAAAACATTTTTTCAAAGAATGTTTTTCATGTAAATGCCTTAAACAGTCAGGCAATAAAGTTTTCGAAATGTGTCAATATTTTGTTTTTATTCTTTGATGTGAAAAAACCCCAGATTTTTGTCTATCAATTGCAGGTCTCTAAATCAAACCAAATCTAAATCATATCATGGCAGACTGTGACATTGGCAAAAATTGAATCGTCGTTCTGATAATCGACACCGTATCGTATCTGAATGATTTACACCCCTAAAACGGTAGTTACAGTTTACTGTAACAAATGTAGCTATTCATCCTTTCATCACCATCCATCATCACTGAGAAAAGCCTGAAATGTTTTTCCTTGGGATGCACCGAATGTTCGGCCACCGAATATATTCGGCCGAATATTGCAAAAAAAACAACATTCGGCCTACGGTTTAGTGAGTTAAAAGCAAGGCCGAATAGTAGCGTGTGACACAATGACGCAATCAAACAACGTGCTGTGATTTTGAGTCGGAAAAGTGTGTGAGTGTTGCTACAGAACCAGCAGCAGCTCCTCCTTTGCACACAAAAAACAGTCACCGTCTAAAAGTTGGAAACCGTCCATTACCACAACCGAGTCAGTTGTTAGCGCTGTGAGCCACGAATCCGTAAACATTCCCATCGTCTCCTCCTCACACTACACTGGGTGTCGCTACATAAACTGGTGTAGCATTAGCACAGAGTGTTAACAGCTGATGTGTGTAAACAATGGGTCCGTGGCTCCACCAGTGACTCCCAACACGATCAGCAGCAGAAAAAGTAGTGCAGTTTGGGCATCCAGTAGTGCAGTTTGTATTTACTTACAGTATATGGCAATAAAGTATAATATATATTCTATATTAAACCGCAGTGTTTGTTTTAGCTGTTAGATAGTTGGAGAGGGAGGAGCTCACATTCTAGGAGGCGTGTTAGGTGATCACCTGCCAACGTGGGCAAATTTTAACTCGCCCGTTTGGAGCTGACTTTTTACAAAATGTGGAATAACGAGTGAGGAAACGGAACTTTTTCAACTTTGTCCCTCTGAATGAACTAAATGGATCTACAGTATATCACTGTAGCAAAACCATTATAAAGTGATTTTTTTCATCATACCTCCCCTTTAATGCACTTTAGCTTTTTTTTGGATGCATGTTTCGTTTTATTTTAAGGGCTAATATAAATGAAAAACTTTGTTTTGCTTTTTATGAAAACCAAAGACTACTGGAATATTTAAAAAATCTCATAATATTCAATAAGCATTCTTTATTTAAATAATAATAAACACACTTTCTTTAAAAAAAAACATGTCTAAAAATGTATTCGAGGCTATTTATGCACTTTAAAAAAAAAAAAAAAATAGTGAAAAACTTAACAACCGCATTCGGTATTCGGCCAAGCGTTTATATTTTATTCGGCTTCGGCCTCAAATTTTCATTTCGGTGCATCCCTAGTTTTTCCTTCTTGCTTTTCTTGCATCAAAATGATAAATGACACTCGTCTGTGTTTATACTAATGATGGCATATCCTTTTTATAGTGCTGAGCTATTGCTGATCTTTGGTGTGTATTTATCAGATTAAACTTTGGAAAGCTTCTTTCAGCTGATGCCACTGTCACTGGTTGGTACAGACAATCCTTAAAGTCTGTGTAAAGCAGAAATAAATTAGTGTTATGAGTTTGTCACACCACAGAAACGTGTCATTGACCACTGAGCCAAATATGAAAGGTGAAAAAAATATTTAAGTATATAAAATGAGGTCTCAAAATCATGGAAAAACAAGCACTTCTCTCTGTTAAATACTGGGGCTGTGTTTTTTTTTTTTGCTAAGGCACAAAACACATTTTCAGTTCCACTTTTAAAAAGAAAAAGAACAATTATGCCGTTTTGCATTGTTTACTATAGAACCAGAATTTAAATTAATAGGCTTCTTCTTCATTTGTATTATTCCTTTATGTATTTCATTCATTTGTCTACAGTCCCATTTTGTAAAATAAATTGTGAGAGAATCGTATCGGGAGTTGAGTGAATCGTTACATCCCTAGTATTAACCCTATGGTGTACTTTATCTATGGGAGAGAACAGTGTGAAAGCGGCTGCTTCCAAAAGTGCTCGGATAGGGCCAAGGTACGAGGTATCGCTGGAAACATCTGCTCCGCCCAAGTCTGAATACATGCATTCCTCCTGGGTAGAGTCAAAACTGAGCCTGCTAGAGGCAAAAAAACAAAATGACGGTGTATAAACGTGCTCATTTTATGGAAAATGTGGCACCAGCGGATGCGTTTTATTCCCATGAGTCCAACTATGTGGTTTGTTTTTGGCTTGGGGCCGAATTGCGCCCTCTCGAGGCCACGGAAGTTTGGTGCGCTTCAGCAGCAGGGTCGGGTTTATGCTAATGATGGCTACGTTACGTAACACAGGTATGATTTCTGACCCACTCATTAAATCCTGAACACAGAAATTTGAAACACAGTTTGTGAAGCCAAGCTCCACAATTACATTCTAAATTTTTAAATTGCTTTTTACACGTTTTAAAGAATATATTTATGACCTATTTAATGTGTTTATTAATGGACAAAGTCTCGAGTTTATATGCAGACATCATGTATTGCTTGGAAAGTAGACATTCATCTTAAACTGACACAAGAAGAATAAATTATCCCTGGATAAATGCAGAGGGTTGTGTCAGGAAGAGCATCTGACGTAGTGGTTACGTATGGAATTCACAACCGGAGTTGTTTATATTTTTCCACTTCTTTACTAATAGATTACGTCTCTTTATGTTGTGATTTTAGTGAATGTTGAAATAAACAACCATTTAGTGTTGATGCCAGTGGGCGGCGCTGCCATCAGCTTCTGTTATACAAAGGTGCAGAATTTCTTTCTCTCTTTTTCATAGCACCGTCCTAAAACGCGCTTTACTTTGAAAGCGACAACGTCTGGTCGCACAATATGAAAAAAAAAACTAGCCTTTTTTGTTTCGGTCTTTTTCAGTTTTGTTTTTGGAAACAAAAATTAAAAATCAAACTGTTTCTAAAGTAATCCCTTCTCGACCCTGATGGAGAAAAATGTCTTGAATTTCAAAAGAAAATCAAATAACCACTCATGTTTTGCTGTTAATATCTTTTTCTGAACAGAAAATCCAATGGCCAAAAAGAGGCATCTCTGGGAGATTTTCAAAATCATCGAGTTGGGAAGTAGAGCAATTAGTGTTATGCCATTGTCATTTTTTTTGTCATTATGTTGTTCAAATAACACTTTTTTTGACAACTCTTTAGATATGACTCCAGGTGTGTTTTTAGTGTTCTAAGGCAAGTTGACAAATGCAGTTTAATTCATCTAAACATTGGATTTACAGTATTACTTAAAGCCAATGTAAACAGCTTGGAGCTAAATAGTGGATTTTAGCTGCAGGCAAAAATATTTCATCTCAGTCTACATATTGAATATTTTATCAGTCATTTGGCTAATGAAAAGGTTTGGCATTCGTTGAATTGTGGTATTCAACGAATAAAACGTAGCTAGTTTTATATTTTATGTCATTCAGCTACTTTAAAAAAACGTTTTTAAATATTTTCACGGTGGGTTTATGTTGGCAGATGTATTTTTTAAATAAGAATTTCTACTTGTATTAAAAATGTCATTCTTTGACGACCTGCCAGGATCTAATATTTAAAATGCTGTTTAGTTCAAACTGATTTAAATCAAATTATTTACACTGCTGATGTAATAATTGAATAATTGTGATCTTCAAGCAAAAACCTGCTGCTTTTCTAAGCCACTGATTTGTTTCTAAAATGTCAAATCCATAAAGAAGTGTTTTATACCTGTCCTGATTATAATTCTGTACTATGTTTATTGTTTACAGCCCTCGATTGTCCACTTCAAATTTTCCCCATTTCCCTTTCTAATCATTTCCGTTTCATGTATATTTTTTAACTGGCTATTAAACTTAGATGGGACCAAAACATTCTTAATTTGGTTAATTCAGTTAACTATTGTCATTGATTTAACATTTATATGCTTCAGATTAACGGCCGGGCACAGATGTTAAAAATCACACAAGATTTCTGTTTGTTTTACACCTGCTAAACAATCAACCACCAATTTCATTGGGAGAAATATTATGGAAATATGTGATATTGTATGTCGGAATCTTGCAAGAGTTTTAAGATTTCCTTCTTTATTGTATTGTCCCAAAACATGCATGTGTGAGGTTATATTGTCATTCAGAAAGCAAATTCTGTCATTTCCCGTAATAACAGAAAAATCATGTTTATTATTTGGCAGAAATTAAAGGTGTTAATTTTACGGCTTTTGGCTTATGATTTAAAACAACCAACCAAGGTATTCAAACACTTTTAAAGATTACCATACCTGATGTGTTAATCACATATCAATGGTTTATCAGGCAAGCACTGAAGTCCAATAGGAGTAGGAGTGTGACGATATCTCGATACGACGATATATCGCAAATTTTTTTTCTACGATCAGTTATCGATATGCTCGCACTAAGTATCGATTTTTTTTTTTTTTTTTTTTAAAAACTTTTCTGCTTTTTCACTAAAATGTGCAGGTAGGTCTTCACAGAAATGTTGTCACTGTTTGTTGAAGGAACCAATGAATTGTTTACTGGAATATTGCACTATAATGGTGTCACTGGTAAGAAAGACCCTATTTTTTGTTTACAGAAAGCACTATTGTAGATACTTATTTGTTTACATTGGTATGTTGACACTTATTTACAGAAATGTTGCACTAAAATAGTCACTGTTCATAGGACACTTGTTCAATTTATTGTCTTTCAGAGATATAAAATAAAAATGGTATTTTTTTAACTTAATCTTTTTTTTCTCATGTCATAGATTATCGTAGATTGATTTCTGACCAATATATCGATAATTGCATTATCGTCATATCGTGAGATAATCGTTATTGTGAGGGTTGTATCATATCTTGAGGTACCCAGAGGTTCCCACCCCTACCTCTTAGCACTTCCTGTTCAATAAACATGACGTGCACGTCCAGGAACACAGGCTGGCCTTAGTGCCACGCAGAAGAACGCACAGCATTTAAAAGTAGGTTCACTCAGGGATTTTTAGCCTGCATTGCTGAGTAATGATTCTCCACAGGCCACATGGACAACATGCTGCCTCCTGGCAACTGTATGTGTGTGTGTGTGTGTGTATGTGTGTGAGTGAGTGGGTAGGTAGCGCGTGTGTATGTGTGTGTATCGGGGAGAAACGGTGTCAGTGATACCCAGGGGAGGAGGAGGGCTGTTTTGTGAATGATCTTCGTCTGGCTCTGACAGCTGTGTGTATTTGTGTATTAAGTGTGGCGGTTACTTGTGTGTGCGTGCGTGCGTGTGTGTGCGTTCGCTGCTGCCTCGGGAGCCTCTGACCTGCTCTTACTCCACGTGTCACCAGCTATCCGTCTTGTTTTACTAACATTGGCCTATTTCGTCTCACTGACAGGCGTGAGACACAGTTACATTGTCCAACCAGCTCTTTTACTACCCAGAGTTCTTTGCCATTACATCATTGACATAATCTCGTCATGTAGTAGTGCAATGTAGAATGGTAGCTTTTTTTTAATATATCTTATTCTTCTCCTTTCTAGCAGGTCAAAACGTTGTATGCAGAATTAAAAAGCAAGGCAAATGGAGGGAAACTTGTGCTTATTTGTAAAGTTTGGGAAAATGTCTGTTATGAGCAACAAGTAATGTAGGTGGATATATCAACACTCTTTTTTATTATTTATTCCATTTATTTGATATGGACGTCACAATTACGTTAGTTGGTCAGATGTAATGTTTTTTGTGTGTTAGCACGTGCTAATTTGCGACACCTGTGAGCAGGAGGCTTTTAAAAAGGTTAAAAGCACCAGAAATAATAAGAAAGTAAGGGGGGAAATATGCGCAACACAAAACATTACAAAAAGAAAAGCAATATTTAAATTTAAATGCATAGAGCTGTGCACTACATTCGCACAGCAAGTGAGAATAATATTTAATTTATCTGATATAGCCGATCAGATCGGTGTAAAGCCTATTTAATACCACCCCGCTAGTAATGCAATTAAACCTTAAACCTAATATTTTTTCCTTAATACGATGTGGGAAAAATACAAGAAAAGAGGTGGACAAATGTCAGGCTAAGGTTGTTGCATTGGGGCACAGTGGCAATATAAATGTTGTTCATTTCTTTTGACATTTACCTTCTAAAATGCTCTATATTAGCATAGTAATGTGCTTGTGTGAGTCATAGCGGTACTGTAGGCTTCATTTACATGACGTATGGGGTGTGTGTTTTTATGGAATAAAGTGGTTAACCTTTAAATGGGGATCAGGAGTTGATACTCGGAAGGTCCAGACTGATGCTTTCCTTGTCAGCTTTCACGCCATGTTCACCTTTGATCTCAACTAAGAGGTGTGTGTGCGTGCGTGCGTGTGCAGTGAGAAAGAATGGGAGCACCAGGAACAAATGTTGTGCGTAACACATTGCGATGTGTTGTTGTGGACCGTGCCCTGTAGTCATCGCCTAAATCTTTATTTTGTCTAATATGGTGTTTGCAATGTCATGTTTTTTGTTTAAATTATTGAAGCTATTAAAATCAAAGCTGTTGACTGTAGTAGGGTTGAACGATTTGGGAAAATAATCTAAATGCGAATTTTTCCTTAATATTTTGTTTATTTTTTCAAGGTTCCCATGTATTTTTCAACAAATCAATGTAATGTGTTCTAACAAACAATATTATTTGTTTTTTCTTATAGGCTAGGCCAGGGGTCTGCAACCTGCGGCTCTGGAGCCACATATGGCTCTTTGACTCTTTTGCAATGGCTCCTTGTAGCGTTTAAAAAAATATGGTATTGATGATTAATGACTTAAAATAAAATTATGATAAAAGAATTGGTTACCCTAAAAATGAATCACATTGTGCAATAACTTTGCCACCATCCTACTTCACCTCCTGCAACATCTACAGATCATCAACTTTTCTGCACCTGTGACTAACCTTAAGTTTTAAATCCCTGGTAAGATAACTAAACCAACAAAAACACTATTTTGGAAGAAAATAGATATTTTAATTGTGTAGGAAAAGATTTATTTAATTGCCAACATGTCGGCTTAATATGCATAATGCATGCTTGATTTGTTGCAAGAAATTAGCTATTAGCATGTGTTGACTGACATGATCTCTCACATGTCATCAAATTCAAGTTATTTTTTTGTAGCCCTTCAAATCCATTAACTCATACAAGTATTTGATATTATTTTAACTGTATAGAATAATAACACTGTATTGTCTTTATTGAGAATGTTTTTTTTTTTTTTTTTTTTGGCTCCAGGAGGACTTTAATCCAGGCGAGATTAGGCAAAATGGCTCTTTTGAGAGTAAAGGTTGCAGACCCCTGGGCTAGGCTTATGTTAAGATAAAGGAAAATTAAGCTTGAATTAATATTAATTGTAAGTTGTAAACCTAAATACGTTGACATGCAGTCTTGCAGTCACCATGACAACATAAAATTTTGCCACACAGAATTAAAAACTTGGGTACAGGAAAAGTAAGGAGAACAAATTGTTTTTAAACAAACTGCACATTTTTTAGGTAAATCAAAGTCCCAATAAGCACAAAATAAACAAGTGTATGTTCTTATTAAACCTTAAGAAGGAAACAAAACTTTTTGAACGCTAATAAAAACATTATATTTATTAGGTCCTATAAAATCTGTTATTTTTTCCTAAATTCCGTTTTTTCCAGTTAAATTTTTTAAATTCCGTTTTTTTTTTTAGAAATATTTACAATTTTTTAAAGAAAATATTAGTTTTTGGGCGGTCTAGGAAGGAGGGAGGGACGGCGTCGGACAGGGCGAGACCTTGTCCGAGTGGAGTTCTGAGCGAAGGAGCGTGCGCAACTCTCACGAGTGCCCGCGAAGACGCTGTCATCATTTAATGATGGAGCGCAGCTTCTTCTTTTTAATAGCCAAAATAATTCCACACAACTGACGTGCTGCTCCTCTTTGGTTCTAAACTTTGTGCAGTGTCGGCGTCTGTTGAGCCTGAGGTCATTGTGCAACAGGTTAAAGCAGTGTTTACCATCTTCACCGTCTGCTCCGGTCACAAGTCGCATGGCCAGAACTTTTTTTTATTTATTTATTTTGCAAAATTGCAGCCTCTGCGGTTAGGGACTCTTGTTTTATCATATCACGATATTATCCGCAAATGCAAATAATTGTTGAGCTATACACTGTAGCCTTACACCTAAAAACAAGCATAATATCAAAGTTAATCTCATTTTACTACTGCGCTCATAATCGCATACATTTTGTGTTTTTCCTTTAGTAAGTCAACATATCTCACACCTTGTTTTCTACTGCAAAATACACACGAAATCAATGTTTGCGTGTGTGTTTATTGGTTCGTCAAAGTGTGGTCACAGGTTGATTTCCAGTTTGATCTGAAGCCACTGTTAGGTTTGGTTTACAGACAATGACCAAAGTTGCACAGACTGAGGCAACGACACAAAGGTTGTCAGGTTATCAAAAGTTCCAGTGATTTTCTTCTCTTTTGAATTCACAGGTGCAAATGTGCAACTCCAATCATAGTAATAGTTTAGTTTAGTCTGTCATGAAGTATGAGAGCAGTCTTTCAGAATGTTTATCTGGTCGTGATATTAAATTAAGTGCAACTTCAAACCTTGTTCTACATTCATAGATAAGCCTTCACTTCAAGGTTATGATCAGGCATTCTTTTCTTTTTTGTTATTGAGCTTTCCTGTGTGTCTTGCATCAGCATTGATGTTGTGACTCTAACCACGAGGCAGTCTATGACCCAACCAGATCCTTAGCTAGCTGCTTCTTGTTTAGCAGCCTGTCTATTTTTGGCATGCCACAGAGTGACACACTTATCGTGTAATGGGTCGTCCAAGGTGCCAATGGTCAGACTGAATAAAAGTCTTTTTCTCAGCTGTGTCTGTCCAAGGCTTGGCAAAGTGGTGTAACCGATTGTCGCCTCGCCGTCAGCGCGGTCGGAGGAGTCAAGTGTTTTATCTCCAAGTAGAAGCAGGAAGCACTTTTCCCTCTCAACACAAGCTTTTACCCGGGAGAGCTTGTTTAACCCCAGTGCCAAGGATGTGCTTCAACTGCACTTTGCTCGTCTCAGTGATGGGCATACGACGGGTGTAATTGTTAAAAAATATTAACTATTAATTATGCTTTTATTTTGAGCTAAAGTCTTAACTAAATGGGAGTTTGGAGGTACAGTAAATAATATAGTTATTGCCAAAAGATGGCCAAAGACCAGTTTTTTCTGTGACTATTTGTCCCCCCCATTCTGATTTAACACTGTAAATTCATTATCTCGTAAAATGAAATAAATCTTAGTGTTGTCATGTTAAATATTGTTATAATACATTTTTAAATCATGCTTAATTTTTGGAACTAAGTCTGATAGCGTTCTTGCTAATCAACTATATTTATCTTGTCGACTACACAGATATTTCCTTATTGACTAGTCTACTACGAGAGGTTTTTCTAAAATGGTTCAATTTAGGCTCCAAATATTCTACATGGTAAAAGCATTGTCTTTAATAATAATAAGTACATTTAATAACCGAAAACATCCACTACATACCATGAGTTAGATATTATAACTGCACAAAGAAGTGCACTGAAACCTGGGCATGTTGACCAGTTTGTGTTTTTTCAATAAAATCTAAAAATAAAGTACTAGCTTTCTGCATTTATTTGTTGTTCTAGGCATATACCTCAGTTAAGTTACACTAAAGTCATGTTGCACTAAAGTCAAAGTTGGTTTAAAAGCCACAGATTGTATGTTATTTTTTTATTTTAAGTTGTTGGTACATGGCATGTTAAAGCCAATATTTTGAGTGTCAAATATGTCAATAAAATATATTTCATACATAATGTTCTCATGAAGGTGTAGAAATATACAGATAGTTGATTCTTAAGTCATAGGTTTAAAAAAACGAAATTGCAATAATCACCCAATACCTTAATATCGAGAAATATCGTATCGGGATACAAATTGTATCGCCAGATGCCAGGCAATACACACCCCTAATTGATATATATATATATATATATGTGTGTATATATATATATATATATATATATATGTATATGTATATGTATATGTATATATATGTATATGTATATGTATATATATGTATATATACATATGTGTATATATATACATACACATATGTATGTATATATATATATGTGTGTATATATATATATACATATGTATATATATACATACATACATATAGATATTATAGGCATACATACATATAGATATTATAGGCATTTTGCATCAGCACGTTTAATCCATAATTGTCTTTCTGGTCAGACTTCATTTGAAATAAAAATAATGAGATTTATATTGTATATCACCATTTTGAGAAAAATTATCGAGATATGAGTTTTGGTCCATATCGCCCAGCTCTAGTTCAAATAAACAATGAAAAATGCTCCTGTTGCTCTTGTATTTTTCATCTGTTGCTTTAAACAAAACACAAGGTTCATTATCTTCCATAAGAAACTAAACGGCATGATTTCTGATGATAATGTAAAAAAAAAAAAAAAAAAAAAACTTTGAAAGATGTGACTGCAGCCATCCTGTGATAGCTTCTTTCAAGCTTTAGGTCATGGTCTGTTTGAATGGTGGTAGTTTGTGAGAAGAACATAGCTGGGTTAAATCATACGTCTGCTCTGACAGATTGACAACCAACAACTCTCATAGGCCCAATGCTAGTGTGGCTCTGACATTCTAAGCAGCCCACGGCCCACTTTTATTGTCACTGGATGCTCTCGATGCGTTCTGATCCAGCTACTGGAAGGTTTTTTTTTTTTGTCCCTGTATGAAGAACACTTAGTCCATTAGTGTGGGAACCAATGAGCATCTGCCAGTTATGTTATGAATCATCACCAGCAAACAATCTAGATCCAAAGCCTGTCAATGCTGTATTTATTTCTCAGCTGTTAACAGTAAAGATATTTGAACTCAGGTTTTTGTGAAAATAAAGAGAGGTCCAAAATTGAGCAGCGCTGAGAATAGCTTGTTTTTATTGTAATGTATTGATTATCTGAAGCTTTCTTTGTATTTCAGTCTCTGTCAGCTCATTGTGTTATTACTACATTTGGTTATTATATTTGTTTTGAAGTTGCAATGATTTGAAATTTGTCAAAAGCTTTTTGGATGTTATGTATTTATATCTACATATACATCTATATTTAGTCAATCTATATATATATATATATATATATATATATACACATACATATATATGTATATGTATTGATGCACTAAAATGAAAATATATATTTGACTGATTTGTTTGCTTTTAGTCTTTTATAGTTACAGAAAAATGATTATTTGGCACTTTTTGCTTATGTTTTTTGTGTGAGAAACTTGTTTCATGGCCTTCAATAACAAGTTTTACACATATTTACATGACCTTTATCGTATCTACAGTCACTATTCCAAGTGAAAGTCGTTGCCTTTGTTTTGAGTCTGACAAAACAACACTTAGTAGACAATAGGAGAGTAGGTAGTCTTCTGTGCTAGCTAGCTCTTTAGCTCCTGTTGCAGCAGCCTGTGCGAAGTGCTGCAGTTTAAAGTTCAGAAGCCTGTTATGTTTCCCCCGTCCAGACACCACCATTAACTGAGTCAGCAGCCTGTGCAGACAGGAGACACTTGTGTCTGTGACGCCGCCTCACTTTATTTCTCCCCGTGTGATTCCTAAATGTCAGAGTTAAGTGGAAGCCAAAAAGCAGAGTCGCTACTTAAAAACATTTCACAAATGTTCTGCAATCAAATTTGATTTTAACGTACGATGTTGGTGGCAAATTCTACTTAGTGGAACATAAGGTGCCCATCTCAGTGGCATAAACCCAGCTTTTCGCATTGTTTCTATTGTTCTTATTAACTTGGAATAGCCCTGAACAAAGATTTGGTTCCTCTCACAAGTGGAATCAGGTAATTGTAACAAGTTTCATTCCTTATTTCCTCGTCTCCTTGAAGATCTTCAGAGCACCTGGGAACAGCTGGCCAGACATCTGGGCGGGTACATGTGCTGTAGTCTTGGATTGGTGTGGATGGCAGCACCATCAGTCCCGCCTTCGTCAGCTGACAGGCTCCACCTAATCAGTGTCTGAAGCTCAGTTCTTGCTAGGGCTGGGCGAACAATAAATTTATCAAATTTGTAGATCAAAACAATTTTTATTTGGCAAATTCTATTTATTTTTTTTTAAATTTAAGATTATTTTTTTATTTTGTTTTTTTTCCCCACCATAGTTTTTTCGTACTTTTTTGCGTTCCGCCCTTGTGGGTTACCGTAGCGCGATGTGAGCCAGATTGTTTACTGTCTGAGTAGGCTATATGTGAGCCACAGGCATGTTTAATTTTTAATTTGCACTATGCTGAGATGTTAAGGGAAGTGTTTATTATTTTGTAATTGTAATGTTATATGTTATAAAATATTTACTTATCTGATTTCTTAATCAGAAAATTTGAGCTACTGTGAAGTTGCTGTTGCACTTTTGCTTAATCCTGGATTAAAGCTTGAAATTGTTGAATGTCAGAGCCTCATTTACTTTTTATTTTGGGATTGTTTTATGCATTTTAACTCTTGAGGACAATCACAGCAATAAAGTTGCACTTTTGACAATATACTGTATCTGATGTCTGCAGTCATTTTTAAGTGGGTTGAAAAAAATAATATTCGAAAATCGATTGTTGATTTACCTCCGCCAAGCTCGAAGCGCAAAGTGGGAGGTTGTGTTTTACCCTGCATCTGTCAGTGTCCGTTCATCCGTCTACTAGCAAGATAACTTGTAAAGTTATGAATGGCTTTGGCTGAAATGTTCAGGAAATGTTGATAGTAGGACAAGGAACAGGTTATAACATTTTGGTGATGTTCTGGCTACCAAAAATGAAAAAAACCAAAAAATAGCAAAATAGGAGCTGTGCCTGGGCCTGCTCCTTTAAGCACGGTGGCTTATGGGTAATGTAGTAGTGATAGCGAAGTGGATTGTGTGTATGTCCTGCCCGGTAGTCGTGCTGGACTTGGCAGAGGTCTGCGCTCTGAGTGCGCTACTGTTCTTTGTGTTGGCCTTCACTTCTCTTAAAAGCAGCTAACCCTTTACTATATTCATCTACTGTCACCGGAAATTTCGAAAAAATTAAAATAAATTTTAAACAATCTTAAACAATTGTATTTTTATACTTTCACTTTGTGAAATATAAATCTATTTAAATTAAAATGCAGTAACATAAACTATTTCTAGATTTAAAAAAAAAATGTCTTTGGGGTTGCCAGAATTATCAAGTTGGGGTTACGATCCAAAAAGGTTTCTAAATAGTGTTTCTTTCCACTTTTTTTTTTACAAAATGAGTCTTTAAAATGTGTTATTACTCATTGGTTCCATCATTATGCGCTATAGTTGTTTTGAAATAGTTTTCTAAGGAAAATATTGCAGTTTGAAAAAAGGGGGTCCATGGATTCAGAAATAAAGAAAGTGGGTACTTGAGCCAAAATGCTTCTCGAACCACTGATCTAATGAATGGACCGCAGGACTCTTGCCCACTCAGCCGGCCTGGGGCAGAGCGTCACGCTCAGTTTAGGAATCAGCTGATCGTCTTTGTTTACTGTGCAGCCAGCGGCACATTGGGGCGGAGCTTTACGGTCAGATTTGGCTACAGGATTGGACGTTTATGTTTGCCCTAAAGCTGCAATCAGCTGATGTTTGTTTACCTACGTCTCAGCAGCACCGCGTTGTGGCGCTTCCACATTCGGACTTTGCAGTCATTTTGCTATGTCGTCTTTAGCGATCATTGCAGAGATGGGTAGAAAGTGAGATCACTCACTCCGTACAAAAAATGGTGTTCAGCTCCACAGCGTGAAAAAGGTGAAAAAAGGTGTGATAAATTAACGACAATTATGGTCAGCAACTATTTTTGTTGTCAAACGTTGACTAATTGCTGCATTCTTACCTACTTTCGTACTTTAGAAGTATTTAAGGTTTTGTATTTTCTGTAGGTCCCTATGAAATCATTTTTATTTTTTCCAAATTCTGTTTTCCACATTTTTTTAATGCTGTTTTTTTAAAAACTATTAATCTAGTTCTGAATTCTAATTTTTTTTCAAAAAACGTTCTTTGCGTCACGATGATGGCGTTTCATCCACATTCTGTCACTTTCCAAATTCAGCGGTGGATTCCGTTTTCATTGGTCGATTTTGTGATTCCTTCCGCTATTTTGTTAATGTGGATTTGATAGGGTCCTATACATGTTTTATATTCTATATCTTTTGAAGCATCCTACTACTTTTAAGTGCAAGAAGTTGCCAGCAAGACTTCTCACATGGCTGCTGAAGTGTCAGCAGTGAGTGTTGTCTAAGCACAGCACTTGACCCCTTTCTCTTTTGGTAAAGAGCTTTACCAATGGAAGATTGGTGGCACTGGGCAACATCCTGCTGTGAATCTGAAGGAAACCACAGAGTGCAGAGCAGTCACTCACTTTCACTTCAGTAGCCCTGTGCTGACAATAAAGGATATCCTGTCCCTCTCTTTGATGTGCGTGTGACTTCACCACCATATGAGGGCGGTCTTACCCGCCGTGTGTTTGTGTCCATGTGTGTGTTTGCGTGTCGAAAGGCTTTAAGGCAGAACAATGGTGTGTGCGCAGAGCCGATGCCATGTGGCCGTGTGGCGGATTAAAATAGCAGCAGTTGTTTATCGTCTGTCGTAGCCCCCCCCCCCGTCCCCTTCGTTCCATCTGCTCCACTCGGCCCTGACTCCAGCACACCCCACCACCTTTCTCAAATACTTACAAAGACACACACACACACACACACAATTCGCAATATTCACCAACAGCCTATTGTGAGACAATACACTCAGTGTAACCTCCGTCTGCCAGAGTTCTCCGGCTTCCCTCTATGCAGATTAGCCATGTGCTAATTGTTGGTATTTCTTTTTTTTGTTGAAGAGGGGAAAAATGAAGAGGAAGGAGTTCTCTACACTATTGACTTGATGACTGAGAGCTGAAAAACAAATGCAGAGTTGTGCTGTAAGATGAGATGAGATGCCATCCAGCTCACATGTTTTAAGGTCTTAATTTGGAAAGCCTTGTTACCAAGCCAGCTTCAATGGTAATTTTTTTCTTCAAACATGATGGTGATTAGAGAATTCTTATAACTGATTTTAAAAAGAGTTTTTGTTTTCGGTATTTCCTTAACCAGAAAGATAAACCTGGACATATGTGAATTTTATGGTGTATTTTCCAGGTTATGTTGTTGTAATAAATGGATGAATACATTTCTAAATATTAGAGGTTGACCGATATATGGACTTTTTTCAAGATATACCTTTTCTTTTTTTTTTCTTTTTTTAAAGATTTTTTGTCACTACAAAATACATGAAAATAACAGAGAAACATAGAAAACTACATAAGAAACACTCACACACAAAATAATACCAACATAAAAATGACAACAAAAACATAAAAGAAGTTAAACAATATGCTGAATAATAAAAAGAACCGACAAACAATAAAAGAATGGCACAAAAAACACAAAATGATGATAGAAATGATCTTGATCAGAACATGAACTGAAAATACAAGGATCAGTATTGGTCCCACATCAGGAGGGAGATGACTATAAATAATAAAAACTATAGAAATAACTATTCAGGAGGCAATAAATACTGTTTCATTCTACTTATTTACAAAATTAGATTCTTTAAAATCAGGCAGTTCATATTTGGCTTTAACCACAAACTAAGCTAACCTGAGAAGGTGAACTCTGGAAACAAGATATATTGACACATGGGAAGTAGAGTGTTTGTTGTTTTGCAAACGGGGAAACTTTTTTGTCTTTTGTGTGGATCTGATGTGTGAACATCTTTAAGGGTATTACTTAGCCTGGGACTTTATAGTTTTAGTTTTTATTCAGTGCTGCAGTTTTCCACGTTAAACTCAAATGAAAGCGTTTGAATGAAATTTCGAAAAACAAACACTCAAATATTGCAAAGAAGTTTTTACCCTTTCATGTGGAGGAATTTCAGATGTTTTGATATTGAAATGTATCTCAGAAGCGCTATGGACACACCTTTTTTGCAAATACACGTCACGGAACGTGACAAACCTTAGCATTATACTTACAACAAAGGAATACGGAGTGTCATAAGGAGGTTCTGAGCGTCCATCTTCTTGCAGCGAAGTCTCGCGAGATGAGATTTCACAGGAGTTACGAGGCTCCTGCCCAAAACAACGTTCATCAAAAACACGTTCAAAGCGCAATTATACTTTGTTGACATTTAGATACGTCACTTTTATTTTGCAAAAATCTGTAATGGAAACCCAGCTTATGATAGTTCTGTCACATACAAGTCCATTTAGCATTAGCTTAGCTCAAACCTAATTCTCATCTTGTGTTGGAAATAAGGCTGCAACTAGCTACTATTTTAATAGTCGACGAGTCATCGATTATTGAAAGGATTAGACGACTAATCGGATGACAAATTGTACATTAATTTGCTCTATGTTGCTACAATCTTTTAAATTTGGCTTGGGGCAAATTTCGACAATTAAAAACAATAAATACATAAATAAATAAAACAATTCCCAACTTAGTGTAAACTAGAATCTGCTTCAGTAATAGCATTTACACATTAGAAAGCTTGTACATATTTATTTCCTCATTAATAGTGAAATTATTTTCTAAAAAAAAAAAAAGCACATGAAAAGCAAAAATAACTGCAATAGTGTTTTTACTGTTTAATATTAACCACTGTTGCTCAATCTAGTTTAGTTTGTATCTACTGAATTACATAAAGTTATGGTTGATAAATATCTCTGATTTCTATAATTAAATCAGATCAAGCTGATGATTTAATCATGCAGGATATTTAGGCGTAATAATCACAATAGTTACATTACTGTCTAATGGAACCAGCTTTGTCTGTGAACACGTGAAATATAATTAAATATATTGCGTTTCACAAGTTGGGACGGATAAATAGTGACATTAGTATTTATGCTAACATTTATTTCACACGACGTGTGACATGTTTAGCGTTTATCCTTCCATACAAGTGTAAAGTCTGACCATAAACAAATTGGTGGCCCTCTGTGGTTTAATGACGGTAAGTTGTGTAGTTTTTACTGGTCTATTCCTTTAATGCAATGGTTAGCATTAGCTCTTAGCCCAGTCTTATGTGTCGGTGGGTTAGCTTAGCATGCTTTAGTAGAGTACCGTCACTGTGTTTGTGGGAACTTTGGGTGGATCTGATGAAGGAACTTAAACTGGTTGACTTTGTTGGGTGGGTGTCTGGTCTGAACTAAGTAGCGGTACGTGATGTATCGCTGGTCGTCACAGCTTCAGATAGACAGCAGGGCTCGAGACTGCGACCAAAATGGTCACATATGTGAGTATATCTTCAATGTGTGTGAGTGAAAATTTTCTCTGGTCGCATCTGTGCGAGTGTGTATGGGTGACATTATTTTGGACGGAGCGGCTGAGCGCTATGTCACGTCCCACAGAGTGCACTTCTCTCTCTCACTCTCTCGCTCCGCGCTGCGGGTAATGCAACAGTGACTGCACCGTGTATGAACACCAGTGTGCTCCTTTGGAGTGTGCACGGTCTGCAAACGGAGCCAAGCATAACGAGCCCTTCACTGAGTGCGCTCACATTGAGAGCAGCAGTAAAAAGGAAGAACGTGCTGAGTGCAGCGATAAAGCGTACACGCTCATCAGAATCAGCATGGAGAGACCAGAACTGATGGACTATGATGCCAGGACAGATGTTCAGCTGTGGTTCCCTCAGAGCACGGGTCTGCAACCTGTGGCTCTGGGGCCTAATGTGGCCCTTTGACTCTTTTGCAAAGGCTCCCTATAACTTTAAAAAAAACTATTGAAATAGAGTTATTTTTTACAGAGGCTATTAATGATTAATGACAAATAAAATTAAAATGTAACAATTTGTTAACCTAAAATAAATCACGTTGAGCCATGACTCAGCACCATCCTACTTCACCTCCTGCAACATCTACAGACCATCAACTTTCCTCCACCTGTGACTAACCTTAAGTTTTAAATCCCTGGTAAGATAATTAAACCAACAAAAACACTATTCTGGAAGTAAATAGAGATTTTAATTGTGTGGGAACAGATTAATTTAACCTCCAATGTGCAGGTTAAATATGCATGTTTTATGTGTGGCAAGAAATTAGCAATTAGCATGTGTTGACCACATGATCATGCATTACCAAATTCAAGTTACTTTTTGTAGCCTTTCAAATACATTAACTAAAAAAATATATATTTTATATAACATTGTGTTCATGTAAACTGAGATGTGTAAGAATTTGAAGATGCAAGATACTGTTTTATTAATTTATTTTATTTTATTTTAAACTGTTTTTAAGTTTCCATTTACATGATCAATATAAATCAAATTAAATCAAACATTCTATATAATTTTAACTGTGTAGAACTCAGGTGAGATGAGGTTAAATGGTTCCTTGTAGAGTAAAGGTTGCAGACCTCTGACCAGGAGAAGAGGGTTAAGAGACCCCACTATAAAAGCTGGACCCTCTGAATTTAATTCCATGGTGTGAAGCAATCCAGATGCTAAGTTGATTATGCTACTGTTAAGGTAATTCAAGTACAGCATTTCTGCAAAATAAAAAAAACTGAATACATGTAACCTGTTGTTATGCTTTGCTGTTATTTAAAAAAAAAAATTGTTACGTCTTCTTTTAAAATTATATAAAATAAATGACCTGTTATTTCAGCCACTGTTTGTTGCAGAAAAACTTAATATTGAAACTAAAACATTAAAACATTTTGCAAATATATCTCAAGTCATTGTCAATACCGGTTAGGTCAACTATTCATTAGCATGCATGGCTATGCTGTACAGCCCCTTGTTCAAAAAAAGGGTGCGACCAAATTATGTGCTCGTGCGACCAACTTTTTCAGTTGGTCGCACCAGTGCCACTACTGGAAAAGTTAGTGTAGAGCCCTGGACTGTGAAGAACAGAGCTATGTGTAAGAGCAGCGTCGACAGCGCTGAGCTCCCGGTAACAGCGACATATTCTTACCAGTGGGAATGTTTTTGATGATATATCTCCCTCTACTCACATCCATAACGTGCATATAGCTCTGAGCACAGATATATAGAAGGTGAGATGAGCCACTCCACATGAAAAACAATGTTCTGCTCCATCCGCAGCTTGAAGAAGACGGTGATGACGTAACCGACAATTGTTGACAAATACATTTGTCTGTGACTAATTCTGTTACCGATTTTTGTCGACAATGTCGACTAATCGTTGCACCCTTAGTTGGAGAAGAAAATTGCCTGATTGATGGGAAAATATAGTGATACTGTTCTTCTAGAATGGTAGTTCTGTTTCAGGAGGTTCAGTCCATGATTTACATCTATTTCCAGTAATTGCAGAAAATCAGAGGCACTGTAGTCTTTCGTTTTAGCTCTCAGTAATTTTCAGTTTGGCATGTCAAACTATTTTTACAAATGTTTTAATATTTGTAAAATAAAAACATTTTACTAGAGGCTTGCAAATGGTAGTTTTTGTTGTTATTGTTTTTTGGACAAGACATTGATTGCAGTTCTTTATCTGTCAAAGCACAAGAACGTGCACTCTACTCAGGCAGTTTACTTTAGGCTTTCCCCACAATGCCCATCTTGCCTTTGGTGAGTATTCCCTGCAGTACCTCAGAAATAAAAACCCTACCTCTCTTTTCTTCACCCAGTCTCTTAAGATGGAAAAAAACACACCACACTAAAAAATGCAACCATGTCCATCAACAAATTATGAATCCAAAATGTAAACAAATCTATGTTGACAAAACTATGATTAAAAAGGGTTAAGATTGTCCTCAACTAATGAAAATTAAATGAAAATGTTCTCAAAGTCCATTTCATTAACATAAATAAGAAAACAGGTTTACTTTAGTGTTCAGTACTTAGGTTTATGTTTAGTGTTTAGTTGGTAAAGGTATAATGCAGCTCTAAACATGCAAACTCTGTAATGTCTGTTTTCATTAACACCATTTCAAAGAGATTTAATTGACAAATAATTGTTAAATGTCCAGTATTATGCTCTTTTTCACTCATCTCTATTTGTTTCTAAGAACTTCAACAACATAGTATTTGAGGTTTATTTTCCCAAACTCATGCATATGCATGAGTATTCGTAAACACACATGCAACTTCAGGCGCTGCTGCAGCGTGTGTTTATCGCAGCAGCAGTAAATCATTAGCAGTCTTTCTCCTCCTCACCTCTTCTGACCACAGAAATAGTCAATTTAAGGCGATAGTCCATTATTTTGCTCTCAAATACATCAAATCTTCCCAGAAAGGCGATACAAGGTGGTATAACGGCTACTAAAAGTGAAACTGATTTTGAGCATGGTTTAACTACTGTATATACTGAAATATTTATATACGATAAAGATATTAACTGTAATATCAACCTGCCGTCGCTATGTTTGTTTTACCTGTGAGGCAGTTTGAGAGGGAGGAGCTCACATTCTTATGTAGGGAAGGAGGAACCAGGATTGCCAGGAGGAGGGGTTTCTGCATTGTGATGTCACAACGTGAGAAAAATCCAACTTGCCCGTTTGGAGCTGACTTTTTATAAAATGTGGAATAACAAGGGAGAGGGGAAAACAAACTTTTTCAACTTTGGCCCTCTGAATGAGTCTAAAGGAATTTATATCACTGTAGCAAAATCATTATAAAGTGTTTTTTTCATAATACTGACCCTTTAATATAGAAGAATGAAAGTAAAAAAATAATAATAATTAGACTTATTTTAAAAAAGTGACTAATAGTTGTTCCTTCTTCTTACCTACTACTGGCGGAGGTGTAATGGCATGTGAGATACAGAATTTAAGCAATACAAGGGACATTCTGGTAAACAGATCAATGCTGTAAAAGGAGTCGGCGGGGTGATGACGTCTCCCAGTCTGCAACAGAGGGATGTGTTAACATGATCAAATAAGTCAAACAACAAGTTGTCTGAACTATTGCATATAGTATTTACTAGATTGGACACACATAAAGCAGACATGGCTTCAGATATTGGTTAGATAGGCTTTTCTCCAGTGTGTAAGTAATCAGTATAGTCCTGTTGGTCTGTAGCCTATAGGAAATCAGCTGATCTATTTCTTACCAAACCTGGTATCGATGTGCAATACATGTCTCAAACAGAGGTGAAAGTAATGGATTATAATTACTGACATTACTGTGATTGAGTTGCTTTTATGGATTCTTGTATATTTCTAAATTAGTAATTTTACTTGTACAAAAGTACGTTTTAAAAGAAGTAAAGCAATTCATCACATTTTTAAACCCAACCATTACTGAGTAAATTATTATTTTATTTATTTTTTCTGTTTCATAGAACATAATCCATATGTTCTTAGTCGTGTCTGATCAACATTCAGCCACTTTCTTCGGTGCAGGTTATGGTTTCTATGTTGTTACCCACATGGCACTGTTTTATAGTTCATACATTTAGCTATACTGAGAGCCTGAGCATTATTTTAAATTTTGAATTGAATTTGAGTTATTTTAATTTTAAAAAATAAGTTTACATTTTGACAAACCTTTTATTTAATACAGAGGGTTTTGTGAAAAATAAGTTAAGTTCCAAATGTGCAAGATTGTGTCTCTTCCTTTTGAAGTTTATACATGAGATGTTTACTATATGTAAGGGAACCATGGTAAGATTTATTACCTAAAATAAACATGGGGGGGGTGAAAGTAACTAATAACTTTTACTTTGAGTACTATTTAATTAAGCTATGTATTACTTGTACTTGAGTATTTTATGTATGAATTGTACTTGAGTACAATTTCAATCAAGTTATAGTACTTCTACTGGAGTAGGATATATCAGTACTTTTTATATGCCTGGTCCAAAATAAGTCTAAATTGCCAAATAAATTCCAAGATCCTGGCTCATACCACTGCATGGCATTGTCATCATCCCACTGTTATGTATTATTAGTAAATGGAGAATACAAATAGAAAAAGATCAGAAAAACTTGTTTTGATAAGTGCTTTGTGGCATTGGCCGAGGTGCTCTGAACTGTGTGCATATATCAGTAACAGTCGGATGTTAGAACTGAATTAAAAAGCTAGTTTTAAAGTCTGATTGATACATTTTGTGCACATGTAAACAACACAAGGAGGCGAAGCTTTGGAATATTAGACAGAATTTGGAAATTATATCAAATAGTTGTGAAATCATTGTTCCGCTACTGCTTTAGCATTTTGTGCTTACAATATATGAAATGTAACTATATGAACATCATAAGTGATATGACAATCAACTCATCCATGTAATAACATTGCTATGTTGTTAAGATTTTTTAAGTATAAAATAATGAAATATGTAAATTTTTCAAGTTCTGTAAGCCAGGGGTCCCCAACCACCGGACCGTAAGGAAAGCTACTAAAATGAATGTAATTATTTTATTTTTCATATGTTTTATTTTGAAATGTTCCTACATAGGCTTTAAAGGGATCCTTCACTGTTTTTACAAATGTGGTTTAAAACCTTCTTATTAGAAGATCTATGTCTAACAAAACACATTATTTAGCACCATATTCGTTTTAATTAACTTTTAAATTTTGCCGTTTCAAGACCTGTGCGCCGCCATATTAAAATTACGTATTTGATGATGCGGATCACCCCTTTTAGTTTGTTGTGTTGTATAGGAGTGAAGCATTCAGCGTGCTTTTGGATCATTTAGCAGCTTTTTCAGTCAAAATGACAATTTGTGCTACTTTGGGTTGCCCTAAAAAAAAAATCAGTAAAAGTTAAAAATGTCAATGTAAATCTCTTTTGTTTGCCGTTAAACCAATTCTGTGATCTGAAAAGATCTGTGAAGAAAAGTTCCAAAGGGACTTTTAGTTTACTCCCCTTAGTGATTAATATCATACAGCCCCACTACATCTGTTTTTCCTCACCCTATGATACATTTCTTCATTTTTATTAAATGATTAAAAGTGCATTAAAATCATAGGTAGAAATTATGAGCAGATATAGGGAATGGGATATGTGATTGAATACCTGCAGTGTGCACTCGAGCGTGTGAGGCACCGCTCTGACACACACGGATATTGTGGGAATCAAAACAGTAGTGTACCAAATGTTTTATGTGATTATATCACCTGTAAAATACTGTAGATGTACTCTTCCATACAAAATAATTACTATTATGTGACTGTGCTTACATACCTGTTGTCGTGGTTTCCCCTCGGCACGTTGGCACTAAAATGGCGAACCGGTCTGTTGGTTTTGTGGGGAAATATAGTGGGAATAGTGTCTGGTTTAAGCGTTACTCCTCTTCTGTGATTCCAGCATTTCACATCCAAGCCTCGTACTGTCGTCAAAGCAAGAAGCCTCAAAATGCGCCGAGCAGAGATGGGGATTTTTCGGCAGAGACGTTCGTCCAACCGACGACATTAATCCAAACCTGCCGTCTTTTATCTAGCCAAAAGCAGCACAAGTTGGCATTTTGACAAAAAAGCTAATTAAATGTTAAAAAAAAAAAAAACAGTCTGAACGCTTCACTTAGTAGGATATTCACAGGCAGTGGTGCCGTGATATTTTCGTGATTTAGTCCCTTTAGAACTAGGGATGCACCGAATATTCGGTAACCGAATATATTCAGTCGAATATTGCAAAAAAAAGCAACATTCGGTTTTCGGTTTTGTGAGTTAAAAGCAAGGCCGAATAGTAGCGTATGACGCAATCAAACAATGTGCAGTCATTTTGAGTCAGAAAAGTGTGTGAGCGTTGCTGCAGGAGCAGCAGCAGCTCCTTCTTTTCTGCACACAAAACACAGCAGACTCTGTCTTTACCGCTCTCTGTCACCGCGTAAAAGTTGAAAACCGTCCATTTCCACAACCGAGTCCGTTGTTAGCGCTGTGAGCCACGAATCCGTAAACATCCCCGTTGTTTCTTCCTTATACCACATCGGGTGTCACTGCATAAACTGGTGTAGCTTTAGCACAGAGTGCTAACAGCTGATGTGTGTAAACAATGGGTCCGTGGCTCCACCAGTGACTCCCACCACGATCGGCAGCAGAAAAATTAGTGTAATTTGGGCGTCCAGTAGTGCAGTTTGCATTCACCTATATGGCAATAAAGTATAATATATATTCTATATTAAACCGCAGTGTTTGATTGTTGGAGAGGGAGGAGCTCACATTCTAGGAGGTGTGTTAGGTGACGTCACCTGCCAACATGGGCAAAATCCAACTCCAAACATTGTCTTTTAATAATATGCAGCACATTTAAAACCTGGAACTCTTTTCTGCATACCAAGTTATCAGTTTACTACTTAGATGTGCACACTGTGAGACAGGATGAGCAGCTAAACATCAATGCATGTGGCATTTCCCAACAGGCACGAGCGATATACAAATTCATTATTAAACAATGGACACTAAGAAATTAAACAAAATAAACAAATAATAAATCAGATTTTCAGTTGGGCTCTCAATAATAAGATTTTCAGGCCTCACATTTAGCAACCATGTGATTAGACTGAGAGATGGAGAAAGACACAGACGTGGGAGCGATCTGCCTTCTAAATACAGAGCCGTGAAGCTCTCAGTCATTAGCAGATATGCTCACAGTAGATTTAAAAACATCACTATACTCACCTTTACGTCTCTTTCTCTCTTTCTCTCTCTCTCTCTCTCTCTCTCTCTCACTCTCACTCGCTCATACTTTTTCACACGCGCGAACGAGCACACGATCATTGTTGCCCAATGATGACGTGCTAACGTTAGCTTGCTGAGCTGCGCTACCTTTGTGTACCTTCAGATGAAGCACTCTGATGTCCAGGTGCTCTTTATTGATGTTCCCCTTTGACATGGATTAATTCTAGAATGACAGTTTTTTGATGCACAATTTGCATTAAACTTTATCTTTTATGCTAAATAATTTCCACACAGCACTGTTTTTTTCTCTTTAGCAGCCATCGTCTCATTCACCGTCCGCATCCTTGTGCATGTTGGCGTCCACCTGCAGTAGGTAGCGTTCAAATGCGCCACAGTGGGAATTTGCCAAACATTGGCGTGGTAAAAATGTTCCTGCTGTGGCTGAGTTTGTCAGCTTTTGCTTTATATATTGCACATATGTCACACTTTCATTTAAAGCGCATGCTGTTTGTTTTTTTAGTGACGTAATAATGAAGAAAACGACTAGTGTTTTGGCAGTCGACGACAATGCTGTCGACATGTACACCATCCTTAGTTTCCTTAAGAGAAAAGCAGGTTTTCATGTAGAATGTTGAATGAACGTAATGAGGCAAGTGTATTAAAACAGTGGTTCTCAAACTTTCTTGGCTCAAGTCCCCCCTTTCTCTTATTTCCTGAATTCAAGTCGCCCCTTTGTCCGACTTCAACATTTTACTTAGAAAACTATTTAAAAACAACTATAGAGCATAATGATGGAATGAACGAGTGATAACACACATTTCAAAGACTCTCATTTTCTAAATTAGTGGAAAGAAACAGAATTTAGTTCTGTGGTTCCCAACCTTTTTTGGATCTCATGTTGAAAACAAGAATTTCTGGTGATTTTTTTTTTTTTTCTTCTCATTTTAGTTGAACTATATATTATAGAAATACAGTTGTTTAATCTTGTGTTGTTTTAATTTTTTTTTAAAAAAAAAAAATAATAGTTAAAAAAAATAATTAAAAAATCTATTTTAATTTTTCAGAAATTTCGAGCGACCCCACATGGGAACCCGACCCCAAGGTATAAAAACACTGATTTAGCAGCTCCTGAATAGATTTACTTCTATAGTTCTTGTATCATTTCTGGTCATCTCGCGCCTGATGTGGGACCAAGACTGACTCTTTATTTAATTATTTGCCATTCTCTCTCTCCCAAGTACACCCTCTAGTGCCATTGTGTACCCCGGCCTAGGGGTACATGTACCCCCATTTAAGAAACACTAATAAAAGACAAACAACACCAAATAAAACCTGGATGGTAGTTTTATGACCCAGTCATGGCTAAAATATTTAGTGAAATGGGAAAAGGATCTACCTTAAGCATGACAGATTTGCTTGTTTGTTAGCACGAGGTCATTTTTCATGTGATTCACAGAGCAGTAGCATGCTAGGTCTCCATGGCTCACTTGCACTGATAACACAGGAGGCTCATTCGCATGGCTTAATCAGCTTATTAGGAAGGAGCAGCTGTACCTTTCTTTCTTTCTAGTGAGAAATGTACTTAATGTGTGTCATTTATTTTGGCCAAAACTAGATATTTACGCTTGAATCAACCAGAACGTGTAGGTTTTCTTTTTAATTATTGGCAGTTTAAGGACTCTAATTATGTGGGGTGGGGGTGTTGTGGTGTCCTTCTTTCCAGACTAGGGTTAAAAGTGCATTACAGGTCACTGGAGACATTCTACCAGGGTCTGAGCCTCTCTCCCCACGGTGTGATGGATAATGACCCAAGGGAAAATAGTAACACCGTGCACATCCGCACACATGCAGACATGTATGCATGTGTGCGGATACACTCATTCTGAACCTGGAGGAGCTCAGGAGAGTGTGGCCTGGGGAGGCTGGAGGCAAAACGTGGAGTGGAATGTAATCTTGGATAATGTTGAGTTGACCGTGTAGACAGCTTGTTGATCCACCGCCTCCTCCCTCCTCCACTTCCCCCAACACACACACACACACATTTTGACACACGCAGCTTCCTACTGAGACACCCCAGCCCCAAATGACCCCTCCTTCTCTCATCGTTGCTCTGTCATTCATAGAGTGCCAAAGCCTGTTGCTTTATTAAAGCCCAGGAAGAGCAAAGCCTGGCCAGGGTTCAAACAGCCGTGCAGCTGGGACCTGTTACATTTTCGGCAGACTGCCCTCTCCGTCTCGCTCAGCTATAAATAGCCTTGGTGGTTGTCTCACTTAACCAAGGAAAAGAGGTTATGAGGGAGGAAAACACACACACCCACGCACATGGATTAATAACCGTGGGAAGCAATGGAAGTTTTGCCTGAGGTCAGCAGGCCAGGAGATGTTTCTGCTTCAAAGCTTGTGACTTGCATTTTGCAGATGCTGGTTTTGACGTGACTGTACAAAGCTTCATTAGTCAGTAACATTGCAACTACGAAGGACATCCAGTTACAGTCAATCTTTTTTCAAGAGTTTCTGAAGTTTCTTGGCCGTATTAAGCTCATCCTATCATGAACTAACTGGAACAATATTTTATTACACAGGGAAAGTATGTGTTTGGTGGGGATTCCACATCATCACACACTTCCTGACCTTGGCTACAGTTGTTGACACTGTTAACAAATTTCTCTACCTCCTCACACAACACAATCATTAGCTCGTGAGCCACTCTGACCCAGTACGTTGGTCCAAACTCTGTGTACCAGTTTAAGGTCAGACGCTCACCCTCCGATTCTGTCATGGTTCCAGCTGGGAGTGTTTGTCCCGGCTCCATTGCCACATCAAACTTTTTTCCCTTCCATAAGCTTTCTTTTTATGGAGAATTTCCCTGACGTCTGTGTTGTAACATTATCCCACCCACGGCCCCAACGATCCCCTAGGCAGAAAATTGCTCCTAGCGGATGTAGTGGGCTTGTTCATTCATTTATGGCCAATTCCTCACACGGTCTTCATTTCTTGTACCCACCCCACATTCTTTGCCTTTTATTCAGTTTTTGGTTGTTTATTCTGGTTTATGAAGGGATGCTTTAAAGCGTAGTAGTTAAACTAATCTGTTTTTTAACCGTTGATGTTTACTTTCTCCCTTCTTCAACACTCGCTTTCAGGACTTTGTTGGCGCTGCTTCCAGCTTATATCAGTTACAGGATGGGATGCACCAGAGCCTATATTTACAGATAGACAAATAGGGATGTCCTGATACAACTTTTTTACTTCCGATATGATACCGATATTGCAGCCTTGCGCATCGGCCGATACCAATATTGATCCAATGCGTTATCAGCACGAATCATACATTCTTATTATTCTAATTTTTTTAGTGTGGAATGTTAAAAAAGGTCTGATCAAGTGATGTTACTCAAACAGAGAACAATAGTCAGCAACAGTAGGTTACTTTGTAGGAGTGTGAACCACCTATGGATAGAAGTGCTGCAGTGGAAAATTTTGTCGGAGGGCTTATATCAGTGATTTTAGATGCAGTCCGATAAAATCCGATATTCGTTTTCTGGCTGATATGGAACCGATATCAGGGTCGGGACACCTCTATAGAGAAATATATTTAATGGCCAATTCAGTCCTTTGGGCAATTTGGAGCTTAAATTAACCAAACATGTGTTGGAGGACAATGGAATACTTGGAGATAAACCATTCATGTACAGGAAGAACATGTAAACTCCACAATGACAGATTAAAGGTCCGCTCCAGGAGTTAAACCCAGGGTTCTCGTACTATGGGGCAGAATTACAAACCACTGGACCACTGCGCTACCATGATATTTTCTTAAATTAAAAACACTCAAAGAGGTCTTGGCTTGAATAGTTCTACAGCTTCCCTCTCCTCCTTGTTTACGAAATATATATTTTGTTTAAGAGTGATATCATAGCACCAGGAAAGATCGTTACTCTAGCCCAGAACAACAACGGAGCGCCAGTGAAATCATCATCTCCATTACTTTTTTGGTCCGCCCTTGAACTTTTCTTGCTCACAGTTGCTCTTTCTGTGTCCTGCAGCCTACAAGCCCTATGGACCAGGTAGGGAAGATGCGGGGACAACCTTATGGAGGACCCAACCCCCATTCTCAGCAGCAGCAGGCACCTCCCTCAGGGCCACAGCAGGGAGGCTCCTACCCAGGGCAGGGCTATGGACCTCCTGGTCCTCAAAGGTACCCCATGGCCATACAGAGCCGGACACCTGGTCCAATGGCTGGCATGCAGTATGGACAGCAGGTCAGTGATTGTTGATTCACATCCTCCAAATTTCGACGATTCAATATAGCCTATATCTTCAAATGTTAAGACTCCACTTTCATAAATCCGGTTGTCAAAGTATAATTCTTTCCAACAGCATTTAGATAACACAATACAAACAAGAAGTATCAAGGCACAAAATTAAAATAAAATAAAAAAGCATTAAAATTGTGAATGCGCAGGCAAGCATTTTCAAGTTTAAAAAAAAAAAAAAAAAATATATATATATATATGTATTTTTAAAATAAATTAAACAAAGGAGTTGGTATCTACATGGTTATTTTCTTAAGCTTGTTTTAATCATCAGTATTATGGTATCAGGATAACTTTACTAAATCATTGGTAACAAAAAAAAACCTTTCAGAATGACACTTGATTTGACACATTTTTTGCCTTAATTTTTAGTAACGCAAGAAAACTGTAAACTCCAAAGTTTGTTTTTGCTCACACATCAGGTAATAGTTAATTGAACCATCCTAAACATCAGTGATGCGTTGTAACAATCTGGGATGTGGTTTAAAGTCCAGATGAAAAGTTAATAAGTTCTTTACATTCCTGCCAGCTTAAGCAGTCAAGTCTTTATTTGGTCATTGAGTCACAGGATTGATGGAAATGGGAACATTCGTCGGGTTTAGTCAGACAGTAGTGAATGAGTTGTCCTTATTTTCACAAGTTCAAGGCCAATGCTATGCACACATGAAGGAAGCTCGCTGCAGTGTTGATATGGTTAATGTGCAACAAGTCAGTTTCTAATCACCATTGTAGCTTCACTTTCTAGGATCTAATTGTCTTTGTCGTCAATCATTTATCCTAGAGTAGGCTACCAAGAAGGTGGGCTTAAAGCGTGGGATTTTTCTCCATCTATTCACTCACCCCTTGCATAGTCTAGGATAGGCATCTTAACTTCGCTATTCCTGTTTACTTTACAGTCTCACACCGAGTTTGACAATCTCAAATGAAGCTCATTCTCGACTTAGATTATTCATCAAAAGTTAAGACAAGGTCACACTGCAGCTCCAAGGAAACACTCAGCTTTCTTTTAAGGAATAGTTAGTTTTTTTGCCATTGGGAATGAAAAAAAAAAATATTTTGCAGTAAGAGACAATTATCTTAAATCAGCCGTACATGACAGTCGGTGAAAACGAGAAAAAAATACTTTTAATGCGCATCCAGTAGACTTGAAGCTTCTGTGAGGTTTAAAGTAATCTAAATTAATTTTGATGTAATTATGCTTTTGTGCAAATGTCAAAGCTTCTTCTTGAATAGACTTGTAGAAATAAATTAGAGAAGTTAAATGTTGAACAGCATTAACAATAATTGCCAGTAGAAGAAGGCCTCGTCTTCATAGAAATGTTTTTTGTGTTTTTAACAAACAAAGCAATTAAAATAGCTGTGTTCCTTATTTTCCCACCCATATATCCACACACAAACTACAATCAAAAACCTTCATTTCACCTTTATTTTCTAAAAACTGGATGTTGTACGTTATCATTTTAGTCATTTTTTTTGCCATTGCAGTGTGGAATCAAGACTTTTGAGAAACAAGAATGTGTAGCATATTTTGAAGGGGGAAAAAATAATTTGTGTCTAGCCAGAAAGTGATTTGGTAAGATCTGATATGTTTTCTGCAGATGTGTGTAAGAATGATTACTTTTTTCATATTTGTGTTATTTTGAAAAGTTCCCTCAAGTCATTGAATTTGTTCACATATTACAAGAAAACATAGGCTGCTGTTGATCATGGTTGCTAGTAACGTTGGCTTATTTGAGCTTTACTGTTTTTGACCACTAGGATCCTGAGCTCAAACTAAAGAATGCGTAGTTCTATACATTTTTACCGTTTGTTTGCTTTTCCTGAAAGCAAAAGAGATGGGGAAAATGCTTGCACGTGCTGGCATGTTGCAAATAGCTAACATCCAGTTTGCTGGAGCTTCTTACTAATATCCCTGGATAAGCCCCTTCTTGAACTCTCTTAGTCAGGCAGCCTGTCTTAACAGAGATGCATGCAGGGAAACCTCTCAAGTCAAACCATTTTCCCCCATGTCCGCTGCCTGCGGTCTCGTGCCCATTGTGATTATCTCTCACTGGCCTGTCTGGTGTCTGACCGTGGACTCGATAAGTGCCCTGCAGAGAAGAAAACTGCTCTCTTGCTTTTGTCAGACTGATACAATACAGCCACCACGTGTTGTCCTTAGATGTGTGACAGTTCTTTACGATCTCTCTTAGAATTCCTGAGAGGTCATCAGCTCCTTCCCTCCTAGAATTCAAGAAACTACAATTGACAGTTTTTCTCCCCCCTCTTTTTATTAAAGTGTTTGTTCCCAAGGTCAGTCAGTTATTCTCCTACCATACTTCTTTAGGGTAATGAAAAGAAAACAATGTATTGAAAGACATTCGCCGTGCAGGATCAGGCTGAATATGAAAACGACTTTTACTAGACTTCAAGGATCTGAAGTCAAGCTCGATTTTCATTTTCATTCCAGTGACTTAAAGCAATACGTGGCTGAATGCCAACACTGGGATTGGTTTTCTTATATGATTAGACAGATCAGTCTACAGTGAGGTATGGAGAACAGTGGTCTTTATTTTTTTATTTCAGATAAATTTGGAAGAAATTCTCTAATGACTGGAAAACAAAAGATATGACTTTACATGTCAAGTATTTATTTCATATTTTTCTTTAGTGGACATACTATCATTACAAGTGTTAACCTTCAGTACTGACTAATTCTCCAGAGGGAAGCCTACGATAGTTGGTTTGTAGCATTTTTTAAATCAGTAGAACATTTGACCGCTGGTTGTTTCTACTCTAAACATCATTACAAAGAAAGCTCAAAATACAGAATAATACCTGAAAACTTATGGCGTGTTATCATTAGCGGTATTGGCTCTACACGGCTCCGCACTCTCGTTTTCAGGTTTTTGTGGAGCGTTTCCACTGAGAACCAACCTGATTTGCAAAACTGCCAGACTCCACGGATTGCACTTTTTTGCTGACATCCTCACAAGATCACCAAGAAAAATTAATGATAGCCAAATGCTTCCTCTCTGTGCTTGAGTTGATGAGTCTACGCTGTGATGATTCTTAGACCCAATCAGTGTCTGATATGAGCCTACGTTACATTTTCAGACCAGGGTTGCTTTTTTTAGAACCTCAACAAAAGAGGTACTAAAAAAAGCATCACCAGGTACCACGGAGGAGGTACTTTTTCCCAGTGGAAACGCCAAAAAGAGAGGTGAGCCGATACCGCAAGTGGAAGCGCGCCATTAGTTGGCTGGTGTTGGCTTTTTGCCTATTTCATGTTCTAAGGATCATAGGATAGACCTATCCACCTATGATCAAACGAGAAATTCTAATCAACCAAATGTTTTCTATTCTGTGAAAACATTGAACACCATCGCACTGAAAGACTTGTGCTTGTGTTTACCTTGGGTTTTCACCAGAGAGAAACTGTGTTGCTTCCATTTCAAAAGAATTCAATAAAAGGATCAACATTTTTAAAGAATTATCACTGATGAAACTTTAACATTTTTCAGCAAATATACTGAATGCCAGGTGGAAATATAAACATTCAAAAGTGTAATGTTTTGGCATAAAAACTAAATAATTATTCGGGCGCCATTTTTTACTAGTATTGGTATATTCCAATGTAGGCGATGCTTTGCAAATGATTATGTATGAAATGTATTTGTTTTTACAGTGCTGAAATATTTCACTTGAAATCACAGATGGTTTCCTAATATAAAGATGTAGTTTGTCAAGATTTTCTTCCTGTTAAAAGGGAGTTGTTTCTTCCCACTGTCGTTGATGCTTGTTCATATGGATTTGTTTTTTTTTTGTTTTTTTTTTCTTATGAATTTTTATCTTTTGAAAGTGTTTCAAGATAACTATTGTAATTTGCGCAATATAAATAAAGTTGTATTGAATTTTATTGTTTTTATGATTCGCAGTGATTCAAAGTTACCGGAGAACATAGTAAATACCACTACTTTACATTTTGAATTTAATAAAGCCACAACATGAAGTGTTCGTCCCTTTTATTGAAATCAACCACTGTTATTTATTGTTAACTTTTTCCTAGATGTCTGCCTATGGACAACAAGGCCCTGGAGGTTATGGCCAGCAAAGTCAGGGCTACTACAGCCAGCATGGCCCCCCACCTCATCCTGGGCAGCAGCAGCATCCTTATCCCGGCCAGCCCCAGGGAAACTCTGGACCTCCATACTCCCACCAGGGCCACCCAACACAGCCGCCCGCTCAACTTGGACAGCAAGGGGCTCCCTACCAACAAACCCAAGGTCCCCATAACCCTTCTGCGGGTCAGCCCCCCTACAGTCAGCCCCCACAGTCACAGACAGGACAACCTCCGTATTTGCCTCCCCAGCAACCGCAGCCACCCCAACAACAACAACAACAACAACAACAACAACAACAACAACAACAACAACAACAGCAGCAGCAGCAGCAGGGTCCTGTTCCACAAAGCCAGCAGGGCCCTCAGGTCCAGCCTGGGTACTCAACTACCCCTGGACCCGGGACGCCAACGCAGCAGCAGCAGCAAACCCCTCAGCAGCAGCAACAGGGGCCAGCGCAACAACCACAACCAACAGCAGGGCCCCCATCTCAATCCCAGCAGCCTGCAGGCCATGCACAGCAGGGCCAGCCGTCACCGTACTCACAGACTCCGCCTCTACAACAACAGCCACCACAGTCTCAGCAGCAGTCGCCATATCAGAGGTTTCCCCCGCCTCCACAAGTAAGATTTAAACTAACTCCATCAACCATTTAGAGCAGTGTACTGTATTTTGTCCCTTCAGTTTTGGAACGATCAACATGCTTCCCTTCACTGACGAAAGCAAAGCTTTCCCATATTACTAATACATTTTATTTAAAAGCCCCTTTCAAAACACCCAAGGACACTGTGCAGTGGAGTCATAAAAACAGAAGCAACAGAATAAAACAGAGTACAGCATTGAGATGGTGAGTGTGTGTAGGACTTTCTGAAAAGGTGAGTTTTGAGTTTGGATTTGAAGAGTGGCAGGGAGTTTATGATATGGAGGTCAGGGGGGAGAGGGTTCCAAAGCTGGGGAGCAGAGCGGCTGAATGTTCTGTGCCCAATGGTGATGTGTGGTGGGACAGAGAGCTGGAGAGTGGAGAAGGAGCAAAGTGGCGACCTGGGGGAGGTCAGATATGTACGGAGGAGCCAGGTTATAGAGTGCTTTGAATGTAATGAGGAGTATTTTTAAGTTGATTCTTTGTTTTATGGGAAGCCAGTGAAGTTGTTGTAGAACGTGGATGAGGTGGTGAGTGGTAGGGGTCCGTGTGATGATCTGTGCTGCATAGTTGTATTTAGTTTCTGGAGGGATTTGTTGGGGAGGCCGAACAGAAGTGAGTTGCAGTAATCGATCTGGGAGGTGACGAGGCTGTGGACAAGAACCAATAATTAATTTCTTGTAAACAGAGGGTAAGGGAGGATAGAGGAAGAGATGAATATGTTTTGGTTGAGAGGTAGAGCTGGGTGTCATCTGCATTGCAGTGGAAATGGATAATGATATTGTGTTTACAAAGGATGTGACAGTGAGAGAATGTAGATGATGAAGAAGGGCCCCAGGACAGAGCCCTGAGGCACACCAGCAGCGACAGGGAAAGTGTTGGACTTGTGGGATTTCAGTTGAATGATGCTTAATTGATGAGACTTGTTGGATCTCTTCTCATGTACTGGTTTTTGTTATAACTGATAATTGAATTTGTAATTGTAATTGCCATGAAAATTCTATAAAAATTGTCAATTATAATTTAATGGAAAACTGGGAAACCATGTTTCAGTTCTTTGTACAGTTCTACCATATATAGTTAACATTTATGAAAATATGTTTCATATCAAGCTTTCCTACATTTTACCATTAATAAAAATTGAAATCTAGGGGTATACTGACACAAAAAAGGCTCAGAGGCCCACACTAAAATTATTAGAGCCTGTATTTTCATTGATTAGGAAGCCTAACAAGGTAACCAATAGATAGGAAATAAATTAGATAATAGACATTTGTTTTTAGTTAATTTTACAGCTGATTTAGGAACCGTTATTATAAGAGATGCTAACATAAGAGGAAGGTTAACTTTTATTAGGTGATTTATTTCAGGCTCAGTAATTGTGATGAATTATAATTAAACTTAAGTAATTCAGAATGTAATTGATTTCCTGAGGATAAAGAATAATTGTATTTGGAAAAAATGTGGGTCACTGTAATTGTAATTGAAAACTGAAAAATCTAATTGACCCCAACCTTGATGGTTAATTCCATTAGCTATTTACTGTAAGGAAACAGTAACTGGGAGGTTTGCACAAGGCTTTGACATAACCAGTACAATAGATGTATTCTGTTTAATTAAACCTGTTTAATTAAACCTGTTTAATTAAACGGAAGCCTCTTGAATTTACTTTGAGAATAATGAGAAATATAACACCTGCAATTCACTAGAGGGGAGATTTCCTGTGAGGGGGATGGCTCTGACGTGAGCAAATGTTTTTCTGTGCCACGTCTTTTCCTTTTTGACATGGCACACTGTAAATATTCAAATTACACTCAGACACAGCACACTTTAATCCAGCCCAGTAAAGAAGGTTATTTGTCTCAATGTGTAGCTGGTCCTAACAGCTAAGATGATGTCTAACTTGATTTTTTTTTTTGTGCATGCACTGAATCTGTTTTGTTGTTGTTTGTTACTCTCAGGAACTATCCCAGGACTCCTTTAGTTCCCAGTCTAGTGCTCCTCCCTCCAATCAACCAGTCAAAAGCAGTCAAGAGGACAGCATGCAGGGTCGACCCTCCAGTCTGCCGGTAAGTTCATCAAGTTAATGGTTTATCTGCTGTGCAATGTGTGTCTAATCAAAAACCCCATTGATAGGACTTAAATACTAACACAAAGATGGTTTAATACTAAACTGCAGGGTTAGGGTCAATTACATTATTCAGTTACAATTACCCATGTTCAATTGCAATTAAATCACAATTATTTTTTTATTCTCAGAAAGGTGATTACAATTACCTTCTCAATTACTTAATTTCAATACAATTATTACAATAAATCACTCATTACTATGTCTGAAATAAATAACCTGATAAAAGTTACCCTTCCTCTTGTGTTAGCTGTTAGCTTACTGTAGTTCGTGTTAGATTTTATTGTTCTGAGTTTCATTGTGTTCACAGTAAATCACTTTGTGACCTCTGTCTGTGAAAAGCGCTATCAAAATAAAGTTTACTTACTTACTTCCTTACTTAGCTTTCTGTTAGCATCTCTTATAGTAACGGTTCCTAAATCAGCTGTAAAATACACTAAAAACAAATATCTACTGTATCATCTAATTTATTTCCTATCTATTGGTTACCTTGTTAGGCTTCCTAATCAATGGAAATATATGTTTTAATATTTTTGGTGTGGGCGTCTAAGTCTATTTTGTGAGTATACCCCTAGATTTAAATTTTTTTTTAATGATAAAATATTGGAAAACTCGATATGAAACATATTTTAATTGCTAACTACATATGTGTAGAACGTACATAGTTTTGCATTAAAATGAATTTTAATAGAATTTTCATGGCAATTTCAAAGTTGATCTTACAGTTTAATTACGATTACGACAGCAACAGATATTTTAAATTACAGTTATAATTAGAATTATGCTATAATCGTAATTAATTATCAATTACACAATTACATATATAATTGACCCCATTCCTGCTAAACTGACCTTTTGTATTGAAGCCATACCAATGATTCGAAATAACAGTGCATCCCATGGGTTTGTGATTTCTGATATTTAGATTAAATCTTGGCCAAAACCTTCTTAGGTTTTCCTTCCAGGTATCAGCCAGATGAAGGATTTCTATTGAGAATCCTGTTGACTTCACAAATTTTAATAAATAAACAGACTCCACGTGTACTTGAATGAAACTGTGTAGTTTTCAGGGCCAGATGTTAACCGAAACTTTCATGGTGTTGTTGCTTTGTATAACACAGTGTGTGAACATTTCTGCTGCTCAGCGATGTTCAAAAATCCTGCCAATGTTTTCCTCTAGTGGGTCGACCAGGTTTGAGTGGTTGCGGATGCTCAGCGTTCAATAACTAAAAAAAGGAGGAGATTAATATCTGTATGAGGCTTTTTGTAAACTACATTAGGTCTAATTTACCTCCGTCTAGGATGAAGGTAAGTGAGCCCCATCCCAAACTTGAAAAAGGTGTTTGCTGTAACATGTTGCAGTTTCCATGGCAGTGCTTATAGGTCAGACTGTGGAGCTAACCTCATTATGTGCCTCAGGGAAGTAGAGTGAGAAATGAGATAATTAATGAGAGAGAATGAAAGAGAGAGAGTTGTGTCTACAGTGAGTGGAGAAGAGGTGGGAGGGTGGGTAACAGAGTGCAAGCAAATATCTTTAAACTTGAGAGTGATTGGTTGAAGAGGGAGGGAGGAATGGATGTGAGGCAGCACTGTCTACGCCAATGGGGGATGCCCCCAGGATGTGTTTCCCTCTTCTTTTATTTATATCTCTTATTTATTTATACGTCTCTCTGTGGGATACGCCATTGGCCAAGCTGGCCACGCCAGGGCCTTTTCACACGCCTTCTGGTTCTCAGGGATTCCCTTTCCTTGCTGCGTGATTGGCCAAGAAACTAATACCTCTAGTTTCGGTAAAGATAAACCCCTCCCTCTCCTCCCGGAGCACGTGGGATGATAGATGCAGATTAAAACGTTGACTGCGGTTCAAGCTGACTCCTGACAGCTCCAATCCAAACTGATCCAAAACAGGTGGAAAAAATGGAGCAAAAATGGGTTAATTAATAACCTCAGCGTTAAACACTCTTTAAGAAAGAAAGAAAGCAGCTGATCTGAATTTTTTGGATGAAGATATCTACAGCTTCTTAGTGAAAGTTAAAGTCTGTTAAGTCATCACTTAGTCTGGGTAGCTTTGGATCACTAGTGTTCTTAGGATTGTCCTTGTTCAACTTTTTCATGGTACTACTTTGTTAGTTTATCAATATGTTTTTTGGTCTACAGGCTATGGTGTATCTCTTAATTTTAATTTTACATGTGATTTGACATCCTGGTAAAAAAATGTATTGGCCTTGGATTACAGCTGCATAGACAACAATCATAAAAAGCTCTCAAGGGTTTTTGTTTTTCTTTGGTGGATTTAAAAAAAACAAGAACCAGAACAGACTGAATTATTCATACATTGCAGGTCATCAGTGGGAATGAATACTGGTCTTTGTTTAAACCAGTATATTTAGAACTTGTCTCACTCGAATAGGATAGAGAATTGTGGACAGAAAAAACATAAATATTTATATTGAACTGATTCTTTATATTTTACTATATAGTCTAAAGAAAGTGGAGACAACAATTATTAGTTAGTAAAGGCTGGAATAAATCCTGTGCTAAATATTCTAAACTAGTTGCAGGTAAATATTGTTAAAAGAGCTTTAAAGTAGGCCACATGATTCATGATTAACTACTAGGGGTGGGAAAAAAATTAACATCATAATTTTTTCTTTGTAAAATCACAATGACAATTTTTTTCAATCAGATCTTTTATACTATTTTTAAGTTACTGACCAATAATATAAAACAATTCACCCACTGAAAATCATCATCCTAAATGGGGAAAAAAGGGATAAAAGATCATGTATGTGTATGTATTTTCAAATATTTTTAAAAATGTATTTAAGCAATTTATCAAACTTGTTCCAAGTACAATTAACTTCAACCAAAAAGGCTGAGATATAAAACTTGAAGTTTTTTTTTAAGTCACTTTAGCACTTTGTTTAGCTAAAGTGGTGTAGCATTAGCGACACTTGCTACATAACAATGCAGCAGACCAGTCTAGTGATTTCAAATTGTTTTTGAGGTAACAACCATGTTAATAAAATCCTACTTTAAACAGTCTTTTGAATGCCTTATTTCACACAGTTTGGACAATCATATCCTTTACAAGATAAAACATTACTGCTTTGGTTACATTAGGCCTGGTCATATGGACCAGTATTGATATCTCTATATTTTTTCTCAAAATGGCGATAGGCGATATAAACTCTATTTTTTTTTTTTTTCAATATACTGTAGTTTTACAAGAAAAACAATAATAGGTCAGTGGAGAAAAATGCCACAAAGACCCTTTTATTAATCACTAGCAGCACAATATCATCATGTTGAGGGATTGTTAGCGGAGCGTACTTTCTGCACTGATTGAGCGCTTAATAATTCTTGGGTGTGTGTCTGTAGTACTAACATGAGCCTGCCTACCATTTAATTGACAGAGAAAAAAACCTTTGTATGTGCTGTGAATGGGCCATAGAAATACGCACAGACAAGGCACCGCGAGGGATGAAATGTGAACTACAGACGGTGATTTGGGAGATTGTCGTCATGTTTTTATCCTTAACGATCTAATATTGTCAGATTGCACACCCTTATTATTAACTACTAGAGCTAAAGTGTGAGTTGCCTTCATTTACAGCGTACTTTTAGAAAAATGGTCCAAATCATTTTTTAGTATCAACTTTGTGTCTATCTAGAGGCCTTAGAACATCTTAAAGTATTGATTGCTTTAATTTTGTTAGGGTTAATTTATTAGAAAATTGATTACCATCATGCCTGCTGTAAACTACACTTTTTACACCCTTCCTTTTTCCTTATGTGCTTGTACTCGGTTTATAATCAGCCAGTCTGTTGTCATTTGGCAAAGAAGTGAAATTCTTTCTTCATCTTCAATTTTTTATTCGGAGATATTGTTTGGTACGTAATTAAAGTGAAGTGTTTCATGTTGCAAGAATAAGCAGCAATCTGTATAGACTTGTTCTTGTTAATCCCACTTGGATCCCCCTCAGAATTGAATCCCACTCCAGTATTTGCTGTTTATCTACTTTAGTAGCATTCACAGATGGGTCCTTTTGAGCCAGGTGGTTAAAAACACAGCGTCTGTTCAGGTGGGTCTACTGGAAGATACAGGTGCGACGCGGAAAAACTCAGCTCGCTTAAATAAGGGCCGTGTAAAGTCAGAGAGAGAGAAAGCATGCAGGCTAAAAGGAACTGCCTGAGCAGGTTAAACTGGTTACCAGCATGTTTTCAACCATGCTCCAGGACACACACACACAGCTTGTACAGTTTGTTCACCTGCTGCAAACTAGACCTCTGTGTTATCCTAAAATGTTTCTTTGACCCGCAAAAACAGGAATGAGTTTAATACAGAGAGAACAAGGAAGAAGAAAGTACATGTATTTTTGTTCTTTAGCTCATCTGCTCATAATCCAATAAAGTCCTGGTTCTTTTATGTATATCTCATCATATAAAAACCCATCTAGTTATAAACTGGTATAGTTATTTTCTTAATGTTCTTCAGAGCTAATTTCAGGCATCAAGCACATAAAAAATATATATTTTTCCTTTTTCTCTTCATCTTCTGTTTTTTAAAAGCAATATTACATCTGACAGTATATGTGAAATACCATTTGTACAGAGTGCATGTTGGAGAGAAACATGTGGTTTTTAGCTTGGTCTTCACCAGATGGTTTCACACCCCCTGGAAGTGACATTTCCTCTTTTTGCAAGACCACGGGATAAAAGAGTAGAACTACCAGACCACAGTCAATGCACCGTCACTCCCAGCTTGCTGCTGTTGCCACTGCCTTGTTGTATTTTTTCTTTACTGAATAAATCTCCTTCTTGTCCTCGCCCAGCTTTTTATACAGCCTTTCTTCACTGCAAGGCTAATCCCACTCTGGACCGCCCCTGTGCTTTTTGAGTTTGTCTTTTTCATCTTCTGTTTGAATGTTCTCCAGACTCAAGGGGAAGGTCACATGTTGGTCATACGCTTGTGCTCAGGTTTCCTTTTAAGTGTTTTCTCTTTTCCAGTACCATGGTGGTAACCCTTGCTTTTATATCTAGGTTTATATATATATATATATATATATATATATATATATACATCTAGATATAATGTATATATTGTGTGGCATGTTTAAACATGATCCATTTATGCAAATAAAGGTAATAAATAGTAATGTACCAAAATTTCAGCTACAGAAAACGTCCCAAATGTACATGCATTCTGGAGGCTTCTACCTCAGACAATGAGGTTCAGACACACGATGGTTATTTTGCTGCCAGTAAAGTTCTGGTGCCGCTCTCTCGCTGTTTTCTATAACATCACGGGTCACGTGACAGGAATTAAAAACACGGTGAAAATGAGGGCCACAGGGCAAGTCTCAAGAAAAAGTAGCTTATGTAGGCTTTTAAAAAGCCATTTAAATGTGCAGTATTCTGGTATCTATACTGAGAAGCAGTTGCTTTATTAGCTGTGTTAACATTATCCTTGGATGTAAATAGCACAATAAAAACTGGTGATGTAAACAGCTGAATTTTGGAAAAACACTCAAATATTGCTAAAACTTTTTTACGCTTTCATAACAAGGTTTTTCAAACGTTTTGATGTTGTAATGTGTCGCAAAAGCGCTATGGAAACACTTTTTCCATATATACACGTCACAGATGACCAGTTCTCTCAGATAAAACATGGCGCGGTACATGTAACCTGAAGAGGCGACAGGGACATTTCTTAGCATCTTAGCAAATTATTACTGCCACATTAGACATGAAACAACAAAGGAATACAGAGTGTAGTAAGGAGGTTCTGAGCGTCCGTCTTCTTGCAGCAAAGTCTCGCGGGATGAGATTTCAAGGGAGTTACGAAGCTCCTGTCCAAAACAGCCTTCAATGGAAAATAGTTCAAAGCGCAATTATACTTTGTCAGAAATGTTGCTTTTATTTTGAGAAAATCTGTAATGGAAACCAAGCTACTGTGATAAAATCATCTATTGTTGTATAAAGTTTACATTGCAGACAAATGTCTTGACTGAATGTTCAGCCTTCTTTTCTATGACAGTCGGCCTACTTCATTGTGCTACTCTGTAGTAATAGGAAACCAGCTAAACTAAGCCTAGTCCTGCTGAGTAGGTACTATTAAATTCCTAGTCTAATTTTTCCCAACTCTTGTTTTTATGCCATCACTTCCAAACAACCACCCCACCCTCTCACCATTCCTGTCTTCAGCAGCGCTTTTGCAAAAGTACAGGGACCACCCACATCAACAGTCCTAGCTCCTCCCCCACAACCCTCCTGTAATGACCTTTAACGTCGACTGCCAGGCCTCCTGATCTGGAACAGAGGGATCTTCCAGTGTTACTGATCAACTCTTGAATCCCCCTCATCCTCATCTTCCTGCTATCCCTGTTCCCTCACTGAGCCCAGCCCAGCTCCAGCTCTCCTGCGGCAGCTAAGCTTGTTTTTGCGACACAGCTCTGGAGCAATCAGCCTGACAGAGCCAGCCCACTTTTTTCTCCTCCCTCTCTCGTACTCTGCCCAACCCCCATTGTGCTTATTTCAAATTCATTAGTACCTTTTTCTTGGGTTTTTTTGACACCACCCCTGTTTATATATATATTTTCTTACTGGGTCTTATTCTCAGTGTGTTTTAATGTTCTCTACCTTGCCTGTTCCCTCCTCCCTTTACTAGTTTTCTCTCCTCTCGGTAAATCAGCTTTCATAACGCCGTGCAGCACAGCCTTGTTTTTTAGTGAGGCTTCTGAAGCATTCAGATTCCGGGGCCAGTTTCCTGTTGCTATTCTGGGGGCTCTGGCTTCCTGTGCAAACTTGTCTTATTCAGGTTCCAGGGCGCCATGCTCACTCACTCTCACCCTGCCCTCCCTCCTTCTCCCTCGGTTTCCTTTCCTCCACTCTATATTCAAATTCTAATTAACGTACTTGGGAGAATTTGCCCTGCTAACAGTGGGTTGGTTTGTGTGGAACTGTTCATCAGTCTCCAAAGAGCGAATAGTAAAAAAACAAAAGCTGTTCAGACACAGCACCACCGAGCTCCTGAGCTCGTTTTCTGTGCCGTACACCAGCAGAGAACACTCTCCCTCTCCCTCTTTGCTCTCTCTGCTCACTCTCACACACACTGCACACACTCTCCCATGCCCCTCCCCTCCTGCCTTCATTTCTGCTGGGCTGAGCTAGTTTTGCAGCACAAAGACTGTGGCTGACTGCAGCACTGTCTGTCCTCCAGCTCACAAACCAGCAAGTCTGGATGCATGGAGACAAATCTCATAATGAAATGAACTCATTTGTTTTAAACCATCCCATATAGGATATAGATATATAGAATTCTTATCATCCCAGCTTTCTCCCACTAAACAGGTGCATTGGCAGTACCCTTTAAAAACCTTGTGTGCCTGTTAGTGTGTGACAGTAATAGGGGAGAGGCGTTGCTAGGTTTGAAAAAGCTATCAGACTATGGCTGTTATGGTCTGAACCCCCACCACAGTTACCCAAAGGGCCCCTCCCTCCAGCTCCTTGGTATCCGAGCAGCCTCTCACCTTGGGCTGGGCAGCTGCCTCGGCTGATTCGGGCATCTGCATGCTGCCCTGGGACTCACTGCTACCATTGTAATGGCCACAAAAGGATCCCCCCACACGCACCCACACACACACGCACACATCATCTCCCCCATTATTCACAGCAATCAGCCTCCACCCTTCACCCACCCCCATCCACTTTATGGTAGCTCTGCACAGGCTTTTGCAGTGTTTTTGTGTGTTGCGTCTCCTTTTTTTTGTTATTACCACAACAGAGAAGTTTAATTAGACCAATGTGGAGCATTTAAATAGCCCTCCCTACTTAATAAGATTGATCCTTTTGCTTGATTTCTTTCTTTGTCATCACTCAGCTGTGGAAGCCAAGCTGCACTGATCAGCATCACACAGGCCTTAAAACACATCATTTTGCTGCTTTACCCTTTAATCTTCTTGTTTCTACTGCTTGGTGTCACCCCTCCCACGTGGCTGCTGGTGATAAAATAGCATCTTAATGGTCATCCCTCAGGAGTTGAAGTTAAAGTTAGCTCATCTGTAGAGGTAGTAGATATTTGGTCACAGCAGGAAGCTCCACAGCTGCAGCACAGTTTCATCTCACTGTTGTCATCAAGGGTTTTTTGACACTTTCAACTCAGAAACTGCAAACTTGTGACCGTTTAATTATTGTCGACACAGTTTTTGAGTCATCTGCTCAGTGGCTTGTGTAAATAATGGTGTCGTCTGATTGAGGTGTGCCGTGATGCATCTATGGGATGCCCTGGCTCCGTCTGTAGTTTCTTGTGAGGCTGTATCGTGTGTGTGAAAAGCCTGTAATGGCTGCTGCTGTTGCTGGTTGAGGCAGGGGCCTGCCTGCCTTGCTTCTCCTCCTTTTTCCAGTTCTTCCCTCATAGTGGGATGGGAGTGCCCCCTCATGGTTGAGCTCAGCCCTGCAAATCCTGGAGGCTCGGTAATATCAGACTCTCTTTGAATCTTTATTTCTGATGGACCTTCTTGATTGACCCACGTGCTACATCGACTTAGTAGTAGAGGATCCAGGGTTAGGGGATGGAAACTCTAGGCCCAGCAGCAGCAGTTCACACACGTCACTTATTAACATCTGTGTGTTCCCACCAAGTATTGCATCATGACACTACAGGTGGTTAGCAGGGTAGAGGGGTGTAATTTTTTCTTCTTTGAGAGCGCTGATCACAGTCGGGAGATAATGTGCCTCTGGCCTGTTAAGTCAACTCAGCCTTAGAAATAGTTCTGGCAGAAAAATAAGAAGACAGAGACATCACTTGAACTTGCGCTCAAAACAGAAGAGGACTTTTCCCATGACCCTTTTTTGGAGCATCTAAAGCCCACTTTGGCCGGAATGAGAGGTAAATGTGCAGTGTTTAGTGTTCTGACTGGTGAGGTCCCAATTGTTTAAACATAAACATCAGTGACTTGTGAAAGATGAGGTGAAAATGTTCAAGGTTTGACCACTTTTGTGCGCGTCTGACTGTGAGGCTCCCAGGCTTCCTGATCTGAAAAGGCCCAGAGGCTGAGGGTGTAATTAAAGTGGTGGGGGAGGGTAACATGGTTTTCTGCGTTTCCTGTAACAATGACGTGCTTCTTCTTTTGTAGTAGCTGACTGCACCGTGACCCTTCCAGGCACACAGGGGAGGCCGCCAAGAGAGAGTCAGACAGACGAACGGCGGGGGAGGAGGGGGAGGAGGGGGAGGAGTGGGACTGTGTCGGCTCTAATGTGTCAACCACGTGGACTGCAGTAACCATGGCAGCCCAGAGATGCAGCTAGTGGGTTTATTTCCCTCCTCCTCTTACTTTTTTGTCACTACTGCTGGGAACATGTGAGCCAGTGGAGGGAGTAAACACAGTTATTTAGATGGAGTAGTTGTTTTTAAAGAAATGTAATCTTTAAATATATATTACAAACTAGCCTAGCCAAACTCTTTACTTTCATGATTATTTGGGATGATAAAAAAAAAAAAGTTGGGGAATAGGGATGCATCGTACAGTATATTCTATTTGTGTGAAACAGCAGAGGCTTTGTTTTTTATAACTTAATTTATGCTCTTAACAAAACTCGTTTTTCAACAAAGCTGGTATTTGTCAAAATCCTGCTTCTGCTAGAATTACTGTACAGTACAAGCCAATTATTGTTGCTTAAACTGGAATTAGATTTATGTGTTACCAAATATTTCACAAATGTTCACAAAATGGTGCATTAAGTCATAAACGGTGGCAAAATCAGAATATCTAATATTAAAGATGTTTCACCTTTTTAACGGTTCACCACACCTAAAAAAGTGTATTTTAAAAAAAATATTTGCACTTTTTAGTATAAGGTCTTTAAAAACATGAAATGCCTTTGCCTTTAAAGTTAGTGCAGATTAAAAAAAAAGGACTAAACCTGTATTCTTAAGATGTTTTGATTATTAGGAACAAAGAAAATTGATTCTGTGTTGAGAATACTCAGTCTACCTCATAAGACAATAGGTCTTAATAGCAAAAAGTACAAGTGTTTGATTTCGGGAAGATTGTCATTCCACACACACTCGCCATGGTTACATGATGTTTTTTTTGTACGGAATTAGTTATTCCGAATTAAATTATTTGAAATTAAGGTGTTCTGCTTTGTGTTTACATGAAAAAGTAATTCCGTATTGAGGTTTACATGGAAAACCGCTTTATTCAGCTTCATTCTATTCCGCTTTAGGTCTAGGGGTTGGGAAGGGCTCTGATTGGACAGGGGGAGAATGTGACGTAACACATCTATTGGGAAAAACACACAACAAACTTTTTATTGTCAACTACAACATAGAAGACCACATGACAACTATTGTCACTTTTATTGATTACACACAATAACACACGGTTTCACTTTGGTCCACTGAGCAGGAGAAAGAGATAGGAACTAATCACTGGTAAATAAAGCCCAGTAAAACTCTGGAAAACAATAACCAGCAATAAATATTTTCTCCCTGGTAAAGATAGTTGCTCTAACAACAGGTACAATGATAAACTTGGTGATATTATAGCCTGTGCATTAAGTACAAAGAAGCATTTACTCCGTCTTTGTGTTTTAGTATCACCTGTCTGATGAAGCCTGTTCCGTTTGCTGATGTCCGTGTGTGTGTAATTAGTCTGTGTGTCCGTGTGAAAGTCTGCATGTTTGTGCGCAGATCGACCAGAATTCACTTAAAGCAGAATTAAACATTTACAAGATAGAGGAATAATTAAAATCGAATAAACCAGCCACCTAATTCGGATTTTTAGGTTTAATTCAGAATTACCGTACATTTGCATTTGGAATTAAGTGTTGCAAGGTCCGTTTAAAGAGGATTTAACTTTTATTCTGAACTGAAGAGGAATTAAAGCTCCCATGTAAACATGGCCATTGTTCCTCTCAGAAAGAGTGGAACCTATAATTGAACTCATGACCAGCAGAATTTTGTTGCGTATTACATGGATTAATCTCAGTAGTACAGCAGACGCAAGATACTGTCAAAAAAGTAGTTGAATGTTGTGTTTGGCTTGTGGAGGCTTGAGGAAGAAGACTTGCTGCCAGGTCTGACAGAGAGAAGCGGGTCAGGGAAAGTGTGTGACTGAGGGATGAACTCCTTCCCCCCCCCCACACACACACACACACACACACACACACACACACACACACTTCCTCCACACCACCACCACTACTACCACCAGATCTAGTTACACTGCTGGCCCGAGTTACACATTCCAGATATGTCTCATTATCTCAGGGCCGTCACCTCTATTTTCCTACTCTCTGTTTCATATTCTACAGAAAAAAAATTAGGAGGGGGGTGGGGGGGACTTGGCCGACTAATGGCTCTGGTCGGGCTTGATTGATTCAGTGAAGTAATCTGCAAATGGAATACATTAAGGCGAAGAGCAAGAGCAGATGACTCAGAGAGAAGCAGTAGTAGCAGAGAATATAAGAAGCCCTGGAACAGAAAAAGGCACACGTGCTGTTTTTAAAACCATCAACAACTTAAACAACAGAAAATCAAATTTACTAGAAGATGTAGTAAACCCCCACCCCCTCTTATATTTTATTGTAAAAATTCCCGTTTTTGTTCCGACTTTTCAAAAATCTTGAATGGTTGTGTAGTCCTCAGCTCTGAAGTTCCATGTTAGGCACTGCTGAGAAAAAGCACAAAATGGCTGCCATAGATAGACTTCCACCAACATAAGCTGCTCCTTCTTTTTTTTGTGCCTCACAAGAAATCGTCTCATTTTTACTCTCAACATTCAGACACAGATTTTGTTCTTCTAGATCTGTTCCATCAACTGTAGATGATGCTGCCACGACCTTCCTCTAAGCTCATAAGCCCCACTACCCCCCCCACCCCCTTCTGCTCAAACACTCACTGCTCCCATTCATTCACTGCTACCCCTCAACTCCTCCTCATGCCTCAATCTTCCTCATCCTCATCATTTGCCTCCAAATGAACACGTGTGATGAGAAGCAGAACCTCAGCAGCATCGGTTGAACCCCCTCCCTCCCTCCCTTTCTTTCTCTCCCTCTCCTCTGACTGTCCGACTTGTGCAGTCAGTAGAACAGGTTGGTGCTGTGCAGTATCGAGCAGGGAAAAATCAATGACTGCAGAGTGGGAGTAGGTTAGAAAATGTGTGTGCCTAGATTGAGGAAGATAGATGGAAAGAACTGTTGGTTATACTTTATTTTCAGAAATGTGGAGTTTGCTTCATGTGCAGCATTGGAAATAAGGTGATGTAAAACAGTCACTATATGAATCATAAAAACAATGAGTGGGAATTTAAAGACAATTAGAAGTTTATTTATAAGCACCAGAATAGGTATTTTTCTGGCATGCAATAATTAAAAAAAACATGTAGGTTAAATTTACAGTAAGTCATTCACCATCTTCAGTTACAAGTTGTCAACAAAGGTACTCTATCATTAGCATATCTGTCAAATGGCTACAGAGTGTTTGAAATCTTAAGTTTCTGCCCTACAGTGGATGAAACAGGCAAATTATGAGAAAAAAATAGTGTAAATCAGTAGTTCATAATTAGAAAAATAAAATGAAAATTATTCAATACATAGGTATATATTTTTATTCAGCCTGGGCTGTTTTTTTGCTTTATTCAAAATGCTTTTAATTTTTACAAATCCATATTTTAAATTAAAATGTACCATTGTTATCTTAATTAATTTTTTAATAAAGTAGTTTATCATGGAAATATTTCTGTAGCGCATTTTTACTGTGTCTTTACCTCTGCTGAACCCCTGAGACAAGCCAGAGCAGTAGACTGCCTGTCAGGAGAGAAGTAGAAGCACTTTAAATTTTTATATTAATGAAACGTGACCTTCAGCCTTCACTGGGTCGGTACGCAGCCAAGTGTGAAGCGGCCAAAATAAGAATCAGAACCTCCAAAGCCCAGTCCATGATCCTTGGCCACAATAGGGTGAAAAGCCATCTCTGGGTCAGGGATGAGATCCTGCCCCCAGTGGCAGAGTTCAGGTCCCTCTGTGTTATGTTCACGTGTGAGGAAAGGATGGAACGGGAGGTCGACAGTAGATTGGTGCCACATAAAACACTGCATGGCATGTATTTTTCACATCGACCCACGTTAAATGTAACACAGACCTGCATTTCACTCGCCTCGTGAAACAGAGCAGGAGAGATGGAGACAAGAAACGAAAGTACAAACACCTTTAAAACACGTCCCAGAAAGAGTGCAAGGACTAGAAAGAAGTGCAAAGGATTATGGGAAATGTAGGATTTGACAGGAAACCAAGCTGGCCTGAGGGTAATGCGAGTATGCACTCAGGTTTACAATCTCACCTATTCACAATTTACTGAGTGTCAGAAATGTACCATCATATGACTAATTTCTTTTCATAGTTTCTTCTATTAATGTCTAATGCTAGATATTTTTATAATCTTCATTTGGAGCACTTTATAGTTGAATGGCACTAACAAATATAGCTTGGAGCTTAAAGGAATCAAGGCATCCACACAAAAGATCAGATTCAGTCGAGGGGACTTTTGTTCTGTTTTAGATTCTGTTTTAAATCTTATTGTCTTTATCTTTATCTTAAACTGAATTGCTCATGTTTTTCCTGTAAATATTTTTATTTTATTTTATTTATGAAGCTGTAAGACAGTCGTGTTAAATTAACTTTACGTCCTTGATGAACATGCAGCTGTAAAAACCACCTTTATACATCATTTCTAGTTAAGTCTTTGTGGCTGCTTATTTATTTACTCTATCCTCCTGCAAAGGGCTTCGCCCAGACAAGGCTGACCTCTGGCCTTTTCCTTTTTGAGCTGTAACATCATGGTGATGGTGGGTGTAGTTCTGTTTTAGGCCTAACCTCTTACATGCTGTGCATTGATAACTGAGGAGGTGGCCAATGGGGATGGTCATAGGACTGGTTTTGTGAAGTATGTGCTGGAGGTTGGAATTCTTTAACATAGGAGAAGGTGGCCCTGCTGGGGGAAAAAAGCCTGGTCATGCTACAAAGACCATAGTGTTGGATCTTCACTTTCTTTTCTTCTGCATTAGAATTGTAAAATCTCAGCCTTTTCCCTAACCATTTATAACTTTTGATTTTGCACGACGATCACAGTATTTAGTAAGGATGTCCCAATGCACCTTTTTCATTTCCAATATGATACCGATTATTTTGTAGTGTGGAATGTTAGAAAAGGCTTGATCAAGTCATGTTACTCAGGGAGAACAATCGTCAGCAACAGTATGTATGAGAAAAACTGACCCTTTATTATTAACCATTTGGTTACATACGTTTTAACCCTCAACATACAATCTACAATTGAATAAAATAAAAAATGAATTGAAAAAATTGGAAATTTGAATCTGATATCCGATATTTGTTTTCAGACTGATAAGGGACACCCCTAGTATTTAGCATGTGAAGCCCCCCTTAGTATCTCAAAGTGCTTTTTAGAAATTCTGGAAAAAGTTATGAAATTTGAAAAAACAATTTTCCAGTCTTGAAAAGTGAAGAAATATTTTAACTGTTTTGGAAATATAGCCCCTTTATTTATTTGAAATTTGGTAAAATATTTTGTTTTGGAAAAATCATTGTCAAAAAAGTGTGGGAACCCTGGTTACAGGCCCATGTGAGCCAAAACATCCTTTGTGTAGTTGAAGTTAGTAATGTAATGGAGAGAGAAAGGGGAGGGTAGAGGGAACAGGGTGAGGGAGGAGGAGGGACTGTTCTGAATCAGCGTTCTCCTCCTGTCACTCCCTCTGGGGTTCCTCCATCAGGTCACATCCTAAAAATAGCAACGGGCGCCGTTTCAAGTGCAAAACCGCCGGCTTCGGGGCTGCAGCCAACCTGCGAGTGTGAGATTTCTATGGGAATAGTTGGCCACATTCCAATGAATGCTTTTTTTTTCTCTCTCCTCTTCTTCCTCCCCCTCCCTTCCCCATTCCCCCCTCCTCCCTCCCTTCTCTGATGTGACTGGCAGATGAGCTTGCATTTCTGAGTGAACACATGGGCTCCACGTGAGCGGCCAGTGTGTAAACATTCACCTTCCCACAAACATAATCATTGGCTGCTGGTTTTTCTTTTTTTTTTTCTTCTTTTTTTCACTACCTTCCCTCCTGCCTGTCTTTGTGTAAGAGCCAACAAGGCTCAATAACAAAACCACATGGTGGCAGAACTCGTACCAAGCACCAATTATTCCAACAGCCTCCAGAGACGACTTGCTTCAAATGGTTTTTCCCCCAATTTTTTAGTGCAAGTCACACAAACAAGAGTTCTTGTCAATGCAGATCATTATCAGCATTAAGGGGGTGAAGTGAAATACTTTGTGAAAAGATCTGGAGAAGAAGAATTAGTACCTTATCTGTATGTTTGCACAGTATTAGGCTTGGAGGATAGCAAAGCAGACACACCTCAGTAAAGGGGAAAATTGCTGTTCCACATCAGTGCCTTTTTGTGTTCCTGCTCACTTGATTTGCCTTCACTTAACTTAGATTTGATTCAAGGAAAAAAAAATGCTTTCTTCCTTATTTTCTATGCAAGAACAAAATTCTAATATATTTAGTTTTTATGGAGACACACATGTCTAACTTCTCAAAATGCTGATGTTACCTTTCTAAAAGTTTGACATTAAGGAGGTGAAACCGACTTGAGGTTTACACACTTTTCTGCAACTGGACGCAGCAATCTAACTTCTCTCTAAAGCATGAATGTTTTTTGCAAGCTTTAATGCATCTGGTTTGTGTGTTTCCTTGAAGCCCACATGTTTCAGATGACATTTACCTGATTAATTTCTTTAAAATGTATTTGGATTGACTATCAGATTTCTATTCTGAATAGAACTTGTACAGATCAGGTGGTAGTGCTCCAAGTATTTGCACCATACCTAGTTTTTCCTACAATGAACTGATTACAAACCAGTCCCATTCATCTTCTAGCTCCTTGTTGCTTTTTATTCAATGGTTTGCTGAAGATTTACAAGTCATGGGGTTGACTGGAAATAGCTGTCAACTTTGTTTTTGTAAAACTTGTCCCTCAAATTTGAGGAAATCATCAGATCAGCATCTGATCCTGTCCTTGTGACTATTTTGTAACTAAAAACAACATTGTCTCTTTGGTTTCAGGATCTGTCTGGTTCTATTGATGACTTGCCTACCGGTACAGAGGGGGCTCTGAGCCCTGGTGTCAGCACCTCCGGGGTGTCCAGCAGTCAGGGCGAACAGAGCAACCCAGCACAATCGCCCTTCTCACCACACACTTCACCGCACCTATCCAGCATACGAGGACCCTCCCCATCCCCTGTAGCGTCTCCAGCTAGTGTCACCCCTTCTCGGAGTGGTCCTCTGTCACCGGTTGCTGTGCCAGGTAAGGGTTGAGAAAGATTTAACCAGCGGAGTGTAAAGTATGATTGGAAAAGAAGTCAAAAGTAAGCTGAATTAAGGGATTTAAATTCGTGTAACATTCGTTCTTTGGTTATTTTGTTTTAAAACCAAATTAAAATAACAAATAAACAGTGTGGTTATTTTGTTTTATTGACTTAAAACCAGGTTTCCTCACACAATTGGACTGTTTAGGATGTATTTTAGCAGTTTTCAGGTCCTGCTTATATTTTCATGCAGTTTGTGGATGTTTCAGCTTGTATAAAGCTACTCATGTTTTAAGTTGATTGTTTTATGGTGTACTTCAGGCGATCTTAAGTGTTACGGTCCAAAAAATATCCAAATAAACTGGTGACTATCGATTCTGAGGCTGGTGTAAAGAACAATAGATGTTAGAATTTCTATGATTTGACACTTTTGCAAAAACAATACAGCATTTTTGAGGGCAGTAAAAATATTTATTTTGCTCATTATAATACCGCTAGCCACTAATGGCAGCTGTCAACACACACGGAAGTTGATCACCAGTAGATTCATTACACCACCACTGGGTCCTTTAATCACTTATCATGTGCATGTTTTCCGTAACATCCATTTATTTATTTATGTATTAATAACGTTTCTATTCACCAGTTTATCAGTCATATAACTTTTTTTGTCATGGAGTAAAAGTCCCCCGTCTGTGGGTCCCCTCTGTGTGGTGATATTAAAACATGAAGCTCTCGTTCATAGTTTTCCTGTAAATATTCAAATATCACACAAACAGACGATTTAATTTTAAAACAGAAAAACGTTGCTTATCTGGTTTTTGATTTTTCTGTATGTCTGTTTTGGTTTTAAGTTGGTAAAACTAAATAACCACACTGTTTTTTTGTTATTTTGATTTGGTTTTAAAACGAAATAACCAAAGAACGAAGAGTACACAGATTGAGTCACTGCTCATGGTTATCAAACATCATATGCATGTGCAGCACAAGCTGTAATCAACACAAAAAATCAAAACTCAATATAGCTAAACACACTGGTAATTCATGTGTTGCCTCATTACTCTCCCAAAACAGAAGAACTCAACCAGAAACCTTAATGCTTCACTCTTCTCTCACAGGTAACCAAATGCCACCCCGACCGCCCAGCGTCCAATCGGACAGCATCATGCACTCTTCCATGAACCAGTCAGCCATGGGCCAGGAAAGGGGTGAGTGGAGAGAGACAAAGAAAACCACGCAAAGACATTTAGGGAGCTTCTCTGTGGTCATTGCCTTGTGTAGTATAACTAAAGCATTTCCTCGACGGCTCAGAGATGTGATTGTGTGTTTTTGTATGCATTCCTTCCCTTCTGCAAAAACTCCCTCTGGCTGTACGTTGGAAGAACATTGTTTATAGTCTGGTCATTAGGTCAGCTGAGGAGACGTAAAGGCAGATGCTCTGTTCTGTAGAAAAGAGCTGATGTTTTAACTCAAGACTATGATTGGTTTTGTAACTGTGCTTTGATCAGATTCTAGTTTCACAAGTTGTAGCACGTGGATCTTAATTATTGTGACTGTGTGGTGAGTGTGTGCATGAACTGGTCTGTTTGATTCCTTATTGATCCTCCTTTCCCCAGTGTACATGCGTAACCCTCAGATGCCTCCATACGGTTCCCCCGGGCAGCCCAGCTCCGCCTTATCTCCGCGCCAGTCATCAGGTGGCCAAATGCACAGTGGGATGGGACCTTATCCTCAAAACAATGCCATGGGAAACTACGGCCCTCAGGGAGCCCAGTATGGCCCACAAGGTGAGGCCATGTGGTGGGATGTGATAACCAGTGCTATTAAAGCTGCAAATTAAAACAATTGTAACATCAGCAAGCTACAAATCTAACTTTTTAATATAATGTAAAGTTTGTGTGCCCTGTTAGTCAATGATATTGTAGCTCAGACATAGGCAACTGGCGGCTCCGGGGGCCACATGCGGCCCTCGTTCTAATTTTATGTCCCCAAAGTAAATGTATAAAATTACAGAAAAATACTCAAAACAAAAGCAAGAATACATTAAAAAAAGAATTACAACATTGCTGGAACATACAGTAAAAGACAAGAAAAAAAGCACATAAAATACTGCAAAAACACACAAAACGACAACAATAATACACAAAATTACTCAGACAATTTTACAAAATTACAGAAAATGACATCAAAAGTACACAAAAAGACTAGAAAAACTTTTTTTTTAAAAAAAGACTGCAAACCTACAGTACTAACAAACAACTAACAAAAATGACTTATGATAGCACAAATACACAATGACTCCAAAAATAACATATTTTACAGGAAAAATATACAAAACGAGTACAGAAATCCACCAAATGCCTCCTAATTAGCAAGACAACAACAAACATACACAGAATGACAGATAAAAAACACAAAATTACTATAAAAACCTTTTGTTTCTATCCTGTATTAATGCTCAGATCACTCATTATTCTAAATGCCTACATGAATGTTGATCATGTGGCCCTCCGATCAAACAAACACATTTTTCTGGCCCTGCTGTGATAAAAGTGGCCTGTTGTAGGTTTTTCCTTCACAAAGACGTAACCTTGATACCATATAAACAGAGAAATGTGAATGCAGCAATAAGAAGTACAAACTGCTCTGTCGTCTCATATATTTCCATACACTAAAAGTAGTACCGATGAATGTGCTCTGATTTGAGATATTCTTTCTCATTGAAGCATCAAAGAGTCTCTTTAACTTATTTGCAATGAGTCATTGCATTGAGCAGCTGAGGCCGAATAGAACCCCTTCATCAGGCTGCCTGTCAGAGCAGGCGACCATACTGGAAAATTTACAGCCAGACCAGTAAAGATTTGGAAAAGGAATTCAGTCAATTTCTCAGTTTAAAGCTGAACCATGCACTGGGTAGAAACAAATGTCCATTCTTGCATTAGTCCATCAAAGCCCACAGGACTGTACTTTATGAAAACGTACCTTTTATGGTTACATTGATGTCCTGCTTACTGTGGCAGATCATCTGTTTACCTGTGGTCTAGTGCAGTGTTTCTCAAATGGGGGTACGCGATGGCACTACAGGGGTTGAGAGTGTCAGAGAGGGGAAAATTAATAAATGAAAGCATTAAAAATATGCATAGCTGCAATTCACAAAACGACAACAAAAACGCACAAAATAAGAGAAAAATATACTGAATAATAAAAAGAACAAACAACAACAAAACGACAACAAAGATACACTAAATTAGAGAAAAATACACAAGATCACTACAAAATGCTCGCAAATAACAGAGAAACATACAAAATGACATAAGAAACAACCAATCAAAACCAAAAACACACGCACTGAGAGAATAATTTAAATAATACCAACAACACACAAAACGACAAGAAAAACACATAAAATACCTGACAAACAACAACAAAATACATATTAAAACACACAAAATGACCATAGAAATCTTGATTAGAACATAAACTGAAGTACAAGAGTCGGACTTGGTCCCTGCACACCAGGCAGGAGATGACAGGAAATTATAAAAACGATTGAAGTAAATCTCTTCAGGAGGCACTAAATACTGTTTGATTCCACTTATTTACAAAGATAGATTCTTTAAAATGTTTATCACTCATTCATTCCCTCATTATGCTCCAAATTTATTTTTTCCACAGAATTCTGAGCAAAATGTTCTAGTCGGACATAAGGGGCTACTTGGATTCAAAAGTTAGAGAAATTGGGTACTCGAGCAAAACAAGTTTGAGAACCACTGATCTAGTGGAACCAGGTTAAAAGTGCAGCTGGGACCAGTTCACTCTATTTTGATAGTTTTGCAAAATAAATCAAAGTAGCTACTGGTGCATTGTTTAATGTAACACTTATTCACCTATGTTGTGTTTCTTTATCAGGTTATCCCAGACAGCCTAGCTACACCGGAATGCCCAACGCTAACTACCCCAGTGGCCCGGGCATGGCTGGGTCCATGAACCCCATGCCCGCTCAGGGCAGTGGGAGCCCTTATGGAAGCATGCCGCCCGGCAGAATAGGACCTGGGCAGATGGGCACTCGGCCCTATGGTCCCAACATGGCCTCCAACATGGGCAACATGCCCCCTCAGGTGGCCTCGGGTATGTGCCCACCTCCAGTCATGAGCAGGAAGGACGGTGGGCCCCCCATGCACCACGCACCCACAAATTCCATACACAACAGGTAAGCCCTCCTGTGTGTTGGTTGTGTATCCCAAAGAAACAATGGCATAGTTTTCATAAGAGCCTCTAAGGCCCCTTTTACACAAGAACATTTTCTAGTGGTGCGTTTTGTTTACACGGCAATGGCATTTTGGTGCTTGAAAACTGAACTTTTTAGAAACGGCCTCCAAATGGAAGTTTTTGAAAACGCTTTGTAAACAGCGAAAATAAACTTTCTGTGTCAGGCATGCGCACTGCGGCTGCAGAGCCTCATATGTTAGCTTTAATCAGACCTACAAAGTTAGGCCTGAACCTGAATAAAACTGATCTCTCTTTAGGCCTGAACCCATTGATGTTACACTATTCACATCAGTCACATGTAGGCAAGTTTATTTAACAACTCAGCTTTCTTTAATAAGCCACTCTTTCTGCATTAAACTGTAAACATGACAGGCAGCTTCATGTGATGCTAAGATGTTGTGTAGCAGTTTACTGCTGTAACACACAGCTTGGAGAGCTACTCTCTACATGTGACACACACAGCAACACGAAGAGTCATAAACTAGTCATTTATGCATTGTATAACATAATTTATCCATGTACCAGAGGACAGCATCCATTCACCTCCACAGCAAACATTTGTGTGTCATCATGCGCTTATTGAAACACATCACCTTCACCGTGCAGCGTCCAACCCGAGTCCAACCAGAGTCTTTGTTAAAAAGATAGAAATTAAGCCCAACCCCAGGTCTGGGCACTTAGCTCTCAGTAGGAGAGCAGCTTTGTGATTGTCGTCACAATCTGGTGCAGAAATACGTCTCCGATTATCCAAGTGATGATGAAATTCAGTTTAAATCAAAAAGTGATGCACGCAAACATTCTTACTTGTGTTTGCTTATTTTTGTTCATTGCAAAATCATAGCACCATCTATTGGCCTGGAATGTTTACTACATTGGTTCTAATGCTTGCAGCGGTCTCGTGTAAACAGAGATCTTTTGAAAACGTTGCCGTGTGAATGTGGAACTTTTTGGAAACAAAAACAGAAACTAAGGCAAAACGTTGTCGTGTAAACAGGGCCTGAGAATATGATTTTAAAAATGTCAGTGTGACCAAAATAAAAATAGTTTCTAAAAACTCAAATCTATATTTGTATTGGAGCAATATGTTAATATAATATAACTCTATTGATGTGAACGTGTTTTCATTAACTGAAAGCCTAGATAAGGAATATCAACTGGATTTAGCTTGGTTAGTTAAATTTGGCTTACACCACATTTGTTTGTTTGTTATTAGACTTTTATTAATTGCTAGTTTGATCGATAAATACTATTATAACAGATGGAAATTTTTTGCAAAGTATATCACCCATATTTCTTGGAAATCTGTCTTTCCTAAACGAATACTCTATTATTTCTAGGCCACCTGGGTACCCAAACATGTCCCAGGGCATGATGGGATCAGGTTCTCCATACGGCCCAGGTATGAACAGCATGCATGGTATAATGAACCAGGGAGGGCCGGGGCCTTATCCAATAGGAGGGAACATGGCTAACAACACCCCCGGTGAGAGCGTCAGACTTCAGCGTGTTTCTGCCAGCTGTGTTACTGCAGTGCTAATGATGGTTTTTCACCCCGTAACCCAGGAATGGCTCCAAGTGCAGAGTTTGGTATGGAAAAATTAAACCCAGCCTCGAAGATGAACAACAAAGTGGAAGGTGCTCCCAAAGCTGAGTCCAAGAAGGTAAATGATCAAAGTTCAGCAGAGGTGGCCAGAATTTAAATACATTGGAGCCTTTGTTCAGACCAGTTTCAAAAAGTTATTCAGATATAAGGTTTTTGCATTATTTTCCTGCCAACCAGGGTTGGGGTCAATTATAATTGTATTAGCGTGATTGATAATTCATTACAAATATGGCATGATTGTAATTGTAAATTTAATTTTAAAAATATTTTTCTATTGTAATCATAATTCAGTTGTAATTGAGCTCAGATAATTTACTTTGTAATTGTAATTGTCTAGAAAATTGTATAAAAATTGTCAAATATTATTTAACGCTAAACTGGGGAACCATGTAACAGTTCTATGTACAGTTCTACACATATATAGTTAACAATTATTAAAATATGTTTCATATCTAGCTTTCCAACATTATATCATGGAAAATAAAATTTAAAAAACAATGTAAATCTAGGTGTATGCTGACACAAAAAAGGCTCAGATGCCCACACCAAAAATATTAAAACCTATTTTTTTTATTGATTAGGAAGCCTAACAAGGTAACCAAGAGTTAAGAAAGAAATTTGATAATAGATATTTGTTTTCAGTGTATTTTACAGCTGAACTTTAGTAATTGAGAATGTAGTTGTTGTAATTTCTGAGGATAAAAAAAATCATTGTAATTTAATTGTAATTGGTAAAATTTTTGGTCACTGTGTTCGTAATTCAATTCTAATTGAACATGGGTAATTGAAAACGTAATTGTAAGTGAAAAATTTAATTGAGCCCAACCCTGGCTGATACTTATGTTTTATTTTATGGTCAATATTGGTCAGTGGACACTATAAGAAAGTAAATAACTGTCTGCAGGAATACCAAAGAAAATTCTAAAATAATTATAAAAACCTCTTAACCAATAGTTGAAGTTGGATAGACATTTTGGAAAGAGTGAATTAAAAATAGATTAATTAACCAAATAAAAAGCTGCTACTTTTAACCTACAAACTCAAATACCTTGAACCATCTGCAGTTTATTAGTCATGTTTGAATGCTTTTTGTTTGACATCTCCTTTTTCAAAGTCAAAGTCAAAGTCAAAGTGTTTATTGTCATCTGTACAGTTAGAAACACGTTTCCCTGTACAATGAAATTCTTGCTTTGCCGACCGCCAGTGAATGCCTACGTAATAAAGGAATAAATAATAAAGGAATAAATCACATCTGCTCCTACAGAAGTCTAGCTCCTCCACCATGACTAATGAGAAGATCACTCGTCTCTACGAGCTGGGCCCCGAACCCGAGAGGAAGATGTGGGTGGACCGATTCCTGTCCTTTGCTGAGGAGAAAGCCATGGGTATGAACAACCTACCCGCTGTGGGCCGTAAGCCCCTCGATCTCTTCAGGCTCTACATATCCGTCAAAGAAATCGGTGGCCTCACACAGGTACGCCCACTCCTATAAACAATGCATATATTCAGCTGGGACTCTGTGCATGCCGCTATCTGAGCTTCACATCCTTTCCTCTCTTTCCCACCAGGTGAACAAGAACAAAAAGTGGAGGGAGCTGGCCACGAACCTAAACGTGGGCACATCGAGCAGCGCCGCCAGCTCGCTCAAGAAGCAGTACATTCAGTGTTTGTACGCTTTTGAGTGTAAAATCGAGCGTGGTGAGGACCCACCCCCAGAATTCTTCAATACAGACACCAAAAAGAATCCGCCTAAGGTTCAGCCTCCCAGCCCAGGTGAGTGCCGCCATCTGCCACACCCACGCTTCACATCACGCACTCTCTTTCCACGACGTCAGCCGGCGATTATTTGCTGAGTTTTATTCCAGGCTATGAATTGTAATATTAAAGAAAAAGCTGTTTGTGTACCGTATTTTACCGGCGTATAGGACGCTATTTTTTGTCATTTAAAGTTGAGGGTGCAGCCAATGTGGTGAAGTGCTCTGTTTGAATTTTTCAGTCAGTTGCACATGTGTGTCCAGTGAAAGCAGGTGTTGGGAGGCAGAATATAACTGACCGTCACCCCTACAGAGGAATGACTGAGCACAGCTTTGATAATAGTACTGGTGCGTTGTGCTTCGTAAGCAGGACTGTGTCTGAGTGGAGGGAGATTGCGTTGGAGCGAGTGACTGCAGAAGTCATACTGTACATGGGCTGATTTGTTTTTATTTTCTATTAGGGCTGGGGAATATATCGAGATTCAAGATAAATTGAGTTTTCCATTTTGACGATATAGAAAATGACAATATCGCCTATATCGAGATCTCTTTTTTTATTACACGTTTTTATTTATACAATCACACAATACCAATCACACCATACAAGTATTTAATATTATTCATACAGCACAGTCAAAGTGTCCTTCTTTACAATTTTTCCATATCTCTGGGATATATATTTTTATAGCTGATTTTTTTATTAAAATACTGGTTTTAATAAAAAATTGATTTATTTCTCAGAACAGCATAAAAAGCACAGTTTGATGGATTACTGAGTGTGTCCTAACCCAAACCTTCCCTTAAACATCCACACTACAGAACTCACTCACACGTGCTGTCCTTTATTGGAGAAAAAGCCAGAAGTGGCACATATTGTGCAGCTGGTTGTTAATAAATGTGCCTGTGTGGCATTTTTCATCAGCAAATTTAACCCAGAATTGTCTTTTTGGTCAGACTTCATTAAGATAAAAATGTCGATTAATATAGTATATCGCCATTTCGAGAAAAAATATTGAGATATGAGTTTTGGTTCATATCGTCCAGCCCTATTTTCTATGCCTAAAATAAGGTGTTTGGTTAAATAAATGCAATTACGTCGGGAAGAACGTATAAAAAGCACAACAAGGTTGAAAATGTAAGATCTTAGCAAGTTTTAATAGCGGGAAACAATAAATGGCATTAAGTTGCCAAATTACCACATTGGGTTGGTTCAGGAGCGATTGCGTCCAGATTCTGACTCAGAGTCCGGACTCAGAGTCCGGACTCAAGGTGATCGTTTCAGCGGCTATGGTGCATGGTACAAAGAACGGACGGAGAAGTATAGTTGGTTCCAGTAAAAAGGGACCATGCTGTAAATGGACTGATATGCAGACGTGGAGCAGTGAGGAGGAGACTTTATGTGGAGAAGGAAACTCATTAGTTAAAACTCATCAGGATACTGTACATGGAAATCTCTATTAGAAGTACCGCAGCCCGCCTGCCTGCCCATTCTGATTGACAGAGTCGTCTGAAGGACACCCTCATCAGCCAATAGGGTGCGGCCTTTTTCACCGTGAGGCCTTTATGGGGATTTTTCTTGGAAAATTGCTAAATTATTGGAATGCAGCCAATACAGCGGTGCGTTCAATAGCCCAAAAAATACGATACATTGAAGTTGTTTTGAACAAAGATAGCGTTACTATTAGTCACAGAGTGTGTGAACTTCTTAGGATGGTCCCATGTATTAGCAGAAAAAAGTAGTGACTTTATTGAAAGGTGCTCCTTCTTGCAAGATTATGGGAATACCTAAAAATGTCAGTGTACGACCTGTAAGAGCTGTTGTTTTAGGGGAGACGCTTGTTACTGCATGATCCAAGATGTGACCACATCTTTGGCCCAATGGGAGGAAGTTGGAATTGTGGGGGGCTAGTTCTGAGTCAGCAGCAGTAATTGGGTTCTTGTCAGCTGGCATCATCCAGCCGGTCAGGAGAAGAAACAGCTGGAACACAGGAAGTGGGGAGGGTTGGCAAGAGGTGGTTTTGAACGATGACGGTGCTCCCCATCAGTGGCTTATCCTCATCGCCCGGGCCCAGCGGCAAGGCATCGCTCCCACTCGAGATTAGTGCTGAGCCTGAAATGATGAATGGTGGGCAGCGGGAGAGGCTCGTCTGTGTTTGTGTGCAGAAGTCATACAATTCTCTTTTTTTCCTGGTCCTTCTAAGATTGACCCGCCCCACCCCCTTTCAACCTGCCTTCATCTGTAGCAGAGGGAAATCCCTGCCCAGGGGGGGGGGGGGGAGTGTGTGTGTGTGTGTGTGTGTGTGTGTGTTGTGAGAAAATGTGAATTACTGTGACCTGCCAACGACCCCTGCTGCTGATGTATATGTGCCAGTGTAATGAATGGGGACCTGTGACTCATCAGACTGGCATGCTAATAGTGAGAAGTCCTGTGCCTAAGTTAAGAATGAGCACCACTACGTCTGAGACACACACACACACACACACACACACACACACACACACACACACACAGAGGTTGCTGTGTGTTGTCTCTATGAGCCTGGCAGTAATCTATCAGAGTTGGGATTATTGTTACTTTGTGGCTCCTCAGCCTTGCAGGGGGTGATGGGTTTGTGTGGAGGTGAGTGTGGTCAGCACTTGGAAATTCCTTAGTGGGATTTGGTGTCAGCAGTGTTTTTTCCCAGTTCATCCCATCCCTCCACTTCTTAACTATTAATTCTGAGCAGAGAACACACTGTAAAACAGAGGTCCTATGGATACATTGGGTCACTCTTTGGGTTCTCACTGTGTTGGTTCTTGTTCTGCAGCTGGTTCTGGATCACTGCAAGGACCCCAAACTCCTCAATCCACCAGCAGTTCAATGGCAGAGGGAGGAGACCTGAAGCCTCCCACCCCAGCCTCCACCCCGCACACACAAATGCCTCCGATGCCTGGCGTCAGGTATCATTCACACACCTTCAGACTGTCTTTCTGCATCATTTTGTAGTGTTGGTTCTTATCACAATAAAATGTGAGTCCTGTGGATCAGTATTTCTCAAATGTGGGTGGCACTACAGGGGGTATTAGAGAGAGAGAGAGAGAGAGAGAGATTCGCAAATTAAAGCATTAAAAATATGGGGTTTTATCATTTTTATTTGCGGGTGATAATGACAACCATACTAAATATTACCAGCAATTCACAAAATGATGCCAAAAACACACGCACTAAGAGAGAAAAATACTTGCCATTACCAGCAACAGACATAACTGCAACAAAGACGCCCTGAATGAGAGAAAAATACACAAGATCACTACGAAATACACAAAAATAACCAGGAAACAACCAAACAACACCAAAAACACACACACTGAGATAGAATAATTTAAATAATACAAAGGATACACAAAAATTACAACAACCAAAAATACAAAATAAGAGATAAACATCAACAAAATACATAAAATGGCACCAAAAACACACAAAACGATGATAGAAATGATCTTGATTAAATTATGAACTGACAATACAAGGGTTAGTATTGGTCCCATATCAAGAGGGAGATGACCGTAAATAATAAACTATTGAAATAAATCTATTCAGGAGGCAATAAACACTGTTTGATTCCACTTATTTACAACCTGAGATTTTTTTAAATGCGTGTTATCATTCATTCGTTCCATCATTATGCTCTATAGTTGTTTTTTCACAGAATTCTGAGTAAAATGTTGTAGTCAGACATAAGGGGGTACTTGGATTCAGAAATAAGAGAAAGGGGGTACTTGGGGCAAAAAAGTTAGAAAAGCACTGCTGTGAATGAACAAGAGAGTAATTAAAGAAAGGTTTACAATCATCATATGTCCTTTAATGTTTTTCACACCTATACCCTGATCTTCAACAGGAGTAGTGTGAATCTCCAGGATCCTTTTGCTGATGGGGGAGATCCAGCTTTTTCCAGGAGGAATGCCATGACTCCCAACTCTCAGGGCTACCAGCCTGGGATGGGTGGCCCGGAGATGATGGGCCGAATGGGACACTACGATTCAAGCAAGGACCCTTTTGGAGGGATGAGGAAAGGTGAGCACTAGCTTAGCTCACTGAGGAAATTCTGCAAGATTTCGTCTCAGAGCTGATGTTGAGTTTTGTTCCTTTTTTGCACAGCTGGAGAACAGTTCATGCCACCAGGCCCCAACAGTGGAATGGGAGAACAGTATAACCGAGGCCCACCAGGATCAATGGGTAACATGCAGATGGGTCAGAGGCAACAGTACCCATATGGATATGACCGAAGGTAAACCATTACTCTTCCAGTGGTTGAGTTTTTTCTAGTTGCTTAGTAGTTATGCATTAAAGTATCAAGCTCGTACTCTTTCTTGTGTCTTATTGAACATGTTGTGTATGTGAAAACCATTGACTGGACTTGCTTGTTGGGTTCACAGACAGGAACCTGGTTTGGGCCCTGATGGCAACATGGGACCAGGAGCTCCACAGCCAAACATGATGCCTTCTGGTGCTGACACAGGGATGTACTCGCCAAGCCGCCCTCCACCGCAGCAACGGTCAGTGTGCCAAAGGTCGCAGAATGTACATTTTCCGCAAATGTTATAGAAAGTCAAACCTTTTCTCCACGTTTTTTCAGCCATGAGTCATATTCAAACCAGTACCCTGGCCAAGGAGCTCCCCCTGGTGGACCATACCCAAACCAGCAGCCAGGAATTTATCCACAGCAACAGCCGGTGAGAACATAATGTTCAGCATCTATAGTACACTATAAAGAAAAATATTAGTTTTTTTAAATGCTGATTCCGAGATAAATAGTCAGATATTGCATTAATGATGTATTCACTTTCTTTTTTATAAAACATTTTGGAAAAGGGTAATGATTTAAGATTAATAATTGATTTTCTTTCAGAATTACAAACGTCCTGTGGATGGTGGATATGGTCCACCACCAAAGCGTCATGAAGGAGAGATGTACAGCGTTCCCTATAGCGGTCAGCAGCAACCTGGACCTCAGCCTTCTGGGCCTCAGGGCCAACAGGACTTATATAATCAGTACAATGCATATCCAGGAGGGGAACGAAGACCACCAGGCCCACAGAACCAGTTCCCTTTTCCCTTTGGACGAGATAGAGGCCCAACAGCTGCGGGTCCCAATTCTCAATCCTCAATGCCCCCTCAGATGATGGCAAGTGGCATGCCTTCAGGTCCTGATGGCCCTCAGGGTCCAATGTGGCAGGGCCGCAACGAAATGGGATACCCCAACTACCCTAATAGACAGGGCCCTTCTGTGCCGGGTCAGGGTCCTGGGTATCATGGCATGAACCGCTCAGAGGAGATGATGCCATCCGATCAGCGCATGAACCATGAGGGTCAGTGGCCAGGTCATGTCAACCAGCGACAGCCACCGTTTGGTCCCGGGGGCTCTGGACCACCCATGACCAGACCTTTGCCCTCTAACTACCAGTCCTCCCAGAACCACATTCCTCAGGTGTCGAGTCCGGCACCCATGCCTCGGCCCATGGAGAGCAGAACATCCCCCAGCAAGTCCCCCTACAGGCACCCCGGCATTAAAGTGCAGAAAGCTGGACCTCCAGTGCCTGCATCCCACATAGGCCAGGCCCCTGTGCAACAGCCTATGATCCGAAGAGATGTGGCCTTTCCACCTGGCTCTGTGGAAGCTTCCCAACCCCATTTGAAACCCCGCAGGCGGCTCACCATGAAGGACATTGGTACATGAGCTTTTATTTCTTCATTTTTTAGTTTGTCTCCCATCATTTTTCTACACATGCTGCGCTTTGCTTTTAAAAGTGGGACTTAAACAAAAGAACGTGACAGGTTGAAGGATTTAGGATTTAGAGGTGACGGATGTAAAATACCTAATAAATCATTGTCGTATTTTTGTCTGCACAGGCACTCCTGAAGCTTGGAGGGTTATGATGTCGCTAAAATCGGGCCTGTTAGCTGAGAGCACCTGGGCTATGGACACCATTAACATACTACTATATGATGACAATAGTATTTCTACTTTTAACCTAATTCAAGTGAGTTCCTCTCATCATTGCCTAAATGTCTCGTAACGTTTTTCTATGTTGTGCTAAAACTAATCTGATATTTGGCTTGGGTTTTTCAGCTGCCAGGGTTTCTGGAGCTAATAGTGGAATACTTCAGACGCTGCCTCATTGAGATCTTTGGGATCCTAAAGGAGTACGAAGTAGGGGACCATGGTCAACGTACGCTAATAGATCCCAATGCTGCGGAGGACTCGGACGAAGATATTCCAATACCTGAGGGCGCAGACATGGAAACGGATGAGGAGGACGAAGAGGATGAGGACGATGAAGAATCAAAGAACGATCTTAATGGCGTCACGCTGCTGCGGGTAAAGGATGAAGAGTGGAGCTCTCGGAAAGAGAAGTCTTCAGAGGACAAGGATGAGGAGAAGGATAGGGAGTCCTCTCTCAAGGAGACCAGTATTTCTACCTCAGGGTCCTCTCAGGACCCCAACATCCACTCTGAAAAGCCCAAGCAGGCTAGCAAGTTTGATAAACTTCCCATCAAAGTGGTGCGGAAGAAGAACCCCTTCATGGTAAACCACTTGTCCAAGCTTGGCCAGCGACAGTGCTTCGACAGTGGTCTCATACACTGGAGTATTGGTGGTGGTGACACTACAGAGCATATCCAGACCCACTTTGAAAGCCGGATGAATCTTGTCAAACCACGGAAATGCACACAAGTAGCCACTGAGAGTTGCAAGAAAGTCCAAACACCTGCGTCCTCATCAGAAAACCCTGATAAGTCCCCGTCCAGCAAGGAGGACAAGGACAGACTGGAGCAACCCCAGTTCTGTGAACCTCACAGGTCTCCTGCAGAGAAAGCTCCCGCTCTTCTGATTGGCGCACCAGTCACTGCCACCATTGATGATGTCCTATCGGCTCGCCCAGGATCTGTCACAGAGGAAGTGGTTCGTGGAGGTGCTGAGGAGCAGAAGGAGAATGGCAAGTACTTGTTTAGCATCAACCCTGACCTTCAAAGCCGCCGTAACGTAAAGATTCTGGAAGACGAGCCACATAGCAAGGACGAGATGCCGCTGAGCACTCTGTCAGACTGGCAGGACTCGCTAGCTCGGCGTTGCATCTGTGTTTCCAACATCGTGAGGAGTCTCTCCTTTGTCCCTGGGAATGACATCGAGATGTCAAAACATCCAGGACTTCTGCTGCTACTGGGCCGTCTGGTGCTGCTCCACCACAAGCACCCAGAACGCAAACAGGCGCCAGTCACTTACGAAAAGGAGGAAGAGGAAGACGAAGGCGTGAGCTGTGAGAGGGATGAGTGGTGGTGGGACTGTCTCGAGGTGTTGAGAGAGAACTGCTTGGTCACTCTGGCAAACATTTCTGGCCAGCTGGACCTTTCTATTTACCCTGAGAGTATATGCCTGCCGCTGCTGGACGGCCTGCTACATTGGGCCGTGTGCCCATCAGCAGAGGCCTTGGACCCTTTTCCTACGCTCGGGCCACTTGGCTCCCTTTCACCCCAGAGACTGGTTCTTGAGACCCTCAGCAAACTCAGCATTCAAGACAACAACGTCGACCTCATTCTGGCAACGCCACCGTTCAATCGCTTGGAGAAGCTCTACGGCTCACTCGTACGCTTGGTTGGCGAGCGTAAGGTGGCCGTGTGCCGGGAAATGGCAGTGGTCCTGCTAGCTAACTTGGCTCATGGTGACAGCCTGGCAGCGCGGGCTATTGCCGTGCAAAAAGGCAGCGTTGGTAACCTGTTAGGCTTTCTTGAGGATAGCTTAGCAGCCACGCAGTACCAGCAGAGCCAGAGCTCCCTGTTACAGATGCAGGGTGGGCCTCACTTTGAGCCCACTAGTGTGGACATGATGAGGCGGGCGGCCCGGGCCCTGCACGCCCTGGCCAAGTTAGAGGAAAACCACTCGGAGTTCACATTGTACGAGTCACGGCTACTGGACATCTCGGTGTCCCCGCTGATGAACTCTCTGGTGTCCCAAGTAATCTGTGACGTACTGTTTCTGATTGGTCAATCATGACAGCCGGGAGGAGGTTCCAGCTCTGCCTCATTCTGTGCCCCAGCCCTGTTTTTAATTTAGTGCGCTTGTCTGTTGCTCAAGGGTGGAAAGAGCAAAACTGACTGTCTTTCTTTTATCTTTTTTAATTTATGCAAACTCACCTCGGATTCCACTGTCTTATTCTCCCCTGCTTCTCACTAAAGGAAGGAATATCATGAAGTAGCTGTGGATTTTAACATGCCTGAAATGAAAAAGATGAACTCGGTGAAAAGGTGTGGATCGGGACGTGGGTGTTGGACCGAGTGTGCTGCCCTGAGGGAAAACTAAAACAAAAACCTTGTTTTTTAATGAAAAGAAAAAAAATCTCCTGAAAAAAAAAAAAAGATAAACTGTAACCAAAGTTGCTGTCTCGTTTACAGTGAGTTTGGGGGACATGTGCTCGCCTACTCTCTTGGGGACGAGGGAGGGTCGGCAGGGAGAGGGGGCACAGACTGAACAGGTTCATGTTGGGGAGGTGACTTGGACCCGGACTGTGATGTGGTATACTTGCTGTAACTCTGGATGCTATATACTCAGCCCCCACAGGAACCACATTATTGGCTGTGAACACGCGTGTCATGGGAGGCCTGTGCAGTAGATTGTAGGACTTTTTTCTGTACTGTACACCTTACAAACTGTAAACATACTGTAATAATACTGTTTCACACTGAGATACGCTGGCTTGGCAGCAAACTGTAGTTTTTAAAAAGCAGTTTTAGTTCATGTCAAGAGAGGTAAAAAAGAAAATGATGGCTTTCCCCCCAAAGTATGGTGAACCTACAACACCCCGACCTCTTTGTCCCTTGATTGTATGACTTGACCCTTACGTTAAAAAGTCACCTCTTTAGGACTGGTCCTCAACTCTAGATGCAGTCCAAGCTGCAGTGTATATATGCTGTTGTACATTACACTCTCTCCTTTCTCAAACTTCTGTTGTTCACTGTTTTTTTTTTTTGTTTTTTTTAAAACCCTTTTTGACAATTACAAGGTCCTGCCCACCCACTTTCACTGCTGTGTTCACCACTCAGCACCCCAGCTCCACTCAGAGGAAGTCGAGTGAAGAGACGGGAGAGAACACACACCCTCCCCTCCCCTCCAAACATTATTCAAGTTTTAAGTTGTCTGCAATCTGGGTGTAGAGAGTTTTAACAGTGTGAGCTCCTTCATTGAATGACAAACTCGATCTTGAAGAAACTTTTTTTGTTTGTTTGTTTTTCAATATGCGGACTCTGCATATTTGTATTTCAGATGATGTAGCTAAAACTTGATGTAAATTCCTTTCTGCCCCCTTTTTTTTGGCTTAATGAATATCATTTATTCAGTATGAAATCTTTATACTATATGTTCCACGTGTTAAGAATAAATGTACATTAAATCTTCGTAAGACGTTTGCAGCAGATTTATTCATTCTCTCCATGTGTGGATGACGTCATGCTGAATAAAATCCCTGAATATTTCATGTGCCTCACTTTTCACATGTGTAAAGACAAATGCATATACATCCAAAAACTCTGTACAGCGCGTTTCGTTGTTTATCTACATGCTGATGAAGTAAAGTGGAATGAGCTTGAATTGATTTGCATTGAAAAGCTTAAGGACGACGACGTGGGTGAAAAAACAGCTGTCATCATTTGTAAATCTAGTTTCCTATGATGCAAGTCTTCATCTGTCGTTGGAATTCCAAACCTTCAGATGGTCTGACCTGAATAAGCACAATTTTCATCTCTTTTACGAGATACACATTTCGTTAGTTTCCAAATATACCTTAACTTGTGACTGACGGATCAACATAGGTGGTTAAGAAGATTAGTAAACAAAGATGACTTTTATTTTAGACAAATATCTTCCGATGGGTAATCATAAGCTTAATTAGAAAGACTTTCTTTGAAGCTCCTGTATATTTAGAGATGAATGACGTGTGTAAATCACTGGTTTACAAACCACATTAAACATATTTTGCGTTTTAGTTTTCAAGTTTTCAATTAAACTTTATTTGTATAGCGCAGTTTACAACGAAGTCATCTCAATGCGCTTATCAAAATATAAAATTTCTAATAAGAAAGAAAAAACCCAACAAGATCCACATGAACAAGCATTCAGCGACAGTGGGAAGAAACAACTCCCTTTTAACAGGAAGAAATCTCCAGCAGAACCAGGTTCAGAGGTGGCAGCCATCTGCTGTGACTGGTTGGGGTTAGTGGACAGAAGGACCAACAAAACAGAATAGATAGATAGAACATCAGAGTGTCCCAGACTAGTTGAGTTGTGAACCACAGATCAGGAACTGCCATCATTAGCTTCACAACACCTGAAATAGAGAAGAGAGAAGGCACTGACTGCAGAAAAACATGATACATTATTATCAAGTCAGTCTGCCTTGGCCTTGGGCCTCACTCCCAGTGGCCTAGTCAATACTTATTATGAAGGTAATGAATCTCTTCCCATTTATTGGTAGACTAACAGCGACTCCAAGGTTTGTAAATCCGACCGTTCACAGACGAGCCCATGTCCGCTCTAGTGGTTATGTTATGATTCAGTCCTGCTTATGCAGACTGTAAATCATAACCAGCTACATCAGAATTTGAATCTCTTCCTCTTTATTGAACCAGTAAATGCGACCGTTTACAGACGAGCCCATGTCTGCTCTAGCGATTAGATTATGTATTATTAATTTTGAAAGTGCTAATAGTCATTAAAATCGCTCTTTAACTCGTCCCGACCCAAAGCTTGAGATGTAAAAATGTAACTAAAGTTAGGCACCAGCAGAGGTGTAAAGAGTACTGATATATCCTACACAAGTAGAAGTACTGTTACTTGATTGAAATTGTACACCAGTACAAGTAAGTCATACATAAAATACTCAAGTACAAGTAGTAGCTCAATTAACTAGTACTCAAAGTAAAAGTTATTAGTTACTTTCACCACTATAACACCAATGAATAAATTCTCAGTCTCTAAGTATAGTTACATTTATGATTTCAAATGGTGCCATGTTGGTAACAACATAATAGGTAGAAACAATCTGTCAATCAGAAAAGGCTCCATAGCTGTTTATAGACCATGAAACCAAAATTTACAAAAATAATAATTTACTCAGTAACCATTAGGTGGAGAAATGTAATGAATTACTTCACTCCTTTTTTTTTTTTTTTTTTTTTTTTTTTTTTTTTTTTAAAAAACCTATTTAAGTACAAGTAAAATGACTGATTTATAAATGTACTCAAAAAAGTACAAGTACCCATAAAAGCTACTCATTTACAGTAACGTGAGTACTTGTAATCTGTTACTTTCACATCTGGGGACCAGTGTCTTAATTGTAACATTCACGAATGTGGCAAGAAAGAAATTAGTTAACATGAATATTTGAATGTTTGATGTCTGCTTCCACAGGATCATGGATAGTGGAGTACAGTAAGTCACACACTAATACATGAACCATCACTTATTAAACAGCTTTTCAATATATTCAGAAGAAATGTTGCGACTCTTTGTATAATAGTTTCATCATACAGAAAAGTTTCCAGATACTTTGGGATTAACCGTCCAGCTTCACCTACACCTGTTATGAGCTTCACAAAGTGTTCAACTCGAGGCCCGGGGGCCAAATTCGTCCCTTTAGATCATCCAATTTGGCCCGTAGGAGAAAGTATATATATCAAAAATGGAATCATTGTGTAAATGAAACAAAATATTTGCAGGTGCTCACAGTTTTCCCGATGCTTTTATCGCATGATTGGTTTTTAATGTTAAACTGTTGAAAAAACTCAAAATTCTTACAAAATCCTTACATTTTCCTCAAATTGTTAAAAACCATTTCCTTTAATGAAATAGAAATTGGTCACAAAGTCTAGGAAATTGAAAGTGAAAACCTGGTTAGAACTGATATTTGTCACTTAATGCTTGGATATTCTTGGTTTTTTGCATATTTTGTATTTTATGTTTACATAGAAGTGTAAACTAGGGCACAATAATGTTGAAATGACTAATTTTGCTGCATAAAATCTGTGGCCCACTTGCGATCAAACTGCCTAATATCTGGCCCCTGAACTAAAATGAGTTTGACACCCCTGAGCTACACAGTCCTCCTCCACTATCTGTACTATAACCAGTCATTAGACCTAAGCCGAGGCATCATCATCTGTTATGGATGTTTCTAAAAGAGCCGTGACCCACACACGTGACAGCCTGTAGTAAACAAGCCGTGCCAAAGACTTTTCAGGTTTCTGAAGGGATTTAAAGGCGTTACAATCACATTAGCTAAACACCTATCAAACCCTGAACACACTCATTCACCATGAAGCATCAGGAATACACCGTCATTACAATCCAGGTGCTTGAATCAAAGCTGCCTCACACATCTGGCAGCCCTCTTGGTGGCCTTTTCTTTAATGTTTTTGTGTAGTTAAAATCATGCATGTGTTGTGTGTCTCAATATTTAGGTTTACTCTTTAATGCTGATTTCACATAGGAATAGCTCCAGAATCAGAGAATAGGAGGAGAAAACTAGCTGGAATTATTACGCAGAAGTCAAGAAAGATGCCTCTGAAGAAGACTGGCAGTTGACATTGAAAACATGTCAGAAGATCAAAGAAAATTTCCAGGAGAAAAAAAAGCCTGAATAAATTAAACCTTAACACATTATTCAAAATGAAGACAAAATTAACTTGCTGGAATTAATACGCGGAAGTCAAGGAAACGTTAAAGCGATCAGCATACGCCTCTGAAGAAAACAGGCCGTTGACAGTTGAGGCATATCAGGAGATCAAAGTAGGAGAAAAGCTGATAACCGTCATTTAGCTCAGGTTGGATTCACAAAGTACTTTATGGAAAAACCCTGTCAGTTACAGAGCTGCATGTTTTTATTGCAATATAACTCAAATTGTACAGTGTGGATATGATTTTCAGCGATTTGAAGCAAGTCAGTGACTTCCTCGCTCACTCCTCGGTACTTCACAGAGCCATGTGTGCGTTTTTCCTGAGCTGGTAGAGCTATAGACGTCTTCATCCTGCTCAGTGTGTTAAAACCTGGTTATTCCAGTGAAGTGCCTGTGATTGGCTGGTGCTGGGCCCTCTGGTGTAGAAGAACAATTCCCTGTTTCTCCTTCATAGATGTTTAAAAAAACAAGTCTGTTTCTCATCATCAGGTCTGTACCTTTTTGTATTTCAGAAGGACCATAAACCATTGAAGACTCACCGTATTAAACTAGGACAGTGGTGTAACTAGGGCAGTGGCTCAAACACCCTCTTATCCCGACTAGAACGTTTTGCTCAGAATTCAGAAAAAAAAAAACATCTATAGAACATGATGGAATGAATGAGTGATAACACACATTTTAAAGAATCACATTTTGTAAATAATTAGAATGAAACAGTATTTAGTGCCCCCTGAATGTATTTTTCTATATTTTTTTTTAATCATTTACAGTCATCACCTTAATGTAGGACCAAGACTGATCCTTGTGTTATCAGTTCATGTTCTAATCATGATCATTTCTATCATCATTTTGTGTGTTTTTGTTGTTGTTTGTCTGCTCTTTTTATTATACAGTATATTTTCTCTTATTTTGTGGGGTTGTGTGTGTTTTGTGGTATCATTTAACTCATTGTCTCTGAGTGTGTGTGATTTTTGGTGTTGTTTGGTTGTTTCTTATGTCGCTTTGTATGTTTCTCTGTTATTTTTGTGTGTTTTGTAGTGATCTTGTGTGTTTTTCTTTCACTTAGTGTGTCTTTGTTGTCATTGTATGTGTTGCTGGTATTTGTAAGTATATTTTTTGCTCTCAGTGAGTTTTATTTTGTAGTAGTAGTAGTTATTTTGTATTTTGTTAGTGTTGGTCTGTTATTTTTATTATACAGTATATTTTTTTCTTATTTTGTGTGTGTTTGTTGTCGTTTTGTGTGATTATCATTTTGAACTCCCTGTAGTGCCATCACGTACCTCCATTTGAGAAACACTGACCCAAAGGGTTGCTGGTTTGAATCCACAGTGGGCTATCGCTGTGTGCCATTGAGCATGGCCTTTAACCCTCGAACTCTAACTGCTCTCTGGGTGAACGCTGACTGCCCATGGCTCCTCAGGGATGGGTTAAAATTAGTTTATGAAGCATATACAGTGTATAAAAATAAAATAAAATTACTATTACTCTCCTCATGCTGGATCCTTTTTATAATCTGACTACAGGTCGCCCTCATCTGGCCATAATGGTGAGGTACAACCATTGCCTCCATCATGTATGTACATCCAGAACATACAGTAAAATTATTTAAGTCCTGGAGTTTTCACATCACACACATGCTCATTACAAACTATCTTACAATCTACAGATGATGGATCATCTTGTTGGGGATACAAATGGAGGTGGGGGTCAAAACAGGTAATGACTAACTTGTATTGTTCAGAAAAAAACATGCTTTATTAAAATGTAAGGGTTTCATGAACCAATACTGATATTGTCCCATATCAGCAAAAATGTCTGATCTAAGCACCCTGATACAGCATTTGTTTTCATAATATTTACTGAGGTTTTGTTTTGTATTTTATTGTACACTGTTCTTATGGGGTCACTCATGGCTTGAAATCCCACTGGTGGCCCTCAAGCTGTCTCCGTCTAGCTCTACTACAGACTGGCGTCCTATCCAGGGGGGGGGGGGGGGGGGGGGGGGTTACACTGCTTTACGCTATATGTCTGCTGGGATAGGCTCCAGCATCCCAGTGTTTCCAAACCTTTTTTGTCTAATGTGCCCCTTTTCTTTTCTGTCTTCAGGCGGGTACCCCTTTATTTTGTTAATTTGCATCAGAAGTCTCGTCTGAAAGCTTCACTCATATTTTCTGATGTTTTGACCATTTTAGGTGTTGATCTGCACCTTTTTTTTTTAATGTATTTTAATGAGTTGTGCCACAATGTATTATTTATAGATAAGGAAAATGTCTGTGAGCAAGCAGAAATTTGGAAAAACTAAATTAACAAATGATTCTGTGTACCCCCTGAGGTGTGTTGAAGTACCCCTAAGGGTACACGTACCCCTGGTTGGGAACCACTACTGTACATGATAAGCAGGTATAGAAGAGTAGACAAATATACTTATGTTTAAGGTTAAAACTTATCTAACAGGTTGGTCAAAAAATGTCATTTTCTCTCATACTTACTGTTGTTGACTATTGATCTATGAGTAATATCTCTAGATCAAGCCTTTTCCAACATTCAACGCTACAAAATAATAAAAGTATGTATGAAAGATTCATGATGACATTTCATCATTTTGTATGGTTTTCTCTAACTTCTTCCAGATCTTTAACTTGAACAGCTCCAAGGACAGATGACAAGAGTAATACTATTTCTCAATGTAATTTATCATAATTAGTCACAAGGACAGTTTTAGCAGACCTGCTGCTCCTGCAAACAGCTCACACAGAGATGAGAACTATAGCAAGTGTGTGTACAGAGATTTTTGGGAGTTGATATTCTTTTGGCTCTGGAAAGGAGTGCGGACACCGGGGAGGCTAGTGCTAACGTTTTTGGCAAAAAGTGTGTACCAAGCATGTAGCTAATGCAACAGAGTTTAGAATGTCAGAGCTTACAAGAGATTAACATTGAACAATAAAGAAATAAAACAAATATCTCGGTATCGAAATCGGCCAATATGCAAGGATGTATTAGGACAGGCCTATTACGGACCCTTGATTACTCAACAATTACGGACCCTTGATTACTCAACAATCAGTTCATTGACGAAAAATGAAGTGTATCCAAAATTATATGTAGTGGAGAAAAATGAATTATGAAAGATAATGGGACAGGGCATTGGATAAGTTTCCCTTCCAAAAATTCTGATTACCATCATTTAATGTACTTGAGGCCATCAAGTAGTCAACCCTTCTGCTTGACTGTGCATACACTGGTGAATGTGCAGGAAAAGTCCTTGGTCGCATCATCTTTATCTGACAAAGGCCAGTGTTTGTCGAGCCGCCAGCAGTTTGTGGATGAACATTTGAAGACACCGTTTAAACTAGTGGAGTTCTGAGACCCTTCCCAAGACATTTTATAATAAAAATAATGCCCCACTCCTCTCAAAGCACTGAGAAGACCAGTACAGCAATCCCAGCTGCAGTCAGAGGAATTAATAGATGAAGCACTTCCTGCATATGTATCCACAAAGTTATCAATGTATTCTATAAAGTTAATATTTACAATGTGTTTTACTCACTCTAAAGTTATTCTTTAGTGTAAATTACACAAAGACCTTAAATGTAACAGATAAATGAGCATTAATGTTACATTTAACAGGAAGTAGAAATCGAGGGAGGTAATTACTGAAAAGGTGTTATTTGCACTAAAAGTCAAGTCAACAGATAAACTGTTACATGCATGGAAAATACATAGTGTCAAAAGAAATATTTGCTTTCATTAGCCCAGATAGCACTTCCTTAATTACATTTCAGCCATAAAGAATTTATAAAAATTGATGGTAAAGTTAGATGGTTGAGAAATTGTAGGTTATCCATCATCTAACAGGTATTTAAACTCTGGCTGCCAACAATTTGATGTTTAATGTGTTTTGTTTCAAACTCAGCATTTCACCCAACTTAAAGGTTTGATACAACCACTCCTGTGACAATACAAAGTTCTTAGCATTTGGTGCTAACACTAACCTTTGTGAATTGCCTTCTCATGCACTAGAGCAGAGGTCTCAGTGAAAATATATATATATTGTTTTAAATGTGAAAAGCCAATGCTTTAACTTTGAACTGTGGCCATGTGTTTATCAACCCAGTATCAAGTGCATTATTGCAACAATCTGGCCTTTGGTGACACTGCTGGAAGTGTTTGATGCACTGACCTGAGCATTTAAGAATTATGTAATGCTTAATTATGTAGTGGCCAAGCAGAAAAATGCTAGAATTTTTAAGGACATTGTCATTGGGGAAAGGTGGTTCAAAATTGGTTGTTGGGTAACCAAAAGACTAAGATTTGTGGCATCAAAGTGGGCCTAGATCCATGCATTGAACCAACATGGTCTACCGTCCTAGAGCAGATCAAGTTGAAATAACCATTTTAACTGCTGATTACAAAACATTTGTCAAATCATGTTTCTACCACATGCCTTTTGTCCAGTATTGAGTGTTATGTTACATTGTCTCTGCCAACAACCACGAGATTATGTGAACTGTAAAACAAATAACAGAATTCAAAACTGGTCTCCAGTTTATTTGAAAACACTAGTCATTCACCACAATCTCCATCACCAATCCAACCTGTGGGTAAAAAAAAAAAAAGTTATTGAAGTATATAGAATATTTACAACTTTATAACAGCAAAATACTTGCATGCTATTGAGTTCCAAGCTGTACGAGCTTCCACCTCGTCGGTGGTTGAAGTCTGTGTGTCTGCAATGCCCCGCGGCTCGGCTGCTGGGCGGCCACCACGCGGCTCGGCTGCTGGGCGGCCACCACGCGGCTCGGCTGCTGGGCGGCCACCACGCGGCTCGGCTGCTGGGCGGCCACCACGCGGCTCGGCTGCTGGGCGGCCGGCTTTTTTGAAGACTTGAGGCGTCTTATGGCATAGCCGCCAAAGCGCTCAGGGATGTTGAAGGTTTCACTTGGAGAAAAGCGCCCTCCAGCTGTGGCAGCATTCCTAGAAGCAGAGAAGTGTCGTGCATTCTGGGTTGGGTTCTTGACAGACTTAAGGCTTTTAGATCTTGGTTGGTATGTGGGTTTAAGGTTGTTGCCAAAGTCCCATGATGTTCCCTTTGGAGACGAACTCTGAATTTTTTTTGTTTTTTTGGTGACTCGTCTTCCAGGACTTGAAACAGACATCCTCATGCGTGCAGGCCCTTTTTGGAGCATTTGGTCAAGTGCAAAATGGTAACCTACTTGGGGTTTGTTGTAATGAGCTGGTGGGTTTACAGCAGTACCTTTATGCATCATTGGAGCCAACTGTTGGGAAGAAGGTTTTAAATCATTCTTCTTCGGCCATGGCAGAGAATACGGTGTGTAACCTGTATGCTTTTTAGGGTCAGTCTGAAATACAGAAGCACCACTCGCTACTTCAGAGAGCTGAAACTGTTTTGGTGCATTTACAGCCGTGTTAGTTTGCCAGCCTGGTTTGGAAAACATCCCACTTTTTGCAGCACTGTATGAACTATAGGCTGGCTTAGAAATGGTCTGCAGTTGTGTGTAGTGTCCTTGACTGTAGCCACTGTTGGCTTTAATTTGAGAGTTAATGCTGCTGCTCTGAGCAGAGTGTTGAGAGCGCCCAGCTTGTCTGAGTGGATTCTGGGAATAGCTGCTGTCATGATGACTCAATCTGCCGTCTCGTTGAAAGTAGCCAACATATTGGTTGTTTAGCCTCGGGTAGGTTTGCCCTAGAAGACAACAGGAATTAGCAAAACAGGGAGTCACTAATGGTAGTCTTACCATTTGAAACTTCCAAATTACTCAAAGCTTAGTTTTGGCATGAACACTAGAGTACTGAAAAAATGAATATATTCAATATATTAAAAAAAGTTACTTCAATCACAAAGATTGTGCCTTTATATGGGTTTAATTTTAACCACTAGTCACAATGAGCCACAGCTAGCCTTCAACATACAAATGGAAAAACCAAACTTGCAGTCACTCACCCTGTGATGCTAAACAACCAACACGCTCTGCTTGAAATACGTATATTATGAAAAACCTGTATAAAGAGACAGTGTTAAACTGGTATTCTGAGCACACGCGTGTGTCACAACAGAATCATCAAAACATGTGTTCTCATCAAGTTATATATGAAAAAAAGATTTAATACAAATTTTACCATTTAGTTTGAGAACAGGCAGGAAGAAAACAAAAGCTCACATTTGCCATTATAAATGGCAAACATATCCATACAGTGAACAATATTGTAACAAATTCAATTATATTGATCTTACTTGGTAAGTAAGGACCTATTATAAATATCAAATTACAAGACTTTAAATCAGGGGGAGGGGGGGCTCCAGGCCTGTATCCTGAGGCTTTTAGACGTGTCCCTGTTCCAACACCTGAATCAAATGAATAACTCATCAATGCTTCAGCAGAGCTTGATGAAAACATGGTTTCAACCAGGTGTGTTGGAGTAAGGACACATCTAAAAGTCTCAGGAGAACGTCCTCGAGGACTGGAGTTTCCCACCCCTGCTTTAAATTATAAAACACATTTGTTCCAGATTTTATACCAAACAGAAGTGCACAAAGTTTTTGAAGCCGAGCGGCCTTTTTGATGAATAAAGTCGAGTTCTCCCCTTAAAATGTAACCATTGTCTCTTGCTCTAGTTCGTAGTGCACATTAAACACTGCCTCAGAAAAAATATATTTTATATATATATGTGTAGAAGGGGATTGGTGTGGTCTCTATAACCCACATGATTAATGAGCCTTATAATTATATACAACACTCACCCCAAACCAACTCCACAAGCCATTTCCGTGTTGTAACCTTGGCAGTGGCTCTGTTTGCTCTGCAGCTCAACCTCTCACTCACTCAATGTGGACCCACGTGTTATTTAAAACAGCGCGAGGCCAATCAGTGCCGCATGCGCTGATTACCGTCAGGTGTTCATCAGACAGGTGAGGAGGAGGAGGAGCATCAATCTGCAACTTCCTATAGAGGGAAAAGAAAAATGACTTTTATTTTGAAAGTAGCATCAGCGTGTAGTATTATCTTCACCACCACCACTACTACCACCACTGCCATGCTCCTCTACCACTACCACCACCACCATGCTCCTCTACTCCAACACAAACTGAAATAGACTTCGTGATAAACAAACATTGTTCATACATGTTTTATGCTCCTTACAGGGTGAGAGAGATAAAGTGTTAATGGTATAGTGGTTAGCATAACTGCCACCAGACGTGATCTGGTAAAAACCCGTAGAAGATGTAACACGTTAAACAAGAAGCCCCCCCTGCGTGCTAGGGTTCGAATCCCGCTCTCACCAAACAAATAATAATAATAATAAAAATCCCGTTGCTTTGCTGGAAATGATACATGCATGATCTTATTAAGTTGCTTATAAGACGACTACTCTGACGTTCAATTGTATTTGTTTTGTTTACCGCTGTATTAATGCAAACAGTATGCAAAATTAATTATTTGAAGTAAACACGTCTTTGTTGAATCATTGGATCCGTTTTGTTTACAGCTGTAATGTATACATGTATACTTTCATTCTACTGCTGTTAGTACTTTATGTGGCACTAAGGCATGAATAATCGGTGTCAATATCAAATGAAAGCATGTCAACAGTAATGCATTCAAGATATTTTATTAGATAGTTGCAGTGACAAAATCAAATAAAAATTAACAATGCTTTTTAATAATATGCTGTGCATTCACAATGGCTTGAACTACTACTACTTAATTATTACAGCTAATGACAAACGACTAGTACTATTAATAATACTAGTACTACAGCTACTAGTAATAAACAACTGAAGAAGAAACTATGGTGAAACCACTGCCTCTAATTGAATGATATTCAAATAAAATTCTACTCCAGATTTGACAGAAAAGGCACAGCAATTGTTTAGAGTAGAGATTCTTTATTCATCCCACAGTGGGGAAATTTACTGACATTACAGCTCAATAGAAAGTGCAATAAAAAGACAACAGAAGGCAACACACAGAAAAACCCACAGACACCCAAAAAATAGTGCAATGAAGATAAAATAAAATAAATACAATAATATAAGCTATAAATAAATAGAAATAGAAAAATAATCTAAAAAAAATAAAGGATACAGATATATTAACAGGTGGGGGCAAGGAGATATATATACTGTACACATTAACAGACAGTACAATGCCTCATATAGTTTTATTGTACAGTCATAGCGGTGGGAATGAATGACCTGCGGTGGCGCTCAGTCCTACACTGTGGGTTTATCATTGTTTATTTGAGAAATGTTCAAAGTAAAAATGTGACGATGGACCGATTGTGTAACAGTAGTCCTGGAACCGTCTATATGTACAGTGGGGCAAAAAAGTATTTAGTCAGCCACCATATGTGCAAGTTCTCCCACTTAAAAAGATGAGAGGCCTGTAATTTTAATCACAGGTATATACCTCAACTATGAGAGACAAAATGAGAAAGAAAAAAAAAAAATCCAGAAAATCACATTGTAGGATTTTTAACAAATTTATTTGCAAATTATGGTGGAAAATAAGTATTTGGTCAATAACAAAAGTTCATCTTAAGACTTTGTAATGTAGTACCCTTTGTTGGCAATGACAGAGGTCAAACTTTTTCTGTAAGTCTTCACAAGGTTTTCACACACTGTTGCTGGTATTTTGGCCCATGCAGATCTCCTCTAGAGCAGTGGTGTTTTGGGGCTGTCGCTGGGCAACACAGACTTTCAACTCCTTCCAAAGATTTTCTATGGGGTGGATATCTGGAGCTGGCTAGGCCACTCTAGGACCTTGAAATGCTTCTTACAAAGCCACTCCTTCATTGCTTGGGCGGTGTGTTTGGGATCATTGTTGTGCTGAAAGACCCAGCCACATTTCATCTTCTATGCCCTTGCTGATGGAAGGAGGTTTTCACTCAAAATCTCACGATACATGGCCCCATTCATTCTCTCCTTTACACAGATTAGTCGTCCTGGTCCCTTTGCAGAGAAACAGCCCCAAAGCATGATGTTACCACCCCCATGCTTTACAGTAGGTATGGTGATATTTGGATGCGACTCAGCATTTTTTCTCCTCCAAACACGATGAGTTGAGTTTTTACCAAAAAGTTCTATTGTAGTTTCATCTGACATTTACCCAATCCTCTTCTGGATCCTTCAAACGCTCTCTAGCAAACTTCCGATGGGCCCGGACATGTACTGGCGTAAGTAGTGGGGAAACGTCTGGCACTGCAGGATTTGAGTCCCTGGCGGCGTAGTGTGTTACTGATGGTAGCCTTTGTTACTTTGGTCCCAGCTCTCTGCAGGTCATTCACTAGGTCCCCCCGTGTAGTTCTGGAATTTTTGCTCACCTTGTGATCATTTTGACCCCACGGAGTGAGATCTTGCATGGATAAGTTTGAAAGTGTCCGCATTTTGTGCATTTCATAGCCCAAATTACTAAACAACGCTATTTCCTGGAACACCTGCACAGTCTTTTTTTTTTTTTCACTCCGCTGTAAGGCAGAGGGAGGCCACACCCCTTCCCAAAGGCACGTTGCTCCTCTGCCTCCCTTCCCATTACGTGTTTTTACGTGTTTGCGCATGCGCAGTCAGGTCCCCAAGATGACAACCATTTACGTGCAAAGGCAGCGTAGAGTTGCAACGTGCCTACCCAACCCTAGTGGTCACGACACGTCACTGTAGTTGAGGTATACCCATGATGAAAATTACATCTTTTTAAGTGAGAGTACTTGCACAATTGGTGGCTAACTAAATACTTTTTTGCCACACTGTATGTTTCAGGTAAAAATCAGAGCACACAGCAGTGGTGAAAGGAGATACTCAGATCCTGAGTGAGCAAAAGCAAAGCATTCATTCTGAAACACAGACACTATTATTTTCTAACAGAAACAGAAAGACACAGTATTTCTTTTTTAAAATGGAGATTTTAGCTCTAAACGTCCATCAAATGCAAACATTCAAGTAAAATTCAAGTACCTCAAAATTGTAACAGCATAATAGTAAATATACACAGGGAGTGCCGTGTCCAGTAGTGATGTGTCCTCCTTTTCTCTCTAACCCATTTGTCCCTTTCAGTCTCAAAAAACCTGGACTGCTGAAACTCCCTCCAGGTCAGCTCCTTGTCCATGACCGGCCCCCTGCACAGTGAACAAACTCTGGCAGGGCAGTAAATGTACTTCTCTGGCACGTCATGGAAAGAGGAATGGAGTGAATCTTCAGAGTTCAGCTGGAAGGACAGGACTGGAACTGCTCCAACTCAATGGAATACTGCGTCAAACATAGGGATTTATTAATTCAGTGTGTTTGTTTGTCAGTAAATGATGGTAAGGGATTTGTCTGTTTTACCTGAGCTGTCTGTGGTAATGACAGACACAGGGCAGTGATGCACTTCTTTCTGAGAAGATGACTTCTGCAGTGTCTCTTTGTCCCAGTTTAAACAGAACACCACTTTAGGCCACATTTCCAGATTTTGATGAAAGAAAGGGCAGATAGAGGTTTCAGACCATTAACTTCTTTACTTCATATGGAGCAGCACATACATGTATTGTGACTGGTTGCTTTGCTTGTGTGTGTGTGTGTGTGTGTGTGTGTGTGGTTTTCTACAGAAGACATATCAATAAAATACAATCTGAATAATGAAGAATAACAAACATAAATGAACTTCACCCATGTAAAGTAACATTATCAATATAATATAAACCGTACATTTACACAGAGAAATTCATTCAATGGTTACAATCACATCATGAACTAACAAATAAAACACAGAATTCACAGGTCTCTTAAACATACTAGTCCTTTGTCAAGTTACTGTTATGTAAATCCCTTACCTGCCGAAACCAGTAGGCTGCTTTTATTGTGAAACATACAGGCATGCTACTACATCCTGTCACCGAATTAGCTTAACTGAATAGCAGCCTGAGTAACAACACTTAATTCACACTAACCACTACGAATTACTGCTCAAACATAAACCATCCTAACACTACGGTATAAGTGCATAAAGAAACATGTTTGTAACTCGACATGACGCATCTCTAACTGGCGTAATGAGTCAGGTGCGCTACGAACACACTGATCGCACCGCAAACACGCAGGCTTTAGCTTTCATTCACATTAACTAACCAAACTACATCAACATGAGTAAATACCAACAATATGACAAACTATGCATGAGGTGGGTACTCACTCTTTTATCTAACTTTGGGGTCTTTTTATACAGTTGTTGTTTTTCTACTGCTATCCACTAAGGCTCAACAGCGCCCCCAAAACGCGGCTCGTGGCCAAAAATATATTACATCCGTAGTGATAAAGACGACCATAGAGAATGAATGGGAATGGTTAAACGCTTCCCCTTGTGCGGGGGTTGACCTACTTTTGCTCTTCTTGCGGGTTGAGAGTCGTGTAGCGTTGGTGGTATAGTGGTTAGCATAGCTGCCTTCCAAGCAGTTGACCCGGGTTCGATTCCCGGCCAACGCAAAATGTTTTTTTTTACTTTTTCTGTGTGTTTTCTCACACTTGATTTGGGAGCGTCTGGTTTTGCTCATTCTGGATGAATTTCGGCCCAAATCCTCGAGAACACATGGTTTTATTTCTTAATATGATCTTCCTGTTAAAATAAAGGTTGTACCATTTGTTAGAGCTTCTTTACAAAGGAGCTAATATTTATTCCTGGTTATTGTTTTTCAGGGTTTTATTGAGGTTTACTTACCGGTGATTAGTTCCTACTGCTCGGTAACATTTGGAAACCTTTTTTTTTAAATTTTTGATTTATTTTGATTTATTTTTTATTTAATAAAAATCATAGTACATACTAATTAACATGATCTAACCAGCTGATAGTGTGTGGGTCAAACTCACAAGTAATTACACTTGACACAATGATATAAAAAAACTAATTGTTTTTATTATTAGAAAAAGATTATTTTTAATTATTTATTTCATTATTATTATTATTATTATTATTATTATTATGAATAAAAGTTTACCTCATTCAGATGTACGTATATGTTCACAACAGGAACTATGCACAATAATAAAATCATATTTACAAACTTGTAAATATGCAGTACTACGGAAGTGCAGAGCTGAAAATATATTTTGGATCACTATAATGTATGAACAATATAATTATGTCATACAACATAATTATATTGTACGAACAATATAATTATTTTGTACAAACATGATATTATATTGTACAAACAATATACTTATATTGTACGAACAGAAGTATCACTTTTGTATAATATAATGATATTGTTTGTACAATATCATTATATTGTTCATACAATATAATAATATCATGTTTGTACAATATAATCCATTCCACGTTTCAACAATACAATAGCAAGAAAAACAAGAACTTGTGTTATAAGGTGCACTTTGTTTGTTTTTTTTTTTTAATAAAATGTACAGTATATACTAGAGATGTAACGATTCACTCAACTCCCGATGCGATTCGATTCACGATACTGGGTTCACGATACAATTCTCTCACGATTTATTTTACAAAATGGGACTGTAGTCAAATGATGACTGAAAAATATTCCTTTATTTCTTTTGGGAAAAAAAAATAGAAAATATTGTATTATTTTCCTTTTATTTTTCATTGTCAAAAGAATCCCTTGATAAACTATTCAAAACAATGCAATTTAACTAAATATAAAACTTGAATGAAATAAATAAAGGAATAATACAAATGAAGAAGAAGCTTATTAATTTAAATTCTGGTTCTATAGTAAACAATGCAAAACTAGCATCTAGCAGTGAAGAAGAGATGCTATGCTAGCAGACAGAGCTAATAGAAAAACGTGACTTTTGCAGACATTCACGTAATATTACAAATATTCTTTTGGTGCTAAAGGGGTAAGGAATCATTTATTAACATGTAACATTAACATGTAAGAGTAGCAGGCGGCCAGAAAGAAAGTAGTAGCAGATTCCGCCCGCCGGTACACTGCTGGACAAGAGAAGGGATAAATATATAGCGCCCTCTGCTGTTTAAAAAAAGTACTGCGATTCAATTTTCAAAGTATCGATGTCAATCATACCTATGTATCGATTTTTAACTGCCTTACGATTAATCGTTACATCCCTAGTATATACTACTTAGCATGAATGATGTTATCTTTACATAACGTTTGGGGGTTAAGGGTGTTTTGGGGGGTAAACTAATAGTAGTGGAGAAGGCCATGTCTGCTCACTGCTGGTCTGATCACCAGCGATTCTCAACTGGTGGGTCGGGAACCAAAAGTGGGTCGCGGACCTGTACTGGGTGGGTCGCGGACAGCTGATCAAAAAAAATAAATACTTAATGTCTGTCTCTCATATTGGACTTGCTTTTTATTTTGAAAGAAACTTTTCTTTTGACAGGCATGCTGTGAAATGCATGTTGCACATGAAAATATATAGATTTAAGTTTTAAAAAAAAGATTATATATGTGTGTTTTCAACAGCTATTTTTGAAAAACTACATTTGGTTGGTTGAATTAAAAAAAAAAAAGTGGGTCACGATTTAATGACTGTGGCAAAATGTGGGTCCCAGGGTGAGACCAGTTGAGAACCGCTGATCCACAGTACTGAAGCACGAGCCACCACTCCTTAGTGCTGAACATTGCCCCCTTTCTGTGAGGCAGGGTACTGTCTGTCTCACTGTGTACATTTTCACCGACCAGAAAAACTGAAAATGTCACACACGTCCGTTACATACTGTATATCATACCGACTGTGGAATATCAGCATGTGCAGTAAAACCAGTAATCAAACATGTATCGTATGTTGGTGACATAAAGAGTGAAATCAACAGGGATCCGTTGACTGGCTGCTCTGTCAGGACCCAGTCCTTTAGTGGGTCTGATTTTTTCAGATTCTTTCGACGTATGCGGGAAATGCATATGACCATCGTCAGACAGGTTAGTTTTACCCTCTACTGATGATGTGTTGTTGCAAAAGTAATTAAAAAAACTTTTATGTTTTGAGTGAATTTTGATTATTTAGTTTTTATTTTTTTATTATGATTGGTTTTTGATTGTCAATGTTGTGTTTTGATTTGTTTTTGTATTTATCATTTTGCGATGGTTTTTCCTTTTTGTCATCTTTTTTTTTTTCTTCCTTTTATGACTCATAAGGGGGCAAAAATCCAACTCGCCCATTTGGAGCTGACTTTTTACAAAATGTGGATCAGCAAGGGAGAGAGGAAACAGAACTTTTGAAACTTTGGCCCTCTGAATGAGGCTAAAGGGATGTATATCACTATAGCAAAACCATTATAATGTGAATTTTTCATAATACTGCCCCTTTAAATGTGTTTTTTGTCTGTGTGCCAAACTAAAGTCTCTGCTCTGTGCTTCACTCTCCAACATTGTGCTTTGAAGCTGATGGCCTTGTCTTGTTAGCATTATTAATGATTGCTCCTGAAGTGCTGATCACATCTGGGTAGTGCACTGTGGTAATAATGTGGTCCACCCTAATTATGACAAACAGCACATCCACTTGGGCCTGCCTACACTCTGCTTCTGCAGAACATGCATCACACCAACAACACTGCTGTCACACATCATTGTAATTCTCTATTCACACATGGTGATGCATTGCATGTATCACGTCACATTGGCCATATTCAATTCCCCTTTAATTCAGAATAAAAGTTAAATCTTCTTTAAACTGGCCTTGTAAACACTTAATTCCTAATGCAAATGTAATTTCCGAATCAAACTTAAATCTGAAGGTGGCTGGCATAACGTGGATGGCTGTTCATCATAGGAATGGGATCCACACAAGGTTCCTGCTGCTTAACAGAAGGTTTTCCTTGCCGCCATGATGAATTCATGTTGGGTGTGGGATACATATGTATGTGTATATACGTATATATGCATATGTGTGTATCCATAAAATGAAGAGTCCGTCCTTAAGACTGCTCTACTGTAAAGTGCCTTGAGATACCATTGGTTATGATTTGGCGCTATACAAATAAAGATTGATTGATTGATTGATTGATTTATTCCAATTTTAATTCCAAATTAAACAATTCCTTGATCTTGTAAACACTTAATACCGCTTTAAGTTAATTCCGGTTGTTCTGCGCATGTTCGATTTGTCGCGATGACGCACTGGTGACAACATAATCCAAGATGGCCGCCCGGACTACAGCCGAGACTATTTATTTAATAAGAACCTTAGAAGACATGGATATAATGAAAAGAGTGGATGGACGGAGGCATAAACATGCAAATATTCACACGGACACATTTTTACACAGACAATCAGAACAGGCTTTATCAGGGCATGAAGCACCAGAGCTTCACTAATGCGCAGACCATTATGAAGTTCAATTTTCACTCACTGTCCTGTATAGTGGAGGTAGAACAACTGTTGCATTAACCGCTGGCTTTGATTGGCCAAATCACCAACGTCTGTTTCCCTCCTCCGCTGCTCTATCTCCTTCTCCTGCTCAGCCGACCAAAGTGAAACCATGTGTTATTGTCGAGCTGTTACTACAACCAAAATGAAAGTGAAAACAGTTCTTATTATATAGTCTTCTATGTTGTAGCCAAAAGAAAATGTATGTTGTGTGTTTTTTCCCAATAGACGTGAACACATCATGTTCGCCCCCTGTTCAATTAGAACCATTGGCTGCTGTACGTGAGCTGCATCGTTCAGTTTTGTTCCACCAAAGAGGCACTATTTTTTCTTTTGCTCAATATGTTCAACGTTAATAAAAGGTATTAAAGCAAAAAGTTCTTCACGCATTATCCTGCAGTTAATGAGAAAAGTGTAATTTATTGGCACACTATATTGACTGCGCATTGAGACAAATACAACCGTTTTGAGCTCGATTTTCAACCAATCATCATCGAGAATGTTAGTAGATCACAGCCAAAATCAAGCCAATATCACTACACACATGTAAACATGGAGGAGAGCGTAAGCTGCACATCTTCATCTGATAGCGGCGATCAAGCCCGATTAACACCCGTAAAATGCTTTCTTCATGTGGGAAAATATGGTGGGGAAGGTCCACAGCCCTTCACCAAAGCCTGATGGGAAAAAATCAAGCAGTGTGCGAAAGAATGGCTCAAAACGTCGGACACTACGGAGCTAGCTATTGCTAGTCAACATGTTGCCCTCCTGGATGAACCAGCAACCAGGCATTACCTCCAACAAAAGATGCACTTACAAAGCACTTCAAGCGTGCTAACTACCAATCCTTTTATAAATGCTCCCAGTCCAGATGACTTTGGATGGATTGTCAAGAATGATGATCTCATCATATCATGGATGACTAAAGATCTAGCTCCTCAACAGATTTTGGGGTCACTTCACTGTAGGTGTAAGTCTGGCACTTGTACGTGTGGAAGGTGCTCATGTCACTAGGTTGACCTGCACTGACTTATATAAATGTGTTCATTGTGACAATGTGAGATCCACTGAGGATAGTGTTTCATGTGAATCTGATAGTGATTTGATATTTAGTGATGTGTATATAATAAATGTATTATAGGACATACTGTATATATTTAATATGAATCAATCAAAATTAAATCTTGTTTACAATAATCACTCCTGTGAATATGTACATGTAGTTCAGTTACTGCTTGTGTATGCTAATTGACAATTCACCATTAAATGTGTTATTTTAAAAAAACAAATGTTTTGTTTTCTATTTATTATTCAGATTTTATCTCAAATATTATTTTTGAATTGGAATAATATAATGAGAAGTAATTGGGATGTTAATGCTACAGTAGAAGTTTTCTTGATAAACTTATCATATTTACTGTTTCTAGATAGCAACTTCATTGAGGTATATCACACATTTCAAACTGGTTTATTTTGTACTTCAAGTGGTTATTTGGCTTTTTTGGCTTTATTTGATAAACAGGTTTGAAAGTGTGGGGAGAACTTTTTCCTAAGGAATCTTTATATATTTTTGATGTTAAAAAGTAGGTAGTGCCCCAATTTGTGGAACAAAATCCTATTTCTAGGCCTCCTTTAGGCTACCGACAGCGGCCTGTGTAAACCTCAATTCGGAATTACGATTTCCATCGAAAGACGAAGTAGAACACTTTCGAATAATTTAATTTGGCAAAATTAATTCAGAATTAAAAAAACATGATGTACCCGTGGCCATTATTACCAGCTTCCTGTGTGTGTGGGACTATGCGAGATGTTCCGTGTGAAAATGACCGTTAGTGTGACACACACACACACACACACACACACACACACACACACACACACACACACACACACACACACACACACACACACACACACACACACAGAGAACAGTAATGACCCCTCCTGCTTCCACAGGAAATGTGGAGCACGGCAGGCAGAAGACAAACGAGTCTGTCGCTCTGTCACACTTTCCCAGAGTGCGTATGTGTGCTTTTCAACCTACACACACATAGTTCCAATGGACTTGCTTCAGTGTTGGGCGTTCTGGCTGAGCCACAGCAGTGACAGCACATTTCCTCTGGCTGTGAGACTGAGACACCTCACATGCAGTGACCAGATGAGGGGCCGGGCAGTGGTTAGATCAAAGACACAATTTCCTGTCTGTGGAAACAGGGCAGAGGGGTTTTCGTTTTGTTGTTTTCTTCCAAGGAATGACTTCATCTGCTCAGAATTACTTTCATTTATGACTATCAACATTTTTGTGAATGTCCGGCACTGGAATTTGTTGCTGATGACGGACATTACAAGCAGTTGATTCCTCTTAACCAATGGTCTCTTGTCCTATGCAATAATACTGGTCTCCAGAAGAAAAGCTGACCCCTGACCTCCAGACATGCAGACACGCCTCACTTCTATGTCAGATTCCACTGCTGCTCTCCAGCCTCACCACTGACACACATCAGGGTTATAGTCAGCGTGGTTTATTAATAACAAGAGCTCTCAGAGCGCCAACCTTTGCGAGCGCCAAGTATCCTCTTTGTCAGATATACACAGTTATCTAGATCAGGGTTTCTCAAATGGGGGTACGTGGAAAATTATCAGCCCAGGCGTGATATGACCGGAAATGATAAAAACTATAGAAATAAATCTATTCAGGAGCCACTGAATCAGTGTGTTTCACTGGGACTCAGGACCCCATGTGGGGTCATATGGAGTTTAAATGGGGTCGCCTGAAATTTCTGAAAAATTCAAATAGAATTTTGATATTTTTTAATTAATATATATATATATATAATTAAAACAACACAATTTTAAACTGTATTTCTATACTTTCACTTTGTGAATCTATAAGTAGTTAAACTTAAATGCAGTATAAAAAAATTAAATAAATGAATATGATCAAAAACTAATTTTGGAAAAAAATGTCTTTGGGTTAGCTAGAAATTCTTGATATTAAAATGGGGTCACGATCCAAAAAGGTTGGGAACCACTGCACTAAATATTTCTTTCCACTTATTTACAAAATAAGTGGAAAGAAAGAGATTTTTTAAATCGTGTGTTATCACTCGTTTAGTCTATCATTATGCTCTATAGTTGTTTTTAAATAGTTTTCTAAGTTGTTGAAGTCGGACAAGGGGGGACTTGGATTCAGAAATAAAAGAAAGAAGTTTGAGAACCACTGATTCGAATTCAATGCATTTACAGAAACTTTTGTAGTTGGAAAAAACAAGTGTGATTTATTCAAAACACTAGTATATAACCTATTCACATATATTTTTTGCCCCATTTGGCACGTGTTTTGGAGTGATTTCTATTTCGCCATTGTATTGTATTTGTCTTTGAAGAAGCCTTGCTCGTACTTGTAATTTGTCACATTTTACTTTTTTTTTTAAATTGTCTGTCGTAAAATTAAAAATGGTTGGTCAAATAAACTAATTCATCTAGCGCAAGTATTTCAACAGTATTCAATGTAGAGAACTAAAGTAAAAAAGAAATATGATTTCAGTCATGCTTATCTAAGAATGAGCACAAGTGCAATGTGGTCATATTACATGTACACAAGTTCAGTGTAAAGGTCAGTTAATATGTGTAAAGAGGTATTTGTATCTATTGTGAATTGTTTGGTGGAACAAAGACAAAATATTCATCCAAAATTTGCAAGTAACAGCTCTGCAGTCAGAATCAGAATCAGAATCAGAATCAACTTTATTGGCCAGGGGTGAATGAATACACACGAGGAATTTCTTTTGGTGACCTGTGCTCTCTCAGGTAGTATAACATTAAATAATAACAATCAACTAGAAAAAAGAAAAATAAATAAAATAAAGAAAAATAAAATGAAAAAAGAAGTATAAACATAAATATAAGAGTAGTTAGACTAATATGTGCAAACTAAATAAAAATAACAAGATAATAATAATAGTAATAATAATAATAATAATAATGAAATAAAATAAGAATACAATAATAATAATAATAAGATAATAGTGCAGTAGTGCATTGATGAGTAGTGCAAATAGGTGAACATTTAAATGAAAAAATTATGTCCATGAACATTCACAGTGACAGGTTGATCCAGGGTTGATATGTTTAGTTCCAGGTTAAATCACAGTAACAGAAACAGGTCCGACACTCTTTGACTGTATAGTGTTGATCAGAGTGACAGCCTGAGGGAAGCAACTGTTTTTATGGCGGGAAGTTTTGGCGTACAGTGATCTGTAGCGTCTGCCTGAGGGGAGGAGTTTAAACAGATTGTGTGCAGGGTGTGAGGGGTCTGCAGTGATGCTACCTGCCCGTTTCCTGACCCTGGACAGGTATAAGTCTTGGATGGAGGGCAGATCAACACCAATGATCTTTTCTGCAGTCCTGACTATCCTTTGTAGTCTGTGTCTGTCTAGTTTGGTTGTAGGTCCAAACCAGACAGTGATGGAGGTGCACAGAACAGACTGAATGATGGAGGTGTAGAACATTATCAGCAGCTCCTGAGGCAGGTTGAACTTCCTCAGCTGACGCAGAAAGTACATCCTCTGCTGTGCCTTTTTCCTGGTTGTGTCTATGTGGGAGGTCCACTTCAGGTCCTGTGAGATTGTGGATCCCAGGAACCTGAAGGAGTCCACGGTAGCCACTTTGCTATTCAGAATGGTAAGGGGGGTGAGTGGGGGGGGATTTCTCCTGAAGTCCACTGTCATCTCCACAGTCTTGAGCGGGTTCAGTTCCAGATGGTTCTGAATGCACCAGAGAGCCAGCTGTTCCACCTCCTGTCTGAAGGCAGACTCGTCCCCATCCCTGATGAGACCGATGATGGTGGTGTCATCTGCAAACTTCAGGAGTTTCACAGAGGGGTCCCCTGAGGTGCAGTCATTGGTGTAGAGGGAGAATAGCAGTGGGGAGAGAACACTCCCCTGAGGGGCGCCAGTGCTGAGTGACCGGGTGCTGGATGTGATGCTTCCCAGCCTTACTTGCTGCTTCCTGTCAGTCAGGAAGTTGGTGATCCACTGACAGGTGGAGGCCGGCACTGTGAGCTGGGTAAGTTTCTGGTGAAGGATGTCCGGGATGATGGTGTTGAACGCAGAGCTGAAATCCACAAACAGGATCCTAGCGTAGGTCCCTGGGGAGTCGAGGTGATGCAGGATGTAGTTCAGTCCCATGTTGACTGCATCCTCGACCGACCTGTTTACCTGATAGGCAAACTGCAGGGGGTCCAGCAGGGGTCCTGTGATGTCCTTCAGATGGCTCAGTACCAGCCTCTCAAAGGACTTCATGACTACTGACATCAGGGCAATGGGTCGATAGTCATTAAGTCCTGTGATGGCAGGTTTCTTTGGGACTGGGATGATGCTGGAGCTTTTGAAGTAGGATGGTACTTCACACAGCTCCAGTGATGTATTGAAGATCCGTGTGAAGATGGGGGCCAGCTGCTCAGCACAGGCTTTCAGGCAGGAGGGAGACACTCCGTCTGGTCCTGGAGCCTTTTTGATCTTTTGTCTCTTGAATAGCTGGCACACATCTCTTTCATTGATCTTCAGGGTAGGTGGGGGGTCAGAGGGTGAGGTAGGGGGGGAAGTGGGGGGAGCAGGAAGGGCATACAGTTTAAATTTAAATAAAGTTAGGCAGGGTAAGTCAAGGTAAATTTATTTGTATAGCGCAAGTCAAATCATTGAAAAGTGCAACAGAAAACAATAAACAGTTTAAAAAGCAACAAGAACATCAAAACATTGAACAGAGTTTAAAAACAGCAGTATAAACATTAAATCAAATCAACAATAATATGATCAAAATTCTCCATCTCAGTTAAATCCAAGTCTGGCACTTTTTGTCTGTTTCAGTTCGCTCCGCAAAAAAGTGAAAACATGGCGGTGTTGACTGAAAAAGGCAATGAACGATGCTGAGGTTTGGGGCGCACCAATCACAGCCCCTACGGGACACGTCGCCTCAACGTTCAGTCAGGGTTTTTGGTCAGCACACGTCAGGTTTCGCCGTAGGGGTCCACATCCACGTAGAGAGCCACGTGTGACGCAGTAGCATATATCAGGCTTTAGTGACGTCTGCTCAGAGATACAAACTCTAACAAGCTCTGCAGCTTCAGGAGTGAAAGTTCTATTGTTATAGTTACAATGGTTACATACACAACATATTAACAATTGTCATTTCTATTAGAAAAAAGTGCCACCTGAAGTCTGTGTTTTAGGTAATAACACGCTCCAAAGTTAATTAAAAGTCATTTCCCAACACTAGTGGAAGCAGTGCCTTTCATGTGTCATGTAATCAGGGCCGGCTTTGGGTCATCTGGTGCTCTAGGCAAGAGTGGACTTTGACTCCCACCCCCCATGATTGAATAATGAATAAAAATACATAAAGTTTATAAAGTCTATACACAGTGCGTACACATTATTATAATTTTAAATATCAAGACAAAACAATGCAATTCTGCGACACAACAAACCATTGGAAAAAAAAAAATTACAACCTATTTTAAAATTTAGATTAATGCACTAATACAATATAACACCTACAGGTATAGTGCAAATGCCTCAACGGAACAATAACAAAACTGGTGCAAAATCCAAAACCAATACAAAACAGTGCAATGTAAAGATAAAATAAGATATAAAAGTTTCAGTACAAGGAAATGTCTAACACAATAGAATTATATAGAATAGAACAATAATTCAAATAAAATAAATATAAATATGGGCAGAAGATCAGCAGGTATAGTTACAGGTATAGAATATTTGTAATATTCATCTAAAATAAAGCATGTACAGTGATTGGAATGGGTGTGTTTCACACTTACTGTACCTTGTAGAATTTGTATTTCAATTAATAAATAAAAAATGAAAATGGGGCTGCAATTTGATGCCCCTCCAGCAGATAGCGCCCTAGGCAGGCTGCCCTGCATGTAATGTACAGGTGCTTTAATTAAATGTGTGCCAAATGCTATTTTCTGAAAATGATTTCCTAGACCAACAAATACAGTTAACCTGCATCCTGCTACCTTCTGGCAGAAATATTTATATTTCACTAAAACATGATTTGTTTTTATTTTAAACCTCCCTAGGAAAAGCTTTTAAAAGACTGGATGTTTATAACGTACAACACATTTTCTGACCCACTAACTTACAACACAGTGCAGATACAATAATACAGACTATAAGCAAAATCATAAGACACAACACATATACAGCCATTATATTACTGCACACTATGATCCAAGTTAGCTGTTACCATAATAAGTGTATATTGTTGTTAGTTTTGGCAGTAAAGGCAACTTAAGGGTGCAGGGACTGAGAGGAGGGATTAGTGTTGAGGGTTTGTCGGAGTTCAGAAGATAGGATTCATCCTTGTAACTGTCACGGTCGACAGGGACCAGATAATAACGGCGCGCACTTGTGTTTAAGAATCGGCCCAGTTTCTTCACAACATCGTACAGATGTTACGATATAAACTGGGTGATTAAGTTTTTTTGTGGAATAACTTCAGTACCTACAGTCCAATCCCCCTGATACTAGTTACGTCGTACTGTTATAGTAGTAAGTGGAAGCACTGACAGGTTAGCAAGCTAACAAAGCTTCACTTTCTCTTACTGTATTTCTGTGTGTTTTGTCAAATTTTACCTGTAGAGGTTTCTTTAGAATGGACATGGAATCCCTTGATGACGACCACATTTTAACAGCAGGCAGTCATCCCTCACTGTGATGGTCACAATTAAGCAATAAAATAAATCAATGTATTTTATTGCAGTAACAAAATATGCATTGCTGTCTCATAATGATTGCACTTCCTGTGGTGTTGACCTTTGACAGCATGTGCAGACAAGTAAAAAAAAAAAAAAAATGTGTTTGATTCCAATAGGTCTAACTGAACTGATCTCAATAGTTAGTATTTCTGATGGCCTGGCTGCTCTTTGGTTCCGGGGCAGAGCTTGGATTTGTATGGGGGGTTTTGAACATACATTGGTTTACGATGCACTGGCATGCCTTGGGCTGTGGGATAAAACTCGTACTGGGCTTAATCTTAGACACGTTGATCCCCCTTTCAAGGCAGATTTTCAAATAGGGAGTTCTATCCCCCTCTCATTGGTTAGGACACTAAATACAGTCAGAATGAGCATCCTACCAAAGTTTTTGTTTTTGTTTCAATGTCTGCCCATCATTTTACCAAATTGTTTTTTTAAACAGTCAACTGATGTATTTACCATTTTTGTGGGATGGTAACACACCCAGAGTAAGACATAAAGTACTTCAGAAGTTTAAGTTCTATGGTGGTCTCTATCTGCATGATTTTCTGTTTTACTAATGACTAACTTTACATTCTGGTCCATGTCCACCAGTGATTCCCAAACCTTTTACAGTCTCGTACCCCTTCTGACATTGAACGTGAAGCCATGTACCCCCTACTCCTGTACACTTAAACACAATAATGTAATGTCATATACAATGTAGCCCTAAGGTGAAATGTGTATCTGAATATTTCACCGATCCTGTTGAGGAATATCAGAATAATCTGTAAATACACATCTTATTTAGAATTATCACTTGTTTGCTTTATTTATTTAGCCTACCTGTATTTTCAGTGAGAAACAAATCCCTTGTAGCAATGCATGGAGGCTCCTGACTGCTGGTCGATTTATTTTCTAGTTTCCATTCTTGTCCCACTTTTTTAAATTTCTGTTTACGCACCCCCTATGACAGTTTGCGTACCACTGGGGGGACCCGTACCTCACTTTGGGAACCTAAGCCATACATTTTCATGTTCTTGAGTCCCTCTTTCTGCTTTATTGACTGGTTTGGGCATCACGTATCCCCTCTGGCCTTACCTGCACCCCTGTGGTTATTGCTACACTTAAAATATGTTTTCAATTAAGGAAACCGTTTAAATTTACTGCTCCCACGGTTTTTACTCCGCTGTTAGAAAATCCTGTGTTTAAACCCACATTTACAGACTCCACTTTCTCCATATGGTACGATCAGGGGCTAAAGAGCTTTATGGATTTATATAAGGGAGGGGTATTGTGCTCCTTCACAGACCTTGTTACTAAATATGGTTTTTTTTACCCTCTCATTTTTTTAGATACTTCCAGGTGAGGGACTGTGCTAAATCTTTATTCTCCAATTCCCTCTCCTTCCACCTGAGCAGCCTTGGCATGAACTTTTACAAGTTAATCATTTGCAGGGGTCTTCAAGTCAAAAATCTACAGCTCTATTCACTCATATGAAGGTTTTCTAACCCAACACTCAACTCAATGTTCATAGTACAAAAAAAACAACAACTTTTTACTGCTAAATATCAACAGCCGTGACTAAACAACTGTTTCAAGCAGATCAATTTCTTGGAAAATAACAAATCTATTCCATAGTTTTTAATAACAATAAATATAAATCAATGACCAATCACAACCTCAGGCATGACCACATGTTGAGCATTTTCTTTTTTCTTTTCCCCATGGATTTATTTATCCCACATTAAAAAAACAACAAAAAAAAAAACATTTAAGCTGCAAGGAGGGAACAAAGCCCAATGGGCTTGTATAAGAGCTCCACCCCTTTCAATAAACACAAACAATTTAAATTTGTGTTATGTGTATTGTATTTGTGATTAGGTTGAGCCAGGTTTAATTTGTGTTTCAATGGTTGTGGACTTCTACGTGGTGTCTGCTGATAATGTGATCATGTCGTGGAGCTGGAGCTGGACAGAAAATGCCAGGGCTGATTTTTTGTCTCAGTCCACCCCTGTCCGCATATATTTATCCAGCTTCATAGTACAGACACTTTATGATTTTATTCATAATAGCTTTTCCCCTCTAGTGGGTCCTTAATGGCATTTAAAGGTCTGAAGATAAAACATTAAAAATGAAACCAGGTTGCCATTTAAACATTTATTACACATTATCGTGAATGATTAAACAACAAATGAGGTGAAAAATACTAACACTGCTCTGCAGGCATCTCCTAGTTAGCTGTTACACCATACAGAGGTTTAGTCTCTCAGGCTCACAGGGATGATGTCCATAACCAGATCTGAAATTCACAGCAACTTCAGTGGCAGAAACATCAGTTGCATCAAGAATAGGACTGCTTGGAAAAATAGTGGTTGCTCAAAAGTAAAAAGTGCTTGATAAAAGAAAAAAAAAAATTGGTATATCTTCTTAGTGGTATATCTGAAAATGTCATCATTTTCAGATATAGCTAATGGTTTAATTTCAAGGAAATTTAGATTCAGTTTTTATGGTATTAAAGAGCAGCAGTTCGGCCGAGCCAGCTGTCTCTGTTTAAGTTAAGTGCGCATCTGCAGAAGTCCCGCAAGGTCGATCCCAGAGTTACTGATCGGAGTCGTGAGGACGCATGCGCTGCAGCTTTCCCTCCAGTAAGCAGCCAATAGAAACCAGTGCTGAGACGTAAAGAACGAGACGTAATTTGTTACTGAGCAGCGAGACACGTTTAAGACGTTTCTAGTGGTTTTAACATAGTAAATATAAATAGTTGGTGTTATTTAGTATGTATCATAGAGAACAACTGAAGCATGTATGATCATATACTGACGTCACAGCTATCAGAGTTTAAAAGAATGAAAATTCACTAAGTTACAATTAAATACAACCCCTGGCAAAAATGATGTAATCACCAGTCTTGGATGATGTTCATTCAGTAGAAAATAAGTAGATCACAGACATGCCACAAAACTAAAAAGTCATTTAAAATGGCAACGTTCTGGCTTTAAGAAACACAAAAAGAAATCAAGAAAAAAAATTGTGGTAGTGAATAACAATTGCTTTAGATCAAGCAGAGGGAAAAAAATATTGAATCACCCTCCAAAAATAACATATGCATCCGATTAAATCTGCTCATTAGTCTGCAGTTAAAAAGGAGTGTTCACACCTTGGGGAGCTTGTTGCACAAAACAGATTGACATGAATCATGGCTCCAACATGAGAGATGTCAGCTGAAACAAAGGAGAGGATTATCAAACTTTTTAAAAAAGGCAAATGTTCGCACGGAATGTTGCAAAAGATGTTGATTGTTCACAGTCAGCTGCGGAGCACCTACCCCGAAAGCAGTGGACAACTCTCAACCGCCTGAGGACAGGGGTGGGACGTTTCGGAGAATCAATGCAGCGATGGGGCCTCGCCGACAGTGCCCACTTTGATTGTGGAGACCCCCTACAGACTGTTGATCACGTCTTGACCAGCTGCCCCAAACACCGGCCATCAAATGGCGACCGAGGCCTAATGAACCTGAACGAGGAGACGCTGGAATGGCTTGCTGCAACAGAGCTGAGGATCTGAAGACATATGCAAGAAGAAGAAGCTGTGTCTAAAACCTGGACCAAGTACAAACAACATGGGAAGGTTGTAAAAGGCAATCATACGGTAGACCAAGGAAGACATCAAAGCGTCAAGACAGAATACAGACTTTACGATAGATCAGATAGCTGCAAGCTCCGATCAGCAGCATCCCTACTATCATCTATCCTCCATGTCCTCCACGGAGAGTAAAGCCAGGCACACAACCTTCCATCTGTCCCAGGAATCCATCGTGTATCCAGCTGCAAAGGTTCCGTCCGGACATGCAGGGTCACCTCATCTTGGTCTTCTTATTGAGAAAATTTGATCAATAGCATTAAGTGACCAGCTGACCAATTCCATAATTTTGGGTTTTGGATGAATGCAGAGAGAGTCTCTTAGATCCACAAGACAGCAGACAAAACAAGCATCTGGGGTCGATAGGGAGGGTAGGAGCAAAGAAGAAATGCAACCGCCTTTGAAGAGAAGCAGAAAAGAAAGAAAGAAAAAAAAAAGTACCTCATGAGGAAGAAAACATCCTAAAAACTAAGATTCATTGTATAGGAGGCTTCTGGTCCATCTGAGCAGAACCTGCAGCGCTGTGAAGAACCTGCATTTCAGGTCATAGAATTTTTTATCAATCAGAATTTCCTTTTATTGACCTGTAAGCTAATTTTCAGACATGAGGAGGCAAGTTCAGTGAACACAGAAATCTTTTGCTGTGCTTTGTTTAGAAAACAAAGCTGGATGAAAGAACAAGGTCAGTGGTTGCCGTGGGAGAAGCTAAAAAAATAAAAAATAAAGTGAAGAGCAGAAAAGCTTCAGAGATAGAAATGAGAACATTAATGTTCAGTAACAATCAATATAGTTTTAGAGGCATTGCAATGTTGAATTGGTGGAGGATTTATCAATAGAATGGTCAGTCGTAGGATGATTGTTTGAAGATAAGCAGATACTTCCATACATTGAAATGTGGACGCTAAGATGTTGTTTAATACTGACTACTTTTTTTTTGTGCTGCTGTCCGAAGGAGACCTGAGACTGAGAACTGAGAAGCCCCTCACAACACCTGTGGACTCTGTGCTTCTGACAGTGACGAGCTGAGGCGTTCTTCTCCTGTTCTACTGATGTTTTTCATTCAGTCTAAGTACAGCTGTGCTTTTCTGATTGAGAAATTCATGCCAATTCCAACTGCAATACTTGATCAAAATCTGATAAATACAGTAGTTTATGAACACACCACTTTAGGCTAAATGGGTAACATATATTCATAGTTTCTATCCTAAAGAATCATGGGTAACATCCTAGAATTCCTCAGAGGAATGCAGCACTGTTAGATTTTTGTGTAAATTTGAACATTAAAACTTTTTCTCAGGAAACATCATTCCTGTAAATATAGGTCACAATATAACATCTTATATAAAACTCTGATTGGTTTTATGGTTTTATTAGGGTAATAGATATTTGGATTTAAATTATGAACTTTTGTCACAATGAATTGTGGCTGAGAGCAGCGCACGGGTCAAAGATTAAACAACAAAAGATTTTGAAGCACAAAGATAATATTTAGACTATAGAGATTAGATCTTCTGAATGTTGGTGTATTTTTTTTTTCAGATATCATGGTTGTGAAAATGTACTTTTGTTACTGTACAATGATTTATAAGAATGACATTGAACTGAATGAATTTTGTGATATGTTTGTTCTTTAGGAGGTATGGATTTTATATGCGTTTGAGATGTTTCCTTTGGGTTTTGACTTTAGATGAACATTTTATTGATTGGTGACTAATCTACTGACAAAACTAATCCTCACTTAATCATTTCTTATTTATTTAAGGTTTCTCCAAAGTGTTTTAAATTGGTTTCTGGAAGATCGAAAGAGACAGGTAATTTTAATGGTTTTATCAGGTGATACGATGATGAACGAGTTGAACAGATTATGCAATGATGGTGGAACTGTAAACTGTAACTTGTATTGCCTGTAATGTAATGTACTGTTTCACAGTACTGGTTTAGTTTAGCTTGATTCGGCACAATATTGGTGAAACCATCTTTTGCTTGTCAGGTCATTGGGACTTAGGGCCAGGCACGGTGTTTGGCTGTGAAATTTGCATTTACAGTGGTAACTGTCTGAGGGTATGCTAATTTATTAATGCTTTTAGGATGTGGGACTGAGACAAATTAGGCAGGGGAAAGGATATCCCAGATAGTGGAGCCAGTGTAAATGACCCTCAGACGTAGGTTAAATAGGAAATTCAACAGACTATTATTGGGGTTGATTGGGAGTAAGTGTGGGTGTTTGGTGTCTCTCTGGTGATTCTGTAATTTATATATATTTGTGTCAAAAATTATATACATATATATATAAAAAAAAATCTCTTCCTCACCCTCCGCGGGCGGTCTCTTTTTTCCTCCAAGCTCGGGTCCTCTACCAGAGGCCTGGGAGCTTGAGGGTTCTGCGCAGTATCTTTGCTGTTCCTAGAACTGCACTTTTCTGGACCGAGATGTCTGATGTATTTCCTGGGATCTGCTGGAGCCACTCCTCCAGTTTGGGGGTCACTGCCCCGAGTGCCCCAATGACCACGGGCACTACAGATGCCTTCACCCTCCAGGTTTTCTCCAACTCTTCTCTGAACCCCTGGTATTTCTCTAGTTTCTCGTGTTCCTTTTTCCTGATGTTGAAGTCGCTTGGTATTGCTATGTCGACCACAACGGCTTTCCTCTGCTCTTTGTCCACCACCACAATGTCTGGTTGGTTCGCCATTACCATTCTGTCCGTCTGTATCTGGAAGTCCCACAGGATCTTTGCTCAGTCATTCTCTACCACCTTTGGAGGTGTTTCCCACTTTGACCTTGGGGTTTCCAGCCCATACTCTGCATAGATGTTCCTGTATACTATACCAGTCACTTGGTTATGGCGCTCCATGTAAGCTTTCTCTGCCAGCATCTTACACCCTGCAGTTATGTGCTGGATTGTCTCATTGGCCTCTTTGCACAGTCTACACCTGGGGTCTTGTCTGGTGTGATAGATCTGGGCCTCTATTGCTCTGGTGCTCAAGGCCTGCTTCTGTTAAGCCATGATGAGTGCCTCTGTGCTGTCCTTTAGTCCGGCTCTGTCTAGCCATTGGTAGGATTTCTTGATATCCGCCACTTCAGTTATGTTTCGGTGGTACATCCCGTGTAGGGGCTTGTCCTCCCATGATGGAACCTCCAGCACCTCATCTTCTGTTCCCCATTGTCTGAGACATTCACTGAGCACGCCATCTGTTGGAGCCTTGTCCTTGATGTACTTATGGATCTTGGATGTTTCATCCTGGATAGTGTCTCTCACACTCACTAGTCCTCGTCCTCCTTCCTTCCGGCTAGCGTATAGTCTCAGAGTGCTGGATTTGGGGTGGAACCCTCCGTGCATGGTTAGGAGCTTTCGCGTCTTAACATCTGTGGTCTGTATCTCATCCTTTGGCCAGCTTATTATTCCTGCAAGGTATCTGATTACTGGCAGGGCGTAGCTGTTTTTTGCCCGGGACTTGTTCTTGCCATTGAGCTAGGTTCTTAGGACCTGCCTTACTCGTTGGTGGTATTTGGCCGTAGCCGCTTTCCTTGTCACCTCTTCGAGGTTGCCATTTGCTTGTGGGATTCCGAGGTACTTGTAACTGTCCTCAATGTCTGCTATTGTTCCTTCTGCGAGTGAGACCCCTTCTGTGTGGACTACCTTCCCTCTCTTAGTCACTATCCGACCACACTTCTCTAGTCCGAATCACATCCCAATGTCTGCACTGTATATCTGGGTGGTATGGATCAGTGAGTCGATGTCTCGCTCATTCTTAGCGTACAGCTTGATGTCATCCATGTATATATATATATATGTATATATATTAGGGTTAGATATATAAATATATATATATATATAAATTATACAAATTATATAAATATACAGTATATAAATTACAGAATCACCAGAGAGACACAAAACACCCACACTTACTCCCTATATATATATATATATATATATATATATATATATATATATATATATATAGAGAGAGAGAGAGAGAGAGAGAGATTTTTTATATATATTTGTCAATAATAATATACAGTATATATATAAATTACAGAATCACCAGAGAGACACAAAACACCCACACTTACTCCCAATATATATATATATATATATATATATATATATATATATATATAGAGAGAGAGAGAGAGAGAGAGAGATTTTTTATATATATTTGTCAATAATAATATACAGTATATATATAAATTACAGAATCACCAGAGAGACACAAAACACCCACACTTACTCCCAATATATATATATATATATATATATATATATATAGGGAGAGAGAGAGAGAGAGAGAGATTATTTTTTTTTTAAATTTATTTATTTATTTTTTTTAACAAAGGAGGGATTGATACATGATTACAGAATCTCTCCTGGTCAGTTCTGGTCAAACTGCCCTAAGCAGGCCAGATACTATCGTACTGATAACACTTACCAAGGCCTCTTCTCAGAGACTCCGTCATTGTTATGCTTCGCACTATCAGCAGCATACAAAACCCTGAGAGCACAGAACAACTACAGATTCATGGGACACACACACACTGAGACCTTTGAATCCCAGACCGGTTTGCTCCCGAAACCCTTTGTCCAGCAACACTAAAACTTCACTCTGTCTCATTCCATTCAAAACCGCCACAACATCTATCCTTTTATCAATGCACAGGTACAATCCAATTATGGTTATGATTACAGGGCTGTAGTCGAGCAAAAGGTGCCACAGTACATCTTGCAAACTCCAAGGAACTCAACCAACCCAAACCTGAGTAAAAAGAAAACATTAATACACCCAGGGAGAACATGCAAACCTATCACCTTCTTGCTAATGTCTAGCTGCCACTGAGTGAACCAAATGTTTCAATAACGAACATGTTCTTTGAATATAGGACACACACACACACACACACACACACACACAAACATTAGTCAGCAATAAATACATATATGTAAATAAACCTTGGTAATTCAAGCATCATGATGCATGAGGTAGTTGATACCTTCTGTGTTGTATACTGTAAAATGGGTCAAGGCCATTTGTAATATAAACTCGTAGGTGTAGTGGCATAGGCTTCACAATCTGCAGAGCATTTCTCTTAGATGGCCATGAACAGAATCTTCACTGAGCCAGGGTACGCCCCTTCTTCTGGTGTCAAAGGACTATGTTGTATGAGGTTACCATTGTGACAATGTATATTTAAATGCACTCTCAAATATGGTGAATATAAGAGAGAAAAATATCCCCTCTTTTTCTTCAGCCCATGAAAGAAGCCACAGCTTCAGCTCCCACACAGAGTTTGGGTGAATGATGCGGAATGCAATGGAGGGAAATATGTTTTTCTAATTGAAAACGTTCAAGCCACATCCTACTAAAACAATCAGAGCAGCAACCAAACAAGCCCTGAAGCCACAAAGATCGAGAGCTCAGGGAGGGGAGGGGGATGGAACTGTAAAACAGCCTCAGGACACTCTGTTCCCATTGCCTGCAGGAGGGGGAGTTATTGGTGTAATGTCAGTGCAGTTGCTACGTATACAGTTCATGTCAATTTAAAGATTAATAAAGACGCGGTCACAAAGACATCAGAGAGAGGCTGCATTGTTGTGGTCATTTTTTTTTAAATTTATATGAGCGCTCCTTTCACATTGAATACAGCATTTGTTTCTCATTTTTAGGTCTGGGACTCATTATGGTTTGTACCAAAATTGTTTAATCTTAATTATCAGTGCAAAAAAGTTTAAATAAATAAAAAATCCCAGGATGACATGCACACGTGTTCATGATAGATCCAAGTCAAATATATAGGCCACACAATTGAAGGCAAATGAAATTCAAGTATTAAGATAAATGTGTTCACTGTTCAGTACGCGGTTTAACAAACAGCACGCACAGCAATACAGGATACATAAATATGTTTAGGTACCTGTCTCACACACACGCACGCACACACACACATTTCACACACTCTTCCAAATAGCTGGTAGAAGGTGTTAATGTAGCCCCCAGTTTCCCAAAGTGTGGTACGCGATGGCACTACAGGGGGTACATGAGAGAAATGACAATTCACAAATGAAAGCATTAAAAATATGGGCTTTGATAATGTTTATTTTTAAGTTAAAAATGATAATCACACTAAATATTACCAGCAACTCACAAAATGTGAACAAAATACACAAAATGACAGCAAAAACACACACACTGAGTGAGAAAAATACTTACTATTATCAGCACCACACAAAACGACAGCAAAGACGCACTAAATGAGAGAAAAATACACAAGATCACTCCAAAATACACAAAAATAACAGAGAAACATACGAAACGACATAGGAACCAACCAAATGACACCAAAGACACACTGAGAGAGAATAATTTATCACCAACAACACACAAAAAGGACAACCAAAATAAACATAATAATAATAATAATAATAATAATAATAATAATAATAATAATACATTTTATTTGTATAGCGCTTTTACAGTGCTTAAAGAGGCTTTACAGGGATAAACAATAAGTACAAATACAGAGGCAAATCCTATAAATAAGATCCAAATATACTGAATAATAAAAAAGAACAAACAACAACAAAACACACAAAAAGATGATAGAAATGATCTTGATTAAAACATGAACTGATAATACAAGGATCAGTCATGGACCTACATTAGGAGGGAGATGACCAGAACAAATAAAAACTACATAAATAAATCTATTATGTAGCCACAAACACTGTTTCATTCACTTATTAACAAATGGATCATCTTTAAAATGTGTAATAGTTGTTTTTTCACTGAATTCTGTGCAAAATGTAGTAGTCGGCCATAAGGGGGTACGTGGATTCACTGCTCCTCAGGGATGCGTTAAATGCAGAGGACACATTTAATATCCATAGTAACATAGAGTATATGACCAATAAAGGTGAAAGCCCCAATTTAATCTTTAATCTTTAAAAAGGTTTGAGAACCACTGATGTAGACAAAGTGTTTGGGAACAATATGTATGTTTGAATACCAGCCTATATCCTGCATTTATTTGAACAATGTGGTTTAAGATTACAAGTGGCCCAGCAATCTTCAGTTAGCACAGGTTGTCCAGTCACAATAAGCTAAAGAGGCAAGCTAGCTAGCTAGCTGGGTAAGTGTCAGGTACTAGACTGTTCCTTTAAGAACAGAAACACGTTTTTTCAGTTCCGCTTAGCTATTAGGTCAGCTAATAGGCTAACAACATTAGCATAGTTTGTTTTTGGCCACTATTGCTTCCTTTGATGTTTTTTTCTTTGCTTGCAGTAAACTGGGTTTTTTTTTTTTCTTCTTCTTTTACAATCAAACAATAAGCCAATGGCCTGATGGTGATCTTAAATTATTCTAGATTTGGACAGATAGAATCTCTATTTTTATTGGAGAACAATATGTTTAGGATTTGTTTATTCAGACGAGGTTTTTCAGGAAATGTTTATCTCCTGACATGTTTCCACTTTCAACCTTGTCTGAATAAACAAAACCTCAACTTAACAAACTCAAGTGAAGTCAAGTGAAACTTCAAAGGAATCATCAAAGGCGATCAGCAGAACTCCTCTGAAGAGGACTGGCAGTTGACAGTCGAAACATGTCGGGTGATAAATAATTCCTGAAAAACTTAGTCTGAATAAACAAAACCTCCACTTAACATACTGTTCAAAAAGAAGACAAAAGGATTCACACTGAAACTATTTATTGGAGAACCCCGAGTATCAAAGAACACTTGCTAACAACAACCTTATACTGTTCACATCTGATGTCTTTCATCACAATGAATAAGGAGTTTTTTGTTTTGTTTTTTTTTTTTTTTTTAAACAATTTTTACAAAATCCTGTGTGTGTACAATAACTGCAGACATTGAGTGTGTGGTTCTTCTCACACTCTCACCCTAATGGAAGTGATAAATTGGTGGCCAGTTGGTTTTAATGGGTAGTTGGTCCAGCTGTACCAGCTCCTTCGCTTGCATTCGTTGGCAAGGATAATTATTCACATTGATGAAGTGAGCCATAGAACAATGGGTAATACACAACAGGAACTGCTTTAGCTCTAAAATTTTAATGACCAGACTTGTTAGAGGTGACTGATGGATGACAGCCAGTACGCTGGGACCAGATAGTTCACGGAAAGTCCCTTCATGGTGATGGTTAGGATGAGCATTGTGTGAGTTTCAATCTGGATACATGAATGTGAATCAGACACCATGGAGTGAGAGTTTAAAATGATGACATGTGTGTATATGTGTGAAGAGGCGAACATCTGTATTCCTTTTCCCAGTGCCAGCCAAAGAGCGGGAAGGAAGTATGATGCCACTTTGTTTCTGTCGTCATGCTGTTGACTGTTGTGGTCTCTTTTAAACATGTTCAATTCCTCACAGATGTGCTGTTCACTTTTAAAACATATTCCCTATCATGGCTATTACAGCTCTGTAATGGTGCCAAGACGATCCCAGAGACAAGGGGTCGCATTAAATCAAAAGCTCTGCCGTGCTGCAGAGGGAAAGGAATACGCTGAAATGTCCATTTGCAAAACAGACAAAAAAAACCTCACTCACTGCAGGGACACGAGGCTGTTAAAAGTTTTTGAATGTATCTTTCTGTGCAGAAAAAGCTCAGCGGTGCCCAGACTTGGGATAATGCATGACTCGATAACGCTGTAATACAGACACAATCTTTTAATAGGATAGCACCAACATCTAGTCATGAGGAGGAATAACATTCTGTTTTTAATAAGCAGCTCTTCTGCACGGGGAGCATTAGAAAGACGTACATGACAATTTTGCACAGCTTATTAAAAACACAGCATGCATTTGACTGCCAGATTTGTTTCAAGACAAAGAACAAAGACACATAGTCAATTTTTTTCTTCCTTGTGAGCAAAAATGTATTAACCAAAACTAACAAAGAGTGTCATTGATCTTTTGCTGACACCATGGCAGGCATGATGCCTTTAATGTCACTTGTTCTTTAATCAACAAAACGTCTCCTGTGGGGATTGTTATGAATGGTGTCACTTTGAACCTAAGCAGCCTCAGAAAAGCCAACTTTGTCATTTTGAATGAATCCCATTTCTAGGGGAATAATAACACTATGTTAAGACACAAATATAATCACAAGGCTTTCTTAAAATATTCAATAAAAATCACTTCTGTTACATTGGTGTGCAAGCCTCAGTTGTTTTATTTTCAGCGGTGATATGAGGCTTCTTAATGTGCAGCTCATAAGAGAAGAGCACAGTCTGCTTTCATACTTACATCTAGGTTTGAATAAATATGCATACAGCACCACTTACTAATGCTTTTGTTTTGTCATTCCACATGCTGTAAAACTTCTTCATGTTATAAACAGTTTCCAAAGAACATCTTTTGATTGGTTAAAGATGCTTCTTTGGCTTTTAAGCGAACTGATGGAATGTTTCACTGGACACCGGGCGCCCTTCATCTTACTTTGAAATACTTACACATGAAGACATTTGGCGAATAAACAACACTAAAAGCCCATAGAAAATTTACATTTGTGATTGACAAAAACAAAGATGAAATGAGTAGTCCACTTTAAAGATTAATGGTCATTTAAAATTGTAGCTTGACCAGGGCACACATAATTTAAAGAGGACTCCAAGACCACGAGTAATTATTACATCATCTATAAGAATAGCCACAGTAAGTCATTAGAACTTGCTCCATGGGAATGTTGTAACTGCTGTAACCTAGAACTTAAAGCTGCAGTTTGTAGAATCCTCTCTCCCTTCCATTTTGAAACCGAAAATCGACTTCTCCTTATCGGTATGTTTTGTGAACATTCTTAGCAACTTTTTTATGAAGTTTCATGAGGACACAAAGCGAAAGCGATCCGTTCCTCAGTTTTTGTGACTTTATTCTGTTGCTTCTCCACTTCGGTCTGCCTTTTTCCGCTTGATTTGCTGTGTAACTGTTGTGCCTAACGCTGTGATGGGGACTTACTACAGATGGTCCTTTCAATGCGCCTGACTTCAGTTGAGCAGCCAAAAAAAAATGCTCAAAACAGCTCATGGAGGATACGTGTTTATAAAAAGATCTCTGATTGGCTCACATCCACATTTATACACTCCATTTACAGGGCCAGGAGAAGGAGAATAGATTCACTGTCAACTCAGAACACTTTAAATTACAATATGCTCAAAGATGATTATAGATTTCTGAACAAATAATGCCCCCCGAAAAAACCTTACAAACTGCAGCTTTAAGACGCGTTTTCTGGCATTTCACATCAAATCTGCAGAAAAGGTGCAAAAACTGTTTTGCAGTTGCAGCAAACATGCTTATGTAACATTGGGAATATTGAATTAATCAAGTAAGAAATGATTTAACTTCATAGATGAGCTGGCTCAATGTGTTTTCTGATCTCTAAAGACTATTGTGACTTTACTACTAAAGAAAAAGAGTGTGATCAGATTTGGGTTTCAAGGTGATGAAGCATGGTTTCAATCAACAAGTCTTTGCATATTTTCTTTGGAAGAAAACCAGGAATCCTTCACCTCTTCCAACAGATCTGACCCCAGAAGACACCTTTTTATCATTAAAAAACCCCCACAATGGCTGAGAATACACAAAATGTCCAATGTCTCCATAGTTTTCAAACTCTGAAATCGTCAAACCAAGTTGCTGAACCGAACAATGTAGCTGGTGTTTCAGAATCATCTGTATCTTATCATTGGAAGGAAAAATCCCTCTAAACAAAAAATGCGGAGAGCCAGGCTTTTCTTTCAAAGAGCCTCAAGAGTAGCTGTTGTCTTTCAGGGGAAAGAGGGGGTGGGGGCTCCTCAGGCAGCGACCTAAGCTAGTAGGCTGGTTCTCATCATTTCGACAATAAAACTCCAAAAGTTGAAACAAAGCAACGTTTTATAAAGAAACACAGCTTGCAGTTTTCTGTTGGTTTCTTGTCCCCATACTTCCATTCTGATGCATCTTTTTCCAACAAACAAAAAAAGGATTTTTATAGATAAGATGAAACTTTTAGAAAGCTTAATTGCTTTTTGGCGCACTGCTGGGGCTGTACGACAAAGGAGACCAAGGAGACTTGAAATGGTTCAGAGATGAATGAGTGATTGTGCTTGAAGAACCCAAAGGTTTATTTCCTCACTGGCAGCCTTTTATTGGCAGCTAAATATAAGAGCGGAGTCTGCTGCAGAATGCTGAGGAAGTGTGCCAGGTGGAATAAGAGTTTGGATCAAATCACACCATTGATGAGGAAACAATAGTCGGCTGGCTTCAGGCACTTAATGTTGCTTTTACGTGTTTACAAAGACAGACAGGATTCAACACTGAGAAGCGAGAGCCTCAACATTCATGCACATTTGACTCAGGATGAGCCAAAAATCTTTATAATACTGCTTTAAAGGGGCCCACTCATATGGGATAGGGACAAAGAGGCAGTGCATGCTTCATTCAACAAGGTTTAAGATTCCGAACAGTTTTCTATGTTTGTATTTACAGATAAATGTGTACATTTTTTACATTGTGCGACAGATAGGAGAAAAGTCCTCTTAAAAAACCTCATTGACCTGTTACACATCGGCGCTTGGAGAAACCTGCGATAGTCTGGGATCAGAGTCCATCTCAAAGCGGTAATGATACCCCTCCCACACCTCCCTGCAGGCATCTCGCAGGTCATAGATACGCTTCTTGATGCCCTTGCGATTGAGGTAAAGCACAAAAAGAAAAATCAAGCCTATAAAACCCAAAACTATACCTAAGAAGACATAAGAGGTATGCAGCGCAAGATCTGCCGCTGCATCTCTCTGATGACATCCAAGAGTCAATGTCCCCACGGCGAGCATGGACGTGTTCCTCAAGCTGGCCGGGAAGGCACACACAAGACCCTCAACGTCTCTAATCCGGTCCTGCGATCTGTTGAGCCACAGAGCAAAAGGTTCAATGCCACAAGTGCAAGTGAATGGGTTTTGTCCCAGTTTGAGACTGACTCCAGGGAAGGAGTCAAGCTCTCCAAGCCCTTCCTCGGGCAATGTCCTAAGAGCGTTGAATGTAAGGTCGAGCTCCTCCAGGCGGTCCAACCCTGAGAAAGTGGAGTTGTGAATGGCCACCAGGGAGTTGTTGCTGAGCTGGAGGCGCTGAAGGCTCTTAAGTTGGGCAAAGATGTGCGAAGGAAGGAAGATGAGGCCGTTGTTGGACAGGTCTAAGCCTTGCAGGCTCTGGAGGGAGCTCCAGCGAAGGGACGTGGCCAGATCCACCACTGAGGAATGGTTGTAGAGAGCTCGACTCAGGTTGAGTTCTCTCAGGGACTGATTCTGGACTGTGAAGGCTTCAGGGTGAATGACAGCCAGCTGGTTGTTGCTCATGTCTAGAGAGCGAAGGTTGCGGAGCGTAGAAAACGTGTTGGATTCCACTTCAGAAATCCTATGTCGGAAGAAACAATGAAGACAACCAAATTAAATGAAGCATCAAAAGAGGCCATTATTAAACTAAGATCAATGAAATCCTTATCAAAACATATAAAACATTGCATCAAATGGAAAAAAAGTCCCTTTTTAATGGTGTTAAAATGATTCAACAAAATAACAAAGATTAGTTGCAAGTATATAAGATGGTGTTACCCTCCAGCCATATTTTATTTGTATTCTATATCAGTTTAGCCTCGTCAATTTTAACTCTTCAGTCATCTTTAATGTCCTTTCTGTTGTGTCTTCAGAGTCAGAACTAACCTTTCCACCTTGTTGACAGGTGGAAGGTTCTTTTTCTAAAGTGCTGGTGCTTTAAAAAATACACATAAAAATGATTTATCAGAAGAGAACGGGTCCATCACCACAGAGCAGGAGAAATCTGACCCTTATTTTGGGACTGAAGGTTATATTTGGACTCACACCCCTGGATGGATGGTTTTGCTCACTTTTTAAACTCAAAAATCTCAAAACTGGATGGTCACTTGTATTTGTTTATGCAAATTATGTTATGTTGATGTTTTTGTCCAGTCCAAATAAAAGATACAATTTTAAAAAAAAAGTTAAAAATTAACTGATACATGTTTCCATACCTACTGCAAGTGTATCCTATTGTTTTGTTGGGATGGGCAATAAATGGTGACAGACAAAACCCTATGGACACAATCACAACCCCTGCTTTAAACATGCACAAAATCCCAGACATATGCATGAATATTTATAGGCTTTTGATGAATAGTAAACAAATCTAATAAGAGGTTATTTTGTGATTATGTCCGCTTTGTTTTTTTATTTTTTAAACATGGATTCATACAAACTATATTTTCAAATTACTTTTTCCAACCAATGAAGCAAATTTCTTGCTCCATTGTATTATGTCTGCAACCTAAATATTTGGAAGGACCAACAATTTCATTAATTACACAAAAAAACACACATTATACACTTTCAAAATTGTCATAGAACATATTCATTTCTTGGTATCTGTATACTCTTTAATTTACATTGTCAAACTTCTTATTAACTATCTTATTCCACTCACTGATATATAAAAGGTTTATCTTGTTGTCCACACACTCATAGACCTAAAATTAGTTTGTAAGCCCCTTCCCTCTCAATAAATCATTTATTCTTGGCCTTAAAACCAACTTTGAAGAGTTTGAAAAACAACAAAATCTGCAAATTTGAATAACTTTGACTTATGGAACAATGGGTTTGTAGTAGGGCTGGGTGATATGGACCAAAACTAATTTCTCAATATTTTTTCTCAAAATGGCAATATACAATATTAATCTGGATATTTTTTTTTTTTTTATCTCAATAAAGTCTAAGAAGAAAGACAAGTCTGGATTAAATTTGATGATGAAAAATGACAGATATATCTCAATATAGGCAATATTGTCATTTTCTACGTATATCGCCGAAACAGAAAACGTGATATTACCCAGCCCTAGTTTGTATGATCTAAATATCTGGCGTTATGTATATACTGTATGTATTGCTGTCTTTTGAAGTTTAACTATTGATTGTAAATTATTTACCATAGAAGTGAAACCTACCCTTTACAGCAGACATAGGCAACTTCTGGCCCAGGGGCCACATGTGGCCCTCAGTCTTAATGGGTGTGACCCCCAAAGTAAATGTGCAAAATGACAGAAAAATACATAAAACAAAAGCAAGAATACATTAAAAAAAATATATGCATAGAATTACAACACTGCAGGAAAATACAAGAGAAAAACACAGAAAATACTCCAAAAACACATGGAACTACTCAGAAAATGAACAAAACAACAGTAGTAATACACAAAATTACTCAGAAAAATATACAAAATTACAATAACAGTACCAAAAAGACAATACATGAAAAACGAATCCGCAAACCCACAGCACAGAAATACACAAGTTTAAAAAAAAAAACTTTTTTTAAAAAAAAAGATGACAGGTAGATAAGAATAACAGAAATGCACAAAATGCCTCATAATGAGCAAGACACCAACACACATACACATAATGACAGAAAAAACACAAAAAGTTACTATAACAACTGTTTACTTACCTGTGTTAACCATCTGATTGGTCATTATTCTAAATGCTGACATGAATGTTGAACATGTGGCCCTCCGATCAAACAAACACATTTTTGTGGCCCCACTGTGATAATAGTTGCCTACCTCTGCCTCACAGCCTAAATGCATTGTCAGTTTGAATGGGGTGATTGAAGCTAAAGTTCTTACCTGTTATTACTCAGAGACAGGTTGGTGACGTTCTCCAGTCCTTTGAAGGACTCGGGTCCGATGCTGCTGATCTGGTTTCCGGTGATGAACAGATTGCGGGTGTACGCGGGGATCTGGGTCGGGACGCTGCGCAGTTCTTTGGACACGCACTTGACGGTGTGAGCCGCCTCCGAGCACTCGCAGCGCGGCGGGCACGAAGCGCGCACGGAGCCGAGCAGCGCGCACAGCAGCACAGCCTCTTTCCCACCGAGCATGGTGAAGGCAAGCCGGGGACTGGCGATCAGCAGCCCGGGAGAGACGCGCACGGACACGGAGAGAGAAGACGAGTGTGTGCCGTGTGTGCTCCAGTCTCCATGAGTGGCCCCACTCAGAGTGGGGGTCGGGCTGAACAGTGTGAGACCCTTTGGGCTAAAGCTGGGCGTCGCTTCTTCTCCAACAATGAAGTTAAAAGACCATGATCTGCGGGGAGGGGCTTCACTGCTGCCCTCAAAGATCCACGACCTCAGAGGGATTAACCAGGACCAACTTTTACTTTTGGAACATCCAACTTTTAAACTTAACATTTACCACTGTTAGAGTAGTTAATATCACACAGAAAGCTGTTAAACATTAATCATACACAGACACTTTGGTGGAGGTGAATCCTGGGAGGGTTTTTCAAACTGCACTCATCTCAAAAGATCTTCCCAGGTGGTAATGGTCAAAGTGGGGGATGGGTGTTTGTGAGGCCATAGAGTCTTTGATCCCCCCATTCATGAATACCATGATGCTCCACAGGACATCAGCCACCAAAGGAGGACTTTTAGCCACTTGACAGTTGGGTATCAAAGCTGACAGAACTCCCACCTCTTCCCTGATGTTTATTCTGACAAAGTTTTAAAACAGGGGGAGAAAAAAAAGTGTGTTGTTGAGGAATTCTTTAATCGTAGTCAACTCATTATTCAAAAAATAACCCCCCCCCAAAAAACGAACTGCACACATTTCCACAATAATAAACATCTTTATTGATTAAATTGCTCAGAGTTTATACAATCATTTAAATTCCTGTGATCAACGTCTTAGAATTGATCCTGTAAGGATTAGACCAACAAAAGGTTGAGGGATATTGCTTTCTGGTTTAAGTATATGTGGATAGTGGCACTAATAATGGCATGCCAACTGTCCTTTGTGAATGTCCTGAATTGCTGGGACCACAGGTCTCCACATTCCAAGGCTTGGGCTCTTGGATACAACAAGGCACCACAGCAGGCGACGATCAAACCAGTTGGAAAAGATCTCGCCTTGTCCTTTGAGCTCAAAGTATGGAATATAGATTGTATTCTACTGAAATATACAGATTTATAGCACTGTGGACAATGTGTTTCATCTGGCCTCAAAGGGCAGCGCAGTCGATACCTTTTACAGCCGAGTGTAATAAATGAGCCACTTTTGGTTTTCAGCGCTGCCGATTGTCTCCCATTTTCTGACATTTGTAATAATTACAGAGAACGGAAAGGATTTGCTCCATCTCTACTGCTGTTTGGTCACATTTGATCAGTCGCAACACAAATGTAAAATGTCACTGCAGGACATTTATGCCTTTATAATAACACCAACCTGGATGTGGATTCAGGTCTGCTTAAGGCCAATGTGGACTTCTCTGTAGTGGCGGTTTGGGGATTACTGCTAGATGTTCTGACGTTTTTGGGTTACAGATCAAACTAGTTTTGTTGAGTCCAACTTTGTTGCTCTCTTACAACTTAAAGAAGTTTTCCACTCTGTTGTTTGTTAAAAAACAAAACAAAAACATAAATACAGAATATAAAGATGAAATTAAACTAGAGACAAACGGTCATGTTTTCTCAGCCTGGAGATGAAATAACAGTTGTTCAGTGAGAGTTTGCGCTTTTTCTATGGAAAATGTCTATCCGTACGGTTGCCGTATCAATATACCGACATTCTAATCGTACGCAGTGCCCCTCATTGGCCAGTTTAGGTCACGTGACTAAGACTAAACCTCACCGTAAACCTAAAAATTGTTGCTATGTAAGGTTATAACCTAACTCTATGACGCTACGTACGTGCACTTAGGTGAAAAACCAATAGCACTGGGGGTCGTCTGTACGGCAACCATATGAATAGACACTTTATTTTCTATAGGACAATAATGTAATATGTAAGTAATGTAAACAATACTAAAGATGCTTTTATTGCACAAGTAGGTATGATATTAAAAAGCTCCAGCACAGATACCAGGCAGTAGAACTTCCAACTCATTTCATCTTCATAAAAATGTCTTTATTGTTAAATGTTGGATTCTGATCGATTTTTTTTTCTTCTCCTTCAGAACAATGAGCCATGGTACAATTATGTGATTAAAGATTCACTGGCCTGGAAAGAAAACTAGGATACACTATAAAAGTAAAAGAAAAACCCAAACCTTACTTATTCAACTTACAAGTAGTTATGATCTAACTATGTACAATATAAGGCATTTGCTTTAGGTCATTCCTAGACTTTCACTGTTTTAGGGAAATATTCAGCAGGTTTCTACAGAATCTGCTTTGACAACACACACACGCACACACACTGAGGCTGCCCTGCTAAAGCCTGATCTACTGTTCTCTCACTGAACTTTTCCCCACCACTCAACAAAGACTTGATAAATGGCTCTGATCAGACTTCTCTCCCTGACTCGCATTAAATGCACTAGACCTACATGCTGACATGCAATTGCATGCTTTCCCCAGCAGCTACTACGCTGCAGTGATCAGACTATACACGCATGTACGAGAGCACACGTTTGTTCAGGCACGAAAGTGTGCTCCACTGCTGAGCAGGCATGAACAAAGAGAAGGACGCTGTGAATATTTCACAGGCTAAACTCTGGAAGGAGCATTCAGGTCTGTGAAGTGATGAACAGTGTAATGCAGGGTTGGGGTCAATTATAATTGTGACAAAAATTGTGAATTATAACTTAACACACAACTGGGGAACCATGTTACAGTTCTACACATATGTAGCAAAGAATTATTATAATCGAAGGGTATACTGACAGAATAAACCCACACCAAAAATATTAAAACATATTTTCATTGATTAGGTAATCAATAGAGAGGAAAGAAATTAGATGATAAATATTTGTTTTTAGTGTATTTTACAGCTGATTTAGGACCTGTTATCATAAGAGATGCTAACAGAAAGCTAACACAAGAGGAAGGTGAACTTTTATTAGGTTATTTATTTCAGGCTCGGTCATTGTGAGAAATTGCATATTGCATTGAACATAAGTAATTGAGAATGTAATTATAATTGACTTGCTGAGGATAAAAAATAATTGTAATTTAGTTGTAATTGGAAAAAATGTTGGTCACTGTAATCGTAACTGAATTGTAACTGAAAAATGTAATTGACCCCAACCCTGGTGTAATGTGTGTTCAGTTCTGGAGGCCAGACTGGTGGAACCAACACTAAGCTCCCTGCATGTTTGGGTGTAGGAAGCTGACATGTTTACATCAAAAATTAAGCCGTGACAAAAAACTAATTTCATTAAAAACACAGAAAAATGCCCCGTAGAAGTAGGATGTTAGATATGATAGGAACTGATCAGCAGAATGACCATCAAACCTGAGGCTGAACAGTGGGATTGTACAGACAGACATTAGGTTCTGCTTGGTGTGAGGGAGTTAAACCTGAGGTTCCTGACTACCTGCTGAGGAGCACAGTGGACAAAAAGGGGCTCAACTCTTTTCTTTTGGGGGTTTCTGTTTGATTGCCAACAATAAGGAGTTTTAATTCTGCTCACAAACGCCATGTCGACGGACTTTTGAGAGCCAACAAAAGCAGTTAAAAGCCAGGAGAAAACTCAAAATGTGAAGGAATCAGTGGCTTCCAACAAAAAACCTTAGCAAGCATCACCCATTAAGAGAGAGTCCAATGTATCACTGGCCATACTGGTGCAAAATCTGCTGTGAGGACAATAATATATGTCTCTATGAATATTATCACTGCCCAAGAGCAAAATAAGTTCCATGATCTACACTGTAAACCTGAACGTTCAAAGTAATTAATTAGCTTAAGTCGTTTATACTCAAAGTTATACTAACTGAATTATGTCAAGTTGATGTAACATGTTCTTCCTTTTTGAGCAACTTTAATCATTTTTGACTAAATGGAACTACATTTGTTTAAAAGTTAGCATAACGTAAAAACAACTTAAGTACAACTTAATAGAATTAAGTAATTACATGCTAGTTATTTCTGTTGTTTGAAATAGGGATTATTTAAAAAATAAACTTTATTTACTTACTTAACTTAATTCATATAGCACTTTAATTTAACGGTTATCAAAAAGTACAAGTAACCAGTCGTCCAACCTTTTAAGTTCTGCAAAATTTTGACTTTTAAGTTATTAAGTTGGTAACTTTTTTGGGGTTTACAGTGTAGAAATGAAAACATACAAGGCACACATCACATAGCTGTTAATAAACATTAGAACACTGTCCGACAAAGGCTGTTAAAGAAATAACCAGTTATCAAACATGACGTCCAAGGTGGACTTTAGGTAGATCATTACCCCAAGTTTACACTGGATACGTCAACGCTGCGTTAAGGCTCCGATTCGGTTTTGCTCTGACGTCCGGAAATCCCTACCGGTTGCGTTCTGAGTGGCGCAGTATGGTCTGACAACCGACGTCATGAGACTGAGAAGTTCTCGCACTATTTACATAATTGCGCAAGAACGCAGTTAAAGGTATGTGTTATGAATGCAACAACAAACAGATAAACAGGTCCATGGTGTCATCAATGAAAATCTCTTACATGTTGACTCCGGGCCTGGCCCCACCCATTATGACGTTTTGGCGATGTAGTCATATAAATTATGATTTGAAGTGTTTTATTCTGAAGAGTAATCTGATGTTTTAATGTTGAATATGTACTTAACTTCCTGTTTTCCTATATTTGCTCCGTGCTGAGTTGATGCGTCCGCCAGAAATAGAAGTCCTGCGTATCTCTGCCGGAGGGTTTCGGACTGTCGCAGCTGGGACGAAGCAGATACGCAGCGCACCGGACCCGGTGGAAATTAACACATAAACTAAAGTGAAACCTATCAGCTACGCTGGCGGGGACGTAACGCAGTGAACCTGTATCCAGTGGAAATTGAGGGTTAGAGCAAATTTTCCATTCCTTATGCACCCAAACTGTTCTACAGGAGATAATGTAATGTTTACTGTTTGAAAGCATAACCAACATAAGCATAATCTACATTCACCTGATAGTGTGTTGGGTTCTGTCCACCTGTAATGCCTATAGTTACAGACTAAGAATAAAACATGAAAATGACACATTCTGCCCTTGTTTTCCTGCGTTTGGCACATGGAGTAGATGACCTCATACCTGTCAGCATGTCTTGTTAGATGACATCAATGAAGAAGCATGTTCAGCACATGCACATTGATGCGCTACATTCATCCCAACACCAGCAGGAAAAACACAAACTATTTCTAATTATTTAGCAGTTAGTTAAAGAGCTGAAATCAACCATTAAATAAACGTCATCAAATGCAATTATAGGTAACTAATTTATTTACCAAGTTTGTGGTCTTCAGTACAAAAATGTCCATGGGGGCGTGGCCCATCGCTACGTGAACAATCATATATTTCAAAAAGCAGCAAATGAATTGAATGAATGCAGTTGAAAATAACAGAAACTTGTTTGTGTTTCGTTTGTGATCAACAGTGACAAATATAGAAATTTGTTACCGTTTTCAGATGGTACTAAATAGGAATTAAAACTTTCCATTATGGAAGTTCTACAGCTCTCTATGAGGCGGCTCATCTGCTCTCTATAAACAGAGCATGTGCAGGATTTCTTGGAAGCGGTTGTTTCATAGAGGTGAGAAGTTCTTCTATCACCATGTGACTCCTCCCCTTTTAGAAAAGCTCGTCACCTGCATCGACCCTGTTTGGGTGGGAGGGGTTTGGAGGTCACCGGAGGTTGACGGCCAGGGCCACCGTAATTATGACGCCAATGAGCATCAAGAAAGGCAGCCAAGTCTTAAGGAAACCCACACAACTGGAACAAGGAGGAGAAAGAAAGAACATGTGATTAATAAAGGTAACAAAACGTGTGTACAACAGATGAAAATAACACAACAGCATCATTCATTATCCTGTAGTGTAGACCTAAAAAAGTCCTGCTGATGGCAATATGCACGTCATCATTGACCCTGTATTTCTGCAACCATGGCAACAAGCTCGTCGGTGCCGACATAATTTCACTATGCGCGGATCATGCAGAGAGGAAACCTTAGCAGCTTTTAAAAGCATGTAGAACATGATGAGTGATGAAACTACAACAGCAATGTGTGAAAGGTGTAACTGAAATCAGAACTGAAACAAGGGAGAGCGCCACATTGTGTTAAAAAAAAAAAAAAAAAAAAAAAAACTTCAATATACACACAAATGGGTATAATCATCAAAAGTAGTGACTGTAGCCACTTTGATAGTTGGGTCATTCCATGTCATTTCAACAAAATTTAATGACATCCTACGCACTTTGGTGTCATTTTTAGGAATAACAAAAAGACAGTCATCAACATCCCCCGCCACATTGGTTCTCATAACTCCTACAACCTTTTCCTAAATATCTTAAATCTAAGAACTTAAATGTATACATAAGAAAATATTATCACATCAGAATATAAAATTGCTAACTATCTTAAACGGTTGCTAAGAAAAGCTGTCCCCTTTGAACATACCTCGAACAAAGAAACCGATTAAGGGTAATAACTCCGGAAAAAAGAATTGCGCGCTTCTCATTTTCGAACTCTATCAAGGTATTGATAGCCTGAATCCACACACCGAATTTGGTTATCTTATCTTAAACGGTTTCTGAGAAAAGCTGTCCCCTTTAACTGGTACGGACGGACGCACAAGAGTAGCTCAAACCTATATCCCCCTTCCACACGTTTGTGACGGGATTTAAAAAACACCACCAAATGATACAAAATCTATAAAATTACAAAATGACAACAAAAAAACACAGAAAACAAATACACAAAAAATGTCTCCAAAATGACAACAAAAAGGCACAAATTGGCTCAAAACACACAAAGCCACAAAAACTAATTTTAAGGAAAATACGCTAAACGAATTCAAAAACACAAGACAACAACAGAATGAGAAAAAAATTACACAAAATGAAGCAAAACAAATGACACTAAAAACACATGAAATGACGAACACAAACGTATCGTTCTTCCCTGTATTAATGCTTAGATATAGCCATTATTCTAAATGCTGACATAAAAGGCCCTCAGATCAGAAAATAACTTTTTTGTGGCCCCGCTATGATAAAAGTTGCCCACCTCTGCTATAGAACGTTAGCTTTGTTCCCTGCTCGTTCTGGATTTGTGCATTTCCATGGAGACCGTACAGACTGGTTCTCACCTGACGTGCTTTCCATGGATGAGGACGAGGAGGCAGAGTTTGACCATGTTCCACGAGCTGCTGTTTTTATAACGCATCAGGTTCAAGGCCATAGCGACATGAGAGTGACAGTTGTCACAGCAGAGGTTGTGCTATGGAAAAGGACAAATGTTTAATTTTTTTGCTTTTTGTTGTTGCACACATTTACATGCGTGTGTGTGCGTGTTGGTATATTCACCATTCTGTGCTTGTACTCCTCTGAGGCATCATGCACCGCTGTGTCCCAGGAGTTGGAACCACTTGCATAGACTTTGCTTATGTCAAGCATCCAGTATCTGCAGGAATAAATCATTATGGGCTGAAGCGCCAGACAAATGAAAATACAGCCTTAGTTTCAATGCTTAAAACTTAGATAAAAATATATTAATTTAACTCATTTAAAGGCTTTTGAACTCACTTAGTTGGTTTTCCAAAGGCCATGTTGTCTTCCTGCAAATACCATAGAACTTCAGTTATAACGGCTCAACTTCACATTCATTTTTCTTTTACTGAAAGGATTTTTAAAATATGTGACAGAAAATCAATTTAAGTCTAAATCATTATGAGAAATCAGACTTAAAATGTTACCAATAGGAATGTAACAATTTTGTTGAAAGAAACAACACAACAGCCGGGTTGTTGACTTTTGTTGGGCTTTTAATCCTTGTGAATCATTTTATTCTATCCTATCTGTTGTCTAAATTAGTGATTTACAACTGCCAGAAAGTCTATCCCACCATGTTACAGCGCATCTCCCATAATAAGACATGTATCGAGTGCTGTATGATATATCATGTAGAACATCATAAATAATCACACTGCTTAATTTGAGCAACTTAACTCTCTCATTTTTAGTTACAGTGGGCGCTGAACATTTCAAGCTGCATTTTAGATTTATTTTAGCAGGTCAAAAAAGAAGCAAAATTTGTTCCAAGTAATGAGAAATAATTACTAAAAAAAAAAAAAAAAAACCCAACATGTAGATTGGTACATTTCTTTTCACTCATTATTTGTGAAGCGAAACACTCCCACACACTGTGTCACACTTTTGCAGATTGCTTTTCATCAACAAAATTTTGTTACACATTTTTTATTCTTCATTTTGAATTTTTCTTTTTTTATATCGTATCGTGAGTTAACTATACTGTTACAGCCCTAGTCACCCATGATCAAATGTACTGAGATAGTTAGAATAGTTGAAATCGGGAATAAGGGACAGATTATCAAACATAGAAAATGTGGCTCCCATCCTGTTTGTTTGGACCACACATCAGGTTTGTGTGTAAGTAAGTCATGTAGTAATACTTCCTACAATAGTGGATTGCATGAGCCTGACAATCTTTGCTACTTAGCCTTTTATGACAAGTTCTGATAAACTACGGCCGGGCCCGAGGAATGTCTTTGCGCCGAATAGCACGTACCACATTCCCGAGACTTCAGTGAAATGACTCGGTTCCACCAGTAAAACAAAGGAAATTGTGTGACGTAAAATCACAATCTAATTGCCTTTGAAACGATATATCGCATGACTATGTTCCAATAAATGTAGAAATTACATCAAAAGGGGGTGGGCCCCCGGGCCCCCAGGACCCCTCCACTTTCAAAAATGTCTCCGAGAGGCTTTTGACATCCGCTCATAGAATGTCCATGTCAAATTACATCCTGATTCAACAAGCATTAACGGAGGAGTAGTCATTTGAAAAATGGGGGCCCCAGGGTACCCCTGGCGTCCCCGTGGCACATACAGAGTAATGGGCTCCATTCATATATTGGTATATGTCAGTGACTCGGTAACACCAACTGTCGCAATATTTGACTCACAAATAAATAAGTAAACCACTTTAATGGAAATTGCCTAAAAAATGGGAGTGGGCCCCCAGGACCCTAATCAAATTGTGAGAAACATAATCATAATCTACGTTGAATTACCTATGAAATGATATATCACATGACTATGTTCCCATAAATTTGGAAATTACCAAAAATGGGGGGATGGGCCCCATTTCAAAAAAAGGGCTCAGAGCGTCTCATCATATTCCTTCATGCAGTATTCGTACCAAACTGCATTCCGATCTAGAGGAGTAGTCATTTGAAAAATGGGTCCCCCTGGTGCCCGTGACACGTACGGGGTAATGGGCCCCATTTATATAATGGTATGTGCCAATGATTCGGTATTACCAACTGTCGAAATATTTGACACACAAATAAATGAGAAATCGACTTTAGCTTTTTTTTCTGGGCCCCAAATCAAAAATCGGGCTCAGAAAGTGAGTGGCGTCTTGAGTCCGGTAACCCGGCCTAAAAACAACAAAAAACATGAGAACTGCACCTGCCTTCAGGTTGTTGTTGTTATCCTGCTCTATGGCACAATGAGTAACTTTTTCTAGAGAATTTCTCAAGAATTAGAAAAGAAGAACCCCCCAATATTCTAATGAGATACATGAAGAACAGTAAGTTGATCCAACAGTTTTAGTGCAAGGACAAGCTACAGGACAGTGAATGAAAGTTTGAGTCTCAAAATATATAATCTTCCTGCACGTGCGCAGTGCTAAAGTGTAGCTATAGCAGTGAAACACACATAAAAATCCCATTTACTCCGTTGTACCTCCTATGAACCCGAGCTGCACTACAGTCATTACTCACTGAGACAAAATAGGGTCCAGCAAAATCCCGGATGATTCCTGTGGAAGTGCAGATGCCCATGTGACCAATGAATGGAAGCAGCCATCTGAATAGAGAAAGAGAGTTAGTTCTGCTGTATTCAGCCACACAATAATTCCTAACAGGTCTGCAGTGTGAGCTGATGGACAAGTTTAGTTTGTTTTTAAAATGTAAAAAATGGAAGGCTAAAAAAAGTGATATAATTTAGTGAGTGAGTAAACTATGGTTTTCTTTTTATTACAGGGTTCTCGCCAGCGCTGTTGAGTGTAGAAGCCCCCGACGTTGTAATTTTGCTCCCCTACGAACTGGAGCAATGGCGTCCCCTACACTCAGTTTTCAGCAACGTAGGTGGGATTTTCTATTGTTTTTTTCTTTTTCTTTTTAAATCGGTACCGTCGTTTCACACTGGGACACAAAAGGTACTTCCAGGCGTGCACAGGTTGTTTTAACTCTCTTTTTAATCTGCATAACCGAGAAACACATGAATCAGCCGCATCGTCTATTTAATACAGGCAAACTCGGGTGCTCCCGTCTTTACCTGAGGGCCCCTACAGCCCTAAGCTGCCCCGATGCTGCCTGTGTGCACCGTCCAATATAAACAGTGCTTCAACCAGGACGTAGCGTGTAGCGGCACATGAACCTGCTCGTCATGTTTCTAAAACTCGCAACGAATCATTGTACATGAGCGCGCACGGGTGTGAATAACGTTGACTTGAAATGTGTTGGGGCTTAGAGAGACATTGGCTTCAATCAGGTTGGACGGGTTCGGGCCGTGTCTTCTTTTTCGGCCCAATTAAAGCTCTACTGTGTTGTGTGTGTGTGTGTGTGTGTGTACGCGTCCTACGCCAATGACTGACCTATCATGTCCCCTAAACTGGCCAATGAGGGGTGCTGCGTCTGAATTGATAGAATGTTGGTATATTGATACGGCAACTGTACGAATAGCCACTGCCTATTATATATAACATACCACAAGCCATACATCAAATCTGCAGCACTAAAAAACATTTGTCACAATGTTTTAGTAAAAATAATTAATAATTTATTTAATTAACAGTCTTACTTAATTATTTTTGTTTTTCTTTTTTTGTTTTGTTTGTTTAGTGTTTTTTCATTTCATTTGTACAATTTCTCGAGTCTCTGTCACACATATAATTTCCCCCTGGCATAAATAAAATAAGCAGTTGCTATCTGTATAATTGCCATATCAATATACCGACATTCTATCCGTAGGCAGCGCCCCTCATTGGCCAGTTTAGGTCATGTGACTAAGACTAAACCTAACCTTAACCCTAAAAATTGTTGCGATATACGGTTATAACCTAACCCTAACCCCAAGACGATGCGTACGTGTACTTCGGTAAACGTACCAATAGCACCGGGGGTTGTCCGTATGGCAACTGTACGTATAGACACCATGAATAAAGTATTTCTGATTCTAAAACATTTAAAGATTGTTAATTTAATACTAAATCTTTATCAGTTGCAGCAGTATTACAGTACATACTACATCTCTCATCTGTATACAGTATTTTTGTGAGTTTGAATAATGGAAAGTAAATCAGATTTTAGATGGAGCTTATTGGTGACTAGAGATCCTGAGGGTCCCTCACATGGTCCATGAGGGCTCCCTGGTGGCCGGTTGGTGACCCCTGTACTACATGAATGCATCAACAAAACATTAATCAAGAAGAAACAGCCAACAAATAAACATTATGAACTCTGTGCATTACATTAGGACTTACATTTTAAACCTAATGTTGCACTGTAAACTGTACACGTTTTGTTTGTTTAAAAGTAGTGTAATAAAAACAAAGATTTTTTCCGATTGTAATAAACAATTGTGATTATAATCGTCAATACAATATTGATGAAAAAAATAATCGTGATTATCATTTTGGCCATAATCGTGCAGCTCTACATTACATAAATGTTTTTTTTTCTAAATTATTTGTGTAACTTTGTTAAATGTACATTTTACGAATAGGCTACTCGTTGTAATGACTAAATAAATGACATTGAAGTTAATTGTGGTGTTGTTAATACCAGTACCTTCACAAAGCCTAAACTATGTCCGAATAGCATAAACAGGAGGGTTTTTAATGCAGAGCTACCATTCTACGATGAGTATAAATCGCTTTACATTCGCACATATAATCGTTTCCTCCTATGAAATAACAAACAACGTCAAACAGGTCAATAACAAGCAGGAAGTCAGCAACAGGATGCTAATGCTAAGCTAACTGAACGTCCGCAGCAGTTACTCACGATAACACGGGAATTGGAGTCCAGACTATACAGTAAGGATAGCGACCGGCCTGCGGGTTGATTTTCTCTGACGCTATGTGGTAGTTTTTCATACTCTCTTTTTTAACATCCTCCTCCATCATGCGCTTAAACTTCATCAGTCTTTCTGTGCGAGCTCCACCATGTCTGCGCTGCTGCTCGAGGAAGGCACGACACAATCCGGTAAACACTGTCAAAATAAAGTACTCAAGTATGCCAGTCAATATCACTTTTACAATAATAAAAACATATTTACCTTTGTTCTTTAAACTATATGCTGTATGTTAATTTTAAACCTCACAAAAATGAGATAAATAGAGGAGCTTGGCGATTTTGGTTGCATGTAATACCTTTACACTGAAATATGTCAAAAGTTTCCTTTACAATTTTTTAGCTTGTTACTGTCTTGTTTCCTAACAATTGTAGCTTCCGGGTTCTCTGAAAATATTTATTTTAGTCATTTGATACCTCAAGGTTGTTGAACACAAGATAAAAACCAGTAAAACTAGAACAGTAGCTGCACACACACACACACACACACACACACACACACACACACACACACACACACACACACACACACACACACACACACACACACACACACACACACACAGAATAGTTAGAATAAAATAATAAAATTTTAAAAAATGAAAAAGAAAATGTACTGACTGAATGGTGGATAGGCAGGTAATTCTATCTACAGGGAAGCAATGACACTGCATAATATGCTTATTTACACCAAAATGAGGATGGAAACAGAACAGAACAAAGTGTAACGATGCACAAACTATTGGTCAGGATGGGAAAAAAATTACGTTTGTATAAATGTGTGAATGGGTTTGGTCCAGAATCCATCTGTGACATGTTAGTCAGATATGAACCCAGCAGGTCTCTCAGATCTATGGACACAGGTCAGATAGTAGAGCCCAGAGTTCACAGTAAACATGGTGATGCTGATTTTAGTTGTTATGCTGCAAAGAAGTGGAATAAACTGTAGCAGAACTGAAGTCAGCATCCAATGTGAACAATTATAAATCCAAGGTAAAGGCACTATTTTTTTCTCTACTGCATATAATTGAGAGGGAGATTTTTAACCATATTATTGTTGTTAATGGGAGTGGTGGCCTCGTGGTTAAGGGGGGGGGTTCGTAATCAGAGGGTGACTGGTTTGAATCTCACCTGGGCCGTAACTGTGGGATGTTGAGCAAGTCCCTTAACTGCCAAAGGCTCTCCACTGCACCTCAGGGATGGGTCAAATGCAGAGAACAAATTTCATATATGTGTAAACAGTGACGTGCCGTGAGCACTAGGGTTGGGTAGGCGGGGCGTTCCAAATCGAGACCACCAATGTCAACACTAATGACAAATTCATATGTTTTTGCTGGCAAGTGTTAATTCAATTAAATTCAACTTTATTTGTATAGCGCAATTTACGACAAAGTCATCTCAATGCGCTTATCAAAATATAAAATTCATAATAAAGAAAAAACCCAACAAGATCCACGTGAACAAGTATTTAGCCATCTAACAAAATCAACGTCGTAAAACACCATTAAAGAAACATAAACAATTATTTAATATAGCCTCCATGCTCTCCCAACAAGATATATCTCATGACATGGCAGCACATCCGTTGTTTGTGAACAATTCACTGTGGAAATTACAAACATTTTTCTGACCTTACCTTTGCTGAAGGTCTGGTAGCTCAGGTGTTGGTCTCCCATCTTTTAAAATCTGTCATTTTTCCTCAAAAAAAAAGTTTCTTTATTGTCTCTAGCGCTGTCATCCTGACTGTAGTGTTATTCCGCCCACTAGCTAGAGAACGTAGCAGCAGCGGTCACGTGATATCAATTCACTAATGCACTGTGAACTTACGTATAGCATTTAGCATAGCACGGTTACGTCCAAAGGCAGCGTAGAGAGTTGCCTTTGAACGTAAATGGTTGTCATCTTGGGGAACTGACTGCGCATGCGCAAACACATAAAAACACACAATGGGAACAGAGGAGAGCAGCAATGTGCCTTTGAGAAGGGGTGTGGCCTCCTCCTGCCTTACAGCAGTTAGGAAATAGCGATGTTTAGCAATTTGGGCTATGAAATGCACAAAATGCTGACACTAGGTACTGTAGGCTATCGAAAATTGAAAAATAAATAATTTATAATTATATTATAATTAAAACAAATAATCAAACTATCAATTCACCCTTGGGTAGGCACTGCCTACCTTGCCTACCCCTTTTCCATTTCTTTTCTGCCATGACCATTGGTTATCAGGCTTGTCTAGATGAAACCATTCATGAGGTCATTTACATTGACCATTTATTGTAATGTGGGTGTGCTGAGGGTGCGATGTGAAGTCAATTCACCGGCATAATATTCTCTCTGGACTGTGATTAATACATGGAAATTCACACAATTTTATGAATAAATCTAGATATTTTTTCGGGTGGCACATTTTCAGATTTTCAGTGCATGCATCCTTTTAGCATAGATCCTATGTAATGCTTTATAAATGAGGCCCCAAGTCTGTAGTAGTACTACTGTAGCAAGGGTTTGGGTCAAATACTAATTTCAGTTACAATTACGTTTTCAATTATCCATGTTCAATTTTCCAATTACAATTAAATTACAACAATTTTTATTCTCAGAAAGTTAATTACAATTACATTCTGAATTACAATTAATCACAATTACTGAGCCTGAAATAAATAACCTAATAAAAGTTAACCTTCCTCTTGTGTTAGCTTTCTGTTAGCATCTCTAATGATAACGGGTCCTAAATTAGCTGTAAAATACACTAAAAACAAATATCTATCATCTCATTTCTTTCTTATATATTGGTTTCCTTGTTAGGCTTCATAATCATTGAAAATATTGATAATTGTTAACTACATACAGTATGTGTAGAACTGTACATAGAACTGTAACACGGTTCCCCAGTTTGCTTTAAATTACAACTGACAGTTTTTATAGAATTTCCATGACAATTACCATTACAAAGTCAATTATCTGAACTCAATTACAATTTAATTACGATTACGACAGCAACGGATTGCGCCATAATTGTAATCAATTATCAATAATCTATGTTCATTATTTTTAGACTTATTAAATACGTGACTTATATGTTAAGCATTGGTTTTTGTGCATTTTCTGTAGGGGTGAGTATTGGCTAGGATGTTGCAATACGATATGTATCACGATGCTTGAGTCACGATATTAAGATATATCCCAATATTCTACCCAGTTAATATCAAAATGAAACGTAGAAATGAAAAATCTAGTTGCTGTATATGTTCATCAGAAGATATTGATCATTCTGAGGATTAATTGAGTCAAAACTATTTGCTTCAAAACATCCTATTTATTATTAGTGTTTTTCACTGAGAAAAAGAAAATGCAGTGTTACACACTGCCATCATAAATAAAGTGCAACAAGTTTCTTTTCACTGAAACTACTGTGTAGAAGTCTCAAAGTAACCATGACAACATAATGACGGCATTGCAACAACTGTAAGTGAGAACATTAAGGATAAATCACCCTGAGTTACTGACAATGCACAAAAATAAGAAAAACTAATTTATCCTATTGTATCAGTTTAATCACTGATCTGAACAGATTATATGAAAATAAAATGTCTGTGTATACATAAATATTTCAGGCATTACACACTGCCATCATAAAATCAAGTGCTTCAAGTAACCATTGCAACACATTGAAATAGGAGTGTGACGGTATCTCGATACGGCGATTTATCCCAATAGTTCTTCTCGCGATCGATTATCGATATGCTTGCGCTAAGTATAGATTTTTTTTTAAAAAAAAATTTAATTTTTAATTTTGTTTTTTTTATTCAAAACCTTTTCTGCTTTTTACTAAAATGTGCAGGTAGGTCTTCACAGAAATGTTGTCACTGTTTGTTGAAGGAAACAATATATTGTTTACTGGAATATTGCACGATAATGGTGTCACTGGTAAGAAAGACCCTATTTTTTGTTTACAGAAAGCACTATTGTAGATACGTATTCGTTTACATTGTTATGTTGACACTTATTTACAGAAATGCTGCATTAAAATAGTGTCGCTGTTCATAGGACACTTTTTCAATTTAATGTCTTTCAGAGATATAAAATAAAAATGGTATTTTTTCACTTAATCTTTTTTTTCTTTTTGTTGTCTTAGATTATTGTAGATTGATTTCTGACCAATATATCGATAATCGCAGCATCGTCATATCGTGAGATAATCATTATTGTGAGCTTTGTATCGCGTATCGTATCGTGAGGAACCCATAGGTTCCCACCCCTACATTGAAAGCATTGTAGTCACTGAAATATTGCACAAATACACAAAAATATTGATTAAATATCCCCCCCCACAAAAAAATTAAAAATTTAAATTAAAAAATTGATTTAAAATCAGCACCCAATCGTGAAATTGATTTTTTTTCACACCCCTAATTTTCTGTACAGAATGTTTTTGTAATACAGAACTCCATGTGCTTTCAGTAAATGCGACTTCCCTTCAGTTTATTGCAAAAGATCCCCGTTTGTTTTCATTTTAGTGCAAAGTTAAGAGGGAGGGTTACTGCTGCTGAGAGTTATCTCTGGCAATGGTGGAAATGGAAACAAAGAGGAACCCAAGGGATCCAGCGGGGCTCTGTGTTCTCTACTCTAGGCCCCATTAGATGTGACAGGTGATAAATTGCGTGAAGGGCAAAAACAAACCAATCAGCAAAAGTACGCGGACGTTGATAAAGGGGAGCACACTGGGCTCGTCATCGGGGAGCGGAGGGAATTCTCAGACAAAATGCCACTTCGATATCCAGTTGAGCCATACAAACCAATTAGGCCAGTAGACATGAAGCTGTGGGGAATGTAACTGGGTGACATTATTCAGTCGCATTCAGTCACAGGTTTGAGAAGTAAAATGTCACCATCCACTTGTTTTCTGTCCCATTCTTGCTACAGGGGATTAAATAAAAATATAGTTTGTGCACTTGCAGTCATAATTTAAAAAGTGAAACTAAATTACAGGCATCGAATAAATTGTCATATTAAAATGTTTAAGTGGTAATTAAAATTTCTTTTAATTATTGAAATAATGTAAAGGCGTGGAGTCTATGAAAATTTTAGTGTGAATTATAAAAATAAAAAAAAAAACTTTTTGAATTTTTAATAATTGATCCCTATTTATGTCTATACATCCAAATAAGTTTAATTTGAGCTAAAACATGTCGGGGCGGATCTACTACAGCATTGGTTCTCAAACTCCCTTACTTTTGAATGCAAGTACCTACTTATGTCCGACTACAACATTTTGCTCAGAATACTGTAAAAAAAACAACTACAGAGCATAATGATGGAATGAATGTGTGCTTTCTGAATAGATTTATTTCTATAGTTTTTATCATTTAGGGTCATCTCCCTCCTGATGTGGGACCAGGGCTGACCCTTGTATTTTTAGTGTTATCATTTTGTGTATTTTGTTGTTGTCCATCTGTTTGTTTTGGGGATATGCTACGAATCCAGATTACCTCTTAACACGCTAACTTCCAGGATTTAATCAGTGTGTGCTGGACTACGAAGCTTGCTAACGTCTTACGGAGCTAAATCACCATGGTAACTTATGCTGAGCGGCTGGCCTGGTTGGGAGTCCGGCGACACTGGACCAATCCATCCAATGAATTAATATCATAAATAATCTCACGCTTTTACGCATTAACAGTTGTCAGCAGCTTCCTGCCTTATATGTAACAACAGGGTTGTCTTTGGTCTGAATTATGGATTTTAGTTATTCATATTTTAAACTTAAGCAACACCTAACCAGGTCGGGACCAAATTATGAAGTCCGATCAGATCTGAGCGAGTATAAAAGCTCCGCCTCCTGATGCGCAGTACAATTGTTGCTCTTCGCTGTCATTATGGATATAAATTCATTATATTTATTAAAATCATAAGCTGTGAACACGCATGCTCTGCCAGGTTCTCCATTGTAATGATTGGTCAGACGCTGCAATCTCCACCTCTTTCATGTGAACGTGCAGAGGCTGAAAACACATGGCTTAAATTAGCGAGTTTGTTAGTTAGTTTTAGCCTGCTAACAGATATTAATCCAGGATATACAGTAATTATCTCGATTCGTAGCATAGGGCCTTTATGATTCAGTATATTTTTTAATTATTTTGTGTGTTTTTGTTGTCATTTTTGTGGGTTGTTGGTATTATTTAAATTATTCTATCTCAGTGTGTGTGTTTTTGGTGTCGTCGCCCCTTTGTCCAACTACAACATTTTGCTAAAAATACTGTTAAAAAAACAACAATTGATCATCATAGTGATGGAATGAATGAGTGACAACACACATTTTAAAGTATCCAATTTTGTAAATAAGTGGAATAAAGCAGTATTTAGTGGCTCCTGAATAGATTTATTTTAATAGTTTTTATCATTTCATCTCCTAACTTGTATTTTCAGCTCATGTTTTAATCAAGGTCATTTCCATCATCATGTGATTAGCATTTTTAACTAAATATAAACATTAAATGATTTAATAACTATCACTAATAACTAATAATTGATTAAATTATTTAATAACATTATTAAACCTCATATTTTTAATGCTTTTATTTGTTCATTTTCCACTCTCTGTCTCAAGTACCCCCTGTAGTGCGAGTTTCTGTCTGTGTATGTAGCGTGCGTCCAATGACGCAATACAGTATATTCTGAACTCTGACAGGTGTAAAATTAAACACCATACAATCAGAAGTGAAAGTAATACATTACTGTAATTGAGTTGCTTTTTTGAGCTTTAAAAAGTAAAGTAGTTCATTAATTACATTTCTACACCCAACCGTTACTGAGTAAATTATAATTTTTTGTTTTAAAATGATCAACAGACCTCACATCATAGCCGACCAATCAGATTAAACGTAATGCACCTCACTAAAACAGCATTTAATGCTTGTTATTTCATCAGTTTTAGAGTTCATAAATGTAGCTATACTTATAACCTGATAATCGTTGTTATTTTGAATTGAATTATTAATTGGTGTTATTTTATTTAAAAAAGAATTGTACATTTTGACAAACCTTTTTATTTCATTCGGGTGCCTTTGTGGAAAATAAATGAAGCTCCAATTGTGCCAGATTTGGTCTCTTCCTTTTTAAGTTTATACATGAGATGTTTACTGTATGCAAGGGAACCATGGCAACGATTTATTACCAAAAATGAATGTGGGGGGTGAAAGTAACTAGTAACTTTTACTTTGAGTACTATTTAATTGAGCTACTTTTTACTTGTACTTGTGTATTTTATGTACGACTTACTTGTACTTGTATTTGTGTACAATCAAGTAACAGTACTTCTACTTGAGTAGGATATATTAGTACTATTTACACCTCTGCTACTAAGTATTCAACTTCCTTTTCATTCATCTGTTCACTCTGACAGTGATTTTCTTAAACAGACAAACGACACAGACAAAGCACACCTGTGTGATGTGTGTGTGGGTTAAAATACTAACATGTGACATCACCGCTGGACAGGTCTAACACGTTTCACACATGGAGGGCTTTCAGTTGACACCACACAAAGGAACTCGGTCGACCCACAACATGGTGACACCACGGCTCAATGTGCAGCGTAGGCCACACGTTAAACACAGGGGTCGCCAACACGGTGCCCGTGGGCCCCAGGCAGCACGCGTAGACCATGTGAGGTGCCCTCACAGCAGCACTGGTCACCAGTTGACGCCATCTAAAATATGATTTACCAGGATTCAAACTCACAAAGATTCATTCAGATCACAGATCAGTGCCTTAATAGAGTTAAATAGTGTTGGACCTGACACGTTTTCTTTATTTGACTTAATGAACCATCTTTAAATGATCATTTTCACTGAAACATTGGGACAAATGTATTCAAGTATCACAGATAGGATTTCAACAAAAAGGTTGCAGATTTGGTGTTTAGATTCTAAAAAATAAATACAAATAAAATAAGATTAAATAAGAAAGAAAGTGAAGTTTTAAAAAATCTTACGTAATTGTTAAATTATAAGAACATGTTTCGGTTAGTAAAAGAGTAGTGAGTGGTAAAATAGGAACGTGATGATTGCCTAAGAAATGTTTCAGAAGTGGTCATTTGAAAATGAAACAATGGCATAAAATTAAAGTGAAATAAAGTGTTGCATGTTGAAACTTAAGTATTTCCTAACTTTTTAAGTCTTCCTTCATGATGGAATTCAAGTGAAACTGGGAAATTGTAGCATTTTTTCTGTGTGTATCAAAGTGGTAGCCCTTCGGACTATTCAGTATCTTTAAAGTAGCTCGCGGTTTCAGAAAGGTTAGTGACCCATCATACACTTCACACATGTGGGAATTAGTTTATAGATCTACAGTATGTCAAAAACATACAAATGCTTTCTCGTCTGTTTGTTTGATCAAGATTTGCCAAATATAGGGAAGTGTGTGTAATACAAGTGGTATTTATTATGCAAAAGTTACCTTATTTGGATGAAAAGTGGCCAAAAAATTAAAGAAGGGACAAAAATTGTTAAAAAGAACTTGCAAAAATAGGCAAAATTGGAAAAAATATATATTTACTGGAAAAAGGTAGCTAAAGTCTGAAAAAAGTGTCAGAACTTTTTGAAAAGGGACAAAAATGGGACAAAACGAGTTCCGAAATGGAAAACAGTAATAAGGGGTTAAAAAGTTCCCCCTTTTAAGGTTTTCTGGGAGAATAATAATTAAAATTAGGATATAAAGAGCCACATGTTGAGCATCACTGACTTAATAACGGCTTCTACATGGTGTCACTGATAATGTAGTGGACTGGTCTGGACACAAAAGTAGGAGTCCTGGTCCACCCCTGTGTAGAAGTACATTCAAAAATACATATAATGAACATTAAAAGTCACCTAATTGGAAGATAATGAGTTATTTCATATAGACAGAACACACACAGACAGACAGTCACTATGATGCACAAGTTACAAACTTTATACAAACTCCTGGAAGACCAAACAGCGTGAGGGGGAGTGCGGTTAGCTACAGGAAGTGTGTTAAAGACTTGTTAAACATCCTGGGAGACGGAGTGATGACCTGAAAACATCTGGCCTGCTGTGGGCCTTTACCAGCATCTAACAGCACGGGAACCAGTAGTGACTACACATACAAATATTGATACGTATTAAAATACTGAGCTTTTTTCCTCAGCGTAATGCCTTGCTCCTGCCATGCTGTAGTTACACGCTGCTCTGTGATGTATTGCATTGCGTGACATGTCAGTGTAAACTATGTAAACCTCCAGAGGAAAAGTCACTGACAAAGAATGTTCCAGAAGCTCACACCCACTCTCAGTCCACATACCTTCCTCTGTCTAGTGTTAGGGTATATTCCTACTAAAATGCAACTATTTAAGACTAAAGTCATGCATTTGTCTTCTAAGATGATACATTTAAATGAATGAATGAGGACAACTTCTGACAGCACTTTAAATGTCAACAAAGGATCTACCAGATAAACTAAAGTGTTTAGGACAAAAGCTCAAAAGCAGTCATTTTTTCCTCTCCCCTTTTTTCATGTTTGACACTCGTTTTGTTCCACCCACTGCCAACTTCCTATGATACACCTGGGTACTTCCGCTCTTAGATTTCAAAATAAAAAACGTTTTTATTTATTTATTTATTTTACATCAAATTTCTACGTACATAAACTACCGGTAATTTATTATAATGGCAAAATGTTGCTTGGTTGTCCATTGTTATTGAATTGTCTTTAAACATAACAATATTATTAATCATTTGAAGTTAACTGGAGTCTCCAGATTGTTCGTCTTCTGTACCTGCTTATCTTTGTATTCCTGTGATATAAAATAAGCTTTATCTTGAAAGTGACATTGTCTCGTATTGTCTATATTTGTAATACATAATTAATCTAGATTATTTGTATTTAATCTTGATTATTCTTATTATTACTTCCTTTTTTTCTTTAAATTTTTAACAACAGTGGGACAATATATCATGTGACAAGTTATTCCGAAATGAAAACCTCAAGATAAATCGGCAGTGGCACTTTTTGCACTTTAAATCGGAAAAATTGCTCTTACTTGTGTTATTGTTTATTCAATATTCGTTTGAGTTGAAAACGTTATACTCAGAGTATATTTAAATATATCCACAGTTAGTAAAATAAAAGCAATGTTTTTTTGTCAAGCAGCAGTTTTTTTTTTTTTTTTCTTCCAAAAATATCATCCTATATTGCTATTGTGAGCTCTCTATTGTATATTGTCTCATCTTGTGGACTTTGTGTATCGTCCCACCCCTACTTTTTATTCATTAGTGTTTGTTTCCATCTTTGTTCTGATTCTGATTATTCTGATCAGGTTTAAAAAACATACACCTTTTATAGCTTTGTTCGGTTGTTTTGAATTAATCCTCATCATTCAGTGCGATTCCGTCTTTGAAAAAAAAAAAGAGAGAAAGTAGATTAAATTTAAGCCCTTAAAGCTTATTGCATTGACTGAAGAAAAAAAAAAAAAAACTTTAGTTTTTTTCTAAATTGATGAAAAAAACAAAACAAAAAAACAAAAAACGAATTTGGCCATATGGGAGGCCATTTAGGAAAAAACACAGTGAAAATGAAAACTAAAAAAACACATCAAAAACCATGGGTTTACACATTAAAAAGGGGCATTTGTACATTGAAATGCATTTTTTAAAGCATACTTTTTGTATGTATATATATATATTTAAATTTACATCAGATTTTTTTTTCACATTGATGAAGCTCATCGGATATATGTTTTTTCACATTAAAAAAAAAAAAAAAAAAAAACACTGATGTGCAACCGGACGTTAATTGATTTGACAGGAAGTTAGTTGTTTTTGCCATAGACATGAATCCTGTTGCCGGAAGGTTGCTAGAGAATAAAAGTACTGCTACGCGCTATTGAAGTGACTTACTTGCTTTTCTCGTTTGCTGATTATTATTTTAGTTTTTTTTTAAATGTGAAAAAACATATATCCGATGAGCTTTATCAATGTGAAGAAAAAAAAATAAATTCTGATGTAAATTTTAAATATATAAAAATAAATAGAAATTTTTAAAAGGGTTTTATTATATTTTTATAGTATAAAAAATATATATATATATGCTTTTTAAAAAAATGCATTCCAATGTACAAATGCGCCATCTAATGTGTAAACCCATGGTTTTTGTTGAATTTTTTTGGTTTTCCTTGTTTTTTTTTTCAGAAATTCAGAAAACCCCAAAAAAAAAAACAAGGCAATTATTATTATTATTATTATTATTATTATTATTATTATTATTATTATTATTATTGTTATTGGACTTATTTTTATCTCAACATTTCAGAAAAACAGAAAAGCATTTCCTAAAAAAACAGGGCATTTTTTTCCATATACTTATTTTTATCTCATCAATTTAAAAAAACAAAAAAAAAAAAAAAAAAATATTTCCTATAAAAACTTATCTCATTAATTCAGAAAAACCAAAAAATATTTCCGATGAAAACAGAAAAACAGGCCAAATATTGGGATTTTTTTTCTTATTTTTATCTCATCAATTCAGAAAAACCAAAAAAAAAATTCTTATAAAAACAGAAAAACAGGGCAATTACGTTTTATTTATTTATTTATTTTTAACTTCTTTTTATCTCAACAATTCAGAGAAGCAGAAAAACATTTCCTGAAAAAACGGTATTTTTTTTCTCCATTAACTTAATTTTATCTCATCAATTCTTAAAGACCTAAACTTTTTTTTTCTTCAGTGAACACAATAAGCTTCTGTATTACGGGTCATGGTTGATGCTTTTATTTTGAAAAGCAATCGTGTGCCTCCTCGCCCTGTGCTCGTGGCTCATCGGTTAGCTTGAATCTCGACCTGTTGCACGTTAACAGTGAAGTGGACACGAGCGGAGGAAGAGGAAGAGCTGGAGTGAGCGGACCTAAAGGAAGCCAGTCTCGTCCTCCATCAGAGGTGAGTTAGTTGTGTTCAGGTGTGACAGTGAATGGAGGACATGGAGACTCTGAGGTAGAACTTCTGCTGCTGTGGGTTTGGGTCTCATTAAAGCTCAGGCTGTGGTTGAACTGGTCCTACAGGTCAGGACTAGGTCTCAATGACATCATCTAGTGATCCTTCCATGGACACTTTTCTTTCACCAGGTCTAGATTAAACATGTGATGTAATCTGATTACCTGCAAAAACACATGGACTTTACCAGACCTTTAAAGTTCCACAGCATTGGTCACCAACACAGTGCCCGCGGGCTCCTCATGGACCATGTGAGGGACCCTCAGCAGCTCTAATCACCAATGAGCTTCATCTGAAATCTGATTTACTTTCATTCAAACTCACAAAGATGAATAAATACATATGACAGATGTAGCATTTATTAGCAGAGGTAGCAAACGTTCTAGTCTTCAGTATTCAAGTAAAAGTATCGATACTTGGATAGAAAATTATGGAATCAGAACAGTATCATAATGAATGAACTCTTGCAGGGTTTTTCACAAATGCACACACTCTGGTTCACAAATATATATTTGTTTCACAGTTGTATTTCAGATTCATAACTGCATGCGATCTGTTTCACAAATATTATTTTGAGGCACACTTGTAATATAAATCCACAGATAATGCAAATTGCTGAATGTGCAGGTCTACATTCACAATATATGGTGGTCGCGCTTCTAGGGCGCGTCGGAGGTCCCGCTGTGCATCCTGCGCCTCCTGTGCGGCACATTTTGAAGCCTTTTGCGCGGCGGACGCTTTTGACGTGCGTCCGGCGCCTTCAATGCGGCCAACGCTGGAGTTGGGATTGTTGAACTTTTGGGGCATATTGCGGCGCGTCGACCAATCAGGTCTTCCCCAATCTTCACAAATTCAGAGTAATGAGAAGAAAAAAAACACGAACTGTAGACAGATGGACTTCTGCTGGAATAGAGCGCCTGTAGTTGGTGTCCTGGTAGGGGATGCGAGCTCCGAAGTGGGTCAGCAGGTCATTAAACTGGGCACGGGAAAGACAGAAGTAGCGCTGAAAACGACTCTCGTCCAAGCGCAGCACTAGTGAATCCCGAAACGACGCCGAGGCGCAAATAAAGCCAAGCCACTCTTTCAACAATCTCCATTCACCCACACTTCTCTATAGCCCTCTGACATCACAGTGCACACACTGAGTCAACATACAACATAAAAGATAACAATCCTTAAAGGGGACATATTATGCTATTTTTCACCCATCACCATTAGTTCTAGGAACCCAAAAAACATAGTATTTGAGGTTTATTTCCTCAATCTCGCCTGTTTTCCAGAGTTTTAGCCTCTGAAAAGTCACGTTGAAAAGTCACTTTCTGAGCAGTTCTCAAATCAGGCTGTTTTGGGGCCTACTTATGCATATTCATAAGTGGGCGTGTCAGTAGACGCTCACTTACTTCATGTCTCACTCTTTTACAGGGTGATCACTCAGTGCTCACCAAAGCTATTTTATTTTTGCTATTCACACACCGTTATTGTTTTCAGCCAAAGAACTGCACATTACGGTAACACACGTGGTTATTTAAGCAGCTATTGTTATTGTGAGTCCGTCTCAGCGCTTCAGGGTCCGTATTTATTCAGCAGCAGCAGCAGCAGCAGTCATTCAAACTCTCACCAGTGTGTTAACTGCTAGGTCACTTTCTCCTCCTCCTCTTCTCTTCTAAATACAGGAATAGTGCATTGAATGTGATTATCATTTGTTCTCTCTAATGCATTGTGTCACAAACATGTCAGATCAGCGATAAGAGGCGATATAACAGGTTTGTCAATGCACCGAACCACAAGAGTGGAGCACATGAACAAATAGTGCTTTCACTACAGTGTAAGTTTACTGTGGAGGCGTGGCACCGGCAGCAGGAAAGTTCTGTATTTAGTTTTAACGGTAGCCATCACTCATTCGCTAGCGAGAAAAACAATGGCAGACTTTCTCAAAAGTTTTCATCAGGTTGGGGGTGGAGTCCATGGGTGGAGATACCAGTGGAGGGGAGGGTATTGGCTCTCCCTAAGGTTTTGTGACGTCAAATTCTGAAAATTTGAAACAGAGCAATTTTCTCTGTGTTGTACTGTACACAGACCACAAACAAACGACTGGAGGCTTTTATTTCACATTTTTTGTGCTGGTGGACACTCAAGTTTCCTCATATGTGATCCAAAAATAATATGACCAACATAAAAGATAACAATCCTAAAACTATAAAAAAAACATAAAAGATAACAATCCTAAAACTATAAAAACAACAAAAGATAACAAAACATGAAAGATAACAATCCTAAAATGAATGAATAATCAGTTAAAAGCTAATTTAAAAGGTGGGTCTTGAGCCTATTCTTAGAAATATGAACGTTCTCTGCAGCCCTGAGGGTTCTTTCATTTCCTTTTTTGTAGTTTCACAAAGTTTGTTGATCATTTTAAAACAAAACAAAAATAATAATGAGGTGTAGAAATGTAACTAATTACTTTTTTCTTTTAAAACATAATTGAGTACAAGTAAAATGACTGATTTAGAAATATACTCAAAAAAGTAAAAGTACCCTTAAAAGTGACTCAATTACAGTAACGTGAGTACTTGTAATGCTTGAATTTCACGTCTCGTAACTTATTAGGGTTTTATATTACACGTGCATGTCAACCCCAGAAATGTAATACACACTATGCTCTCGTGCAGTGTTTCTCAAATGGTGGGACGTGTACCTCTAGGTGTACATGATGGCACTACAGGGGGTACTAGAGAGACAGAGAGAGAAAATTAACAAATAAAGTATCTCCATCCCACCACAGGTGTGAGAAGACCAGAAGTGATCGCCTTAAATTTCTGAAAAATTTCAATAGATTTTTGATTATTATTCCTTTTTTTTTTAAATGTAAAACGACACACAATCTTAAACAACTGTATTTCTATACTGTCACTTTGTGAAATATAAATTTAGTTCAACTAAAATGCAGAAAAAAAAATAGAAAAAAAAAAAAAAATATATATATATAAATATATATATATATAAATATATATATATATATATTTGAGCTAAAAAAATGATCAAAAACTAATTCTAGAAAACAAAAAATTTCTTTAGGGTTGCCAGAAATTCTTATCAAATTTTTTTTATGTGACAATAACAAGACTATGAATAATTAAAGAGTAACTAAACTCCAAAACCACTTTTTTCTGTTGAAAACAAAAGTATTTGGGTATGAAATATTGTTGATTGATTCTAGTCCAACTTCAATTTCCTCTTATTTTGTTGTAAAAATGTGAGTGACTGCCCTCTAGGGGTGGAAACCCAGCTATTACAATCAAATATTGGTTTTGGCAGAGAATGTGATTGTTAGCCCCGCCCCTCCTGTGGAATTTAGCACCTGTGGATTTTGCAATCTGTGGTTGAGTTGAAAGAATGGAGTAGTGAGTCACAAGTTAGCATAGCATATATATTATTAAATTATAGACTGGGCGTGTCTTAACTACTCCAGGAGCCCCGCCCATAATCAAGACATTCTTTGAATTCTCCCTTAGTGGCAGGTTGGCAATAACCAGGGGTTTAGTTACAAAAAAAAAATGTGAGAAGGAAAACTGTATCAGAATATTTCAATGTTTTTGTTAACTAATAAAAACAAAACAATAACTTAATCAGAAATATATCCAATCAAAACAATTTTTTGGGACAAGCCATTGGGCAGGGTTGGGTTCAATTACATTTTTCAGTTACAATTACGTTTTCAATTATCCATGTTTAATTACAATTCAATTACGATTTCAGTGACCAGCATTTTTACCAATTACAATTATTTTTTTTATCCTCATACAGTTAATTACTAAAGTTTAATTAAAAATAATCAAAATGACTGAGCCTGAAATAAATAACCTAATAAAAGTTAACCTTCCTCTTGTGTTAGCTTTCTGTTAGCATCTTGTATGTTAACGGTTCCTAAATCAGCTGTAAAACACACTAAAAACTAATATCTATCATCTAATGTATTTCCTATCTTTTTTTTTTTTTTTTTTTTTTTTTTTTTTTTTTTTTTTTTTTTTTCTCTTTCTCTTTTCTCTTTTACCTTGTCTGCACATGCTGTCGAAGGTTAACACTACAAGAAGTGCAATCTTTTAACAGCAATGCATATTTTATTATTGCAATTAAATAAATTTATTTATTTCATTGCATAATTGTGACCATCACCAGCCCTCCCTAGGGAAGGGTAAGAAATACTTTATTAAAGGGAGGATGTAAAAAAAAGAGAGGGCAGTGTTTACACCAAGGTGAGGGGTTGGAGGGGGGTGGGGAAGTTAACAGGGAAGAGGGATACAAGATAGGATATGGAATGAGTGGGGAATAGTTGTTAGGTTCCAAGTGATGCGATGTGAAATTGTGGTTGTGTATATTGTGCAGTTTGGTGACCAGTGTGCGGTTTAGGAATAATAGTGGTGGCTGTGAACAGAGGAAGAGGTGAGTGGAAATTCCATAAAACAGGTATTTGGGAACAAGGTGTCTAAGGTTGAGCCCAGTATGAGTGTTATCCCACAGCCCAAGGCCAGTGCATACATGACAAATGTATTTCCAAGAACCGCCACTGCAAAACCCACGAGCCGCCCCCGGGCCCGAAGAAGCAGTCAGGCCAGCAGCGAGAGCGGGCAGCCTAAGGGCCCCCGGCGACCACCCCACGGCCAAGCAGCCCCCCGCACGCCCCCAAGGTCCCAAGCCGAGAGGCAGCCATCGCCCCCCCCATACACACCCGAGAAAGCCCCAAGGAGCCAAGGACCCAGCGCACCACGCCACCGATCCCACCCCCAACCCCCAGACCCCCCACCCCACCGACCCCCCCCCCCCCCACACACACCCCCGCGCCCAACCCCCCGAGGGGAGGGCCCAGAGAACTCCCTGCCCGAGGCCCCAGCGGAGGAACCGAAGCCCACGCCCAGCAGACGACCAGAGCCGCGCCGAACGGGCAGCCGGCGGGCACCCGCCGGCGAGCCCAGAGCCAGCAGGGGCCCGACCCCAGGCCAGAAGGACCCGGAATGGATGCAGCACCAGGAGCAGCCCGCCCAGGGAGGACGACCACACCCCAAGCCGCATAAGGCACCAGGGGGCCGCTGGGAGTCCCCCCGCCGGCCCCCAGGCACCCCAACCTAGCCCCCCATGGCGCCCCAGATCACCCCCTGCTGATGCCGCCCGCGCCACGAGCTTCAGTTTTTTTTAAAGCCAGGGCCCCCCCCAAGGGCCAAGCCAGACCGCCCCGCCGGGATGTGGCCCCCTGTTCGGGCCCCGACACCCTGCCTCACGGGGCACTGCCCAAGCAGGGGCCGTACCAGTAGGTACGCAAGGGCGCGGCACGCGCCACCCGCCCCGAAAGACCCCCGCCACGACCGGCCCGGCCAGCAGGCCAAGCACCCCGGGCCCCAGGAGCACCCCCCGGGAACAGGACCCCCCAAGGGCAAGCCCCCGGGCCAAGCCCCCCGGGACGCGCCCCCCACCCCGGCCCAGGACCCGGCCACAGCCCAGCAGAACCGCACAGCCCCAGACGGCACAAGGCCAGCAGCCCAGGGCCCGCCGTCCCCCGGACGGCGCAAGCCACGGGGCAGCGCCCCCCGCCGGCCCGCGAGCAACCGGCGACCCCCACCGCGGGGACGGAGGCACCCCAACGGCACACATCAAGTAAGGGACAGCAGCCCCCAGCCAAAGATGCCCCGGACCCACCCACCAGTCCGCAGATGGCAGGACGTACCCACCAGGCGGCCGAAAGCAACCTCAACCACCGGAACAGCTAGCGCCGCCCCCCCAGTAAACAGCATCATCCCGAGGCGCCAAACAACCCCGCCCCAACCCCGGTGAGGACACCAGCACCCCCCCAGCACACCCACCCCCCAAACCGGCGAGGCAGGCCGCCCCGGGCCCGCACACCGCGGGGCCCGCCCCCAAGGCCACCAGGAGACGAAACAAGCACCAAGCCACACCCAAGGGGGAGAGGCACCCCCGCGCCCCACCAGGCCGACACCGCCCGGAAAGACCCCGCAAGGAGAGACCCCGGCAAAGCCCCTCCGAGACCCACCGCCACGCCCGACCGCACCATCGTGATGTATTTTTACTCTATGCAGTGGCCCAGCCACCAACAGAGGGGCCAGGCCCCCACCGGAGAGGCCCAAATGTGTGTACCAACCCACCACCCTGTTATGGTGCCTCTCCATTCCCCAATGGAGAGGCACTTCCCGATCCCCTGTGTGAATGTGTGTGTTTGGTGAATGTATGGGGTGTGATTAAAAGAAGGGGGATGGAGGGGAGCGGTGCTCCCCATCCAGCCTCTGTGGATTTATGTGTATGTGGTGTAATAGGCCGGAGGGTGTAAGTGATAATACACCCTCCGGGGGGTGGCATGTTGAGATGTGATTAAAATTGGAGGGATTAGTAGGGCAACTAGGGTGGGAGTGCCGCCCCCACGCCACTACATAGTAACACAGGTGGCGGCCCCCTCCACCCCCAGCCCCACCATCCAGCCCCCCAAGGGTTGGGTATGGGTGTGTGGTGCATTTTGTGAGTGAGCCAGACCAGCTGGGAGTGTGGTGAAGTGAACATGTAGGAGGCCTGTCCGGTGTGAGCCGGGCCCGTCCGCATGGCGGGCCACGCGAGAGGGTAGATGGCGCAGACGGGCAAGTGGCACTGTGGGCCCCGGAGCAGCACAGCCAGAGACCCCCCCCCACGGCACCCCCCAGACCGCGCCGGCCCCGCGGAGCACGGCGACAACCCCCACCCCCGGGCACAGCCAGGCACCAACCCCATCCCCCGGCGCCCCAGGGGGCGACCCCCGCCGCACGCCGGCCCGGAGCAACGCCACCCCGCCGCCAAGGGGAGCGGCCGAGCAGGGGGGAGGCCCGCGCCCGCACCAGGGCCAGCACAGGCCCACCCGGCGCCACGATACAACACTCTCCACCGGGAGGCGGCCCCGGCCCCCCCGACTAGAGAGGACGCCATCCACCGCCAAGCAGGGCCATCCCGCCAGCCACGGACCGGCAAGCCGGAGTACCGAAGCACCCCCAGCCCGGAACCGCCCCCCCACACCAACGGCGCCAATGGGGCCCCCCCCCCCCCACGGAGGCGATCCCCGACGACCCACGCACCGGCACGAGACACCCCCCCGACGCCAGCCCACCCCGGACGACAGCGGGCCCGAGGCCACCAGCCCCGCCCCGCCCAAGGCTGCGCAGCGCCGCCACGAGCCGCGGCCGGTCCCCGGGCAGATGGCAGGAGAGCACTCCCCCGGAAACGTAGACCAAGGATCCGCCCCCGGGGCACCCCCGCCCCGGAATCGCGCCCACGGCGCCCGGTGCACCCAGCCAGCAGACCAGCCAATCCCGACAAGGATCCACCAGGCCAAGAACCACGCGCCGCGCCCCCGCACACCCACCCAATACGACCCCCGGGGAGACCCCATAGCACCCCCCACCCCACCCCTCTAGCCGTAACGGCCACACCCCGGCCATTGCGGTCAAACAAAAAGCCCCGGAGGGGGCCCCGCCTGGCTCGCCGCGCAAGCGACATCCCTGGCAAAGGCGCGCCCCAGGGAGCCAAGCCTAGGACCCGCAAGGGCCGACGGAGCAACCCACAGCCACACCCCGCCACCCAGCGACCCAGGAGGCAATCGCCGACCCCGGGCAGCAGCCACCCCCAAAGCCACCCCCACCCCGGATCCCCCCGGACCGGAGCCAAGGACCCCACCACCCCAGGCCCCCCAACGAGACCACCCCCCAGCCAACCCACCCGGCACGGCACCGCCCGTCCCCCAGGCGGGAGCCACAGCCCCCCCACCAGCGCCCCAGGCCAACGGGAGCCCCCCAAACCCAACCCAACAGGATGGCGGGCGCAAGAGCAAAGGAGGAGGGGGGGGGGAGGACGAGACAGGGGGACAGGGAGCAAGGGGAAGGAGCGGCAGGGGAGCACGCAGGGCCCCAGCCCCAGAGACCAACCAGATGTGCACGCGAGGGGCAACAGCGCCAAATCAAACAGCCCCGGGACCTCGTGAACACCCAGAAGGAATGCACACCCGTGTCGAGGCAACAAGAGACCCCGGCAACCCACCCCAGCCACCCCGGCCAAGACCACCCCAGAGGCCCAAGGTGGCCCAAGCTTACAGTTGGGCTAGTGCGTTAGTAAAGAGTGGTGCTGGCAGTCGCTTGCAGGCTAGATCATCAGGGTTTTAAAAATTTAGATTTAATGCAATTAAAAAAGGAGTCCAACGCTCCTCAAAGCACGTTATTTTTTTTTGTTTTCTGAGAGCAGACATCTTTTCCATGGAAATAAATTCTGTGAGGAGATTTTGCCATTGGTTTATGTTTAAGGATTTTTTGTCTTTCCAATTTAGTAATATTGTTTTTTTTTGCTATGGCTAGTGCCGCAAGGATTGATTGTGATTGGTTTGCTGGAAGTTGAAGCATTGTCAGGTCTCCAATCAAACAAAGATTTGGAGATAAAGGAATCCTGCAGTCCAAAATGGAGGACAGTTTTTCAGTGATTAGAATCCAAAAGTGTTGAACTGGGGAGCAAAGCCATAAGGCATGTAGATAGGAATCCGCTGTATTCTGGGTGCACTGAGAGCAGATGTCTGTTGCTAAGAAGCCCATTTTATGCATTTTCTGTTGGGTAGTGTGGGATCTGTGGAGGACCTTGTATTGAATTAGCTGAAGGTTTGTGTTTTTTGTCATCTTAAAAGTATTACAACAAATTTCTGTCCAGAAATCAGTGCTCGGGGTGATTGAGAGTTCGGCCTCCCACTTCGCGATTGGTAAGTAATTACAGTTAGTGTTCGAGAGCGCTCTGTATATTTTTGAGAGTTTTTTTGATTTTGTTGAGATTTTTTTCATATATATAGCCAGTTCTGGAGGTTGTAAAGTAGTTAAGTCTAGTGGAGTATTTTTCTTTATTGTCTCTGTTACTTGTAAGTACTGTAGAAAGTTACTTTTATTTATATCGAATGCTTGGGTTAGATTGTTATATGGCCTGATCTTGTCATTTTCAAAAAGGTCTTGGAGATGAGTGATTCCACTCTCTTCCCATGTTTTCAGATAGAGTGGTGTTTTTTTATTTTTAAAGTCAGGGTTGTGCCAGATTGGAGACAGTATACTAATTTTTAATTGGACATTTGTGATGTCCAGGGCTTTCCACCATGCAGTCAGTGTGGAGGCAATTAGTGGGTTTTTAAAGCAGTTGTGATGTTTGAGGGTCGCAGTGATAAAAGGGAGATCAGAGAGTTTAATGTGTTTGCAGTCTAACTGTTCTATTTCTAGCCAGGTGTTGTAGTATTCTTTTGGTTTTAGCCACTCTGTTAAATATAATATTTGGTTTGCTAAGTAATAATGCATGAAATTAGGGGCTTCTAAACCACCCTCGTCTTTGTTTTTTTGAAGGGTTGAAAGGCTTATTTTAGGTTTTTTATTTCTAGTATAGAATTTTGTAGTTGCAGAATCTAATCTTTGAAACCATTGTTTTGGTGGTTTCAGTGGTATCATTGAGAACAGGTAGTTTATTTTAGGTAAGATTTTCATTTTAACTGAAGCTATCCTGCCAAGTAGTGAGATGGGGAGATTGTTCCATCTCCGCAGATCTTCTGTGACTTTGTCCAACATCGGATCATGATTTAGTTTAATTAATTCATTTAAGTTTGGTGATATATTTAAGCCTAGATATTTAATTGTATTTGTGGTGGAGGGGTGTTGTGGATTTTGGTTTGCAGGATTCCATGAGTTTTTTGTCAAAGGGAGGATTGATGATTTTGTCCAGTTAATGGAATAGTCTGATAATTTAGAGAAGCTGTTTATTAGATTAAATACTTCCTCTAAAGAGGATTGCGGTTCTTCCAAATAGAGTAAGATGTCATCCGCGTAAAGATTAATTTTGTGTTCTGAGATGGATGAGTGGATTCCTTTAATAACAGAGTTCTGACGTACAGCTGCTGCGAGAGGTTCAACGAATATTGCAAAAAGCAAAGGTGAGAGTGGGCAGCCTTGTCTGGTTCCCCTCTGCAGTGTGAAGCTTTGGGATGTTATTTGGTTTGTGGTTACTGAGGCCTTAGGTTTATTGTACAGGGTGGAGATCCATTGTATGAATGATTCTCCGAAGCCAAATTTGCCAAGGACAGTTAGGAGGAATGACCAGTTTACTCTATCAAATGCTTTTTCTGCATCGAGTGATAAGATTATTTTTTTCTTTTTAGAGTTCTGTGCCATGTTGATCACATTAAACAGTCTTCTCACATTGTCTGTGGAGTGTCTATTTTTAATAAATCCTGTCTGGTCTTGGTGTATAATTGACTGTACTACTTTCTCTAACCTGGATGTGAGTGCTTTGGAAATAATTTTTAAGTCTGTGTTAATAAGTGAGATGGGACGATAGCTTGAGGGTAACATGGGGTTCTTGTCTGGTTTAAGTAACAATTTAATGTTCGCTGTATTCATGTGACCTCCTACATAACCTTTATTTTTGATCTCTGTTACTACTCTGAAAAATAGTGGAGCCAGCATTGACCAGAAATGTTTTAGGAATTCAGCAGGGAACCCATCTGGACCTGGTGCTTTGCCTGTTGACATGCTGTCTAAAGCATTTTGTAATTCTTGTAAGGTTAATGGTGAGTCTAAGGTGGTTTTCTGATCTATAGTGAGCTGTGGTAGGTTTAGTTTATTAAGAAAGGTTTTAATATCTTCAGTGTCAGGGTTTAAATTTGATGAGTATAAGTTTTGATAATAATCACGAAAAATTTTATTAATGTCCTGAGGTAAGTTTAAAGTTTGACCTGAGTTATTAGAAATTGTTGCTATAAAGGAATTTTCTTTATTGTGTTTAAGCTGGTTTGCTAAGTATTTGCCTGATTTATTATTGTAATCAAAGTTTTTGTATCGTAATTGTTGCAAAATGAAGTCGGTTTTTTTAGATAAGATGATATCCAGATTAAGTTTTGTATTTTGAAGTTTTTCCCATAAAAGTTCAGATTGGTTAGCTGCGTATTCTTCCGTAAGTTTCTTAATTTTTTCTTCAAGTGTTTTTTCTGCTATCTGTTCCTGTTTTTTCTTAAAAGAAGAGTATGATATAATCTTCCCTCTAATGACAGCCTTGCCAGTTTCCCAGAGTAAGGACGGTGATATTTCCGGGGAGTCGTTTGTCAATAGAAAGTCCTCCCATTCTTTTCTTATTATTTTTTCAAATTCACTGTCATTAAGTAATGAGGTGTTAAAGCGCCATAGAGAGGATACTTTCTGATTAGAGTCACACTGCAGGGTGAGGGATATTGGGGCATGATCGCTAATAATTAATGTATTTCCTATCTATTGGTTACCTTGCTAGTCTTCATAATCATTGAAAATATAGCTTTTAATATTTTTGGTTTGGGTGTCTGAGCATTTTTTGTCAGTATACCCCTCGATTTAAATTATTATTTTTAATGGTAAAATGTGGGAAAGCTTGATATGAATCATATTTTAATAATTGTTAACTACACATGTGAATAACTGTACATTGAACAGTAACATGGGGATTAATGGTAATTTAATATTTAAAATATACATAAACTCTTGTGCAGTATTTTTTTGTTGACTATATCTGTAACAGATTTAGTATAGATACAGTATATGTATAGTTATGCTGTCAAAGTTATGTTGGTAAAAAATAATTCATTTAAACTTCAAACACACCCGCTATTCTTACAGTAACCTCTCCCTATAAGGCAGTTGATACATTATGCTTTGTACTTATTCACGTATGATTGATTAACTTAAATTCTAAATGAATCCAAAAAATGTGGTTCCTGTAAAAGACTCAAATCGCCTAAGCTGCAGTATGTGCAGCATGTGCCAGTATTCTACAAGTTCTTAAAAAAAAAATAGATATGGAATTTGCTGGTTTAAAAACCCTATCTTAAGTACATTCAGTAGCACGTACGTTTTTACTTTTACTCAAGTAAGGGAGCAACTTCAATACTTTTACTTTTACCAGAGTCATTCTTTATTCAAGTATCTGTATCTGTTTGAGTCCTGCTCCAAGAATGATCTTCTGCGACTTTGCGTTGACTCCTTTTTACGAGTGTGTGTGTGTGTATCTAAGCATTTACTAACCAACACTCAACTACCTAAGTAATCTACATATAAGCTAACATTCTACAATACTTAACCTTTGCTCTCAAAATCAGTGTCCATAATCTGACAGATTGTAGATGAAAGTAAAGGTGTTCGACATGCCTGTTTTAAGTGAACTTTAACAAAGTAGTCCCTGACTTTTCCTGATGACTGTTCAAAGTCTTAATATTAAACCTTTTAACTTTTGTTGAACTCTGCCTGCAGAATCTGCTCCTCCCATGGCGACCATTGTGATGGAGAAACTGGGGCGAGTTTTCATCAGCCTGCAGCAGATCAGGCAGGTACCACAAATGCTGACTGATGCGGTTCCCTCCATGCCAGCCACGGTCAGAGACCTGGACGTCCCCTCATACTTCAGAGAGCGCTACATCTGTGCTGGCTACAGACCACTGCACCAGAACTGGCGCTACTACTTCCTGTCTATGTTCCAGCGTCATAACGAAACCATCAACGTCTGGAGTCACCTGCTAGCTTTCTTGGTGATTCTGGCCAAGTTGCATGAACTCACAGAGACGGTGGACTTTGTTGGTGACCATCACTCGTGGCCTTTGCTGATCCTCATCCTGTCCTCTCTGATCTACACGGCCTGTAGCGTAGCTGCTCACCTACTGGGCAGCAAGTCCGAACTATGTCACAACACCTTCTTCTTTCTGGACTATGTGGGTGTAGCTCAGTACCAGTATGGCAGTGCTGTGGTTCACTATTACTATGCTGTGGATCACAGCTTACACAAACACCTCCAAGGACTATTCATGCCTGTTGCAGTGCTTCTCAGCTGTGTTTCATGCCTGGGATGCTGCTTTGGTAAATACCGCAGCCACAGTCTGTCCACTTGGGTGCGTAAAGTGTTCCAGGTCATTCCCAATTCACTCGCCTACTTTTGGGACAGCAGCATTGTAGCCAAGAGACTCTTCTACTGGTCCAACAGTGACCCAGCCATTATCTTCCACTTTGGCCATGTGGCATTTTTCTTCAGTTGTGCGTTCTTCTTTACTTTCCCCCTGTTTGAGCGCTGCTTTCCTGGAAAGTGTAACTTCATTGGTCAGAGTCATCAGCTTTTCCACGTTCTGTTGTCTTGCTGCACCATGTGTCAGATCCATGCTGCGTACTTGGACTACCTTGGGCGAAGAGAGTTGTACTTGAGTCTGCACGGGAGCGACGAAGCTGCTTTCTGTGTTGGCCTTTTCGCTGTCACTCTGGCTGTGTGTATGCTAATTGCTGCCTTTGTGTTGAAAAAGGTTAAACAAATGCTCGACCTCAAAGCACAATAACTCCTGAAGTATTAGTGTTTTCAGCTGCTGCCTTAATAGAAAGGGAAGGACATGAATTCTCAGCAACAAATGAACTATGCACTTGAATAAGGAAACTGTATATTTTATATTTAACTAGTGGAAAATATTAAATATCCTCAGTGGTACTAACACACAGCATTACCGTTTTTTCTAAATACATTTTTGTAAGCCATCTATGAACAAAATCAACAGAACAAACAACTACTATACCTACTTATCCTTATTACCATTGGGGAAAGGGGACCAGTTCTTTATGCTTTCACTCATATTCACTCCTTTGGTGCTTCCAAAAACATAATCATGTACTGTTTTTAAAAAGCCATGCACATTTTGTTGAGAACATGAAATTTCTGTTCATGAAGGACAGGATCCTTTAAAGCTTGACCCATGATCTTCTAGCAAATTGGCCAGAAGGGAAGGTTTTGTTGGGTGTTTGATAGTATGGTATGACATGAACCCATCCCATATCGTATTGGTATTTATTTTAATATTTTTTTATTTTCTCCATGTTTAAGTTTTGATGTTTACTATGTTGCACATTGGTAAATTGTGTTGCTTCTGGAAGCGTTTCACAGTGTAGTGTCACCATTTAGATGCACAAGTTCTTGTCTTGTAGTTCCACTTTGTGCCTTTATTGGCATTTACATTGTTCCCTGTTTTATACTTTCATATGGTTCTAAAGTTAGCGAATATCAACCATGTGACTAATTAGCAAAAAAAAACTTGCATTGTCATGGAAAAATTTAAGCCTCTAAAATTCTTCTGGCCTCTGCACCACCTTGTGGTTGAAAGTGATATAACATGCAAGAATTGACGTGTTGTTGATTGTTATCCATGTTAATGGTAATTAATTATGAAATAATTTTGTGTAGTTTTTGCTTAAGAATTATTTGTATATATTCAATTTTTGACTTTGAAACATTTTTGGGAAACCATGATTTGGCTGGGAAAATATTATTTGAAGAAGATTGACTTGAATAAGATTATTTCTATATTTTTATGCATAGGATTTAAACCCTTTGAAGATTTGTAAGTTTTATTTCTTCTGATCTGAGATTTTAAATCATTTGTCTTAAGCCTTGTTGTGCCTTAGGAATGCTTGTAGTTTTGTAAATGTTTTGGGATGTAACCTTTAGATCAATTTTTTTTACTGCTGTGACTTTTATACTTTTTATCTACAAACACTGGATTATGCACTTGCAGATTATGCATTTGTGTCTCTTTTAAAAACAATCAAATAAAATGTGCATTGTTAAAAAGTGGAAGAGTATTTGTTTTATGCAAACAAGAAACAAATGACGAAGGTAAATTATAATGACACTTTCTTGTTACATTTAAGCAATCCGTGGCTTGGGTGTGATTGTAATCACTCTGTAAATGTGTTTTTCTTTGGGACATGTCTGCTCAAGCCCAGTGAATCCATTGTTTGGAGCTATGTAGATTTAGAAAGTACAGCCGTGGAGGATTGGAATCAGACTGAAAAGAAGAATCTCAACCTGTTTTATGAAGAAAATATTCTTCAATACATCTTTTATTTATCTTTCTATAAAAGCAAGGAATGTCTGTCTGTCTGTCTGTGTGTTCCTCAAATATCTCTGTGGATTAGGATGAGAGTGCCCTGAGAGTTTCAACATGGCTGCTGCTTGGTTCAAGGGTGTGCAATGTCTGATTTGTTTGGACTGCAATGATAACGTTAATAAATTATTTCATAAATTTGCCCACCGGAGCCACCAGTCATGTGCTCACCAGAGCCAATCACTGGAGAGCCCACTCCCACGCCCCACGTAAATGCGCGTGAGAATTCACCTCATAGAGGGACCGCGAGCGCATGCCCGCTCGCTACGGGTTTTATGCGTGCGGTTGTTGTTTTCATACGTGTGGCTTTTTTAAACTAATGTGACACCATAGCCCCTCCCCCCTCTGCTCAGCGCAGACCGAGACGAAACACACACCTATTGACCAATCAAATGCGGCTTCAAGAGAAAAAAAAGAGAGAAGCAAAGCGGCTCCAAATCAGGAGTCGGCTCCCGCCGTTCACTTCAAAGAGCCGCTTCATTTGCGAATGACACAACACTAGATTTGGGTACTACTCAACACAAAGAGGTGCGTGTCCTTGCATGATGATTGAATTACTCCCATTTTGCTACATGCGTGAATATTAAATATATTTAAACTAGGGCTGTCAAAATTGATGAGTTAACACTTTACTGCAAATTCCTATTAACGCCACTATTATTTTTAATGCGCAATTAACGTACGCCTCGTTGGCCAACTTGCAGGAGATTGATTGAGCTTGGAGCTGTTCCCCACACTTCTTGTCAGTAGAAGGTGGTAATGCCCCAAATGGTGAAGGCCGACCACCAATAAAGGGTGGTTGGCCTCAAAGAAGAAGAACATCTGGGCGGCCCCGTGCGTAGTTGGCAATTCAGGTGCAACGCGTTTGCGGATAAAGGTAGAGCAGCACGGAGCTATGGACACAAAAAAAGGGCTTTTGGATGGAAAGTCCAGCTTCAAACTCCTGCCAGATGGTTCACGCGACAAAACAAAAGTCATATGCGTAAATTGTCGGTGTGAGTTGGCATATCATAGAAGTACATCAAGTCTAAAATATCACCTGCTTGCTAAGCATACAGCCGATGCTGCGGCCCCACCTCCTCCGCGCCAAAGGCAGACCACGTTGGATTGTTTCGAGAGGAGACTGGAGAAATCGGGCGCTGTAATGTAGAGCCCACTCTCGACATGGAAGACTGTCCCAACAGTGGTGGGCCAAACTTTAAAGGGCTCACAGCAAAATGTTGTGTCTTGCAAGCAAATACTTGGCAACACCTGCTACATCTGTACCATGTGAGAGGTTATTTTCACTGTCTGGGCATGTTGTTCAGAAGAAGAGAGCTGCCCTGTCGTCTGAAAATGTAAACATGCTTGTGTGTTTGAGCAACTGGCACAGTGCTAAGAAACAAAAGTAATGTGGACAACCCACATATATACAGTACAATCATATTGTGTGCTATTTGCCTATTTGATGATTCCCGTTGGGCTGAGTTTAAAAGGTTGCAATAATAAATAGTTTTGCATACTGTAAGCATATTGGTCCACTCCTATGTTCATAAGAGTATTATAAAGTTGAAAAATATCCTTTTAATGTACAATCAGAACAGATACAAAATATGCAATTAATTAGCAATTAATCACGAGTCAATTATATTAAATAATCGTTTGACAACCCCTAATTTAATCATTTACCCTTTATGATTTAAAAGTCACTCACTAATCTAACCCTCACCATTACTGAACTATTTCTCCTTCTAATAAAATCATCACTGTACTACAACAGCCGTCATTCTCTATCTACCTTACCAATTTCTGTCTTAAAATGAATTATTCAAAACTTAACATGTTTGTTTAAACATACTAAAGGTTTATTTTTAACGCCAATGCAACAGCATAACCATGTTGGATAACAAATTCATACATATTACAATATTAGACCATACATAACCTTTAATTGTCCTCGAAAAACAGAAATCTAACCAGATTTAGCCTTCAAAACACTATCAAATATGCTGTTGCATTACTGTTTTTGCTTAGACTAAAAAAGCAAAAGGCACCGGTAGTAGTAGTGCTTTCATATTAGTGGAATGGGGTTCAACTCCCTACAGTGTCCTTGCTAAAAGCCAAAATATATGAAAACACAATAGTTTTCACTCTACACATTTCACAACAAACCTAAATGTCCCTGATGTCCCACCTTCAAACAGAACCTCATTTGGCCATCCATGAAAAAGCTACTTAACCTCCCACTTTTTCTATAGCAAAACATACTTCCTACTTCAATCTAACTTTTATTTATTTAAAATAAAAAATCCATATTTTGTGATTCTGGATAAGACTTACAGTAGCCGTGATTTAAAGACATGGTTTTCAGACTACGTAGACATATCCAGTCAAAATATAATAAAGGTAAATGGTTCTATATACAGTATATTTACAATAATTAGATTCAATGACAGTAATACAATTAATTGAAAAGGTTGTTTTTAGTGTTTGTTTTTTGGCATTTTAAATGTTTTTTTTTTTTTTTTTTTTTTTTTTCGCAGAAATCCTCTGTATCTGGCGAGACAGGCCTCAGAAAAACAAATATTTTAACTATGTAAAATCTGTGCTCTGACATGTTGGAGCAAGCTCCCACCAATCACCCCCTCCTATAAGTGTGTGTGTGTCAGCCACCCACGTCTGACACTAGTGTGTTTAGTTGTTACATCAGTCTATGTCAAATCATCAGCAGCAGATAGACACAAGTTTTAGAATTTTATTAAAGAATCCTCATTTGTAGAAGTGTCAATCAATGTCACCTGTAATACGAATACAAAAAAACAAAAACACGTTATATAGTGCTACTTTCTAGTTTTTTTTTTTTTTAAATAATCTTTCAACCAAAGTAATTGAAACCATGTGGCTTGAAACTTTAATAAGATATTTTTTTTATCTAATAAATGTATATGTTTAAAAGCAAACCAGTCTGCAGCTGTGTCTTTAAGGGTTCCTCAAAAGTCGTTTCATAAAAACATACCAAACCATGTTCTTTCCTGCAGGTTCTCAGCTGTTATTTACATTCTGTACAGACATACTGTACTCCAGGAGTGACATCCTTTACATTTATGATGTTCATTTGTAACCTGAGGCTGACTATAGTGTGTATCATTAGCTGAAACTATACTTTGGTCTATAGACAACTTAAAAAAAACAGTTGTCAAATATGTGAATTTTCTTTTTCTCGCTCCAATATGTCTCGATTAGCCTCACAGAAGTTTTAATGAGAATATATGTTCTGTTCATTCAGGTGTGCTGGTGAAGGAACACACCTGAAAATATAGAAAATATTGACACATGTGGCACAGAGGGTGTTAAGGAGAGGTTTACTGTTATGGATCCATCCATAAACATGACCCAGCTCTGCAAAAGGCCTGATAATCAACAGAGTTGGCGGAACACGGACCCTCCAGGACATTTCTCTGTCTTTTTTTGAGTGTTGTATTGAGGACTGTTTTTAAATGTTGTCCTTCCAACATGTGGGGCTCTTATTAAATAAAAAAGCTGCAGACCATCACTATTTTGCCTCCTCAAATATAATGCTAGCATGAAAGCACACATGCAGCATCCATAATTATGTCAAAAATGGGACATGATGAGACACATCCAACTTCCTCTTTTCTATGAGAGCGAGAAAGTAATATTATTATTACAATGCAACATGTTTTTTTTATTTTTTATTATTGTAGTTTCACAAATGTGAACATTTTCATCTATAAATTGATTTATTGGCTCAATAACAAAGAGGTAATTTTGAGTTGTGGTTATTTGGTCTAGTCAGGCCTGCTTGAGATCACAGGAACACACAAGGTCCAAGAACTAAAACAAGTTGGACATCCCTGCTCTAACTTGACCAAATGTGTGAGACAGTGTATGTGGCACCGATTGTAAAGTTGCACATGCTAAAATAAACAGCAACTTTTTGCCGCATGTAGCTACAAACCATGTTTCAAAAACGTGTGATTTTTTTATTCATTTTTTTTACTTTGACCAGATTTACAGCAATAGCTGTGAAATTTGATATTCACTTTTCCCGTAAAAATATAATGTCAATGTTAAATCTAAATCTAAATGTTAAATATTAAATCTATATATTACATATAAATATACATGTTAAATCTACATGCTAAATGTTAAATCTAAATCAACCTTTATTTTGGTACTTTAGGTTAATTTGCATATTAGCTAAGTATTTAGTTTCTCCCATGACATTTAGATTTAACATTTACCATGTACATTTAACATTTATATTCAAACGTAACCTTTAACATTTACATTTAACATTTACATTTACCATTTACATTTAACATTTACATTTAACATTTATATTTAACATTTACATTTAATATTTACATTTAACATTTAACATTTAACATTTACATTTAACATTTAGCATTTACATTTAACATTTATTTTTAAACGTAACATTTAATATTTATCTTTAACATTTAGCATTTACATTTAACATTCATATTTAAACATAACATCTAATATTTATATTTAAATGTCACGTTTAACATTTAGTATTTACATTTAACATTTATATTTAAACGTAACATTTAACATTTAACATTTACATTTAGCATTTAGCATTTAGCATTTAGCATTTAGCATTTACATTTAACATTTATTTTTAAACGTAACATTTAATATTTATCTTTAACATTTAGCATTTACATTTAACATTCATATTTAAACATAACATCTAATATTTATATTTAAATGTCACGTTTAACATTTAGTATTTACATTTAACATTTATATTTAAACGTAACATTTAACATTTAACATTTACATTTAGCATTTAGCATTTAGCATTTAGCATTTAGCATTTAGCATTTACATTTAACATTTAACATTTATATTTAACATTTACATTTAACATTTACATTTAACATTTAACATTTATATTTAAACATAACATTTAACATTTACATTTAACATTTACATTTAACATTTACATTTAACATTTACATTTAACATTTACATTTAACGTCAACTTTATATTTTACGAGAAAAGTAAATATCACAAATTTCACAAATATTGCTGTAAATCTGGTCAAAATTAATATAAAAAATTGTCATACGTTTTTTAAACGTGGTTTGTTGTTAAATGTTGCAAAAAGTTGTTGTTTATTTTAACATGCGCATTGTGCAACCTAACAGCAAGTGCGTGTCAGGAGGCGGGGCTTTCATCCTTGCTCATATTCTAGCCAGAACAAGCCTACTCCAGACCAGGTTAGGTGTTCAGTCTAAGTTACCATGGTGATTTACCACAGTAAGAATGTAACCAGTGTTGTAGTACAGGACACACGGAAGTTGGCGCGATAAGAGGAATCCAGTTACCTAGTACAGGCCCTAAAGTGCTTACCCTAAGCTACCTGGGCATTCAACATGACAGTTATCAGTACTTTATTAAGTTACAAACCTGATGTAAACCTGCTGCTGGATGGGAGTTCTCACATCTATATTCTTTGGGTAGTATGTACACTATGAGATGTATTGCCTAATATTGCAAGAAAAAAAGGGCTTAAAGTTATGGTTCTGCTGTTTGCACTCACGTGGTAACTGATCAAAGAATACTTCTAGGACAGAACTGGTTTGTTCACTTTTTTTTAGCAACGCCCAATGCTATAAAACCGTTGGAAACGCTGAGGCTGAGCACACTGTTGACCAGGTTCATTAGCAGTGAAAGAACTGCTGTCTCTTTCACAAGTTTACTAGTTTGATTAGGTAAGTGTGCATGTTTTATGATTATCTGTACATGATGGATTCTTCACAATCCTGTTGCAAATATTTACAGATCGGCTTAAAGTTTGGGAGTTTTCTTGTTGGAGCCCAAATCAGAAAAGGTGAGTTTGTTTAATGGTGTTAAATTCATACCTGATGTTCCTGAAGAAAAGCGGCTGTTAGATGTCAAAGGTATGAGATCACATAGTTTTATTTATGTGAATTTTTCTTGTATTTGAAGTGCACTCACACAGCACAGCATGCCACTGCTTTCACTCATCCCATTTCCTGCCGGCTTGTCTGATCGCAAAGTTCTGAAAACCATGATCCTCCTGTTTTCTTTAAAATGATATGTTTTCTTAACTCCAAGGAGGAGGTGGAATGCAGGCTAGGTGTCTATTTATCGTACACTGAGTACACGTCTCAGGTGTTTAAGTCGTCCACACCAAAACAAAGACTGTTGATTCTTTGTTTCAATGTAAATAAAAAAAAAAATAGACTTTACTGAAGTGCTGTGCATGTGGACTAAAAGACTGTCAGTGATACTTTAGTTGTAACTTGTTGACATGATCCACATATATTAGGGTGCATCAAACCCCACAATGTTTTAAAATCAATCTGTGCCTAGTTTAATTATGTTCCAATGACCAAAATAGGAAGCCTTGCAAAATATTTGGTAAATCAATTTATATTTATGAGGTCCACATCAAGGTTGAAATGTTTTCATATGCCCCATTATGAGTGATTTTTAGGTTTAATATAGCATTTGGGTTATTTTTTTGTTGTTGCTGGAAATTATTATATATTTTGCTTTGGATAATGAATCCTAATAAATAACTTTGTAACTTATAACTTGTTTTTATGTTTCTGTTTTTTTTTTTTTAAATAGTTTTAATCTCTGACCTAAGCTTAATATCTTTTATTTTCTAATGTATAGCTTCCTTTGAAAAGCACTTTGTAACATGTGTTTTGAAAGGTGCTAAATAAATAAAGTGTATTTAGTTTATTATAAAGCATGATTGACACATTTACACAGTTAGCATCATGAATTGATGATCTAGCAGTAATTTATAATTTCTGTTTTCTTACGTCCTTCAGGAAAACAACAAAATATTGCATATTTTCTGTTGTTATTGTGCTTGGTGGACCCTAAAAAAAATGATAGAATTGGCCAATATTTTGCTTGGTTATCTTTTCTTTGGCATTGGAACAATTTTAGATTGGGGACAGAAAGATATTAAACGTTGGAAAACGTTGATGCACCCTAACATACTGTATATATAGATGTAGTTATTTATTCGCTTTATATATTGTTTGCATGTTTGTCTGCTTTTGTATTATGTATTATTAAAAGAATAATAAATAAAAAAAATGGTGAATATCCTGTTTTTTTTTAGTATTCTTTGAATAATAATAATAATAATAATAATAATAATAATAATAATAAAAACAGGATATTAGAGAAGAGTGCAGAGAGAGAGAAAGAGAGAGAGGACTGATTTTCATTTTGGACTCACTCAAACTCCACACACACCGACATACCTGCAAACGTTTTTCTAATTGTTTACATGTCACATTGACAGTGACGGATAGTGAAGTGCGCCTGATCACTGTAGCTTCACTCATCCCACACCTGCCACTACACCTAACTACTTTAATTAAGTACGTTTAGTGAAAAGGCAGGCAGGTACACGTGCAATGGACTGGTGCACGTGCATTTAGAATGGATTCACCCCCCATATTTGTGTGTGTGTGTGTGTGTGTGTGTGTGTGTGTGTGTGTGTGTGTGTGTGTGTGTGTGTGTGTGTGTGTGTGTGTGCCTGTGTTGTAACAGGTGACCGACTTCTGATTGTGTTACTGGGAGCAACAAAGATAGATGTAATCATTGGAGATGCATTTTTACTCCATTCTCACATTTTCTTTGTACAAAACCTTTTACAATGGAGTCACACGGTGATAGTTGTGTGGACAGCTTGGCAAAAACTAGCATCACCATTTGAAACTAGCAACGCAGTTTGATGTTGGTCACTAGTTAAAACATTCAACCATTTGAACCAGAACAATTCAACACTAGTTTAACTTGGTCTCACGTAATAATAATAAGGCAGGAGCCATCCATACGGTTGCCGTAATGGCTTGGATTTATACGTCGCTTTCTTCGACGGGTCTCAAAGCTTATTACAGAAATAATTATTCATTCACACCAGTTATACCAGTAGTGGTACAGAAGCATGGCTGCCATTTCACGCCATTTCTCTGACCATATTCATGCACAATTCATACCCATTCATACAAGGCCATGTGGGTAAAGGACACAACAACAATGACTTGGATAGAGCAGGATTCAAACCTCCTACCCTTCGGTTATTGGACAGTTGACTGTTTACTCTACTTATTCTATTACTCCATAAAATATAAACAGGACCGGAAATGTATAATGTTTGGTTGAAATCTCCAAAATGATGATGCTCAATGTTGGTAAATGGACTTGATTTATATAGTGCTTTATAACCACAGAGGTAGTCCCACACTCATATTCTCACACCAATGGGGCAGAGCTGCCATGTAAGGTGCTAATCAACCATTGGGAGCAACTTAGAGTTCAGCGCTAATTTTGTACAGCCCCAAAACAAAATTGTAATTCATCAAGTTGGAAGTTATACAAAGAACAACATAATATTAAAAAAAAAAAAAGTACCAAAGTACAGTAGCAACAAAAGCACAAAAAAGATTAAAAAAAAATACAAACAATTATTCATAAAACACAACATGACAAAGACACACTAAACAACCACTTAAACGCACAAAATGACCACAAAAACAACAAAATATACAAAAGTACACAAAGTTACACAAAACGACAGAAAAAAATACACATGATGACAGCAAGATCAGAAAAAAATACAACAAAGATTTGCCATACTGGCGAGATAATCTACACAATGAATGTAAAAACACACTAAATGTGTTTTTACAAGCTTGTATTAATGCTCAGATTGATCATTATTCTAAATGCTGATATAAATGTTGATAATGTGGTTCTCGGATCAGACAATCACATTTTGTGGCCCCTGCTGTGATAGAAGTTGCCCATCTATCTTTGGTTCAGTGTCTTGCCCAAGGACACTTCGACACATAGAAAGATATAGGCTGGGATCAAACCCCCAACCTCTGGATTAGAAGACAACCCATCGACCACCTGAAACATGACAGTGTCCGTTATTAATACTGAGGGATACTATGACCATTTGAAGGCAATTCTAATACTGTATTCGATTGCACTCGGACCACGGATAAATCCAACAGAATGAATCGGAAAATGGCAAAATGGCGGCACCCACAGTTAGACGTAAACAGTCGCTTTCACCTCAGCCGTCTAATTTGACATGTGTGTTACTGAAAGTGCTGAATAACTCTGTAGTGGTATTTCCATCCCTACTTTGTTCATTTGAACACCGTTCTGTGTAAGTAATGATACCCGTAGAGTTCAATGCACTCTCTACAGTCTATGGTTCTATGAAGCATGCCGGATTCCCCCCGTTGGTGCATTCAAGTCTTACTGAAAGTGTAGGATGTTTCTCTTTCTCTCTTACCCTTGAGGAGCTAATATATCTACCCAGCAGACATTTTTGCTCCTTGAAAAGTATAAAAACAAACATCAGCTAACTGTGGCCAGCCACTAAATTGATGACCCATGATCTTTCCGGGTTCCGAGTGCAATCGAATGCAGCATTATTCTTGATAATTTGATTTATTGGAATCTCAACATTTCTGTATGAGTGATAAGTTGTGTTTATGTGTTTATCTATGTTTTCCCAGTGACTGACTGGGATCCTTCCCAGAGCTGCAATGTTGGTGCTGAAAATGAATGGATGAAGTTGCTCCAACAATCAAGAATTAGTGGCCCAAGATAAAGGGTGGATCTACACTGTAAAGGTAAATAAGAGTTTTATTTTAATCATAAGTAAAAATGTGATTATAAGTTTTTGATTTTTTTTGTTCAAACCTACAGCCATGGCGACCATTGTGATGGAGAAACTGGGGCGAGTTTTCATCAGCCTGCAGCAGATCAGGCAGGTACCACAAATGCTGACTGATGCGGTTCCCTCCATGCCAGCCACGGTCAGAGACCTGGACGTCCCCTCATACTTCAGAGAGCGCTACATCTGTGCTGGCTACAGACCACTTCACCAGAACTGGCGCTACTACTTCCTGTCTATGTTCCAGCGTCATAACGAAACCATCAACATCTGGAGTCACCTGCTAGCGTTCTTGGTGATTCTGGCCAAGTTGCATGAACTCACAGAGACGGTGGACTTTGTTGGTGACCATCACTCGTGGCCTTTGCTGATCCTCATCCTGTCCTCTCTGATCTACACGGCCTGTAGCGTAGCTGCTCACCTACTGGGCAGCAAGTCCGAACTATGTCACATCGCCTTCTACTTTCTGGACTATGTGGGTGTAGCTCAGTACCAGTATGGCAGTGCTGTGGTTCACTATTACTATGCTGTGGATCACAGCTTACACAAACACCTCCAAGGACTATTCATGCCTGTTGCAGTGCTTCTCAGCTGTGTTTCATGCCTGGGATGCTGCTTTGGTAAATACCACAGTGGAAGTCTGCACCTGTGGTTATGTAAGGTGTGCCAGGTAGTTCCCTCAGTGCTGGCTTTCTTCTGGGACAGCTGTCCTCTGATAATGAGACTCTTGTCCTGGTCCAGTGCTGACCCTGCAATCATCTATCACTTTAGTCAAGTGGCCTTTTTCTTCAGCAGTGCCTTCTTCTTCACATTTCCCTTGCCAGAGTGCTGTTTCCCAGGACAGTGTGACTTCTTTGGACACAGTCATCAAATATTTCACGTGCTACTATCTTGCTGCACGCTTTGCCAGATCCACTCGTACCAAATAGACTACACAGTCCGCAGAGAGCTGTACTCACACCTGCACAGGAGCCACGAGGCTGCTGTTTTTGTGGGACTATATGTAATGACTTTAGTGGCATGTTTGGTAATTGCTCTTTTTGTGTTGAGAAAAGTAAAACTCGCCCTTGACATTAAAGCCAAATTTAAATGATGGAAAGAAAAAAATTAGGTACGTGTACCTCTAGGAATACCTAGTGGCATTACAAGAGGAAAGGAAAATTAACAAATGAAATGAAAGCATAAAAAATATGGAGTTTTGTAATGTTTAACCTAGAAATGATAATTACAGCAACTCACCAATCAACAACAAAAACACTAAATGAGAGAAAAATACACAAGATCACTACAAAATACACACAAAAAACAGAGAAACATGCAAAACGACAACAAAAATACACACACACACACAGAGAATAATTTAAATAATACCAATAACACACAATATAACAAAAACATACAAAATAAGAGAAAAATATACTGAATAATAAAAAAGAACATGAAATTAAAATACAAAAGTTAGTAATGACTGGAAATTATAAAACTGGAAATAAATCTATTCAGAGGGCACTAAATATTGATTCATTCACTTATTTACAAAATAAGTTTATTTAAAATGTGTGTTTTCACTCATTCCTTCTATCATTATGTTCTATAGTTGTTTTTATGTAGTTTTCTAAGCAAAATGTTTTAGTCGGACTAAGTCAGAAATAGGAGAAAGGGGGAACTTGAGCCAAAAAAAGTTTGAGAACCACTAAACTAGTGTTATGGCAATTATTATATTCATCATCATATCGTGTCTTCAGGTGTACAATTTGTCATGTTTTAATACATGATGACTCCATTACTCTTTGCACTTTTGAAGAGCTGAGTCATGTTAGATTAAACAGTACAGATCGTATTGTATCCACAGTGCAACACAGAGTCTAAGGCCAAACCATTCAAACCATCCTTGTTGTGGGCCTTTCATTCCAACAGGATGGAACACTTCTTCTTTTGTACTCTTTTTTATTTAGTTTCATAATAAATCTTTGTTTATAAAATCATCATGCTTCGACTGGACTCCATCATTCAACCAGAGCAATAAATCATGTCTCCAAATGAGGTCAACCGCAAATTTGCCGTGACACTTGTCAATACTTTGACATGCGTTGAGTCAAGTGCCAATAATACTGGATGCCAAAAGGAAAGACAATGCATGATAAACAGCATAATTGAGATGAAAAGTGATAAAGTGAGAAAGTCATGTGAATAAACTACAGTTAACATCACACGATCCAATCTTGTCCAATCTTAAAGCATTTATAAGAGTTGATTGAGCAGATTTGTGTATCTGAAAAAGCTTTCATTTTGATTTTTGAAGAGAAATATTAAAAAACATAAAAAATATCCTGTGCTACTGCTAATCTAGTTCATTGGCAATTGGAATTCTCTAAAATTACACAACATGTATTTAAAGATGTACTTTTAATAGCTTACAGAGATTCTCAACTTATACCTTCTTTATACCAAAAATACAAAAAACAGGGCAATAGTCAGGAAATCAGAATAACAGCAAAAGGTTTTTATTGCTTTTTGCCTGTGACTCATTGAAAATGGCTGTGCCACCAAATACCATGCTCTGACCCACAAATTAAGAACCTTTATTGTAATAAAGCTATATGTAATAAAACTATATATATACAACATAGTAGGTTTGTAAGTAAATATCCTATGTAAAATTCTGCTGACATTTTTGATAAAAATCTGTTATTTGTTCTTTTTTCTTCATCTGCTGTGTTTTTCTGTGCTCTGTCTGTGGTGCAGCTTTACGCAGGCGTGTGAGTGATATTACTGTAATTGGTTGTAGAGTGCAATAACTTAGCTTCACAAAACTGTTGGATTTTTTTTTTTTTTTTTTTTTCAATAGTGGAAATATTGAAATGGTAATTTTAAGTGCGCCCGCAACACTTTCTGTAGAAAAGTTTTTATGATTTTACTAAAATCCATTTTAACTGAAAGGAGAGATAAAGTCCATCCCTTCTCAGTACAACGGTGGTTTTGTATTCAAATAAAAAAGGATTCTACTCAAACATGACTCTCCATCCATAAACAGGAACATTGTAGGTGAAGTGGTGGAGACAATTTGGATAGAGTGGCTAGACTGACTTTAAGCTTTGGAAATCAAACAATGGATTTTCTGTCCATGAGGTGAAGATGTTAACCATTATTTATCTTTAAATCGTTGATTATGTCACTAAAGAGATAACCAGATTAGGGTTACACTTGTCTAAATTACTCTATTGACACTGCAGGGTCAGGATCAGTCTGTTGATTAAAAGAGGAACATTTTCTCAGATCACTACAAAGCTTGTTCACTGTGACGGTGCAAAATACTGGCAAATGACGAACCCAAAGTGGCAAAGCAACATAACCAGCACCAAGCTGAACTAAAACCAAAGTTGCTTCGTCACAAACTACGAACCATGTGGTAAATGAAACAGAGTGCTGCAGTGCACGATAGCGAACTAAACACACATAATGCCACTGCAGCACAATTAACCACATACACACAAAGCCAGTGATGAAATACTGCACCCATCCACACAAATCTAAATGTCACTTTTGGGAGGGTAACCCAATCGAGACAGGGAGCCTCCAAAAGTGATCCCGGACAAGCCACCAATTTATGTTATGGCCCCTTCCAGGATGTTAGACCAAAATGCTTGAAGGTCCACAACATAGAAGACGCTGGACAGAAATCAAAAGTTTTCAAAGTATTTATTAACAAAAATTCTTAAAAGTACCAACAGAATGAAATAAAAGGGACTTGAGATCCTGGCCACACTGAACAAAAGTAGGGTGGGCACTGAACCAAACCTATACAGCAGTGGTTCCCAACCTTTCTTGTCTTGTGTACCCCTTGAGCCTTTTTAACATGAGTACCCCCTCACTCTATCGTACGTGTTCATGATTCTCCAAATGTAGAACATAACACAACTGAATATTCAACACTTCATTTTATTTCATCTTCTTAAATTGAACAAGTAATATTCAGGCATTATCTTCTTATTCAACTCAAATTAAACATAAAACTATGTTGCCTTCAAGACAAAAAAAAGATTAATATAAGAAATATTATAGTAAACGTTTGTAATATTAATACTAATTAATTATGATTATATTGTTATTAAAGAAAAATAATAAAGTTGAAATTAGAAAAAAAAAAGTAATATAAATGAATACATAAGTAATAAACCTGCCTGTGTTATATATAACTTTTATGATATTTACCACAAAAGGAGCTTCTTTGAAAATGTCTCCTTTAAACAGACATTTAAACTTTAAAAAGCGATAGAGCACACGTACCATTTTATTGATGGACTTGTGAAATGACTGAATATTTTTTATTATCTTGGAATTAAATTCTTCATTTTTCCACGTACCCCTTGCGATGTGCTCACGTACCCCTAGGGGTACGCGTACCCCTGTTTGGGAAACACTGCTCCAAACTACAAAACACTAAACCTACATGAACACAAAAACAGGACTACCAGAAATCCAAACTAAAATAATAAACTTATGTCACATAGGGGGGGTGAGTTTTTGTGTGAGTTTTCAAATTCTTCACCAGCATGTAAATCATCCACTGAGAGAAAATGAGTCACGTCCAGATATCTTGCAAATCATTTATTCTGTGTTCTTTTTAACAATAAAAAATAGGTAGGAAGCCAAGATAAAAATGTTCTAAAAGAAATTCAGGCACCAGTCGTAACACTTATGTGTATATTCTCATTATTAAAAACCATATGTCAGCCTGTGTTACTAACAAAGTACAACCAGGAATCCTAAGAACACAGTACACTTCAATTCAAACCTGATCAGTCAGTTTTACCATCTTGTAAATGTTTAATTCCATGTTAAGTTCATTCCGTTCGTTCTGCACATGCTCGGCCAGTCGTGATGATGCATACATATTCAAAAATGGTGCCCAAGACTAGAGCAGGGACTATTTCATAAGAGCCTTAGAAGACACGGTGATAATAAGAGGAGTGGATGGACAGAGGCATAAACATGTGGACATTCACACAGACTTAATACACACACACAAACGGAACAGGCTTCATCAGATGGGTGATACTAAAACCCGGAGACGGAGAAAATGTGTCCCTGTACTGCATGTACAGGCTGTAATATCACCAAGTTTATCGTTGTACCAGTTGTTAGAGTTACTATCTTTACCAAGGAGCAAATATTTATTCCTGGTTATTGTTTTCCAGAGTTTTACTGGGCTTTACTTACCAGTGATTTGTTGCTATCTCCTTCTCCTGCTCCGCGGACCAAAGTGAAACCGTGTGCTATTGTCGAGCTGCTGCTTCAACACTACAATAACAAAAAAGTAAAAACAGTTATCATGTGATCTTCTGTGTTGTAGCCAACAATAAAAGGTTTGTTGTGTTTTTCATATTCGCCCCCTGTCCAATCAGAACCCTTCCCAACCCCCAGGAACTGAAACAAGCCAAATAAACCTGCTTTCTATGTAAACCTCAATTCGGATTTACTATTAAACATGAAGCAGAACACTTTAATTCCGAATAATTTAATTTGGAATAACTAATTCAGAATGAAAAAACATAATGCAAGCTTGGTCATTGTTGTTGTGTCCTTGGGCAAGGCACTTTACCCACATTGCCTCGTATGAGTGTGGTGGTCAGAGGGATTGATGGTGCACTATGACAGCCTCGATTTTTTCAGCTATTGTGGAAAATAAAAAGATTATTCCAGACCGATCTACTTGAAGTCTGTGTGTATGTGTGGTCCATGAAATCAATACAGTTACAAGCTTGACGTAGGAAGTCGTTCTGGTGCCCTCAAGTGTTGAGAGTATGTCACTTACACACTGATCGTCAAACTATTTTCTTTGCTGGGCAAAGATTTCCCAATAGTTGAGCTTATTTAACTTTGTACACACATAAAACCCTCCCAGTTTGACTCGAACTCAAGTATCAGTCTCACTACGAGCTTAATGGCTCAGCTGTCCTCTCCAAACCCTGAATCAGTTGAATTACAGCACTGTCCGACATCCCCCCCACACTCTCGCCTGCTGGCTCACAATGGAATTAGTGAGCCAGTGTGCTGCTTATTAAATGTAATGGGGCAAAAAACAAGATTGTTAGAGGAGGAGAGGCTACCACATATCATCTCAACAGTGTAGGCCTAACAATGATAATCCATGGAATGTATTTTCACAGTGAGGTTTCCTCTTCCCAGATGAAGCATTTTATCCTGAAAACAAGCCTAAAATGATGTGTTTATTCGCATTTAAAAGAAAAAAGGAATCTTTATAGAACCTTTGTTTTGTTGTAATTACAGATTTGTATTTTTTTTTCCAATCCCATATAAAACATTTGATCCTTTCTACATCAAGGCTGGTGCCCATCTCCAGCTCTCATTTGGCTTTACTTAAAACCTCTTCCTCTATATAGAAAACATGTGAAAGCATTGAAAATTTACATAAGCAAGGCATCTCTCTTGCTTAATCCGTGAGACAAATGGGTTCCTCTACAATGTCCCAGAAGTGGCCGGGCGCCCACATTCTCTGGACTGTTCTTTTATTTTTTGTATTTTTATAATTGTTTGGTACCATGAATATTAGAGTTTGAGTTTTAGAGAATATATACACTTTTTTGTGGAGCAGACAGAGACCCATAAGTAGGGCTGGACTTGGACAAAAATTCCGCCCTAGCATTTTGTGTCCAGCCCAGCCCACTACATTATCAGAGGACACCACATAGAAGCTGTTATTAAATCAGTGATGCTCAACATGTGATTTTTATGTCTTTATTTTAATTATTCCCCTAGAAAACCTTAAAAGGTTGAAACCTTTTAACCCCCTTTTTTTCTTTTTTACCCATTTTGCAACTTCCTTTGTCCCATTTATTTTTTTTTTTTGGCCACTCTTGACTGCTTTTGGCCCATTTATTCACTTTACACACTTTTTGCCAGTTTTGGACAGTTTTTGGCCACCTGTTGCCATGTCTGCCTCCACTCCAAAAAAAAAAAAAAAAAAAAAAAAAAAAGTAGCGTACCAAATGATGCCCGGTATGCCTGATGGCCAGTTCACCCCTGCAGAGGGGGGGACATTTTTGGCCATTCTTGACTGCTTTTGGCCCATTTTTGTCACTTTTCACTCTTTTCTTGCCACGTTTTTGCCACTTTTGGATCATTTTTGGCCATCTGTTAACATACTGTATCTGCCTCCACTCACTCATCAAAAAAAACTAACAAAAAAGCATAGCGGACCGCACCGGCCCACTTTGGTTTGACGGCCCACCAGAACGATGCCTGGTATGCCAGATGGCCAGTCCCCCCCTGCCCATAAGTAGACAAAAATATAACATAAACAAACTTTAAAGGAACTTCTGGTGTCATATGGGGAAGACCAATGACAAAGTCCGTAGAGCAATCATGAAGCAATCATGAGGGGAAGCCCACTGGAGTTAGTAAAAACTAAGGAAAGCTCTTCACTCTTCAGTTCTATACCAGACCTACATTGAAGTTGAACGAGTAAAGTTAAGCACTCATTCACATGGTGTGCAGTTTATATAATAATTCCAGATATTTCCTTTCAACAAACTGTTCTCCATCCTCTCCAGCCAGTGCCATGACTCCTTTGGCACAAACGAATGCCCAGGAACTCCTGATTGCTGATGCCATAGTTCCACTTGGTAGGAAAATGTTTAGGAGAGAGGAACAAAAAACTTTGGGACATATTTTCCATTGGGCTCAGTACATTTCCTATTGCCTGATATTTATGTAATTTTATGAAGAACTGTGTATGCTGCTCCTGAATCCCTTCCATATGCTTGCTTTGGGCAACAATAGTGTTTTAACACCATGGGTGAAACAATAACACCTCTGCAAAAGGCCAACCAGCCAGTTTGTAACATTCTGTAAAAAAAAAAAAAAAAAAAAAGAAAAGATTTGGGGGTTTACTTCCTAAACATTCCTCCACCCATCTCAATAAACAATTTTGAGTAAAGTCTTGTAAAACGTGAAAACATCTAAGATAAAAATCTATTCTATACTATACTACAAAACTATAAATCAAATAATTTTGCAACTGTTATTACCAGTAGTGTTGTAATACTCAAGACCACATTCTGAAGGTCTTGGTCATGAGAATATTTACTCATTCTCGGACTGTCTGAACTCGGGATTTTCCGTCAAGATAAGTGGAGAGTAGCACTGATTCACTGTTGGAATCACTTGGACCTGTTCCAGATTAATTCATGTTTTAATTTGACAAAAAACATTTAGGCCTACCGTTACTCACTGATTGTTCTTGACTTCCTTATGTGTCAGTCACCTGCTGTTGTCATGCTTATACACCTTCACAAAATAAGAATATTAACACAGAAAAGACTTCAAATAAACAAACTAGAAAAAGACAGTTCAAGGATGAAATGTAACGCTTAAGGAGAAATTAAGAATAAACAGGTATACAAAATACTATTTATTTATAACACTAGAAGGTGCAAACAATACAAAAATTCCCTGAAACTATTTACACATCTAAACTACAACTGTTAAATAGTTGTACAACTTCTACATTCAGTTCAATGTCAATGCTCAATGTGAGGTAAAGCTTTGAAGAACACGCACCATCACTCTCTAGGCCACATATGTCAAACTCAAGGCCCAGGGGCCAGATCCGGCCCTTTGGAACATCCAATGTGGCCAACAGTAGAAAGTGAAAAAATGACAAAGAAAACGTGAATCATTGAGTAAATTACCAACTAATTCAGTTGTAGAAATCTAAATACGCAAATTCAATTAAACTCCACAATATTTGTAAGGGTCACATTTTTTCCATACTTACATCACATGATCGCAAATTGTTCAAACAACTCAAAACATTTTTTTAAATTCTGCACATTTCCTGAAATTATCCCACCACATTTCCATGAATTGCGTAAAAAATGTGTCACAAAATCAAGGAAATTTAAATTAAAGATCCTGTTGGTACTATCTAACACTTATTGTTTTGCTATTGTCTGCCTTAAGGGTGTTTTATGCTTGACGCAAAAATTTTGCCGCCATGCCCCCCCGCGTGGGCACTCTATGCAGAAACATTTCCGCGTAGAGCGCCTCCACATTTTTCTAACTACGCGGACAAGCCGCACGGAAAATCATGGCAACTTTAATCACAGCAGGGCCACAAAAATGTGTTTGTTTGATCAGAGGGTCACATGATCACGTGTTGTGAATTTTTCTGTCATTTTGAACATTTACTTTGGGGGCCGCATAAAATTAGACTGATGGCCGGAAGTGGCCTGACTTATATACAGTACGTGTATCACAACCCCCTTGTTTTCTGCATGTGTGTATATTATTTGGATACTATATATATACTGTATATATATAGTATAAATATTATTGTTAGTGTTGTTCCATTGTGTATAATAACTAATATTTGTGTTGTTCCATTATTAATATTGTTTCTTTATATGCTGCTCAGTGCCTTCCTAATTACTCCTCTGGGATAAATAAAGTTTTTTCTGATTCTGATCACTTCTGCCATTAAGGACACAGAACACACAAGGTTTGGCTGTGTTGTTGCTGACATGCTAGAATCCATCCCAGCACACAAAGTTGAGGCAGTCAAACATACAATCTACCAAGTGCTGTATGAGAATATAGAATAGAGGTCACAAAGAAGTGCAATTCTTTTTTAGCATATTTTATTTTGTTTGTTACAGCGTGTTGCAATAAAAACAGTTTTGTATTTCAAATTCACTGCAGTCTATATTTTCTTCATTCCTGTTCAGCATACCTTTTCTGATTACATTCTCCTGCCAGGGAACAAGTCCCTGTGGTGTCAGGAACAATGACCTGAGATCATTTGGAGCTGAGATGGCCAATGTCCAACAAGTTGTTGTGGCCTGCTACCACTGCCCTCCATTCTCCACTCACAGGAACACCTGCGTGTGTAGAGGAGTCTGTGAACCTGGGAGGGATGGAACTGGTTGCCGGGGGAGTTGGCAGCATCTGTGCTGCTTAAATAATTACGCGGGGCTACACAGGCCTTCACAATCTTCACAGTTTTCTGTGAGTGAAATTGACATGGTTTCAATTAGTTCTATGTGTACGGCTCTGGATGACATGCATGTAAAGAGAACGGCCCATCTTTTGCTCTGAGCACAACTCCTTCTAGTACGATGAGTGACTACAGTCCATGGCCCAAACACATCTAAACCCACAGTCGTGAAAGGAGGCTCAGGAGTTACAAGGTCTGCAGGCAAGTCTGCCATTTTTTGGACCTGCATTTTACCTCGCAGCTTATGGCAGGTGACACAGCTACAGATGCCAGAGGACACAAGATGTTTACCTTCGATTATCCAAAAACCAGCGCCACGGACAGCTCCATCTGTAATGTGTCATCCTTGATGAGCTGAACATTCATGGAAGTGTCTTACGAGAAGTGTTGCAATGTACGCCTCCAGGATTCTGAGGCGCGCAGGAAAGATTGTGGCTGACCCCTCCCACCCCGGTCACAAAGTGTTTCAATCTCTCCCCTCTGGAAGGTGGTTTCGGTCAATCAGGACCAGAACCTCCAGACACAAAAACAGCTTCTTTCCCTCTGCCACCACCCACATGAACACAGCCTCACCCAGCCTCAACCGCCCCCCCCCCCCCCCCACACACACACACACACACCATATCAGGTCTGGGTATCATTGGATAATCCCAAATTCATCTGTAAACCAAAATAATATAACCGTTTTTCTTCCTCTCCTTTTTAATCAAAAAACAATAAAACAAATCAAAATTGGCCCGTTTTTCGATTGTCCCGTGTCCTTTTCTCCTTTTACAATTGAACATCGAAAATCAGCTGTTTCCTTTTTCCGTTCTGAACTCTGAAACGAAAAACGAGGTCACGTGGTCTGGCTTTTTTTTCAGCCGACATGCGGAAGTGATGCTGTCAGAATAAAAGCATACGGGGAGAGAGAATATAAAGCAGGCACAGGATCTATCACAGAGAGTGATACATCATTAAAAGCCTTACAAAAGCTACATAACGTCCCAACAAACAATATGAGACACCAAATCCCTACTGAAATATGATCAGACTAAGATTAACTTTTTATGGCTCGCAGTGTTTACTTACATTACATGTTTATTCAAACACGCACCTTTATGAACCCATATCAGGATGAGAGTGGTGATGCGGAGACACGCAAGAGATGTCCCTAAAAGGTAAAAAAGAGCTGTGTCCACATTGCAGCAATTCTGTACGTGCATTTGTATCCCGAATCAGCTGATCAGTCATTCCTCAAAATCTTTGCACGTTGTGACGGTCTGATGCGCTCTCTCCTGAAGGCATCGGCTGTAATTTCTTTCAGCAAGGCTGGATCTTTACACTTCCTGAGACGTAAATCACAATCATGTATATGTTCCCCTCATATGCTTAAATAGGCTACAATTAATCAGCTGGTTTTCGTGACATATATATTTCATGGTAGTATTAGTATGAGTGGTCAAAGATTAGATCCACTATTTTGTATTAAATGATGAAAAGGCAAACACTTCATACTTAATACATTTACTCAATTCATTAGGTTATGATCCTAATGTGAGGTTCAAAACCCCAAAGAATCAAACTCATAGCCAACATTATTATGTACAATATGTGTTTGATTTTTTTTCTCACAAATACTTGTCAGCCTAATGTCTGTATCTGTGCTCTACTATTTCTAAGGATGGAGGTGACATTTTATATGATGAAACTGATCAAGCTGTTGTTCTGATCTACAATTACTGTGACTTTTGCAGATGTTATGGACAGTCCTGTGGCAACGCCGTGCTGCCGCAGCCTTGGCTGTAAAGTATGTGTGCAGAAATGGGTATTGAATGAACCCAGCTGCCCTAAGTGCAGAGACCCTGCATTCAAGGACTCACTGTTCAAAATGACTGGGATGGGGGATGTCAATGAAGATGATGAACCTGCAGAACCCTAACAAGTGAGCTAACACAAGCACCGAGCTAATGCTAGCGCCAAGCTAACATCACGAAATGCATTTTAATACAGTCTTTTCAAAGACAAAAACGGCAAAATGAAATGACTAATGAAAACTTTAGACTTAAATTAAATCACGTAGACCATATCATCAAGGATCTAAAACGAGCACACAGCGCTAACATATGAAGTCTGAAGACGGTGCAACTGCTAATACTACTTCTAGAGACAAATGGAACAACGAGTAGTCCAGCATATTGAGAGCGTAGTGTTTTGGGGGATTGTATGGCACTACAAGCTCCTTGAGATAGACTGGTGCCTGTCCATTTAGTGCTTTATAAGTGAGAAGAAGAATCTTGAATTCTATTCTATATTTTATGGGAAGCCAATGCAGAGAGGCTAATACAGGAGTAATGTGATCTCTTCTCCTAGTTTTAGTCAGTACACGTGCTGCAGCATTTTGAACCAGCTGAAGTGTCTTAAGCGACTTGCTCGGGAAGCCTACTAAAAGAGAATTACAATAATCCAGTCGAGAGGTAACAAAAGCATGGACTAGCTTTTCGCCGTCGCTCTGAGACAGGATAGATCTGATTTTAGCAATGTTACAGAGATGAAAGAAGGCAGTTCTTGAAGTTTGTTTTATGTGAGAATTGAAGGATAAATCCTGATCAAATAGAACCCCAAGGTTTCTAACAGTTATGCTTCGTGCCAGAGTAATGCCATCTAGGGCAGTTAGGCTAGCATAGGTTTCTCTAAGGTGTCGTGGGCCCAGTACAATGACCTCAGTCTTGTCTGAGTTAAGAAGAAGAAAATTTTGGTCCACCCAGGCCATAATATCCTTTAGACAGGCCTCAAGTTTAGATAGCTGATTTGTCTCACCTGGCTTCATTGATACATACAGTTGGGTATCATCAGCATAGCAGTGAAAGTTAACAGCGTATTTTCTCATAACATTACCAAGGCGGAGCATATAGATGCAGAAGAGGACCTAGCACAGAGCCCTGAGGAACCCCACAGCTTACTTTAGTGTACACAGAAGACTTATTATTCACGTGTACAAACTGGTAACTATCAGATAGGTAGGACTTATTTAAAATCTCCTACTATCAGTATTTTATCAGAACTGAGCACTAAGTTTGATATAAACTCAGAGAATTCTGATAGAAATTCAGAATAAGGGCCTGGAGGATGGTAAATTATCGCAAATAAGACTAGCTGGCACGTTTTTGATTCGGTATGAGATACATTTAGAACCAGGCTTTCAAAGGAAGTGTAATTGGCCTTTGGTTTAGGATAGATTAGGAGAGAGGAATGATAAATAGCTGCTACATCACCTCCAAGGCCTATGTCTCGTGGCATATGAGTATTTAAATGACTGGGAGGAGTGGCTTCATTTAAACTAACATATTCATCTTGATACAGCCATGTTTCAGTTAAACAGAATAAATCAAAGTTATTTTCTGAGATAAGGTCATTTACTAGTAGAGATTTGGATCTCAGTGATCTAATATTTAATAGAGCACATCTAATGGTTTTATGTTTTGGTGTTTCTATATTTGAGATTTTAATTTTTTTCAGATTTTTATAATTGATACCTCTTTTATTTGATTTTATGTTAAAATCATTGTGAAATTTGGGTCGGGGGACAGACACCGTCTCTATAAAATAATATTCATCACCATCACAACAGTTGTCACGGCAATGAACACAGCTTTCATAATAGCAATGGGAGGGAAACTGTCCTAAGGCAAGCGCAGAGGGGCGTGGAGGACTCCACCTCTGTAACATGGTCTCATTCATGAGATGTCATAACAGTGACTGTGCCATGTTTTCTGATGGTAGAGATGCTCCCACCAAAGTAGGGTGGATTCCATCTCTTCCTATCAGGTTCGGTTTTCCCCAGAAGGATCTCCAATTATCAATGAAGCCCACCTCGTTTTCTGGACACCACCTCGATAGCCAGCGGTTAAATGATGACATGTGGCTATACATGTCATCACAGGTCAGATTTGGTAAGGGACCAGAGAAAATTACGGAGTCCGACATTGTTTTAGCATAAGCACAAACTGATTCAATTCTACTTCTGAGTAGACTTTCACTAAGCAGATCTTTGAGCAAGAGCGTGAGCCATTACTTTGAGCACATATCTCCGTGCACTTTGAGATAACCGAAGGAGAGTTTGCAGTTTGCTCTTCACCTTTGTATTGTTCACTTTCTGATGTGTCACTCTTGGGGACAGAAGTAGGACCTGGGTGAAGTGCTGATTTGTGCTTGGGACTGTTGCACTCCGCACATTTAACTGCCATTTTACAATATTTTGCTATATGCTGCATTGAACCACAACACCTGTAGCAAATGCGATGCTCTTTGAGAAAGGCTTGACGTTCCTCAATAGGTTTGTCTCTAAACATCCTACATTTTTTGAGTGGGTGTGGTTCCTTATAAATCGGGCATTGTCCATCTGGTTCCTCCATTTTCCTTTGCTCAGGATAACTTTGAGTTTTATCTGCAGCATCTGTTTGTGAACAGACACAGCAGCTTTGCGATTGTATGGTGTTATGGCTCGATGTAGCAAAGCTTGGATCATTTCTCATTTTAGCTTGTTGATGCACAAACTGTACAGAAACTAAAAAAGGGGGAAATGACACACAATGATTTAGTTTATACTGTGATCCCACAGTGGTCCACTTTTCCTGTAAGTTGAATGGAAGTTTTTCTACTATTGGCCTTACGCCTCGAGCTGTGTCCAGATACGCCAGACCTGGTAGTGCACCATCTGCTTTAGCACACTGTATCTCTAAAAGGAGGTCACCAAGTTCTCTTAGCCTACCAGTGTCTTTGTTTGATAGTCTTGGGAAGCCTTCTACCTTTTGTAGTAGTGCATCCTCAATGGCCTCCAGGGAGCCATAACACTTCAAGGCGCTACCAGACAATTTTCACACCCGCAGAGGGATTGAGGGTGTGTACAGCACGGATCCTTTTTACCTTTTCTGAAGATTTTGGTCCTAGTTGTGAGCAGGTCCAGTTCCTCTCTAGCTGTCAGATTGAAGATGAGATACTTTGCAAAATCTTGTGCTCCATTTGACTCAGCTGAGTTGTTGTTTGGAGGTTGAAAGGTGTGAGCTATTGGGTTTAACGGATGGGTGTTTGTTGTGCATCCAGGTACCTGTTGTTCTTGTTTTATTGGAGGAGGAACATACTGAGTAGCAGTAGTTAGCTGGTTAACTGACTGATTGTCTCTCATTTCTGAGTAGTCGTGGCCTGTCAGAAGCTGCAGAAAAGAGTAACTCACAGTGTTGTGCAACAAATTCACTGGTTCATTGTACTGTATTAAGAGGCTCAGCTTCAGTAAGGGGCCTTATGTTTATCTCCCCGCTCTGATTTTCAAGTTGTTCATAAGCAGCAGCTTCTACTTCAGCTGCAGCCACTGCTTGTTGAGATTTTAGCACGTGAAGTCTGGCATCTAAATCTGCTTTAATATATTAGCCAGTTTTTCAGCAAAGGCTAGTTGAGCTTTGGCTGCTTGCATCCTGGCATAGGCCTTAGCGGCTGAACACCCTGATGATGCGTTAGACCGCCTGCTGGTAGCCCTGGAACTGGTGTCAAATGGCGGTGGAGTTTATGCATGTCCAACGGTTGGCCTGTAGCATCCAGCTGCCCTGCATCGACATCTAAACAATTCTCTGCGTCTGCATAATTTTGCAGCTCATAGTCTCAGATAGTTTTTTCCTGGGCGTAAATTCATGGTTGCTTAATGTTGCTCTGTGTTGTTTAAACGTCTTTAATCGTCTTTTTACTGTGCTGTCCTCACAACACGTGACTGTGTGCTGCTAGACAACCAGCTAACCATGAAAGAAATCCCCGTAGATAAGGCTTGCTTTTCTTGCATTTATGGAGGTCTCTTGTAATCAAAGTTGACAATTGACAACGTTGTACATTGTTCGTGCGCGGTAACTATAACAAAAAAAATAAATGCAATTACTAACTATATTGTTCATGTGATATGCTAACAAACAGCTTGCTAACACAAATCAAATACATTAGTAACCAGGCTAATGAAAACACAACAGAGTTCACAAAACTTACTCAAAGTAATAAAACCACACATTTCTGGGCTCTGTATAAGTGCACTGAACATTCAATACGCACAAAGATGAATATTTCCAAAGGTTTAAAGGTTTTAGAGCCCACACAGCGTGTTTATCAGGCCTTTCCATCCTTGTTTCTGCTGCACTGCTAGCTTGTTACACGAGAAAAACATCAAAGATTGTTTATGCCCTATGGGCACCCACTCTGCTTTAAACAAAGATATTTTGTGTTGAGAAACTTCACTCTGATCACTCTTTTTAACCACAGCATTTTAACATATTTTACCATGAAATTAACTTATTTATCTTGTACATTATTAACTCATTTGTAACTTTTAAACCAACTTAACACTATTATGAAATTATTAATGTCGTTGACTCAAAGGCATGATAGTGAAATTACTTGTTTTCTAGCCTAAAATCTGTGGCCCAAGTGACAACTGGTCTTAGTTTGGCCCCTGAAATAAAATGAGTGGAGAGACAAAGTTTGCTCAGAAACTACAGGATCTCGACTACATTTATCTCTAAATTTCAAGAACAAGCCGATGTCCCCAGTGAGCGTTGTGAGTCAGTGTGAGTTTTTACTGTGGTACTGTTGTGTAGCATCTTTTAAAGGTGTGTTTATCAATCAATCAATCAATCAATCTTTATTTGTATAGCGCCAAATCATAACCAATGGTATCTCAAGGCACTTTACAGTAGAGCAGTCTTAAGGACGGACTCTTCATTTTATGGATACACACATATGCATATATATACGTATATACACATACATATGTATCCCACGCCCAACATGAATTCATCATGGCGGCAAGGAAAACCTTCTGTTAAGCAGCAGGAACCTTGTGTGGATCCCATTCCTATGATGAACAGCCATCCACGTTATGCTGTGTTGGGTGTGTGCAGAGGAGAGGGTGGAGACAGAGCCGCTGAGACTCTGTAACTCCACACTGAGGATCCCACGGACCTGCAAGACAAAAGCCAGAAGGAGTACAGGAGCAAACACACAAGGGAAGAAGCAGACATAGAGGGAGTGTTTGAAAGAGGAATGGGACCCTCTCCGGTCCCTCTCTAGCCTAAATGACCTCTCTCTTAACGCCCTCTCCAACCTCTCTCCAACCGAGCATGCCAGACCTTGAGATAGACTGGTGCCTGTCCATTTAGGGCTTTATAAGTGAGAAGAAGAATCTTGAAATCTATTCTATATTTTATGGGAAGCCAATGCAGAGAGGCTAATACAGGAGTAATGTGATCTCTTCTCCTAGTTTTAGTCAGTACACGTGCTGCAGCATTTTGAACCAGCTGAAGTGTCTTAAGCGACTTGCTCGGGCAGCCTGCTAAAAGAGAATTACAATAATCCAGTCTAGAGGTAACAAAAGCATGGACTAGTTTTTCGGCGTCGCCCTGAGACAGGATAGATCTGATTTTAGCAATGTTACGGAGATGAAAGAAGGCAGTTCTTGAAGTTTGTTTTATGTGAGAGTTGAAGGATAAGTCCTGATCAAATAGAACCCCAAGGTTTCTAACAGTTGTGCTTTGTGCCAGAGTAATGCCATCTAGGGCAGTTAGGCTAGCATAGGTTTCTCTAAGGTGTCGTGGGCCCAGTACAATGACCTCAGTCTTGTCTGAGTTGAGAAGAAGAAAATTTTGGTCCATCCAGGCCCTAATGTCCTTTAGACAGGCCTCAAGTTTAGATAGCTGATTTGTCTCACCTGGCTTCATTGATACATACAGTTGGGTATCATCAGCATAGCAGTGAAAGTTAACAGAGTATTTTCTCATAACATTACCAAGGGGGATCATATAGATACAGAAGAGGATTGGACCTAGCACAGAGCCCTGAGGAACCCCGTAGCTTACTTTAGTGTACACAGAAGACCTATTATGTCTTGTTTTGTGCAGTAGTTGATGTTAGTTTGTCTTGTAACACTTCAAATCCAATGTCTTATCTTTATTGAACTGAAAGCAGTGTTTACCATGTACAGCATATTTTCCCCCATATTCTTGAAGCCATTATAAATATATCAAACACTACCCTATGCCTCAAGACGGTTGTAATACTTGAAGTACTTGACTATTTGAAGTGCTGAAATTAATTCTAGTTATTAATTAAGACATGCTTTACAATATAATATACATCAGCTGAGGTTTGTGTGACATTTGTGCTGTAAATGGGGGGATCCCTATTTTGACTGGTTAAAAATGCTGGCTGAAAATATATAATTAAAGAGGCCATTGTACGTTAAATAAAATAAAGCAGCCTACATACTCCTGCGCTTGATGTAGTGTTTATTGTGCTGAGAGGACACTTTTTGCAGGTCTCCATAAACAAAGTTCAAAAACAGGCATAGGATACATGGCAATTACATCATTTATTATCATCATTCAAAAAGCAGCAGAAGTGATTAAAGATGCCGTTTTAAAACATGTTCAACCGCGTTGGTCCGCCGTCGCTGAATGCGTGCGCGCTCCCGCGGCTAGGGGGTGCAGATTTTGATGGGGGGAGTAGATTGGCACAACACCGGCAATCCGGGCGTTTTTTTGGCAAGCCATGAGCACACCGCTTCACCATTGTGCCTGCTCTGAGCATGTCGGACCCTGTTTACATACAGTAGTAATGGGTGCTTGGACGTATGATTGGACGATGACTATTTGTGGGCGGGGTTTTGCAAAACGCCAATTGTATAAACACATAAAATTGCCATTACAAGGGCTATTGTGGCCTTTATTATGATAAATAATTACTTATTGTAACGTAAGCACAGCTGTTTGGCTCAGTGTAAGACACACATTTGCACAACTTCATTTTTGCAACTTTTTTTTTTTTTTTTTTAATCTTTACCATTAATGCTCAATGATTTTCACAGTTACAATATTTTTAGACCTGTATGTCTAATAATGTGCTTATGGTTTCTTTATGACATGTCATAAATGCAACTCTGTAGAATGTTGACAGGTTGTCATGGGAACTCAGGCTAAGATCAAAGTTGCACAAAATCTACATGAGGAACTGCACTAAAGACTGTTAGAATTCAGAAACCACCGCATAAAGATTGACCAGAAGATATCCTCAGTGACAAGTGTTTGTGATCAAAGTGAGTTCCTTGTAATATTGTAAACTTTAATGACTAATTCAGTGCCGCTACATAGCCGTATCTCTTCTATCAAACTACAAAAATGGCCGAGCAGGGTGGAGTTGAACCTGGAGAGGGGGCGGGGTATGAAGTGTCTCATTTGCATTTAAAGAGACCGCGCCAAAACGAGTTGCTCTTAGAAGCACATCAGAAAAGGGGTAGAAAAGGGGTCTGTGGAGCTATAATAATGAGGAATTCAGACCCAAGCATTGCAGTTCCGCTTTATATAGACCACAACTGTATGATTTATATCAGAATCAGAATCAGAATCAGAAATGTTTTTAATGGCCATGTACAGTTTTAAGGACAGTACAAGGAATTTGTCTTGGTAGTTGATGCACAAAACAAACAAAAAAAACAAAAACAAAAAAAAAACAAAGAACAACCCAGCAACAATAATAATAATGATAATGATAAATATAAAGGATGAGGGATAAATAAAGGATAGATAGAGAATAAAGGATAAATAGGATACATATAAATATATATATATATATATATATATATATATATATATATATATATATATATATATATATATATATATATATACAGTGCAGCAGGTATATGTAAAAAGGAAGGATTTAAAACCATGATATGTCCCCTTTAAGTAAAAATTTTTTCATACGCTCCTGTCTCAGGATGTTGAAAACTTCAAAATCTGGAGGGTTGTCTAATAATAATAATAATAATATTAACAACAACAACAACAATAATAAAAATAATAATTTTTTTTAGTTTTAATTTGAAATCAATTTTAATTCTAACACCTTTCATTCAGAACCAGGATAAAGTCATTGTACCCATTAAACAGGTTAATATGATCCGTAATGGTTAATTTTGTTTTTGTTCTGTTTCTTTTAATCTAAATGCTTTTTACAGTTCAGATCTGGTGTGATTAACATTGGAACCTGCTCTCCATCCTGAAAAACAGAAGGATGCAGAATAAACAGACAGAGAGGAGAGGAAAAAGGTACACAAAGATCTTTACCAATGATGACAGAAAGGTATTTTTACAATCATTTTTGCACAATTTGATGCCTCTTGTCTTCCTCATTCTGCTTACATTCCTATGATAACTAGCAAATGCCTGATAGCAAGACAACTGGAGGAAGATCTACTCCCTGTATCAACAAGGCTAATGCTAAGCTGGCTACTGGACTCACGATTGGTAAATACATTTCAAATACGAGTAAATATCCCAGCTTCACCCTAGTCAGGGAACTCACTGGTGTTTTGCAGGAGTGTCAGAGAAAGAGAAGAAAACAATTGCTGAGAAGAGGAAAGAAAAGTACAAAGCGGAAATGCAGAAACAAATTCCTAAAAATCAGACAGAATAAGTTGGGTAAGTTTTTGAAGTGAATTGCACACTGAGAGAAAAAGGAAGGATGGAAAAAGTTTATTTCCCCATGGTCACGTCTTAGTTGCACAAAGCTCAGTCTTTTCTTACTCTTTCAGGGCTGCTGGTTTGGATCCTCAAGTTCTGCATCCTACACTCCAGCTGATGTATATCATACTCATTATGGGACTCAAGTTTATGCTCCTCATTCTCATGATGGGACTGCAGTTTATGCTCCTAATCCTCATTATCATTATGGGACTCCAGTTTATACTCATTATTATTATGGGACTCAAGTTTATGCTCCTCATCCTCATTAAGGGACTCATTATGGGACTCAAGTTAGTGCTTCTCATCCTCATTATGGGACTCAAGTTTATGCTCCTCATCCTTATTATGGGACTGCAGCTTATGCTCCTAATCCTCATTAAGGGACTCATTATGGGACTCAAGTTAATGCACCTCATCCTCATTATGGGACTCAAGTTTATGAACCACATCTTCATTATGGGACTCAGGTTTATGCTCCAAATCCTCATTATCATTATGGGACTCCAGTTTATACTCCTCTTTATTATTATGGGACTCAAGTTTATGCTCCTCATCCTCATTAAGGGACTCATTATGGGACTCAAGTTAGTGCTTCTCATCCTCATTATGGGACTCAAGTTTATGCTCCTCATCCTCATTATGGGACTGCAGTTTATGCTCCTAATCCTCATTATGGGACTGCAGTTTATGCTCCTAATCCTCATTATGGGACTCAAGTTTTTGCTCTTCATCCTCATTATGGGACTCAGGTTTATGAACCTCATCTTCATTATGGGACTCAAGATTATGCTCCTCATGCACAGTATCCTCATTATGAGCCTCAATTGTATATGTGCACCTCATCCTCACTATGGGTGGCAGGGCCGGCCTTTCCGACAGGCAACACAGTTTTAATTGTTAAAAAAAGATGTAATTTGTTGTCAATGGTTTTTTTGTGTAGCAGAATTGTACGGAGCCCCGAAAGGGACATGATGAAGAAAAAATAAATTCAAGGGAAAAAAAGAAAAAAACTCTTGCGAGGGCTTGCAAAGCAAATATATCTGCTCCTGAGCCCCATTCATGGCAGTGAGTCGTCAGTTTCAAGGTGAAGACATGGACTCAGATTTGCAAAAATTTCTGCTGTCAAGAGCGATTTCTCATGCGGATATTCTGCGCATGCAACGAGATAAGGTGGGTAGAACTGAGTGATGCACCAAAGGCTCAAGTTTAGGCGGAGTTATCCACGATCCTCCAAAAATGAAAAGCAGCCATTTTTTTAAGCTGGCGAGCGGCTGGTCACGTTAGCGCAAATCCGACAAAAAATATTTAAAAGTGAGTCCAAAGTAAGTTCAAGAAGATAGAGCAGTGGTCAGAGGAGGAGAACATTGTTTCCTGGTACTGTGCATGTCTGAAGAGATTCGGGGGAAAGAGGACGGAGCCCCACGGACCGAACAGAACTACAGCCATGGAGGAGCTTGTCCTGTAAAACTGTTACTAATCTTGGTAAGTTTTATTTCGCCCTGTTGTTAAACTACTACCAATATTAACTTGCTACAAAATTCCCTCATTAATACTATGAACGTTACGTCTAACGTGGTGCAGGCTAGCCAGTTAGCCGCTGGTTAGCTAAGAAACGATAACAATGCTTTAATATTCCTGAAAGCAGCAGTAATATATTATTAACCTGTATTCAGAACATCCCTTATTGTTACATAATGGTCATGTAATAATATTACTGAACTATGTGGTAACAAAGTTTCTGCTCATTTCAGAGTTGGATTTAAAGGTTCATCTGTATCTCAGCTCGTCTTCATCTCAGAACAAATCAAGTTAGATTCATTCATTCTATGCAAACATGTACAATATTATCTGTTGGTCCATCCTAAAATATAATTTGTTTATGAACAAATGAAACTATTATTATGAACTAACATTGTTTTCTATTCCTGGACAAAAGCAGGCACATTCTTAATCAAAAAGCATTGCACACTCTTTATTGTACAATTGTTTTACTATATTTGAGGAACTATCTAGAGGTTTGGGGAAATACATACATGACGAACATCCAATCGTTATTTATAATGTAAAAAAGATCCATCAGACTCAGACATAGTGCTGGATACAAAGAATACACACATGGATTATTGTTAAAAAAAAAAAAAGATTTAAAACTCCAGATCTCATCCAACTCAAAACTGTCCAAATGATTTATAAAACAAGTAAAGGTTTACTTCCAAAAGGTTTGCAGAAAAGATTTTTAGAGAGAGAAGGGGAAAATAATTTAAGAGAACGACCTTTCAAGATGAAAAATGCTAGAACAACAGTCAAAAGGATGAGTATAACAATATCAGGGGTTAAATTATGGAACTGCGTAAGGGATGAAATAAAACAACATAAATCAGTTTTAAAAGTTTTTTAAATCATATATTGTTAGTAAGTATAAGAAAGAGTAACAATTTCACCAGGTACATGGCATATATACATTCATGTGTATGTACTTATGTATATATGTTTGATGTGAATGTATACACTGTATATATAAAACTTGTGTAGAATATATAGTTAAAATAGTAATATAAGCTAAAAAATTTTTGTGTGATTATCTAGAGAGCCTTGTTTAGTTTTATTGTTATAAGGTAGGTTTGTAAAAGCTTTGCTTCAACGTACACACTTTAGCTTAAGGATTACACAATTGTTTGTTTTTGTATTTTCTTATTGTGGAGACTGCTGAAATAAATAATAAATTCAAATATTATTTTTAATGCTTCTATGCAGGAAAAAAAGGAGGAAGATGTTAATGCAGATTTTCTTCCACGGAGCAGTCAGCGACACGGTTCATGGACCAGAACCAGCAGAACCAGGACTACCAGCCCATAACCTCCAGCTCATGATGAACTCCACAGCACTGGTGTTGATTCTGGAGTAGATAGAATCAGGCTTTGGCCCCTTCTAATAGAAAACCCACAATCATTTTTTAAGTAAATGTTAATATATATTGAGTTGATTTGTACATCTATTTTTACTTTGTGTAAATAAAGTTATTTATTTTGTATTCTATAAGGACTTTGTTCATTGTTTGTTGCCTACAACTTGATTTTTTTTTTTTTTTTTAAATAATTAAAACGTGGTAAGTGAAACAAATTACATTTATTGTATTTTCACTTTGATTAATACCATTACCTCAATAAAGATTATTTGAAAGTGTGACACACCGAAATGTGTTGTCACATTTTGTAATTGTGTTTTGTTATTCAGAATGACTATTATACAAACATATCTGTATTTTTGTAAAATAAGTTATGTTGAAGGTGATCCTGAATGAACCAAAAGGGGGCAGCACCTCCACTACTGAGCGAACTTTCTGCTCTCTGCTTCAGTCTGACAGAAGCAAGAGAGCGGTGAACTACTACAGTCGGCTCAGTGTGTTTTCTTTGTCTTTTACAGGTTAGTAACTGAAGTTTAAAATATAGAACGTTCATAATATGATTCATATATGATCACAGTACACGTCTTACTGGTTTTAAAACCCTGTGCTCAGTTTATGTGTGAGAGGGTACTTACGGTTATGAATGCTAGCATGTTAAGTGAAGTGCCTCGTGTATGACTGCTAACTTTCAGTTTTACTATTTTTTTTTAGATTTTTAGTTGGTTAAAACCACTCCTGAGACGGTGTGAAATACAGAAATAGATAATGAATCCTGTTTATGTATAAAATTAAGACCTTTGCATCAGTTACATGTTATGTGCTTATCTAGTAATTGTCAGTTGATATTAGTTTTTCCCATTGATAGTGTTGTGTTCAAGACCGCACTATCCGAGACCAAGACTTGCCCGAGACCAGAATGCACCGAGACCAAGACAAGACCAAGACTTTCGGGAGCCGAGACCGAGTCAAGACCAAGACCGAGACAAGCCGAGACCAAGACCAAGAACATTTTTTTTTCAATTTAAAAAAATAAATAAATAAATAAAATTATGGCAAGGTTCAACAGTTAAATAACATCTCTCTTTAATTTTAGTTTATTTTAAATACATTTGACGGACAAAAAAAAAAGGTGCCTGCAAAAAATTAACTACTACTGCTACTGATAAATTCACAATTATTCTACATATTTGAAAACAAGATTTTTATGTCAGCTGAATGTACAGCAAGTGTTTAAAAGCATTTCTGCCAAGAAATAATGATTCTTGATTCTGATTCTTTCAGTTGTTCAGGTTTAACAGGTCACAGAGTTCACAAGATAATTTTTTAGTTTGAAAAAGCCTTCACACAGGTTATTTTTATTAATTCACTTAGTTGATATAGTTTAATTTGGTTGCTGTAATATAACTGGATATTCAATTAACAAAGGTTTCCAACTGTAACTGTAAAAGTGAAACTTTCTGAAATAAAACTACAAACAAGTTGTCAGCAGTGTAAAAAACATAGAGCTACAGGTAGCTGTGAAACTAAATAAAACAAACTCAAACCCTGGAAAAGTCATGTAACAAATTAATCAATAGTTATTGTTGAGAATTATTATTATTCTGGATACAGTGGAAACAGAAACTATAAAAAAATTATTATATTGTGAACCTGTTTATATTGTGGGGAACATATTATATACATACATGTAATTGGATTCTAAAGTCACAAAAAAAACACCACTTTAAAAAGAAAATAGACTAATATAAGACCTCTTTACAGTTATTTGAGTCATTCTGGGCTAGTGCAACTCTGCGGCGATGACGCGCTGGTGACGACATAAACCAAGATGGCGGCGGCCCGGACTACAGCCGACATTATATAATAAAGCTTTAAAAGACATGGATATAATGAAAAGAGTGGATGGACGGAGGCATAAACATGCAGACTTTCACACGGACACACACGGACTTATTAAACACACACAGACTTATCAAACACACACGAACTTATTAAACACACACGGACCTCAGTAAACACGGTAAACAGAACAGGCTTCACCGCACGGCTGGCACTAGGACCCAGAAGCAGAGTAAGTGCGTCCCCTATCCAGCCTTCACAGGCTGTAATATCATCAGTTTATCATTTTACCAGTTGTTAGAGCTACTGTCTTTACCAGGAGTTTATCTGGAGTTTTACTGGGATTTTTACCGGTGATTAGTTCATATCTCCCTTGCGCTCCGCGGTCCAAACTGACACCGTAGCCACACACGTATGAGTGTGTCACACACGTATGAGTGTGTCACACACGTATGAGTGTGTCACACACGTTACTCAGTCACATTAAGGAAGGTTGTGGTCATTATACGGGGTGGATTAAATAATGAATAAAAGATTGTTTTATCCCGTTCTTCTCCGTGTTATTATCACATTATAAAAAAGCAGTAATTTAGTGCTGGTCTCGAACGGTCTTGACGGAAAATCCCGAGTCCGGGCATCCCGAGTCCGAGACAAGACCGAGTCAAAATGCTTCAGAGTCCGAGACAAGACCAAGACCTTTAAAATTTGGTCTCGAGACCGGTCTCGGGACCAAGACCGGTCTTGACCACCACAACACTACCCATTGAGAATATTGCGCACTAGCAAAAATGTTAATTTAGGTAATTTTACCATAATGACCTGGTGTTTGAACAGTGGGATGGGATTTAATACGTTGTGTTGTATCTAAGTGTTTAAACTGCATTTAAATAAAAAACATATTTATTGCGTTCTGGTATTTAAACATTTGTTTCATAAAGAAATCTGGCAGAAGCAAGAGAGCAGTGAACAACTACAGTCAGCTCAGTGTGCTTTCTTTGTCTTTTACAGACATTACTTAAGCTGTTTCCAGGTGCCACCTCGTGCCTGTTACAGTTTTATGGGGGCTCGTCCGGGATCACCTTTACCCTGCGGCTAGAACTGATCTACTCATACTGATACCTTGGACTAGGAATGATCAGAGGATCCCATCCCATGGTTGCCTTGCAGTCATCTGATGAAGATTTGTCGTTGCTGCCTGCTTTATGATCATGCTATGCAACAGATGAGAAATAAGAACTTTACTTTACCTGATTCACACCCTTAAGGAAGAGAGACTGGACAGAGACCAACATTTCGTGACCAAGAGTAAAGAAGAGGGTAGCAGTCATGTCAGATGATGAAAGGAGAAGCTTGGTGTGGAGCATCAAGAAAAACCTGCTCAGTTTATCTGCTGATGAACTGTTCCAGATCGTCAAGGCTCTCGGTCTGATGGTAGAAGGGGACCAGGCTCGACCGAAGTTGGGGGATGAAGACAGTTGCTTCAAATACATCAGCAATTTCATGTGCAATAAGTCCTTGGTAGAATCCGAGGATCAGGGTTGGTCACACTTAATGAATTTGAAAGATGTAGTGGATGAAGTCATTCAGAGTCAGGTATTTGACTCACTATTACAAATAGTAGCCAAAGTAAATTCAAATGATCAGCTTAGTGATGACGGTATTAAACAGAGTCAAGCTAATGGTAATGTCAAGTTAGCTTTACATGTACATAATGATGATAATAATGAGAGAGTGCCTGTTTTTGGTAGTGCAACTCACCATACAGATGCTAATGGTACAGGTTCAAATGACATGGAACTGCAGAAGATACTTAAGAGTTATGAAGAGCTCAATCAGAAAATTATGCAGTACATGCCCACATCCACTAATCAGTCTGCATCTCAGTCACCGGTAATGACACAATCCAGGTCACAAAGTAGAAAGGTAGTACAACACTCAGCTAAAGGTCCTGTTGCACGCTCAAAACATGTAACACATGACAATGTTGTTTTCTTAAGAGACCTGTCTTATCTCCATCGTAGAGAGTTTAAGATTCAAGGAGGTCAGATTGGAGACCAGGGGTCAGACATCAGTTACAACATCATGAGTGGAGCAAGTTGTACCTTGAAAATGACCTCCTGTACAGAAAATCAAATGAACGAAGACAGTTGGTGCTCCCTGCGAAGTACAAGAACTTAGTTCTCAAACAGTTACACGGTGACATGGGTCACATTGGCACAGAGAGAGTGTTACATCTTGCAAGGGAGAGATTATTTTGGCCCTTCATGGCTAAAGATGTTGAAGCTGACGTCACTCAAAAATGTCCATGCATCATGTCAAAGAAACCAGTCTCACACAACCGAGCTCCCATGTGTAGCATCTAGGGATGTAACGATTAATCGTAAGGCAGTTAAAAATCGATTCATAGGTATCACGGTTGATATCGATTTTCTGACAATTGAATCGCAGTACCTTTTTTTAACCAGCAGTGGGCGCTATCCGGAAGTTTTGGCGGCGGGCGGAGTCTTCTAACACTTTCTTTCTGGCTGCCTTCTACTCTTAAATATGTTAGTAAATGATTCATTACCCCTTTAGCACCGAAAGAATATCTGTAATATTACTTGAATATCTGTAAAAGTCACGTTTTTCTATTAGCTCTGTCTGCTAGCATAGCATCTCTTCTTCACTGCAAGATATCTGCATGCCAACCGACCACTGGGTTACCAGCGCCCTCTGCTGGTCCAAACAAATATGACGTAAATCAGTGCAATGACGGTTTTTTTCCGTCCAACTCCAATTGTTAAGGCACAAAATACATTTTCAGTTGCACTTTTAAAAGAAAAAGAACTATTATGCAGTTTTGCATTGTTTATTATAGAACCAGAATTTAAATTAATAGGCTTCATTTTCATTTGTATTATTCCTTTATTTATTTAATTAAAGATTTATTTTTAGTTAAATTGCATTGTTTTGAATAGTTTACCAAGGAATTTTTTTGACAATGAAAAATAAAAGGAAAATAATATAGTATTTTCTAGTTTTTTTCCCAAAAAAAAAATTTGTCTACAGTCCCATTTTGTAAATGAAAAAATCGTGAGAGAATTGTATCGTGAACCCAGTATCGTGAATCGAATCGTATCGTGAGTTGAGTGAATCGTTACATCCCTAGTAGCATCACATCCGTTTTCCCGTTAGAGCTAGTGTGTATTGACTACCTACACTTGGAAACTAGTCGTGGAGGCTATGAGTATATCTTAGTTGTCATTGACCATTTCACTAGATTTGCTCAAGCCTACAATACTTCAGATGTTGAGAACATTAACAGATAACGACAAACTGCGGTGGAAGGATCACCTCCCGCATATAATACATGCGTACAACTGTACACGACACGAGTCTATTGGTTTTTCACCATTTTTCCTCCTTTATGGCCAGCATCCACGTTTACCACTCGATTTACTGTTTGGATTCACTGATAAAGAGGAGACACACTCACCTAGAGGATATGCTGAGAAGTGGGCAAAAAGAATGTCAGAACCATACAGGATTGCCAGTGAAAACAGTAAGAAATCAAGTGCAAGGGGCAAAATAACATATGACAAAAAGGTGAAAGGAGTTTTACTCGCACCAGGAGACAGAGTTTTAGTAAGGAACCTCAGTGAACGTGGAGGACCTGGGAAGTTGAGATCGTTTTGGGAGAAAACTATTTACATCTTCAAAGAGCAAGTTACAGAGAGTCCAGTGTATGTTGTTGTTGCTGAAACTGGAGACAAAAGACAAACAAGAACCTTACACCAAAATCTCCTGCTCCTGGTAAACGACTTACCTGTTGAACTCACCCTACCTAAGGGTACACCATCTACTACAAAGAAAACATGCAACAGACAAAGAAAATCAATAGCTATGTCTAGACAGATCCAAGCAGACAGGAGCGAAAGTGATGCGGATGAGGGATGCCGCTACTGGCTGAGGATACCTACTGACAGATCAGTGGAAGAATGTATTTATCCTAAACAACAAGCACCCCATCCTAATACAGTCAGAGAACCTATTGAAGAGATAACAAACATTAAATGTCCCAAATGGAGGCTACATGCAGAGGATGGGGGTGAAATGGTTACTTCGAAACCCACAGTCCAAACTCACAGCGAAACAACTAGTAGCTCAGTGTGCCAACATCCACAAACGTTGCCGTTTGTGGATGCTCCGGCAACGGGGAGCCAGGACACCAGGTCAGAGGGGAGTTAACACCAGCCCCCCCAATGGAGATTGGGTACGAAGCCCCAATAAGTACAATCACGCTGAACAAGGCAGCGACCGACCTGAAAAAATAAGATCATGTCAAAAATGTCCAGCAGACAACCCCGAAGCCAATTACAGAAGCTAAGAGAAGTACCGTCAGAAAGTCTCCTAGAAGATGTGAATGCAGCTCTGAGAGCAATTCCTACATCAACCATCACTGAAACCAATGAGCTGATATACGCCACAGCAGCAGTGATCCTAGAGACGCTTGGCTATCATAAGAGCAACCATGAGATGAAATACCCACCATGGAAAAGAAGGCTGGAGGCTAACATCAAGGCAGCACCGAGAGAAGTGAGTCAATTGACAGAGGCCTTGAAAGGTGCAATGAAAAAGCAAGTACCCAAAAGGTACAGCCAGATGCCCATACCTGAAGCATTGGAAACTGCCAAACAAAGGCTCCAAGCCTTGGCCAGCCGCCTAAAGAGATACACGAGAGACAACGAAGCCAGATGAGTAAATCGTCTGTTCGCAACTCAAACAGCGAAAGTGTACGCTCAGTGGCAGGGTAACAATAACAGAGCAGACCCACCAAGGCTGGAAACTGAACAGTACTAGAAAGGCATTTGGGAGAAGGAGGCAGCACACAACAGTGATGCACAGTGGCTGGTGGCTCTGAGAGAGGACCACAGCAACCTCCCTGAACAGAATCCAGTTACCATCACAGTGGCAGACGTCCAAGAAAGAGCCTCAGGTATGAAAAAGCACCAGGCCCTGACATGATACAGGATACTGGCTTAAGAAACTCACGGCACTCCATGAGCGCTTGGCAGCACAAATGAACCGGCTGCTGAGAGATGGGAATCACCCTGAATGGTTAACCGAACGGCGCACAATCCTGATCCTGAAGGATCCCTCAAAGGGTACAGTCCCATCCAACTATCGCCCAATAACCTGCCTCTCCACGACGTGGAAGCTCATGTCCAGCACCATAGCAGCTAAGATCAATACATGAACACAGCTCAGAAGGGAATCGGTGAAGGTACCAGAGGTGCCAAACACCAGCTCCTGGGAGACAGAACAGTCGCTCGAGACTGCAGAACCCGACATACTAACCTGAGCACTGCCTGGATTGATTACAAGAAGGCCTACGACTCAATGTCACATACTTGGATCATTGAATGCCTGGAGCTATACAACATCAACAGGACTCTAAGAGCCTTCATTGCAAACTCGATGAGGCTGTGGAAAACCACCCTTGAAGCCAATAACAAGCCATTTGCACAAGTCTCCATCAAATGTGGCATATTCCAAGGAGACGTCCTGTCCCCACTGCTGTTCTGCATAGGTCTGAACCCCCTCAGCCAAATAATCAACAAGACTGGCTATGGATACCGACTCAGGAATGGGGCCACCATCAGTCACCTCCTCTACATGGATGACATCAAGAATGAGCGAGACATCGACTCACTGATCCATACCACCCAGAAATACAGTGCAGACATTGGGATGTCATTCGGACTAGAGAAGTGTGGTCGGATGGTGACTAAGAGAGGGAAGGTAGTCCACACAGAAGGGGTCTCACTCCCAGAAGGAACAATAGCAGACATTGAGGACAGTTACAAGTACCTCGGAATCCCACAAGCAAATGGCAACCTCGAAGAGGTGACAAGGAAAGCGGCTACGACCAAATACCTCCAACGAGTAAGGCAGGTCCAAAGAACCTAGCTCAATGGCAAGAACAAGTCCTGGGCAAAAAACAGCTACGCCCTGCCAGTAATCAGATACCCTGCAGGAATAATAAGCTGGCCAAAGGATGAGATACAGACCACAGATATTAAGACGCGAAAGCTCCGAACCATGCATGGAGGGTTCCACCCCAAATCCAGCACTCTGAGACTGTACGCTAGCCGGAAGGAAGGAGGCCGAGGACTAGTGAGCATGAGAGCCACTATCCAGGATGAAACATCCAAGATCCATAAGTACATCAAGGACAAGGCTCCAACAGATGGCGTGCTCAGTGAATGTCTCAGACAATGGGGAACAGAAGATGAGGTGCTGGAGATTCCGTCATGGGAGGACATGCCCCTACACGGGATGTACCACCGAAACATAACTGAAGTGGCGGATATCAAGAAATCCTACCAATGGCTAGACAGAGCCGGACTAAAGGATAGCACAGAGGCACTCATCATGGAAAGCCGTTGTGGTCGACATAGCAATACCAAGCGACTTCAACATCAGGAAAAAGTGCAGTTCTAGGAACAGCAAAGATACTGCGCAGAACCCCCAAGCTCCCAGGCCTCTGGTAGAGGACCCGAGCTTGGAGGAAAAAAGAGACCGCCCGCGGAGGGTGAGGAAAAGTTTTTTATTTATTTATTTTTTTTTATATCAGCAAAATCACACGGTAAAATTATGGCAAATGAAGATCCTTCAGTCTGTTCCTCAATGATCACAGCGGAAGGGCTTGTGATCAGTATTTCTCCCACGACGTCCTCAAGGTTGGATTTTAATTATTTCAACAGAACATATGCCTCGCCAAAAAGGTCAGCTTTCGTGACCCCCCGAGGGCTTTTCCTTGTGCTTTTCCGTTGCAACTTTCAAGGCAAACAAAAGCTTATCAAAGCACTGCTCCCGATCCGGAGAAAAGAAAACGCTCCTCGGCACTGCTCCCGAAAAGATGAAAACAGCCCCCAAAGGCGTGTCTCCTTACTGTGGTTCCTCGATCAGCGGTGGTGTCGCCTCTGATCAGGGTTGGCTAGTGTTGGCACCTTCTTGCAGTGTGATGCGTGAATCCACGTGGCTCGCTCTGCCACATTCACAGCCGTGTGGGTCGTAAGCTGAACCTGAAAAGGGCCGATCCACCTCTGGGCGGTCCACCCTTTCCGTCTCGGGTTGTGCACGATCACAAAGTCACCTATGAGGATATCATGGAGATTCTCTGTGGCGGTCAGGGGAGGGTAGTCTCCCTGCACCTGGCAACCTCTCTTGGGATCGGTTGGTACCTGAACAGAAGAAAAGAAGGGAAAAACAAAAAAAACAAAAACAAAAAAAACAAATGAAATAAAAATAAAATAAAATAAAATTAGTTTAAGAGAAAGGGTGTTAGGGTTAGTTAACTAACTAAATGAATAGTTAGTATGGCTTTGGCACTCAGTTATAGCTTCCAGGAAGGCAGAGACAGGTCAGAGGTCAGGATCTGAGAGCTTTTCAGATCCTAAAAGGTGCTGCTGCACAATCACACAATGGTTAGGAGTGGGTTAGTGAGCTTTTAGCCATGCCGAGCTCAATGTTATCTGTAGCCCATTCACACGTGAGTGGGAAAATATGAGGCTGAAGGAAAAGCAGGAAGTATTAATTCGATTCTCCTTTCCTGGAGCAAGGAGAAGCGTAGCTGGAGTTGCAGTGATTCTCAAACTGTGGTACATCTACTACTAGTGGTACGCTGATACCTAGTGAGAAACAACAATTTGAGAACCACTCTTTACAAGGACATGCAAGTCATACGGAAAAGTGTGGAGTTACTACATGTCTTCCCCAGATGAATGCATACAATTGGGAGACATGGAGATGTGAAAAGCCAAATAAGTTTAACCAAATAAATAAATAAATAATGTTATTTATTGTTTGGTCCTTTGTCCACTGTCCCGAGTGGGATGGTGGGGGGTCTGGATGGTGGTGTAGTGAAAAAATAATTCTACGCGTGAAAGCCTCCTACAGGCGCATGCGCACAAATAGCGTAGTAAATACTTAGACATTTACGTACAATAATAAAGGAAATTTTTTTTACCTTTTTCAACTTTATTCAAGCAGGTGAACAGTCGGCTAATTTATGCCCAGCTGTGTGGCGTTGAGACAGGCTACTTCACAACAGAGAAAAATAAATCCATTCATTTATGCGTTACCTGCCTGGTGGGCAGGGGAGGAGCAGCTGTGCACTGTCTGCTGCTACAATGCGCCTCCATTTGTGTCGGCTATGCGCGTTCACGTTGATATACGTGTGTGCGGGTGGGGTGGGGGTGGAGGGAATATTAATTGGGGCAATATCATCACCTGCTTTTAATCAACGAGCACTTACAGATGATCATGTTAGCATTGGCCACAAAAAAAGGGTTTTGTGGTCTTTATTATAATTACTTACTGAAACGTAAGCACCACTGTTTGGCTCAGAGCGATGTATGCCCGAGTATGTTTGAGCCTAAAACCCACATTTGCTTGTAATTTTTGCAATTTGGGACTCAAGTTTATGCTCCTCATCGTCATTAATGGACTCAAGTTTATGAACCTCATCCTCATTATTGGACTCAAGTTTATGAACCTCACCTTCATCATTCAATTAGTATAAATATCTCAAAAATCATGGTTGAGTATTTACTGAAATCTGATAGAAATATGGCAATATCACAACAACAACAACAACATACTACCACTAAATAGCTTATTATGTGTGGACAAAATAAAGAGAGACACAGTTCATGATCATAAATGTATTTTCAGCAACATAGCCAAAAGAGCGCCAGCACAAAAACAGCTTTATGGAAGTGACAATTTACCGTTCTACAATTTTGGTGGAAAAAAAACACACAAAATGACGCATTAAAAGTAGAATGCCAAAGCGCGAACTGAGACCAACATTGGCGAGACGTATGCGTGCTATCTGGGATGTTTTTGCTCGGCTAATGCTGATGGAGGCTTCACGTAGTTCCAGTGTGATCTGCCTCCGCAACTTCATTTTTAACTTTCTTGTAGTTGACACAGTTCGCTGTTCAGGGACTAAATTAAATGGTTTAACTCACATTTACACCTTCAAGTACTCGGTCTTCATCACATTATAAAAATTGGAGCCATGACGCTCTGTTATGTTCAGGTCCTGCATGGAAATTATTCAACTCTTCAACTCCCTCACAGTCACAAGGATGCATTCAGGTTTTTAAACATGGTACCGTTTGATTTTTCATGAATCTGGTAGTACCAAAGGAATTTGATCATTGCTTTAAAAAAAAAAAAAAAAAACCAACCTGAATTCATACGATCGGATCGGTGATCGATTTTTTAAAACTCACTGATCGGTGATCGGCCCAAAAATCCTGATTGTGTTAAGCCAACTTTCCAGTAACCCGACACAGTAAAAACTACAAAAGTTAAAAACATTTCAGACACAAACTATCACCAAATGGTGTCTCTAATCAGACAGATTCCAAATAATATTAATCAAGCTCGATTCAGTCATTAAATGGGTCCAAAAAACTAACTAACTAACTAACTAACAATGTATTAATTGTCCACATACAGCACTTTTAACAAATAATGGCAGAAAATATGAACGAGTGAAACTTAAAAGTCACAATTACCATATACGCCTCACAAACCATACAGAATAGGTAAGTTTTTAGGCCATATCGTTTCCCTCTGCAGCAATATTGGCATTTCTCTGCATCTGTCTCGCCGTTCCGGGTGGAATGGTGGAAAAATAATCCTACGCGTGAAAGCCTCTTACAGGCGCATGCGCACAAATAGCGTAGTAAATACTTAGACGTTTACGTACAATATTTTGCTACCTTAAATTTTCCTACTATTATAAACCATAATTCTAACTTTCAAGGTAGGTTTATTCTACTCCACACTTGCACCAGTGGGCCGATTTGCATAAGTTTTATGCGGCTCGTGTGGACCGTGGGGTGGATTCTCCAGCAAGATTGGAGTCAGAGATGGACAGAGACGGGGTTAATTAGCCTTGTCACTGGGAAAGGACCCAGAAACCTCGGCGCCAATTTCTTGGCTGGGTGCTTTAGTGGGAGATCCATACCTGTCAAGTATCCCGTTTTGGCCGGGAAACTCCCGTATTTTACCCCTCTTTCCTGCCATCTTCCCGTATTATTATTTTCCCGTAAATATCCCATATTTTAATGTAATAATAATTAAAAGATGCCTTACTGAACTGAACGGTGTCACTAGCCTCGCGAGAACTGCCACTCAGGCCATTTCAGGTGGCAGTCCTCACGAGATTAGTCCCGACAGCGGCAACAAACCCGGAAACAACTCAGAAAAAAGATGATGAATGAAGACGTTCCGGCGAAAAAAACTAAGAACTGGTGCAAATACCTTGTAAAATGTGACAGACAGTTTATCTTCCTAAAGAGCAGCAGGATGGGACACAGTTACACGTTCTGTTAGTTTATAACTGAGATTTTAACGTCTACCACAGCGGAAGGAACCATGTAAGTCACCATGAAAAACCAGCCAATCACAAGCTCGACAAATATACACTGCTTTATAAAGTGTTAAAGGATGTAAAGTCTGTAATAAATGTGTCTAATAAGTCATTAGTGAATACCAGAGAACCACATGAGTGATCATGAGAAATTATAAGAAAATATAAAATAAAATAAATTGTTAATGTCTAACTTAAAGACAAGCAATGTGAAATTAATAATAAATATGCAATGTGTTGACTTGTATATTAAATAAACACATGTGCTTCATATACCCATTTATGTTTTTATTTAGGCTGTTTTATAATTTAGGAATTAGGGCTGGGCGATATATCGAGATTCAAAATGTATCGAGTTTTATATTTTGGCAATATAGAAAACTATATATATATATATATATATAGCTTATTATGTATCAAAATACTCGTTTTAGGAGTTGCTGCTTTTACTTCTCAGAACAACATGTAAAGCTCAGTTAGATGATTAATGAGTGTCACATACTGATCAGCTGTTTGTTAGTAAATGTCCCTGTGTAGCATTTTTCATCAGCAAATTTAACCCAGAATCGTCTTTCTGGTCAGACTTTATTTGATAAAATTATCTAGATTTATATCACATATCACCATTTTGAGAAAATGGAATATTTCCTTTATTTTCAAATCCAAAACTTGAGAGGTATGGGGAGATCCCAGGGAGACAAATAACCATACTTTCTGACTCACTTGGTATCGACGTCTGAGACGATTGGCCTGTGCTGGGTAGTGTCTGGCGGCCTGCAGTAGTTTGGCCACGGCCCATCCACTTGCTCCAGGAGGTCGGGTTAGAGGAAGTATAGAATGGATCCACCCCTCATACTCAACACTCACACAACCTTACGGGCCTGCACGCCTAGCATCTTTTCCTAAGTGTTTACATGTCACGCAGACGGTGCTCAAAAGTGAAGTGCGCCTGACCACTGTAGCTTCACTCATGCCACCCCTGCTACTACATCTAACTACTTTTATTAGGTAAGTTTAGTGCAAGTTAGGCAGGCAGGTACACGTGTGATGGACTGGTGTGCATGAATTTAGAATGGATCCACCCCCCATAGGGGCTGTGAGTGTGTGTGTGTTTAATTCAGAATTAAAATTACATAAGGAATTAAGTGTTTACAAGGTCAGTTTAAAAAGGATTTAACTTTTATTCGGAATTAAAGAGGCGTTAAAGCCCCCATGTAAACCATCCATGAAAAAGCTACTTAACCTCCCACTTTTCTATAGCAAGACATACTTCCTACAGGCACTGCACTAGTTTTTTAAATGTAAAGAGCAAAAAGTAAAGATATTTGTTTAAAAAAGTAGTGAGTAAAAGTAAAAAAGTTGCCAAAAAAATAAATACTCAAAGTACAGATACAAAAAAAAAAATACTACTTAAGTACAGTAACAAAGTATTTGTACTTCGTTACCTGTCAGCTCTGATACTTGAGTACAATTTCAATCAAGTAAGAGTATTTCTACTTGAGTAGAATATATTAGTACTCTTTATACCTCTGTCGGTCACCGTCTGAAGGGTTTTAAGACATTTGACAAAGATTGTGTTTTTATAGAAAATATCTGGCTTTTATTGTGAAAGGCACATTTTTACCTACCACTGAATAAAAGTGAGCTTGACGCCTTCACCTAACGGAGCGGTTATCTGGCAGCAGACACACACAGAGTGGACGAAACTGCAGCTATGGGAATAAAACTGTACTACACCACCGTCACTGCCTCACGAACGGTGAGTGGAGCCGCCATTAGTGAGTCGGTCTGACTATGTCGGTGATGTTTTCAGCTCCGGTGACGGTGGTAGTTTTTACCGGGCTGAGCTGCACAGACACACCCAGCAGCAGCACTGCCAGCCTGGGCTTCCTCCTTATCAACAGCGGGGCCCGTGTGGCTCCCTGACCGCTTTATAGCAACTCTAAGTGTTAAACAATCAATAATACACACCCACTCAAGAGTAAAACTAGTATGAAGACAAGTGTCTAAATATTGAGTGTGTTATGGACGTATTAAACTTAGTTTTATTATGGAAGCAACACTAGCAGCGGCTATATGTGTCTTCCTGTACTGAGAACTACACGCCAAAGTCCGTTGAAAAAAAATGGCTTCTTTAAGGTTTGCTAGATTGTACTCCGTTTTAAAATATAATTTTTTGTCGCTTTGGCAAAATTCCTCCTTCTAGAAACTTATCTGCTTGTTACCAAATCCCAACCTCCTGGTTGTAGATTGTCATGACATGATATTCAGCAAACATAACACATTTAGCACAAGATAAAAGCTAGTAAATGTAGATATGCAAGCCAATGTATGCGTCTTTTTCTTTAATCTGGTATCATAGACGGATAATCTGTTATTTTATATTAACTTGTGTCTCCCACACAGATAATAGTTGGGTATTCATTTAGAATTGTTTAGTCTAAATAGTTGTGCGTGAGTTTGGGTTAATCATCTTTTTTTTTCTTTTTTTTTTTCAAGATGTCATTGTTTTAAACTTTGTTAATGTTTTGGTTTACTTTTTAAAAGTACAAAGTGGCTATCCGTACGTAACCGTACAGACAACCCCTGGGTGCTATTCGTACATGGCCTATGACGTTACTGGAAGTCAGGATTAAGTTTACGGTTAGGGTTAGTTAGTCCGTAACGTGGGTTAGCGTTAGTTAGTCCATAACGTAGTTTAGGAATCTACGTATTAATAGCTAACAGAAGTACAACTATGTAGTAGGGATAGACCGATATGGATTTTTTTTTTTCAGCCTTAGGCGATGACCGATACGCACTGCCGATATTTGGAGCCAATTCTACTCAATTTACATCATAAAAATTACACATTGATGATGATAAATGGTACAAGTATCAATTTTTAAAATAGGAACATTTATTGAAATGAACAACGGTGAGGTAGAACGACAAGTAAAACATATTTAACAAATATTAAAATTAAGAACAAGAACAAGTAAAAAATATTTCTGCTCTCTGTAAATGATGCAGATCAGCGAACGCAGCAGCCCGCATCGGCCGATGCCTACACGTAAAAAAACGCAAATATCGTCCGATAATATCAGTCTATCACTAGTATGTAGTGTCTTAATCACGTGACCTAAACTGGCCAATGAGGGGCGCTACGTACGGATAGAATGCCGGTACATTTATACAGCTACGTATGGATAGCCACTGCCTTAAAATTATCAGGAGATAATGTTTAAAAAATGGTCACTGCCTTTAGATGTGGATGTATTTATTTTTTTTTAAAGGGGATTCTCAGAGATGGATCACCACATATTTAATGGGAACTAAAAAACATAGACTCACAAAAAGACTTAATAGAAATGATGAAATGCAAAATACCTTAGGACGGATGCAAAACAATCCCGTAAAAAAGCAAATTGACACCAAGGCAAAGCAGTATAGCGTGTTTTATTCAAACTGAACCACAGATGAACTAGATAAAAAGAGAACATACAGTTCACCAATGTTTGAAAATGTTTTGAATTTGATCAGTAGTGGCTAAGGGTGGGAAACTTGAGGCACCATTTGATTTGATCACGATTATAGGGACTGCAATTCGATTATGAATCAATGTATATTTTCACAGCATTTCTTTGTTTCTCACAGCGACCACTGATTAATTGCTGTTTTTAAAAAAACAAAGCAGGGTTCTCGCCAGCACTTTTAGTGTAGGAGCATGGTGTAATGTCGCCCCCCTACGCCTTTGTGGGGGGCTTTTTGTTTTTTCCTTTATTCAATCGGTACCGTTGTAATAATTGTTACAGACTTGCAGGCGTACACTACCGGTCAAAAGTTTTAGGACACCCTAATTTTTCCAGTTATTTATTGCAATTCAAGTCGTGCAAGTCCAATAAATAGCTTGAAATGGTACAAAGGTAAGTACTGAAAAGCCAGAGGTTAAAAAAAGGTTTGGTTTCCCAAAACTGAAAAATAATGTACTTTTCAGAATAATGCAAATAGCCTTTTTCAGGGAACACAAAGTGGGTTAACAATTTAAAGCTGTTCCGTATGGAAGTCCAAAAGAGTCATAATTAAATAAATCATAACAACATTTTGAAATAAATAACATTTTGATCAATAACAGACAAATATATGATATAGCCATTAAATTGTTAAATAAGGACATTGTGAAAAAGGACATTATGAAATAAAAAAGACCATCGTGGAAATAGATATTTAAGAATAAAAAAATGTGTTTCATAATAATATTCCCTTATCTTTTGGTCTTCCATAGTTCTGTAACAATGAAGGTTGAATCAACCTTGAATGCTGGTGCTACTAATTCCTACAGGTGTTCCAACTTTTTTTGGTTACTTCCAACCTCCTCTGTCTGCATAAAAGCAGTGTCGGAACACACTGTGGTACCAGACCCTCATGAGCATCAGGTGAACAGTATTGTTCATGGGTTCCATTATTTTTCTTTCAACTCAAATTGCTTTTTAGTTCTATGCTTTCATTTCAGAGTGCAATAACACAATAAACTGAATCATTTTCAGTAGAGAACTGGAAAAAGTCTGGTGTTCTAAAACTTTTGACCGATATTGTTCCTCAGCCGCACCATCTGTTTAAGTGGTTCTCAAAGTTTTTTGGCTTAAGTACCCCCTTTCTCTTATTTCTGAATCCAAGTACCCCCTTTATCTGACTTGAACATTCTAATCAAGATCATTTCTATTATCATTTTGTGTGTGGTTGGCAATGCTCAACTTAATCACATCGATATTGAGGTTTTACCTACTGCGATAACCTAACATCAGATGCGGAGGTTTTTTCCTCCGTCTCCATCATTTGAGTGATATATATGTTCACCAATCAGAATTGCAGAGAACCGCCTTCCGGGGCTGCTGGTTTTATCTTGTTATTCTTTCGCACTGCCTGCATCAATTGCTTTGTTTCTGTTCTCAGGGAGAAGTATTAGTGCAAGGTGTAATTGTAATAGTATCTCTCTGGTTGTTTTCACCAACTAGCTAGCCATTTAGCTTAGCTCTAGAAACAAAATGTGTGTTTACCAGCAAAATTTGTAAAAAACGATTGCCTATAAACAAGAAACAGCCTTTTTGACACTGCCCTGCTTCTGTCAGTAAAGCCCTGCTGTGTTTGCAAATTTAATTTGACTGACTTTGCACAAAATGTTGCTGCTCATCAAAATAAAAGATTTCGTAGGTTGTTCACATCTATGTTATCCACAGAGCAATAATCTCACTGATTAAAACCAAACTTTAGCCTGATTTAAATTCCATTGATCATTCCATGCATTAACAAGTTCTGATGACTACAGCCACGTCTCCGCGCCGAATAGCGCGTACCACGTTCCCGAGAACAAATGACTCGGTTCCACCGAGTAAAACAAATGAAATTGTGCGACGTAAAATCGCAATCTACGTTGAATTGCCTTTGAAAAGATATATCACACAACTTTTTTCAGATAAATTTAGAAATTACCAGAAAAGGGGGTGGGCCCTCGTCCCCTTTCCCCCTTTCAAAAAGGCTCTTGACATCCACTCATAGAATATTTATGTCAAATTACAGCCAGATTCAACGAGCATTAATGGAGGAGTAGTCATTTGAAAAATGGGGCCTTCGGGGGCCCTCTGGCACTCCTGTGCCACGTACAGGGTAATGGGCCCCGTTTATACTGTATATTGTATGTGCCAATGATTTGGTACCACCGACTGTCGCAATATTTGACTTGCAAACAAATGAGAAATCAACTTTAATTTTTTTTTTCTTTTGGGGCCCCCCTTGGCCTCAAATCAAAAATTGGCCTCTATGCGTACACATCCATAGATTATAGCTACCAAATTTCAGCCCGATCCGTTCACGAATAACAGAGGAGTAGTGTTTTAACTAGTGTACACAACAAGAAGAAGAACAACAAAGTGAGTGGCATTTTGAGTCTGGTAGCCGGCCTAAAAATGGTTCAGATAATTACATTCTTTCTAGATGGGTTCCGAATTGAGTGGTTCTAAACTATAGGACCACCATATAGTTCTAGGTTCCCACCATCAGATGAAAGCGTTGTGGGGACGACAGTCTCTTAAAGGGGAGGATCAACCAAAATGAAATAAAGACAGCTCAACTGAACGACTAGTAGTGTCGTCAAAAAACTCGATACTGAATAAAGTATCGATACCAAAAAGTTAGTATCGGATGCGGTACTCACCAGCGCCGTGTTCATCTCTTAACATATCTATGGTTCATCTCCAGTTTTTTTTTTACCTTGCCTGTTTCAATTTACAACTTTATTTGTTGCTACAGACACGTGTAGCCCCTCACCTCAGCTGAACACTAATAGGGCTCTATAATCCCTGGAATTGGCCAATGAAAATGGTTGAACGCGGAAATGGACAGAATCAACATGAAACGGCGTCACCGAGAGGCAAGGAACCTTTTTTTATGGGGAAATGTTCCGGGGACCACTGATATGGTGCACCGCCCTGCCCCCTCCTGCCCTGGCTGCATTAAACACTGCCTAAAACACATCAAACACTGTCTAAAATTGCCCAAATCATCACTGACTCTTAAACACAGAGACATCAGTGCCCTGTGAAACTTTGGCCGTTTCTGGTCAAGCTCAGCGGGGCTCCGTGAAAACATGAGTCAGCTTTAATCAGTTTCACCTGCTCAGAGCTTTTAAACAACATCTCATCAGAGCTACAGGAGATCTGTGGATAAAGTTGGTTCAGTTGTTGTGGACGAGACCATCGATACCAGGGATTGTAGAGTCTGAAACATTGTAGTTTATTGATTAGTTGTGATACTTATAAAATATTCTGCCCCCTAGTGGTGAAATAACTGATGCATCCTTGCATCCATTTGTTTTTGTTTAATCATTATGCTCTGGAATGATGTCATCAAGATGATTTGATAAACTTCATTTAAATTAACCTAAACAATAAATCTGATCAGATTCAGTAAACCATTGATCCCTGAGTGGAAATTGGGTGACTGTAACAATAATGCTATTCTCATACATTTTTATGACATAAATAATTAAAAAGGAGCAGTCAGAATAATCAATGTCGCAACAACTTAAATCTACTTTTTAATTGTATTTTACTTTATTCTTTACATACATTTTTGTGTAATTATGTTTTATTAATTTATTATTATTTATTTTGTGTTATGAATTCTTTTCTGACAAAAAAAATGTATATTTCTAAAAAAAAAACGGAATTTTAAAAAATTAAAGAGGAAAACATGAAACTTTGAAAAAATAGAACAGAATTTGGAAAAAAAATAAAACAGATTTTATAGGGCCCTCATCATAACACTGAATTAGCTGATGTCGACACGGCTGCAGCATGGCTAGTGCTGCTGCCAGTTTTAGTCAAAAATGAGAAGAGAAAATTTGCTACATTTTTTATACTTTCTCCAAAAAGTGTAATAGTTTTTGTTGTTTAAAAGTGTTGTTCAATGTTGCACTACATTTCACTTAATTTTAAAATACTTTGTATACTGTTCATAGTTTGTATTCTCAACATTATTAAAGTAAATTATACTTCTAAATTTGTCTTTTTTTTTGCCCCGTGGTATCGAAAATGGTATTGAGTATCAAGTTTTTTTCCCTCCTGAGTATCGATATCGAGTTTGAAATACTAGTATCGTGACAACAGTATGAGAATAGGAAAGCTGTCCTAGGAGCAATTAGAGGTGATTTAGAAGCTCCGGATGCCTTAAAAAAACTCTTTAAATGGTATCTGTAGTGCAAATTTAACTTTATTTATATAGTGCAGAATACAACAAAGTAATCTCAAAGCGCCTAACACTATAAAATACATTGTAAGAATAACCAAACAAGATCCACATGAACAAGTATTTAGTGACAGTGGGAAGAAAAAAACTCCCTTATTTTGTTTTTATAACAGGAAGAAACCAGGTTCAGAGGTGGCAGTCATCTGCCTCGACTAGTTGGGGTTCATATAACAAAAAATGTGTTTAATGTAATAATAAAAATGCATTGGATTTTATATAGTGCTTTACATTGATGTGCCTTATTCTTTCACTTCACACAGTGGTGGTAAGCTACTATTGTAGCCACAGCTACCCTGGGGATGACTGAGAGAGGAGAGGCTGCCATGGTGCAGTGAAAATGACAAAGACACAACGACAATGATTTGCTTAGAGCGGGATTCAAACCCCCAACGTTTCGGTTGTTGGATGATCCACTCTACCACTGAGCCACGATCATGACTCTCTATACCTTAAATGTGCTTTTCTTCATAAAAAGGTGCACATATTTTGTTTATTGGTAGTAATACATTAAACACATGTTTTACTATACACATTTTCACTACAGGTACCCTTTAAACACATGCTTGTGGAGGTCAATATGTTTGACAAACTGCGATAGTGACAATTTACATACCTCAAACTGGTTTGATGAGGCGAACATTTCATTGTCCTCAAGGTCGTGTAGACTCATAATTTAGGGTGTCTTCCTTGTTTTGCTTGAACGCATGTGTGGATCTGACTGTATGACTCAAAAGACTGTTTTTACACAGATTGGAGCAATGTTTTTTATTATTATTCAGCTTTAGAACTATCCACTATAGTGCATTCATGCGATGTTTGCATACAGAAGATGAGTAAATATACAAAGGGTTTCATAACAACCAATAATGAACCAGAAAAACATGAATTATTCAAGTAAAAGATTTGACGCTATTGATCTATTGTTGCTAATGTATGCACTAGGGTGGCATCAAAAACCCTAAAGCAGCACAATAGGTCAACAAGAAGTGTTTTGACTTCACAATCCTTAAAAAAATATGTTCTAACTTTAAAATGTCCATATTTGGGAAACCATGTTAAATATGAGTCTGGAAGAATTCCGCCTAATCCCAGTTCTTGTCCATTAGGTCAAGTCCCAGCAGGCAGAGGTGATGCGGATCCTGGACAGTAAAAGCATCCAGTACGAGCTCATCGACATCTCGTTGGGGACGGAGCTCCGTGACGAAATGAGAAACAAAGCAGGAGACCCTACAGCTGTTCCTCCGCAGATTTTTAATGAAGACCAATACTGTGGGGTAAGACGCACTCCCTTCACTCATCTGCTTTTTACTTCATTCTAACAAAGCTTGATATTGCTTTTCAGTGCATCACAGGAACACGTGTTTGCCTAAATTAAGCAATATCTGACAAGAGGGAGTGCCGTTGTCATGAAATATCAGCACTGCTGTGATTCGGCCGTAGATAATACACCAGTGCTGATATTTCACACAACAGCACGACCTCAAGTGTGATATTGCTTATATAAAACAGTTCTACGAGTACATGTTATTAGTTAACAGTAATAAGTGAAATGAGATTATGATTTGTTTGTTTATTTAATCATTTGGCTCCGCCAACAGAGGTAGTTCCACAAGTGGAGAGCACACACGCTACGTTCACACTGCAGGCAAATACGACCCAAATCCAATCATTATTAGCTCCTCCCAAAAATAGCAAAATGAAAGCGGTTAATCTTGAATAAGCGTATACATTCTGAGTGAACTCATTCTTTAGTAACTCAGTAAGTTGACCATTTATACAGTAAAAACGGTGTTGTTTATGATAAGTGAAGTGATCAGCCAGTTGTCTCCCCTGTCACCCTGCTGCACAGACATACACACTTACACGTTTCCTGGTAATGACGTCATTGTAGTGATGAAGTGACCAAAAAGCACCACTGGTTTCAAGCAACTCATCAGGTTCGATTGAAGTGACTGCTGTTTCTACAGTCATGTTCGGTTTGAGTGTGTATCGAGCTGCCAAAGCAAGGCAAGGCAAGGCAAGGCAAATTTATTTATATAGCGCATTTCATACTCAAGGCAACTCAATGTGCTTTACATGATAAAACATTCAATTGTTTAAAATCAATAAGAACATTTAAAATCATCAGTAAAATCAATAAGAACATTTAAAATCATCAGTAAAATCAATTAAAATCATCAGTAAAATCATCATTACATCAACAACATGACAAAAAATCTCTCTCTCAATCATATGCAGTAGAGAAAAAAAGTGCCTTTAACTTTGATTTAAAAATGTTCACATTGGATGCTGACTTCAGCTCTGCTGGCAGTTTGTTCCACTTCTTTGCAGCATAACAACTAAAAGCAGCATCACCATGTTTACTGTGAACTCTGGGCTCCACTATCTGATCTGTGTCCATAGATCTGAGAGACCTGAGAGCAGTACGTCTTGCCACCGGGTCGGAGGCAGGGAAAGTTGAAAGTGCTGTTTTCTGGCCAGAGACAGCAGGGAGGGTGAAAGACTAACCAATCACCCCATAAACACTTGTATTACCCCAAGAGGGACTACGAGAAGGATTTATCAAGATGAAAAATTAACTTAGTTCTGCTTTAAAGTTATGAAGTGCTGACTTCTGTTGGAAAGAACATTTCTCAGCACAACACACAGTCCTACATTGGACGTTTCCATATTTACTTCCGTAAACACCGCGGGGTCATGGGTCGCCTTAGGACCTCTTCTACGTATATGCTTCACTTTAGGATCGCATTCGGTTCATGTTCCAAACTGATTGAAGATGCATTTAATGTGTAATATGAACGACCACACACAAAAAATTGGAGTTTTAAAAGAAAAATCTGAATTGTGCATTAGACCTGCAGTGTTAACATAGTGACAGTGTACTGCGGTGTGTAGCCCACGATGTAACGGTAATTAACGGTATTTAGATCAGCTGTACAGTGGAGTGATATGATCCGTAAGAAGTCATATATCACCAATCTTGGAATGTCTGTTGTCCTATTAAATCACTTGGTCAGAACTGTGTATAATTTGTAATATACCAGTATGTGATGGTATTTGAAGTGTACAAAGGGTTAAAACCCATTTTGAAGAGCTTTCCCTCCCCCTCTACAGAACTATGAGATGTTTTCTGATGCGGTCGAAGAAGACAAAGTGGAGCAGTTTCTGAAAATGGCATGAGAAGGCCGGACTTCACTCTATCAGAGCCCACCTCCTCACCCCCCACCACCCCCCATTGGAGGGTTCGTCCAATCGCTCCATGCATCACCCACCTTCGACGCCATAACAACGAAATGCCAAATATCCTGAATCCAACCAATCAGAAGACACACAATCCCCTTTGCTCTGTTGGACTTCTCGTCAAGGATGTTTGCCAGTCTTAATCTCCCTTTTTTTTTTTTTTTACGTGTGTTTGTTTCTTTCTTTGATTCCACATATCACAGAATATATTATCAGGTGCTCTGACTTGACCAGATATCATTCCCTACAGTCCACGCACAGTCATTTACATGACCAAATACAAATATCTGTCAGTCTTAAGCATTTTAACGTCTTTTTCTGTGTTTTTTTTTTTTTTCATACATTCCAACACACACAAGAGTAGCAAGGACCGCAACCTCTGTAGGATTAGCACATTCAGAAGTATAGCAGCTAAATAGTGGATTTCTGGCACAGATGACTTGTAGTTTTTAGCCTTTTGATCTGGTGGGGCTGTGTTGGATTACGTTTTTAGTTTGGTATGAGCTGAACACAGTCAGGTCACTAATCTAGAAGCTGGTGAGTTCTTCTTTCTGATATCCAAACTTGTGTTTCCTTGACTCAGGCCTATACTAGTTAACACCACTCAGTACATGACATTTCATCAATAAAGAAGCCTTTAAGACATGGTGCTGATGAAACTCATAAGAGAGGCAGGTTTCTCTTTCAGTTTTCTGAACATTGTTTTGTCATTTTGCACTTTCTGAAAGTCCAGCTTTAACTTGGATTCCGCTGCCCATTCCCAGCATCCAGCACTTGTAATTTGACAGCAGCCTCTTTGTCTTTTTAGCGAACACCTTCAAATTGGATATACAAGGCAGTCGGTCTATATTCTATGTGATAAATTGAGTAGACTTTATCAGAATGTTACACAGCTAAAGAAGTCTTAAATATGCATTCCTTAATGCATCAAATTGTATGCTGTGTTAAAGTCTTAAACATATTTTACTAACCTTCAAATGGATTCAGTTTTCCTTTGACCTTATCAAAAGATTTTTTTTTTTTTTATTTGAATGGACTAAGTATAAAAATGGAAGCTCTTTGTGGGATTGGTTGTTTTGGAATTTAAGTCTTCTCAGGAACGGGCACATTTATGGTGAGACAAAATTAAGCACGAGACAGACTCAAAGTGAACAGTTTGGACCAAAAAGGGAAAATTAATAAATAAAAATTGTATGAAAATAATTGGCATCATTTGGGATTAGCTTAATTTTTTGGATTTGTGGTTAAACATTTGTATGAATGCTGCTTTATCATTTATTTGCTGTTCTTTCTATTGGACATGTAGTATGTTAATCTTTCTAACAATGTAGCTTCGTTTGTTTTTTTTCTAAATGTTGATTATCAGTGAGTACACCATGTATGAAGATGCAGTAATATGAAGGTGGACTTGATGATTAACATTAGGATAAAACATATCCTAATGTTGTACTTGCAAACTTGTAAACAGCACAGTTTCACTTTCTTTTGTAACATCCATAACTTTCTCATTACATTCAATGCATTTTCTTAGTCTGGGATTCCAAGTACTGACAGCCCTCACACAGTGTTTGTGCACAGTTTTCTACGTCAATGGTCGTACATGTTGCCCTGTGATTAATGTGTGTGCGCTATGAAATATGATTCAGACATTCCACGTCTCTCTCCGAGCTCCTGCTTTGCTTTTGGACCAATTCTCCTGGCCAAAAAAAAAGAAGAAAACAGGGAATAACTTGCTGTTGTCTTCCAAGAAGATTGTGAAAATTGATTTATGATTAAACAAACAATAAAGAAGTGAAAATTGAGATTAAACTGTATGTGAATTAAATGCATGGCACCTGCAGTTGATGTGATGCAACTGAAAAGTGAATATGCAAGTGAAATGTAAGACCGTTTGTAGTCTTTTGTTTGACTTGGATTCTGAGATTTTCATGCATTGTAATGTGAAGTTAACTTATAGAAGTTAGATAAAATGAGGTTCACTTTCATACAGAATACCACGAAAAGAGGGAAAGTGAGAAATGATTAAAACAAAAAATAATTTAAAATAAATCATGACTATAATGGTAAAACTTAAACAAGCCCTTTATAAATAGAAGAAGCCTTGGATTAAATTAAAAATGTTTTTGAAATAATACATCAAATTTCAAAATTCAGCTGCTCTTTTAAAACCCTGATGACAAAGCAGTGACCTATGGATATTTAGTTAGTTTACAGTATTATTATACCCGCCACAAAGTAGGGAAGGGGATATAAGTTTGAGCTCTGTCAGCTTTTCTCAAAAACTGTTTAAGATAGGATAACCAAATTTGGTGTGTGGCTTCAGGGTACCAATACCTTGATAAAGTTCGAAAATGAGAAGTGCGCAAATATGTTTTCTGGAGTTATTGCCCTTGTGCCATTTTTTTGACTCTGTTCGAGGTGTCTTTAAAGGGGACAACTTAGAAAACGTTTAAGATAGGATAACCAAATTCGGTGTGTAGCTTTAGGGTATCAATACCTTGATGGAGTTCAAAAATGAGAAGTGTGCAATTATTTTTTCCAGAGTTATTGCCCTTGTTCGGTTTTTCTTTACTCTGTTCGAGGTACAGTATCTTCAAAGGGGACAGCTTTTATTAGAGACCGTTTAAGATAAGATAACCAAATTTAGTTTGTAGCTTCAGGGTATCAATATCTTGATGGAGTTCGAAAATGAGAGGGGTGCAAATATTTTTTCCGGAGTTATTGTCCTTGTGCCATTTTTTTTTTTTTCCTCTGCTCGAGGTATCTTCAAAGGGGACAGCTTTTATTCGAAACCGTTTAAGATAGTAATTTTATATTCTGATGTGATAATATTTTCTTATGTATACATCTAAATTCTTAGATTTAGGACATTTAGGAAAAGTTGTGAGTTATAATGACAACCAATCTGACAAGGGATGTTGATGACTTCTTGTTTGTATTAGAAGTTTTGGAAGAAATACATAATTACTGCAAATGCTTACATTTTTATATTTATAATTTAATCATTTTTTCTGGTATAGGACATTCCAGGTTATAATTGTGATGAATAAAATACACATGGTACTCTACTTTCCTCCAAAAACCTAATTGCCCTGTGGGGATGAAAGTTTGTTTTTCTTATTCTGAGCTTCTTAATGGGCAGAATGAGTCTAAATATTCTATCAGTGTTTTTCTAGAATGTCATGTCCTGTGTTTATCTTGTTTTACACTTTAAGTCAGCTTTTATTCTAGTGTTTCCCTATGCAGGATAAACAAGATCTACACTGTACAAATGTACATTTAATAAAACAATGAAATGAATAGGTTAACACCGAACCCGGAATTTGTGAGGAAAGTCTGGAGGGAGAAGAGTCATTTGAGCAGAAAATATGAGATGCAGATTGTAGTGATGAGGAAGAAATTAAAAGAGGAAGGAGTAGTAAAAGATTTTACATTGAACGAGGTAAAAATGGTTAACAGAGCACAGGTAAGGGTAATTGTTGAGATCTTAAAGAGCACAGGGGTTCGTTTACAAAAGGATTGGGGGCAGTTAGGGAGCGATACCCTGGGATAAGTAGTATAAGAAGGTAAGGATATGTATGTGTGAGTGGGTGAGGATGAGACCAGGGCTGCGTCTAAATCTCCTTTCCAATCCACTTTTCCTTAACCCCGTTGATGACGTCACAGGGTTAAGGAAAGGTGTTAGGAGAGAAGCTAGGGAAAGGCGATCACTTTGACAATTAGACTCACTTCCACTAGGTGGCGTAATAATCTGACGGCCGCAAAGGCTAGTTAGTGCTGTTGTAAAAAATGTCGCCGCAAGGAATTGTGGGTCATTATTATCTCGTCTCCTTTGGTAAAGGATGCGTCAGTGTTTCCTAGGCTAAAGGAGGTAAAAAAAAAGAAAGCGTTGAGCCTATTTTCCTGAGCTTAAAGAGAACTCGGACGCTCTTTATCACGACCACCACTTAAACACTTCCGGGGGTGAAGGAACAGTGGATAGTAAAGGAGATAGGAAAGGAGATAGGAGGGACTATTCGGACGCAGCCTTTGATAAATTCCAGAAGGTGGCGGTAGTGCAACATTAAACCCGGTAGAAGAAGAACCAGTGCAAAACAGGAAGCCCTAGTTGACATTATAGAAATATCTGCAAAAGTAACGTAAGTAGAGACTTTTGTTTTACTAACACTGAGATAAAATGTTCTGTTGTAACATTATCCTGTGCAGCAGTGCTGTGTTTCACACCAGACCGACGTGTTTGTGTGTTTCTAATTCAGAGCTTCTCTGGCTAAGCTAAACTAGCTTTCACAGGTGTTTGTACACCAAAATAAAGCCTAACTTACTCCGTTAGCGTTAACAAAGAGGGTTAACTTTTTAAATTCAACAAACGACAGAAATAATTGTGCTTTTTTTTTTTTTGCATGTGCTTGTTAATTGTGTCCATTATTCCAGCTGTTACTGCTCAGTGTTAGTGAGGACTAGAATTAACAGCAGGTGTTCCACATGATTTACTAATTGTATTGTTTTAAATCGAAGGACGTATATTGTCACTTATCTCATACAAAACTGAGCTTAAACTTACTTAATACTATTACAATGAACTGTATACAATGAATGAACTCTATAACACAGATATGATGCATTTGTCTATAATATTGATGATAAAGGAAGTCACACAGGAATATCTATGGAAAATGTTGTTTGTCGTTAAACACGTGTGGGATAACAATAACCTGAAGTAGGGCTGGGCGATATGGACCTAAATTCCTATCTTGATATATTTTCTCAAAATTGTGATATACAATATAAATTTCAATATTTTCAACTCAATAAAGCTGTTAATCAACCTTGCAGTCGCCCGTAATTCAAATGGGGTTGTCTGAAATTTCTAGTAATAGATCAAAAAATAAAATGACAAGTAATTTTAAAAAAAAAGTTATTTTATTCAAATTAAAACAAAACACAATCTCAAACAACTGTATTCTGTACTATCACCTTCTCACATATTAATCTAGTCCAAATAGACTAGAGTATACTACAGTATAACAATATCTGAGGTAGCACATTTTCATTTTGTCACTTCGTGCATTAATCCAGGCTACTCGTAACAACACAATATCACAAGCTTGATCAATAACTGATTCTAGAATTAGTGAATTCTAGGTCGCCACAAATGTGTGAAATCAAAATGCGGTCAGAACCTAAATTAAGACAATTTTGAGTTAAATTTGCTGATGCAAAATGCCGCGCAGTCACATTTATTAACAGACGACTGCACAATGTGCTTTACTTTAGTCTTTTTCTCCTGCAAGGGACAGCACGTGTGAGTGAGTTCTTGTTTAGAGGAAGGTCTGGGTTAGGACGCACTCACAAATCCATCTGTGCTTTTAACACTGTTTTGAATGCTCTCCTTAAGTGTGTATTTTTTTAATTTAAAAATAAAAATATATTGATATAGACGTAATTGTAATTTTCTATATCTCCAAAACAGAAATTGCGATATATTTTGACTCTCGATATATTGCTCAGGCCTACTTAGAAGTGGATGAATTAAAGTCAGCAAAGACATGGCTGAGCAAATGGCTTAGAATTAGATTGAGACACTTGTAAAGGTCAAGATACAAGCTAGAGAGACCAGGGTTGCCATCAATTATAAGTTTAATTGCGTAACTGGTAATTAATTACAATTATAGCATAATTATAATAGTAATTGTATTTTTATGTATATTAAAACCTATATTTTTATTGACTAGGTAGCCTATAATAGGGTAATCAATACGTAGGAAAGAAATTAGATGATATTTGTTTTTAGTGTATTTTACAGCTGATTTAGGACCTGTTATCCTAAGAGATGCTAACACAATACACACAGCAATTGTGATTAATTGTAATTGAATTTTAGTAATTAAAAACATAATTGTAATTGCCTTTCTGAGGATAAAAATAATTGTAATTTAATTGTAAGTGGGAAAAAATGTTGGTCACTGTAATCGTAATTGAATTGTAACTGAACATGTGTAATTGAAAACGTAATTGTAACTGAAAAATGTAATTAACCCCAACCCTGAGGGAGACATTGTTACCAAAAGTATTTACTTGTCTGTTTTCAAAATAGTATCATGAACATCTTTAGCTCTTCTAAGAAGGCTTTCACACAAGGTTTAGGGGTATTTTAATGCAGATTTTGACCACTCTTACAAACTCTGCTTTAAATCACAAATTACAGTTTCATTTAGCAGACACGTTTTTTTAAAGTGACGTACAACATCCCACAGCGATGACCAATGATGGACTCAAACCGGGGACCCTAGGATTTCAAGACCACCTATAGGGAGAGATTTGTCTCACACGCACACGCCGGCCGATAAACAAACGCACTTTGCTCAATCCACAAGCACAATTGAAGATTTACACATGATGATTCATGATAAATACACACGCACACAAATGCTAAAACACACGTGTAAAATGTGGATATATTTTTGGGTTTGAAAAACGTGAAAATCTGAAAAATACATGTGAAAGATGTGGATATATTTGTGAATACTTTTGAGACAAATCTCTCCACATAGACCACTTCCTTAACCTGTACGCCCCCACTGCCCTTCTCTACGCTACTTAGGGATACATTCAGAATCTCTTATACTATAGTAACCTATTAAGAATTATATTTACGGCAAATAAGCAGTCAATGTTACAAGCTGTAAAATGGGTAAATACAATAATTAGAGAAAGTTTAACTTGGTCTTTATTATTAAAGGTTTATGACACGGGCAGCTCATCTACACAATTGCTGTTTTTTTTCAGGCGCTCCCAGTCCACGGTAGTGGTCTGTCCATCTCTATTGCCCATCAGTGGGTTTGTAAGCATCTCATGTTTACAACACAATAATTGTAGAAGGTGGTCTGGTCATTCTCGTGTGGTTATTAATACAGTTTCTTTTGCGTCCGTTATAGAGGTCGGCCGATATGGGAAATTTCAAAGGCCAATGCGGATGCCAATTAAAAAAAATATATATTTTATATATACAGTGGTATGCAAAAGTTTGGGCACCCTTGTAAATGTTCATGATTTTCCTTAATAAATAATTGGTTGTTTGGATAACAAATTCCAGTTAAATTTTTCATATAGGAGACAAACACAGTGATATTTGAGAAGTGAAATAAAGTTTATTCGATTTACAGAAAGTGTGCTAGAATTATTTAAACAGAATTAGGCATGTGCATAAGTTTAGGCACCCTTGCATCTTATTGATTTTAATACTCTTAGCACTAATTATTGGAACTCAAAATTGTTTTGGTAACCTCAGTGATCCTTGATCTTAGGGTCTGGATTCTGGTGGGAGGTATTTTGGACCATTCTTCTCTGCAGATCATCTCTAGTTCAGTCAGGTTTGATGGTTTCCGAGCATGGACCGCCCGTTTTAAAGCACACCATACATTTTCAATAATATTCAGGTCTGGGGACTGAGACGGCCATTCCAGGATGTTGTACTTGTTCCTCTGCATGAATGCCTTAGTAGATTTTGAGCAGTGTTTAGGATCATTGTCTTGTTGAAAGATCCAGCCCCGGCGCAACTTCAACTTTGTCACTGATTCCTGGACATTGTTCTCCAGAATCTGCTGATATTGAGAGGAATCCATGCGCCCCTCAACTTTAACAAGATTCCCAGTGCCTGCACTGGACACACAGCCCCACAGCATGATGGAACCACCACCAAACTTTACTGTAGGTAGCAAGTGCTTTTCTTGGAATGCTGTGTTCTTTTTCCGCCATGCACAACGCCCCTGGTTATGCCCAAATAACTCTATTTTAGTTTCATCAGTCCACAGCACCTTGTTCCAAAATGAAGCTGGCTTGTCCAAATGTGCTTTAGCATACCTCAAGCGACCCCGTTTGTGGCGTGTGCAGAGAAAAGGCTTTTTCCGCATTACTCTTCCATACAGCATCTCCTTGTGTAAAGTGCGCTGAATAGTGGAACGATGCACAGTGACACCATCTGCAGCAAGCTGATGTTGTAGGTCTTTGGAGCTGGTCTGCGGGTTGACTGTGACTGTTCTCACCATCCTGCGCCGCTGCCTTTCGGAGATCTTTCTTGGTCTTCCACTTTGGGCCTTAACTAGAACTGTGCCTGTGGTCTTCCAATTCCTCACAATGTTCCTCACAGTTGAAACTGAAAGCTTAAATCGCTGGGATAGCTTTTTGTATCCCTCCCCTAAACCATGATGTTGAATAATCTTTGTTTTCAGGTCATTTGAGAGGTGTTTTGAGGCTCCCATGTTGCCACTAATCAGAGAAGATGCAAAGAGGAAACACCTAGAATTTTCCTACTTAAATACCCTGACTCATGATTGGATTCACCTGTGTATGGAGATCAAGGATCACTGAGGTTACCAAAACAATTTTGAGTTCCAATAATTAGTGCTAAGAGTATTAAAATCAATAAGATGCAAGGGTGCCTAAACTTATGCACATGCCTAATTCTGTTTAAATAATTCTAGCACACTTTCTGTAAATCGAATAAACTTTATTTCACTTCTCAAATATCACTGTGTTTGTCTCCTATATGATAAATTTAACTGGAATTTGTTATCCAAACAACCAATTATTTATTAAGGAAAATCATGAACATTTACAAGGGTGCCCAAACTTTTGCATACCACTGTATATATATATATATATATATATATGGCCGATATACTTTTTTTTTTATAAAGCACATTGATTATGAAAGACAATTGAAACACTCATGATATAAATGTATATATTATAAATTAAATACACCAATAGAACTCTTTAAACTTTAAATATACCCATACACAACCAAGTAAAACAAAAATTACAGGATTGGTAAGTAGCAGTAAAGCATGACAACAATATACAATGTGCAAGTAGTCGATTTAAACTATTTCAAGCTTCTTTCTTAACATATCTGATAATTAAGTTCACAAAATATTTTAAAATATACAATCAAACAGTAACCTGAAAAGTGGTTTCAGTGCAAATTGATACTTGAAGTCAAGATGCTTAAACCAACAAAGACAAACAGATGACCACAGAATAAAGCACACTACCACATGGTAGTAAATAATTAAAATCAAACTGTAAACTAAAATAAAAAATCGGCCAATCTTGAAAAAAAGTCCATATATCGACCGGCCGATTTATTGGTCAACCTCTAGTCCGTTAAATAGCGTAGTGTGCTTCTCATGGTGCTACACTATTGCAGAATGTTACAAACTTTGTCCTCCTTTTCTAAATGAGAATTTGCTAATTTTGAAATTGACTGAACATGATATTTTATCTATTGCATTTTTTCTTTGATAAAACAAACCAATTATTGTACCATTACAATTTAAGTTTGTGAATTTCTTGGTCCCATTCAGTCAAATGTCAAGATGAGCATTCCAGACTACATGCAGTGTGCCGAGGACCACCAGACAGTGCTGGTGGTGGTCCAACCAGTTGGCATTGTACCCGAGGACCAGTTCTTCAAGATCTACAAACGCATTGCCAGCGTGAGCCAGGTGAGCATTCGGGACTCTCAGCGCCTTCTCTACATCCGCTATCGCCACCACTACCTACCAGAGAACAACGAGTGGGGCGACTTTCAGACGCACCGGAAAGTGGTGGGCCTTGTCTCCATCACTACGTGTGACTCTGCCAAGGACTGGCCCCAGACCTCAGAGCGCTTCCATGGCCAGAAGGAGGTGTACAGCTCCACCCTGTACGACTCACGTCTGATGGTGTTCGGCTTGCAAGGAGAGATTGCCGAGCAGCAGCGCACCGACGTGGCCTTCTACCCCAGCTTCGAAGAGTCCCCTGATGTAGAAAGGAGGGTGGAGGACTTTGTGGAATCCATATTCATTGTGTTGGAGTCCAAGCGGCTCGACCGAGCGACAGACAAGTCTGGAGACAAGACTCCTCTCCTTTGTGTGCCCTTTGAGAAGAAGGACTTTGTGGGTTTGGACACAGACAGCAGGTGAGTGCTTCTAATGATTTTTCTAAATACAAAGTAGAGCTTCTAAATATACCTTTGGCCTGTAAATGTAGATTATTATACATTCCTACACAAAACTCTGTTAATGTCTTTTTCTGTTTTAGCTACATGTTTTAAAAACATGGTTTCAATATGTTTGATGCAGGAAACCCTTAACTAATTAACTTAATTTAGATACTAAGGGTTTGTGCTGAAGCCTTTGTTTTCTTCTACACTCCTAATGCCGCCCACCAAGGGCAATGCAACAGTAACAAATAAGAATGTTTTTACTCTTAGAAATTCACCTTATGAAAGGCCAATGAGCAGTACAGTCCAAATCATTCTTCATGGACGCTCAATCTAGTGGCATCTAGGGCAGGGCGATTTTTCAATTCGATATTGTTTTCCACATTAATTTTTTAACGTTCTGTTTTTTTAGAAATATTTATCACTTTTTTCAGAAAATATTAGTTTTTAACTCCTGTGAGGAAAATAAATACTAATAAAAAACAAAACTGTAATCAAACAAAAAATATATCAAAATAAAAAAAAATAATTTAAAATAATGAGTAAGATATAATCAAAAAATAGATATAAGTTGTACTGACATGGATTATTTTGACTGCTATTTTTTTTAAATAGTCATGTCATATAAAGAAGAATGAGAACAGCAATGTCACCCTATTTCACCTCAGGGATCAATGGTTTACTGAATCTGAGCAGGTTTATTGATTAAGTTTTGATCTACTAAATTTAAATGAACTTATTTGAATTTATCTCGATGACGTAATGATTACAGAAAATAAATGGATGCAAGGAATCATCAGTAATTCCAGAATAGTTTAAAGTATTAGAAGTTACCATTAACCTACAATGTTTCAGACAGAAAATTGGCAGTCTATCGGTCATCGGCTAAGGCTGATGGAAAAAAAAAAATTGGCATCGGCCCTAAAAAAATCCATATCGGTCTATCCCTAGTCCCGTCCACAACAACAGAACAAATTTATCCACAGATCTTCTGTAGCTCTTTTGATCTGCTACAATAATGTAATTTAAATGAAAATACCTCAAGTTGAGGGCGGTTCTCATTAATTTTTAGGTGTGATTAAAAAAGAGATTGATTAATTACAGAGCATAATTAATTAATTGCACAATTTTTTTAATCTTTTGACAACAGTAATTGTGTTTCCCCATTTTTCACCATTCGTACAAGCAAAACGAAGGACACTGTGCAAAGCAATTAAACGTGTAGTAGTGGTAGATGAGTGTTTAGCTATAAATTATTATTAAGAGTGTTGTTAAAGTGTTAGTGTGGTTTAATGTTTTTTCAGGAAATAATTAAGCAGAATGAGGCCAATGAAGGCTGAAAGTGTTTTTATAAAATATCAGATGACATTCTGAACAACATACAGTGCAGTATTCAGTGCTATGCTTTTCCCACATTTCATCATGTTACAGCCTTATTCCAAAAGGGATTCAATTAATTTTTTTCCTCAAAATTCTACACACAATACCCCATAATGACAACATGAAAAACATTTTTTTTAAATGTTTGCAAATTTATTAGAAATAAAGAATGAAAATATAACATGTACAAAAGTATTCACAGCCTTTGCTCAATACTTTGTTGTGGCACCTTTGGCAGCAATTACGGCCTCAAGAAGCCACAAGCTTGGCACATCTATCTGTGGCCACTTTGGCTCATTCCTCTTTACAGAACCTCTCGAGCTCCATCAGGTTGGATGGGAAGCGTCGGTGCACAGCCATTTTCAGATCCCTCCAGAGATGTTCAATTTTGTTTCTCATGGTCTAAGAGTCTTTCAGGTGCCTTTTGGCTAACTCCAGGGGGGCTGCCATGTGTCTTTTACTAAGGAGTGGCTTCCGTCTGGCCACTCTACCATACAGGCCTGATTGGTGGAGTGCTGCAGCGATGGTTGTCCTGCTGGAAGGTTCTCCTCTCTCCACAGAGGAACCCTGGAGCTCTGTCAGAGTGACCATCGGGTTGTTAGTCACCTCCCTCACTAAAGCCCTTCTTCCCCGATCACTCAGTTTAGAAGGACGGCCAGCTCTAGGAAGAGTCCTGGTGGTTCCAAACTTCTTCCATTTACGAATGATGGAGGCCACTGTGCTCATTGGGACCTTTAAAGCAGCAGAATTTTTTCTGTACCCTTCCCCAGACCTGTGCCTTAAGACAATCCTGTCTCTGAGGTCTACAGACAATTCCTTCGACTTCATGCTTGTTTTGTGGTCTGACAGACACTGTTAACTTTGGGACCTTATATAGACAGGTGTGTGCCTTTCCAAATCATGTCCAAATCAACTGAATTTACCACAGGTGGACTCCGATTAGGCTGTAGAAACATCTCATGGATGATCAGTGGAAACAGAATGCACCTCAGCTCAATTTTGAGCTTGATTTCAAAGGCTGAGAATACTTATATACAAGTGATTTCTTCATTTTTTATTTTTAATAAATTTGCCAAAAATCGTAAACCTTTTTAAGCTGTCATTATGGGGTATTATGTGTAGAATTTTGAGGAAAAAAAGTGAATTTAATCCCTTTTGGAATAAGGCTGTAACATGTTGAAATGTGGGAGAAGCGAAGCGCTGTCAATACTTTCCGTATGCACTGTATGTGAAGGATGACGTGCAGAGTGAAAGGTGCACCAGGGATGAAAAGCTCAAATCAGTCAGGTCTGTCCAACTTTTCCTGCCACATCATTCAAATGCAGTTTAAAAAAAAAAAAAAAAAAAAAACATGTATACATATTTCATCAATTTGAGCTGTTTTTTTTTGTAATTGTGATGTAAACAATAGCACATTGAGTTGCCTTGTGTATGAAATGCGCTATATAAATAAATTTGCCTTGCCTTACTTGCGAACTACCCATCCTAAGACCCATTCACTGTGCCAACTTGCAGTTGTATTGAATTGAATGTTTGTTGTTTTTAGTCTCAATGTTTGCTGAAGAGTTTTTTCATGATCCAAACTCCACCTTTCCAGGGCCTAGTTTGGTTCTTTCCTCTTTTAACCTCTTCTTCTTACCCATTGCTTCATATTTCTCATGTAAGAAATGGAGTGCTGCTCTGCTGTGGCTGCTCCCCAGTACTCCCGTACCTGTCCCCCCATGTGATATGTTATTGTCTTTCATGTTTCTTGGTCGGGATGTAAAGCCAGGCATACACTGTGCGATTTTTTTGGCCCATTTTGAGCCGATTTTCGACTCGTGCAACTATTTTGTGGGATCGTGCGGGTCTCTGCTAGATCGTGTGTCGTGCATCGTGTAGTAGACATGGGGTCACGAGATTACCAACCAGCTCCTGGTCAGCAATCGTAGGTCGTAAGGATTTCAAACATGTTTGAAATCCAGTCGCTCCTCATGAGTTCCTTGTGAGAATATCGCACAGTTGAAGCAGTGCCACGGATCGGCTTACCGTAAACGCTCACACTGCGCATGCGCAAACACTGTAGGACTGCTTTAAAATTGATGGACTGTACTGCCCACGTGTGTCCAGCTAGCTCCTGGTCCATCACATCGCCGTCTTTTTTTTTTTTTTTTTTAAAGCTCTTTTTGCTGAGATTTACAGGTGTCTCTCCACTTCCGGGTTTTTCTTCTTTTAATGGCGACGCTTCAGTGTTCTTCTCCTTCTAATTTGTACGTTGCATTTCCGGAAACAAGACCCTGATGTGTCGTGTGTGAACGTACAGTATGAGCAGTCAGATCGTGTCGGTCCGTATAGTGTGAGAACATGAGCACACATTCGGGCTCTGCGTCTGAGTCGCACAGTTTGAGCTGGAGCTGAGTACAGCGATTGAAAATATCGCACAGTGTATGCCAGCCTTAACAGAAACTGAATTGCCCCTCTGGGACAAATAAAGTATTCTGAATCTGAAAAAACAGAATTAAAAGGAGGAGGGTCTGGGATCTGAAGTGACCAAAATGCAATCAAATGTTATCCAATATGGACACTCCTTACAATCATTTAAGATCAAACCTTTTAGTCAGTAAGCAAACATCACAAGTGTGCACTGCACGTACAAATGACAAAATAAGCAATTGGTGTAATTCAGCCGAATGTTTGATAACTTCGAACAGCTAAACATTTATTTTATCTAAAAAGGCAAATAAAAATCATACCGCACCAAATCACTGTTGTTTTGACAAGTTTACTAACATACAGAAATACTGGGTTACATGTGGATGAAGAACTAGATAATCATTCAGAAAGAAACATTTTTTTTTTACCAATTACACAATTTTTTTGTCGAGGTCTGTCTGTTTCATCTGTCTTCTGATTTTTATTTGTTCATACTGCTTTATTTTTCCTTTTTCTTTTCATCCATACTGTCCTGTGAGTGTATTGTTGGGTGTAAAAAGGTGAGACTCATATGAAACCCTTCCAGCTTTAGCTTTAGGACCCTGTGCTGTTGTTTACATTACTGTCTTATAGCCAAACTTGCTCCTCTGTTAAGTTCCCATTCAGCCTGATTCAAGTTGGAATAGCAGCATTCACATTAACGCAACCTATTTAACTGTTTATGATTCTGGTAAAATAAAAAATATCCTTAAATTTACTGTTAATTACATAAAAATTTAATTTATTAAATGTTCTATTTAAAGCCTGTTACATACATAATCACTGGAAAAACCATAGTAGAGATGTACTTTCTCCAACTATTCATTTCTTGTGTTTATTTAACAGTGATCTGATTTATTATAATGTATAATTAAGGTAAATTAACAACCTACAAGGAAACTTGTTGCACAATGATAAGAAAAGATCCAATCATACTTTTCAAAGTCTAGTTTGTAGTTACGATTGTATATTTATTTTGATCTTTGACGTTTTGGCGAATAATTAAAATAACTTGCAAATGTTTACACTTCACTATGTAGTATTTTGTTGTTGTAATGATGTAGTTATAACTAGCAAAAAAATATATATATTATGTACAATTTAAATTAAGAAAAACAAAAGTTTATTTTTTGACAAACTTAAGAGAATAAATGTTGTCATATCAAAGGATGTAACAATTCACTCAACTCCCGATACGATTCGATTCACGATACTGGGTTCACGATACGATTCTCTCACAATTTATTTTACAAAACGGGACTGTAGTCAAATGATGACTGAAAAATATTCCTTTATTTTTTTTGGGAAAAAAACTAGAAAATACTGTATTATTTTCATTTTATTTTTCATTGTCAAAAGAATCCCTTGATAAACTATTCAAAACAATGCAATTTAACTAAAAATAAATCTTGAATGAAATAAAGGAATAATACAAATGAAGAAGAAGCCTATTCATTTAAATTATGGTTCCATAGTAAACAATGCAAAACTGCATAATAGTTCTTTTTCTTTTTAAAAGTGCAACTGAAAATGTATTTTGTGCCTTAACAATTGGACTTAAAAAAGTCATTGCACTGATTTACGTCAGATATTTGTTTGGACCAGCAGAGGGCGCTGGTAACCCAGTGGTCGGTTGGCATGCAGAAATTCTTGCAGTGAAGAAGAGATGCTATGCTAGTAGACAGAGATTATAGAAAAACGTGACTTTTACAGATATTCACGTAATATTACAGATATTCTTTTGGTGCTAAATGGGTAAGGAATCATTTATGAACACGTGTGTTCGCTGCTGGACAAGAGAAGGGATAAATATATAGCGCCCTTAGCTGTTTAAAAAAAGTACTGTGATTCAATTTTCAAAATATCGATGTCAATCGTGATACCTATGTATCGATTTTTAACTGCCTTACGATTAATCGTTACATCCCTATTTGATTGTAATAAAAAACTTTTGTATTCAAGATGTGGACGTTAGAAGTCCAGAGAGAAAAACACCATACAGCAGAGACTCTCCGCTTGTATATAGGGACCCAACAGTGGGTCATGGATCTGTTTCCCTTGGGTGTTTTTTAAAAAAATAAAAAAGTTATTAAAGTACAATTATGGGTGGAAGAAAAAAATTGATTTGGCAAAATATTGCAATATTTCACCCCGCAATTATCGCATCGATCCGAAAAATGTCCAAATACCTTTTCTTTTTTTTTTTTTTTTTTTTGATCGTGTTTTTCAACAGAAAAAAACATTTAATTGCGCTAACATATGTGTAGCACGTAAACACCTGGTCACTAGTTGTCAGTGAAACACATCAAACATTGTTAAACTACCTCACTCCTCACAGCATTTTAACTTAGAAGTTGATTTCACTTAATTTTCATAAAACATACTGGGCACTTTGATAGATGCATGTGGTTACTTTAAAGGTGACATATCATGCTAAATCCACTTTTTTAGCCCTTAAATGCATTTTGTTGTATATTTAGAGTGCTTAGAAGTACAGAAAAAATCAAATTAGTCACTTCAGGTGCTCCGTAGATATCTTTATATTCTGTTTTGCTCATATTTTTCAATCTGTTTCGATTTTTCTATTCTCTATTACGTTTTTTGAACTATTACATCACAGTATTTGCAGCGGAACTACCAAATTAGTACATCAACTCCAGGCCCAACACTTCGAGCAATCCGCCATTTTTATTTCTCGCTTTTATTTTGTAGTCCAAGCTCAAGGATGCCGAAGTTACGAGAGGATAAGTCAAAATGTTTGGTTGTTGAATGTAGTAACCCACACGCTTCATTACGACTCCCAGCATCAGAACCTTTTCAAAGTGCCTGGTTGAGTTTTATTTTTCACGGAAATGTACCCACATCTGTGGGTAAGGTCATTTTTGTGTGCGCGCAGCACTTCAAGGATGACTGCTTCAGCAACCTCCGCCAGTATGAAGAAGGATTTGCCGAAAGACTTTGTCTGATTGAGGGGTCAATTCCTTCTATCTTTGGAGACGACGAACAGAGCACTTTGGTAAGCTGTAAATAACGCTAAAAAGTGTGATGATAAGACGTCCCTGTCATTGTTTTGTTAGCATTAGCAGTTGCACCGTCTTCAGACTTCATATGTTAACGCTGTGTGCTCGTTTTAGATCCTTGATGATATGGCCTACGTGATTTGATTTTGTCTAAAGTTTTCATTAGTCATTTCATTTTGCCGTTTTTGTCTTTGAAAAGACTGTATTAAAATGCATTTCGTGACGTTAGCTTGGCGCTAGCGTTAGCTCGGTGCTTGTGTTAGCTCACTTGTTGGGGTTCTGCATGGTTTATGCGCCGCTACATAGCCGTATCTCTTCTATCAAACTACAAAAACAGCCGAGCAGGGTGGAGTTGAACCGAGTGTCACCTGAAGAGGGGGCGGGGTATGAAGTCTCATTTGCATTTAAAGAGACCGCACCAAAACGAGTTGCTCTTAGAAGCACATCAGAAAAGGGGTAGAAAAGGGGTCTGGGGAGCTATAATAATGAGGAATTCAGACCCAAGCATTGCAGTTCCGCTTTATATAGACCACAACTGTATGATTTACAGTATATGTAAAAAGGAAGGATTTAAAACCATGATATGTCCCCTTTAAAAAAATAAACAAAATAATTTAACTTCTGTTGTAGAAACAAAAGTTAAACTTTTTTGAAAAATTTTATTTCACAATTCGACCACTTGTTTTTGATATTGGTGCTTGAATTACAGTTAGTTACTACTTAACTTGTTTTTGCAAGTTTAAAAAAAATAAAACAATCAATTCAATCAAATTCATGCCATTTTCTACTTGTAAAGGTGAATTTTGTTATTGTTGATATTGTGATCTATTGCAATGTTAATGATAAGTATTGAGATTTATTGTATCGTGACATGAAAAATTGTGAATCGTATCATATCGTCATTCATGGCAATGTACTAGGGCTGCACAATTAATCAAATTTTAATCGTGATCACGATTTTGGTTGCCATGATTAAACTTAACCTGATCGTCGGCAATATTTACATTTAAAATGTGGGCTCTGCTGCGTATCACATCAGGCACTTTCTCAACTAGTTACTCAGTTAGCCCTTGTTAAATGTTTAATTTTTCACTCACTTAGACTTCATTATTTACAATGCAAATAGGTGATAGAATTCTGTCTAGAAAAGAGAAATCTAAATGTAAAACATCCATCACTCAATTGAACATTATCTTCTTTATTGTGTCTTGTGACCTTTTAAAGGTTGTTTTTAGTCATTGCTCCCTTTAGCAGTTTCCCCTGGATCTGTGTACAGTTGGTCCTCCCTGTGTGTTGGAGGCAATGCGCAAAGGTTGTAGGGCAGCCAGTACTTTGTCCATGTGCTCTCTTTTTGCACTCGTGCTCTCCCTCTGATGTTGCACCTTTGCAGCTGTCAATTAAACTCCCTTTGGTTTCTTCTCCATGGAAGCGGATTAGAGCCAATTTTGATGGAAAAAATTATTTTGGGCAAATCAAGAAATGTCAAGAATATTGTCGAGATTAAAGATGTAAAGACGAGCTTAAAGTCAAAATTTTGAAAATCAACTTCACATACAGTGTTGTGATAAACGTTGAAGGTTCCCTATTGAAGTCAAATCTACGGAAGCTGACTAGGACCAATTCACCCTATGACAACAGCAGATTGTGGCCATCTACAAAATGCTGTGTATTGATGAATGCGTCAAACTATACTTCAAAGATGGGTTTAATAACAGATTCTTTCTCTAAGCACACGAACAATGCGTTGTTGTAATCTCTTTAAGGACTTTGAGGAGATTTTGCCAAACACGTAATGTGTTCAGAAGGAAAAACCAGTGAAGTTTGGAAGAGGTAGAGCATTCAGTCTGTGGCTATTAAGGAGCTACGGAAACAGATTAGGGCGAGTTTTGATAGACTGTTGTTGGATATGGTGAATTGGCCCGAGTCTACTTGCGTAGATTTGACTTTTATCAGGATTTATCAAATTTTGACTTTCATTTCTTCTTTTTGACTTTAATCTCAACATTAAATTTTGACTTTATTCTTGGCCTTTCAACTTTATTCTTAATTTGCTTAAAATTATTTTCTCCATTAAATTGGCCCTAATCCGTTTTCGTCCTTCTTCCCCTCCACCCTGGCATACATTTTATTTAGCAGCCAAAAATATGTATTAGTGTCACATTATTGTCCCTGCAGATGCACGAACAAAGTTTTTTGTCCAATCTCCTGCTGCTCACCCCATTAGGCATTATAAGAAGCGCTGCCAGGGACGGATGAGGAAACATGTGGGGGACTTATGCCTTCAAGCTGGGATGCTTCAGGATGCGCTCGTTCACTACCACATGGCTGTGGAGCTGCTCAGGGGAGTTAATGACTTCCTTTGGTTGGGTGGTGAGTATGCAAGCTTCTTCTTTTTGCATTCTGATGGATGGTTGAAACAATAGCAGATTGTTGAAAAAGAAATAGTATTCTGAGGATTTTGAAAAAACTTTGTGCAAGAAACAGATAATTATCTTCTGAAACCTACAGAATGCTACGGTGGCCCTAAAAGCTCACAACAGAATGCAGAATGACTAATGTAGGGCCCTATAAAATCCATTTAATTTTTTTCCAAATTGCGTTTTATTTTTTCCCAAATTTTGTTCTTTCCACTTTAATTTTTTAAATTCCATATTTTTTTTTTTTTTTTTATTTTTTTAGAAATATTTATCATTTTTTAAAGAAAATATTAGTTTTTAACTCGTGTGAGGAAACTAAATAAATACTAATAAATAATAATAAAATAATAATTAAACAAAATGTATGTCCAAAAAAGTAAGATACAATTAAAAGGTGGATATAAGTTGTGGATTATTCTGACTGTTCCTTATTTAATTATTTACACGTCATATAAAGATGTATGAGAACAGCATTAATGTCACCCAATTTCCTCTCAGGTATCAATGGTTTACTGAATCTGAGCTGGTTTATTAAGTTTTGATCAACTTAGTTTAAATTAACCTGATTTAACTTATCCTATCTTCTGTAGCTCTGAGATGTTGTTAGAATGTAAAATTTTAATAATGTTGCTCCAACTGACTTTTATTTCATGCCGATTTTGTCCATTTCAGCGTCTAACCATTTTCATTGGTCGATTCCATGATTCCGTCCGCGATTCCGTTAACGCGGATTTTATAGGGCCCGACTAACGTCACAATGCAACACAAAACCAAAGCGCATACATTTATTAACCTCACCAACACAAAAGCTCACAACATGAAACCCCACAAAATAACACAAATGTTCACAACACAACAAAACGCGAAGGTTCACAACACAACACCAAAGTAAAAATTGTGGATTTTTACCTGGCTGCTTTTGTGTCGTTGAGAACCTTCATGTTTTGATCTTTTTCGTTGTGAACTTTCATGTTGCGTTGCGTATGGTATCTGTCATTCTGTGTTGTGTTGTGAGCTCTCAGGTATTTTGTGTTGTGTTGTGAGCCTTCAGGGCCACCGTAGAATGCATGCATGATTGGTGATTGGAGAAATCAACTAAAAATATCAAAATTTCATGTCATTTTCTTACACTTTCAGATTTATTAGCTCTGTAACCAGTGATACTTAATATTTGGTGCATGACGGCATTTGTTTATGGATTTCTAAAGATTCCCCCTACTATTGGTTTAGCTGTAATAAAATAATAAAATTAAATTAAAACCCAAGAATTTTCCAAAATGGGATTTTTGGGTTTTTGCTGCTTTTAGGTTTTCTTAATGCTCAATGCCAGCTTGATTGAAGTAAAATCAAACGGATGTCTCTGTGGTCTGCCCTTCAGCTGCTTTGGAGGGTTTGTGCTCTGCTTCGGTTATCTTCCACTACCCTGGAGGCACTGGGAAGCTTGCAGGACGCAAACCAAGTGTCTCCCAGGCAGCGGATACAGGAAAACGCCACAGACCAGGTGAGAGGACTTTTTAACCAATTGATTGAAAAGTGGGAAGAACTCAGAAATCCTCACTGTGTTTGAGGCACTACTGAGTGACTTTTGATGGCTCAAGCGTTTGTTAAGCTTCTCTCTGCTCTGTAGCTTGCTTTGTGTGCAGATGGGAACATTTTTGTAAACTGCTAATGAAGATATTTAAGACATCTGCCTGCTCTGCTGTAACCATCCTATTAACATAATGTTGTATTATAACAGTCTTGTGTCATTTGTCAACTAATCGTACATAACAGACTAAATTCAGTAAATATTAACTGATTATTTCTTTATCCCATAATTTGCATTTCCTTTGAAAAACAGATTGTTGAGGCTCTATACAAATATAATTTCAGTGATCTTTAGCTTGCTTTTCACTACAAACACTGCACCAGAATCAGTTTCTTGGCATTGCTTCCCTCTGAACGTGGCTGCTCCACATAGACTGTATTTTAAGGTATGAAATTGTTCCAACAAGCAGTGGTAATACATTAAACACCATTTACGCTATATAACCAACGAGTACAGGTTCCCTTTAAAGATGCAAAATAAAATATTCCCTGAATTCCAACGTTTGAGAAACAAACTTTGCTTTTCATTTGATTTGAATGCAGATATTGATAATGTCAATTTTGCTGAGCTGAACTGTTCAGATATTGTGCATGCATCATTCATATTAATAATTTAATGCATAAAAGGCAAACAATTTCTGGTAATTAAAGTAGCAACATTAACTACAACAAAAACAAATCAAACCAGATACTTTAATAGAACAATAAATAACTTGTTTTTGCTAATGTGTAGTTTCACTATCAAGCTATCGACATAAATTAACCATACAATGTTAAATGTACATCGCAGTAGAAGCTAATAATGGTACAATCCAGTGTGTCGCGCGTTGGTCACATGGTCAATGGTTAGGACTCAAACTACTAACCCTGCGCCTTGCCTCATGGAGTGAATCTGCATTGTTCTCTCTCTGTGTCTGTAGGAGCTCAGGAGGTTCTCATTGACCCAGGTATGGACAGTCTAACCACTGTAGTGCTCCTAGATGTCTGTGTGCCTGTTTGCTTCAGATTCCATGTATCCCTGCTCACATGTGCCTGATACAAAACTTCCTCCTGCATCATCACCATTTGTTGATTGCTGTTTGTTTCATTTTGAAAGTTAACTGTTGATTTCCTTCCTCTGACAGTTCACTGATTTGGAGTGACTTATTTTACAGTTTCTCTACAATGCTTGAAACACTTGAAATAGTCCTATAAATTGTTTTAAATTGTTTTCATTTAAATCTTTCCTTTTATATAGTATTTACTGTAGCGCTGCTTTAATGTGCTGCTTAAATCAAGTGTACACTTTGTACACGTTGTTTTTTCAACCCTAGTTATGGTTCTTTGTGTATCTCTGCAGAATCATCCATGAATTTGTCATATTGCATGTGCAGTGTATTTTTCCAAGTAGTGCTGCATCATATTGTTCACAAATGTAAACCAATAGTTTTAAGTGTTCCCACTGAGCTACATTTAGAATCAAAAATGTTTGGGCCCTTTATTCTTTATGCACTGCTGTGCATTGGCTTGATCTGAGTCCAATATAGGAATGTATTTTGAGAGAAAAATCTTGTCCTGCATTCAATATGTCATGGAACTCAGCTGTCCACCCTAATTCCTTCTCTTCAGTTGCAGAGCAGAGAAATGATCAGTGATCATTTTTTTTAACTAACCTTCACATTACCTTTTGGAGCACAGGTGCCCTCACAGCCAATGGCATTAGTGCAGATACCAGCACTGAGATTGGACGAGCCAAAAACTGCCTGAGTCCCGAGGACATCATTGAGAAATACAAAGAAGCCATCTCCTATTATGGAAAGGTAATGACCCCATACTGGATCATTGATTGCAGACTGTCAGATGTGTTTACCAATAGATAACAATTGAAAACCAGTTATCAATTAAATTGTATTGGCTGTAGGTTTCGTAACAACTCTCACTCTGGGCTCTATTCTTCCGTGCGTGAAAGTCAGAAAAGCTGCACAACGGTGCTGGTTTTTGCTGCGCACTATTCTATCCCCACACTAAAGTGTGTCACTGCACGCCTTCATCCCATTTACGTACTGTGGGCGTTAACATTCAAATCTGGCCTTACGCGTATTCTCCGGTTAGCTTCAAGCTATAATATGTAAGTTTTTTGTGGCAACATTTGGTCAAAAATCCATAATCATCTTTGAACATATTGTAATCCAAAGTGTTCTGAGTGGATAGTGAAACTCTTCTCTTTCTCCTGTAAATTAAGTTTATAAATTCAGGAGATATTTCAAGTGTGAGCTGTTTTGATCGTTATTGGTTGCTTGACTGAAGTCAGACGCTTTCACGTAATTTCGGTAGTAAAGGTGCATTGGCGGCTGTTCCAGCAGAAGTCTCCATCACGGCTTTAGGAACAACAGTTACACGGCAAATAAAGAGGAAAAAGGCAGAGTGAGGTGGAGAAGCAACACAATAAAGGCACAAACATGCTCAGGAGGAACAGACCGCTTTGTGTCCTTGTGGATCTTCGTGACTGTGCAGGGTCTGCCACACGTACGTACTGGTGTCAGAGTGATAAATCATGTGTAAACCTAAGAGAAGCTTATTCAAGGTGAATTAATTTTACAGTCTGATTGCAGAGTGATGGTTGTCAGTCCCCTCAGAGCGGCTGAGATCACAGCTGTCTGTGTGTGCTCAGCTGTGTGGGGGGATGAGCTGACGGCAGCAGCCGCTGCTCAGGACAGAAACTACAGAGTGATACGTGTATTCATGTCAAAGTCTCTAAAAGACAAGGAAACTCTCCAATAACTCAAGATAAAGTCTCTGCATTTGTCACTGCCTCTATTGAGGAAAAAAGAGCATTCACAAAATAGACCTTATGGGAGGTTCAGTTTCGGTTTCAAAACGAAGCGGAGAGAAGATTCTTCAAACTGCAGCTTTTTGTTCTTTTCCTCTTGCATGCTTCGGGATTAAGTGCAGCGCCCCGGGAGGGTAAAACATCATTTTGCTCTAGAAGTTTTCACTCAGTTACAATTTATGCAACAGAGACTAATATTGAAAAAGAGAACTGAAACTGACAAAATGTCATGGGGGTGGTGGGGGTAAGCTGTAACACAAGCACGCCAAAGGATTGACCATCAATGTACCAGTTTAAGACGGGACAATGATCCCAAACACACAGCCAAGGAACTCTCAATTAGTCTCAGAGAAAGAAAATAAAGCTGCTAGAATGGCCCAGATAATCACCTTCATAAGAGACCCACTGAACCTTTAGGATTTGAAGACTGTTTGTGTGGAAGAATGGACCAAAATCACACCTGAACAATGCATGTGACGAGTTTCTCCAAACAAGAGGCGTCTTAAAGCTGTTATTACCAACAAAGACTAAGTAAATTTCAGTAAACGTGTTCAATTATTTTTCCCTGTGCCATTTCACATTGTTACACAGACATTATTTCATGGACGTCTAGGGTTTGGTATCTTTGCATGTGTGGATTACATGGGCTGTTGCCAACATCTGGTGAAAATCTCATGTCAATTTACCAGCTGTACGTGTTGCCCAATACTGTACAGGAATCAGGGTTGGGGTCAGTTACATTTTTCAATTACAATTACTACTTCGATTATCCATGTTCATTTACAGCTCAATTATGATTATGGTGGCTGTCATTTTTTCCAATTAAAATTATTACTTTCCCCCTAGTAGTCAGTTAATGTACAATTAATGACAATTACCGAGCCTCTTGTTTTAGCTTTCTGTTAGCATCTCTTATGATAATGTCTTAAATCAGCTGTAAAATACACTAAAATATTATCCATCATCACATTTGTTTCTCATGTCTTAATTTCCTTGTTAGGCTTCTTTTATCTATGAAAATATTGGTATTGATATTTTTGAGGTGGGTGTCTCCCTTGATTTCATTTTTTTTTTAAACGTTAAAATGATCCTGAAGAGATCTGACAGGTAGTGGGAAAAGTTGATATGAAACATATTTTAATAATTTACTATACGTGTAAGCCATAGAACTGTAACATGGTTCCAGACTTTGCCTTTAATTTAATTGTAAATGACAGTTTTTGTAGAAATTCCATAGAAATGTTCTAAGAATTACAGTTACAAGTTAAATTTTCTGAACTCAATTATCATTCATTTCAGTTATGATTACAACAGCAACACGTTTTTTCAATTATAATTACGCCATAATTGTAATTATCAATTACGCGGTTACAATTATAGTTGACCCCAACCCTGACAGGAATATTCTTCTACTGTACTATTTATCACAGACACTAGAGGGCATTATTTGACTTAGTTTGCCAAAGCTACCTCATGCACATACTGAGAGCTGCTGTAATCGCAACAAAAACCGGGCCTTCTATAAAGCAGGTGGTCACATGCATGTACTGGACATTGAGGTTTTATTGTTTGTTTGTGTTACTTTTCTCAACCAGTGATTAGTGAGACTCATTTTTTTAATACTTGTACATGTTTGACCACGGCTGTACTTTTACAAATTCAAACAGCATAGCATCAAACTATTACAGGTGCTCAGTGTAGGCTAAATAGGCTCATTATGCTGCCTAACTATTCAGATACAATTCACTGCTTTATCTTCATTATTATAATTGCCTTTTGCACTGACCTCCGCCAGCCCCTTTACCTCGAACTTGTTCATTCAGAATCAAATTATATCTCAACTCATAACCATTCTCATATTAATTGAATTTTAATAAGGAGACAATGAGAGGAGAAGTGTAAGGCAGTCAAGGGAAAGATAAAAGGCTAACGGTGTAACTGCTGCAGTAGCAGCACAGGCTTTCAGTGCGGGACAAAAAAGTGCTGCACGGGAACCCTGAACATAACAGCTTGGCATCTGAATTTGTCTCTTTTTTTAGATTATATCATGTTGGGTGGACGGTGACTGAAAAATGTGATCACACAAGAAAAAGAGAACATTCACCCAGAATGCTCCATTCTTTGTCTACCTCTTATCTTTCACAGTACAAGAATGCTGGTGTGATTGAGCTGGAGGCGTGTGTGAAGGCCGTCAGGGTGCTGGCCATTCAGAAGAGGGCCAGGGAGGCCTCAGAGTTCCTGCAGAATGCTGTTTACATCAATCTGGGACAGGTATTAACAGTTTGAGAGGCCAATTATTATATTATTATATAAAGCTGTAGTATGTAAGCTTTTTTGTTTTTTTGCTTCATTTGGTCAAAGATCCATAATCACCTTTGAGCATATTATAATTCAAAGTTTACTGAGAGGAAACTGGACCTCTGCATCTTCTCTGAGCTCTGCATTTGAGCTTTAAAAATCCAGAAACATGATGCTACTTTTTAGCTAATCAGAGATCTTTTTACAAACGGAGTGGTCCATAAGTTGTTTTGGGGCGTTACTATTGGCTGCTCGACGTGATGTGCGTTCATGTCCCATTTTGTGAAGTTCCTATTGTGGCATTAGGCACAGCGATTACAGGACAGAGCAAGTGGAAAAAGGAAGACCGACATGGTGAAGCAACAGTCCTAATTTCCCAAACATATTCGTGCAGAACGGACTCCAAGCACATACTATTGTCAGAGAGAGAGTTTTGACAAATGGGATATTTGTATGTAAAGCTAAGAGAAGCATATATGCAAGGTGGAAAGAATGCACAGTTCATTTGCAGTCTAGACGTAGAGTGGTATGCGTCTGCTCTGACCGGCAATTGGGATTGCTACAGCTGACTTTGAGCTTTGTGGGGGGGAGGCTCTCACAGTAGCACCTGCTGTTTTTGAGGAGTCATTACAGATTTATACGTGCTTTTGTGTCAGACACAAGATAAAGTCCTTACATTTGTCACTAGTCGCTATTGAGAAAAAAGTCACAAAGAGCTCCACAGTTGTGCGTGTTTACAAGGATACCAGTGAATTTAAAATGGAGAGGGGAGGAGTGTGGTTGATTCCATACATGCTTTTGCATCTGTTATGTATCCGATGTTGGGAAATGATCGAGGCCATCCTTTCTCACATTCGGGGAGACCTCGATGGTTTTCCTCTTCCGTGGAGGGGTTGGCATTTTTTCTAAGAGAGGATTGTCTGCCACACTTTTTTGCTATTCCTCCGCCTATGAGAGAGATGCCAACAGAAGCTTGGAACTTTCACAGGGGCATTTACTGGGATTTGTGTGTCCTGTTCTGGGACTTTTTTCTCAATCCCTGCAGTAGGAGTCCAGTTCTCCTCTTCCTCTTCATCGTCCCGTAGCTGATCCATATCACCTGCATTTCCATCAATATTAATTTTCAGAGCATCTTCAATTTTGTATTTTCTTGTCATCATTTCTTATCGAAACAAAGTTTAATATTTCACAAAGATAACCCAAGTCAATATAAAATGCAGTTTCTAAATGATGATTTTATTTAACCTGATAGCATCTCCCTTTGCATCAATAACTGAAATCAAGCTTTTGCAATAAGTGATGACAAATCTTTTGCATAATTGTGAAGGAATTCTGGGCCACTCTTTTTTGCAGAACAGTTTTACCTCAACCATATTTGAGTTTTTTTTTTTTTAGCATGAAATGCCTGTTTACAGTCACACGTCTTTATAGGATAGGATTCTGGACTTTCACCTGGCCACTCCAAAACCTTAATTTGGGTTTATTTGATTTATCAGAGGTGGCTTTGCTGGTATGTTTTGGTTTGTTGTCCTAGCGCTATAAGGCACAAACTGATGGCCACACATTCACTTTCAGCATTTTGTGGTAGACGGCACAATTCATTGTTTTATCAATCACAGCAAGTCATCCAGATCATCACACTGCCACTTTCATGCTTGACTGTTGGTAAGATATTCTTACCAGCAATTTCTCAATTGCTGTGTTGTTTTTACGCCAGATGTGATGAATTGCACAACTTCCAAAAAGTTATATTTTGTCTCGTCGGTCCCCAGAATATTTTTCAAAAAGTTCAAAATGTTTCTTGGCTTATGTGGGAGGAGCCTTTGTGTTCCTTTTTGTCAGCAGTGGTTTTTACCTTGGAATTTTGCCAAGGCCTCTATTTTTGCCCAGTGTCTTTCTTTTGGTTGAGTCAAAACACTGACTTAAACTGTGAGGCCAGAGAGGCTTACTGTTCTTTGGAAGTCGTTTTGGGATCATTTGTGACGTCCTGGATAAGTTGGTTGTAATTGTGGGAATGCTGTTGCTCTTTAACTTTTAGTAATACTGTTGTTAAAGCTTTAATTTTGAAGCTACAGCTACAATTTATAGCTTAAAATGTTGCCACTGTCTTCTACTTTTTTTATAACTATACTTTAAGTGGGAAGGCTTTGCATTTCCGCTCAATTTGCTTCCACAAGTAGGACTTTTACTCTCAGTTTTCCATGGGAAGCTGTAGCTCAGTGTGATCAGAGCCTGCTCCTTCATCCAAGCAATCATCATGAGGACCCTGGTTCAAAACCTGCTCTGGTCAATATTTCTCACTCTAAAAAAATCATTTGTTAAATGTTCAATTACTGAACGAAATGCTGTTAGTTATCTGTGGATTCGCATTCCCGGTTGCATTGTCGTGGCAATGCAAAGTTTTTAGTTGTACTTGTGACGGTTTTGAATGAAATGTGATGGAGTCAAGTTGAGAGGTTACAGGTCAAATGCACACACAGGGTTTAGGGGCAAACCATTCTGGGATTCAGAGGTTTTTGTGTGTGTCCACTGTTCATTGAATCTGTAGTTCTGTGCTCTCAGGGTTTTTGTATGCTGCTGATAGCACTAAGCATAACAATGACAGTGTCTTTGAGAAGAGGCCTTGGTAAATGTTATCAGTACGATAGTATCTGGCCTGCTTAAGGCAATTTGACAAGAACTGACCAGGAGAGATTCTGAAATCACATAGTACTCATGGAGTAATGTTGGTGGGTCGATCACTCCTGGGAAGGTTCATCACTGTTCCCAGTTTTTTTCATTGCTGTTGTTCCAAATTCTTGGAAATGGCTTTGCTTCGTAACCTTTTTCAGACTCATTCATTTGAATCACTTTGTTTTTCATTTGTTCCTGAAATGCTTAGAATCCCATTCCTTTTTGAGAACCTGAGAGATACGTTATATGTAAGTGATTTCTTGATTCAACAATCATAGCGGTAATCAGACCTGGGTGTGGCCAGTGACTCTGTACTAAGATTTACAAAGACACTGTTAACTTATATTTTAACATTTGGGGAGTAATTACTTTTTTACATTGGGTCAGTTGGGTTTGGAATTTGTTTTCCCTGGTGAATAAAATCCTCATTTAGAAACTGCATTTTCTAGGCTTTGTGAGATATTAAAATTGCTTTGATAATCCAAAACATTTAAGTCTGGTAAATCTGCAAAATAATCAGGAATCAGGAATGGGCAAATGCTTTTCACAGCACTGTACTTTTATTTAGCCATTTTGTATCAAGCTATTTTTCTAATTAGTCATCATTGTTCTGTTACCAACTCTTGTAGCTTTAGTGCATTTCTCATTAAGACTCTTGTAGTCATTGCTTATTATCCCCACCACAAAGTGGAAGGGGGGTATAGGTTTGAACTTCTCCAGCTGTGCGTCTCTGAGTTAAAGAGGACAGGTTTTCTTAGAAACTGTTTAAGGTAGGATAATCAAATTCGATGTGTGGCTACAAGGTATCAATACCTTGATGGAGTTTGAAAATGAGAAGGGCGTAATTATTTTTTCCAGAGTTATTGCCCTTGTTCCGTTTTTTGTTTTTTTTGGCGGGGATGTTGATGACTGTTGTCTTGTTTACATTGTTTTTTATTGAACCAACGTTATACCTCTTAGTCACCGACTCTCCTCAGTGTTACTCACGTCTACGTTTTCAGTCGTGTCAGATCATTTTTCATCCTCAAAAAGAAATGTTTTTGACATCTTTTTTTAAAATTTTAAAACTAAGTCATTTACCTTTAGAATAGCCAATTTATGACCCAATTGGGGATGTCAGTGATTCAGATTCTTTATTATAGTAGAGATTAGAGATGTAACGATTAATCGTGAGGCAGTTAAAAATCGATTCATAGGTATCACGATTGATATTGATCTTCTGAAAACTGAATCGCAGTACTTTTTTAACCAGCAGAGTGGAGGCGGCGGGTGGAGTCTGCTAATACTTTCTTTCTGGCTGCCTTCTACTCTTAAATATGTTAATAAATGATTCCTTACCTCTTTAGCACCGAAAGAATATCTGTAATATTACATGAATATCTGTAAAAGTCACGTTATTCTATTAGCTCTGTCTGCTAGCATAGCATCTCTTCACTGCTAGATTAGCTGCATGCCAACCGACCACTGGGTTACCAGCGCCCTCTGCTGGTCCAAACAAATATCTGACGTAAATACAGGCCAATGACTTTTTTTTTTTTTTTTGAAAGTCCAATTGTTAAGGCACAAAATACATTTTCAGTTGCACTTTTAAAAAGAAAAAGAACTAT